>NC_071992.2:25635000-26260000 GCF_028885655.2 Pongo abelii
ATGACTCTTAGGAATCTTTGCTTTTGACTTTAGTCATTTTCTACACACTGAAAAGGAAAGAAAAAAAATCAAAATATCAGAATTGCCCTGGGCCTTAATTTCTGGAATGGAGTTTGTGACTGGCAGAGCATGTTCCTTTGTTTCTAAGTTCTATCACAACCTGAAACGCAGCTCAAAAATGAGCAATTCGTTTTCTGAACCTCTTCAGTGTGGGGTGGGTTTTTTTTTTTGTTTTTTTTTTTTAAATAGGAAAGGCCCATTGTGACTAATGACACACACAGGCTAATTCCTCCCCACATTTCCCAGCAGTATCTTCTGTTGTGTGAACCAGCTTGTTGTCAGAAATATTCACAACCTGAGCATTTTCATCAGATAAAAAACAACCTATTTATGAGACGAACTTTGCAGGAGTCTTCCTGCTTCAGTTTCTTCCTGGGACTTTTTTTTTTTTTAAACTAGATAAAAAGAATCTTTATTTTATTTTTTATTTTTTTATTTTATTTTATTTTTTTTTGGGGGAAGAATAAACTTTATTGGCCCACAGAAGGGATGAGGGAATGAGAAGGGGCTAGGGATAAGAATGAATAAAAATGGAAAAACTAAAACAGAATGATTTAAAATGTGCAAATACACTTTGCAACCTCCACCATTCAATTTAGGGATTGATATGTATGTACAGTGAGATCCATGTAGGCTAAAGTGAATTTCACTTTGTAGTTGATGCTACTTGTACCAGTTCTATCATTAGTGAGTCTTTAAAATGACCTTTTAAAAGAAATTGTTAGAAGATAAATCTGAGCTAGGCACGGGGGCTCAAGCCTGTAATCCCAGCTACATGGAGGGGTGAGGCAGGAGGAGGATCAATTGAGCCCAGGAGTCGAGACCAGCCTGGGCAACATAGCAAGACCCTCTCTTCCCCCGTAAAAATATTCCGATGCTCCATGTTTCTTTCCACCCTATAAAGTGGTTGCAAGGAGGGAATCCAGAAGGGACTAGAGATGCTACTAGGGGAATATCACATGACACCTCCCAGGAGAAAGCAAAGGCTCATTATCATGCATGCTGTTGTTTCGGGTCTGCCTTTTCCTTGGCCTCTGAAAGTGCTGGGCACTTTCATCATGCACAAGCCTATGCTGATGAAAAAGGAAAGGGAAGTGCTACCTTTGCAACCTGTCTCCTTCTGAGTTGGACACATGGGAACCCCAGAGCTGCGTGGGTGAAATTTGCCATCCGGAGTAGGAATTCCTTAAGAGAGGAAGGAAAATGTGTTGACTTGGCTAGGAGACCAAAAAACAAAAAGGACCTGCACTCTCCAGGAGGAAATTCAGAGTTAAAACAAGGCTCACCACCACCTTCTTCCCATAGGGGCAGCAAACACTGAGGGACTTCATATTTTTTCCCCATAATCAACGTGAACATTTACCTTATTGGCAGAGGTTTATCTTCCCCGGGATCTCCTTGTGCTTTTGGAAAATACTGAGATAGTACAACAAAGAACACAGCCCTTGAAAGATATGTGCCTGCTTTTTAATACAGAACTGCTGTCAAGTCAAATAGTTTAATGAAAATAGGCATGAAAGAGGCCAAGAGAAGGGTTTTGTCTCTTGTTTTGGATGGCACTCAGGAGTCAATGCAGTGGGGACAGACCTGTTCTGTCCAGGTGGCGCTGAGTCAAAGGATCCCAGCCGCAAATTCTGGCACCTGTTTTTACCTCCTGCGTATGGCCCCATAGCTGTCTGAACTTGAACATGTCACTTCTCTTCTCTAAGCCTCAGCTTCCTCTACTGCAAAATGGAAGGCTTGGAGAAACTATTTTCAGTTTCCTGCAAAGAAGGCTGGGCCCGGTGGCTCATGCCTGTAATCCCAGCATGTTGAGAGGCCAAGGCGAGTGGATCACCTGAGGTCAGAAGTTCAAGACCAGCCTGGCCAACATGATGAAACTCCATCTCTACTAAAAATACAAAAATTAGCTGGGTGTGGTGGTGCGTGCCTGTAGTTCCTGCTACTTCGGAGGCTGAGGCATGAGAGTCACTTTAACCTGGGAGGCGAAGGTTACAGTGAGCCGAGATTGTACCACTGCACTCCAGTTTGGGCAACAGAATAAGACTCTGCCTCAAAAAAATAAATTCCCTGCAAAGAAATCTTTAATTCCAATACAGCCACTTGAAGTTGCTGCTGGGTTTTGGCAGACAGTTCTTCCCTTAGCCTGCCAGGGCTTGTATCTTGAGCTAAGCTTACTAATTCTCAGGACCACTTCCCAGGAGAGTCTGGGTCATTCTTCCTGGACAGCTCTGAAATGGGGTAAATTCTCCTTGACCTCTGACAGTTGAGCAAGTCCTAGCTTAGAAAAGGGAGTGGTTGAGATCTGTACACCCATGAGAGCTTCAGAAGCATCAGAATCACCCCATTCACTGGCTAACAAAACAAAACAGAATGGACTCCTGGTCCACACCTCATGGAATCCCTATGGGGTGGTCTCTGAAATCTCTATATTGGATGAAATTCCTGCCAGCTTAAATAATCTCCCAGGGCTGGGTGCCGTGGCTCACGCATGTAATCCCAGCACTTTGAGAGGCCAAAGCAGGCCGATCACTTGAGGTCAAGAGTTTGAGACCAGCTTGGCCAACGTGGTGAAACCTCGTCTTTACTAAAAATAATAAAAATTAGCTAGGCGTGGTGGTGCTTGTCTGTAGTCCTGGTTACTTGGGAGGCAGGAGGATCACTTGAGCCTGGGGGTGGAGGTTTCAGTGAGCTGAGGTCACTCCACTGCACTCCAGCCTGGGCAACAGAGTGAGACTCCGTCTTTAAAAAAAAAAAAAAATTCTCTCAGATCTCTTCTGGCACTTTGAGAACAAGGACATTTTTAACAGAGCTCCCAACATTGGAGTGAGACAGGGTTAGCCACAAAGCTGACCACTGTCCCACCTTGCAAACGTAAGCCACAAGACCTCTCTTCATGACATCTGTGCTCACTCTTGTCGGCTGGCACTTTCCTCCCCACCTCTTGTACCTTCCAAATTCATCCATTCTTTGCAGCCCAGCTCAAATCTTTCTTCCTGTATGACATTGTCCCTACCTATTCATCCAGCCCAACTTTGTTATCCTTTTTTTGTCTCTCCCTTGAAACCCATCCTATACTGACTCACACACTGTCTCTTGTTGTGACTCAGTGAGTTCAGGCTGTTAAGTCTTGGCCTTCTGGGGTGTGAGCTACTTCCTCCCAAGCAGGTGGCCAGGGGCACATCTTTCCCATGCGTCCTCCTTGGTGTTGGGCACAGTGCCCATCAGAGGGTGGAATGCCCTGGGGTTCCATGCACTCAGGGCCTGCAGACTGCACTACAGGAGCAGGGTCACAGTTGTATAGAGGCTGTTGTGGGTAGATGGGGGAAAAGGGAGATAGCTAGGGATATGAGCCACATGCTTTCAGCATGTCTAAACACATATGCCATCAGTGCCTGGAGGAGAGCACCAGTCAGCCTATGTTCCCTTTTCTGGCAACCGCAGGTCATGGCCTTCTCTCGTCCACTCCCTACAGCCTCATGACGACCCTCTTTCTCTTCAAGAATGGCGTGGATGTCTATTGTAATTTGGCTTTCTATCAGCTAAAAGATGGTGAGGGTGTGGTCCTCCCTACTGTCATCTGCCATTTAGCACATGGTTAAGTACCTTGGTTTTGAGTCAGTCTAAATCTGCCCTGTCCAATGGGGTAGCCACTAGCAACAAGTACAACTTAAATTTAAGTTAAATAAGATTGAATAAAAATTTAAAATCTAGTTTTCCAGTTGCAGCGATCACATCTCAAGGCTCATTAACCACATAGGGCTAGTAGCTACCCTATTTATTGCACAGGGAAGATATAGAACATTGCAATCATTGCAGAAAGTTCAATTGAACACTGCTGGTCTAGGCTGGGCTCAAACCCTTGCCCTTCCACTCATTTTCTGCATGATCTTCAATCAATTACTTAGTATTTTGGTGTCTCAGTTTCCTAGCTTATAAAATAGAGAAAATAATAGTATCTACTTGGCAAAATTGTTGAGATTTAAATAGGATAATCCATGCAAAGGGAGTGTCAGAACATAAGAACTCAAGGTAAGTTACAACAGCAGCAACAACAGAAGCTTATGTGTTGGCCCTGTTGGATCTGAATTCCATCTTCCCACCACAAAGAATAGCTTTGACACCAAATACAAGGTGGCCTCTCAATAAATAGTTAAATGTATGAGCTGAATTGAAAGGGAGTTACATGGTTGCTAGACCCAGTAGGCTCTGTTGGGTCAAGACTGAGGTTTTCTCTGTGTACGTGCAGTACACAGAGATCTGCCTGTGAACCAGAGGACATTTTGATGCTTTCACCTTTTCGGAAAGGACAGTAATTTCCCTGATTGTGGGCTTTCAGCCAGAGGTGAGCACCTATTGACCCTCTCCAGTTCTCTCCCTCTCTCTTTTTTTAATTTTTTTATTTTTTTCCCACACTGAAAGCATATTCCCTCCTAAGAGGAAGTTTGCTTTCCGTGTCCTGGAAATGTCAGGCTCCCCAGAGGGCTCGAGGGTGGATCTGTCTCAGTCAAATGTCTCTTCCTCTGATGCAGTGGGTAACCCCCCCCCACCCGCTTTCTTGAATGACATCAGCTGAGCTGTAATCAAAGTGCTCATGCCTGACTCACCACGCACTGTGGAGAATTGACTTCCAGCATAGCGGGGTGGGGGCGAGGTGGGGGAAATGGCCCTTGGCATGTGAATGACTTCTTGACTTTTGACTCAGACAGTTTCAATTGTGGTCAGGCCTCAGCATTCCCGTGCGTCTCTTCATTGCCTGAGTCTTCTTGACTTAATTCTTTGCCAGTTTATAGTAAACCTGAACATGAGAAGCCCATCCTGGGCTTCACAGGTCACTGCAGAAGGACTCGGGAGGACCAGGTTGCAGCAAGGGAGAGCTGGGAAATTAGAATACTTTGCCGACTGTGCCAGATGCTGGCTTCTAAATTGTAAATTCCTAACAATATACAGGAGCTGAAGCACACGAGTCCATGCATTTTGGCATTTGATAATGACTTACTGGGGGAGAGAAGGAATAGTTTGTGGTTTCAGGAGCGATTGTAGCATTAGGAGCTCACCTTGAATTGCCTTCAGAAGCAGAGAGATGTCAGCTGTTTCCCAGCCTCTCAGCCATCTCGTCTCCCTTGTAATTATAACTCATTGTTCCACTGACTTCCTTTCTCATTGGACAGTGTCTCAAGGGTGGACCTGTCTCAGGGCAGGGCTTTCAGAAGCAGTCCTAGACAGTGCTCAAACGTGTGTGCTGGGATTTTCCCAAAGCTCCTTAAAGTCTGACGGCTGAGTTGTCTAAGAGCCAAACTGAGCCTAGCAAAAGTGAAAATTCATTTAACATCAGGGCTCTTTCTTTACTGAAGCAATTGATAGTTCATCACCTCATCCATCATCTGAAACTCAGCACTTGAAACCTCTTTTTCCTCCTGCTTTCTAGTGCATGGAAGATAGAATTTTTCACTCTAGGGTATACTTTTTTCTAGATATTGACTTATTTGGGTCACTTGTTATTTTTCTGTAATTTTAAAATTCCAGCAAATTTGCAACGATAGTCCAGAGAACTTTTATGTACCCTTCTTTATCAGATTCATCACCTGTTGACAATTTCCCCCATTTGCTGTCTTTTCCCCCAACTTAAAAATTATGGTAAAATACAAATAACATAAAATTTAACATCTTAATCATTTTTTAGTATGCAGTTCAGTAGTAGTAATTATATTCATAATGTTATGCAGCCATCATCACCATCCATAACTCCATCTGATAACTCTTTTCATTTGGCAAAGCTGCAACTCTATACCTATGATGTGATAACACTGTGTTTCCACCTTGCCTCTGCCCCTGGCAACCACCATTCTACTTTCTGTCTCTATGTTTTTGGCTACTCCAATTTTCACTTCACCGTTTCTCTGTCTCACCATTTCTCTGTTTGTCTCTCGCTCTGTTATCTGTCTCTTGTTCTGTCTCTCTCTTTATATACACATACATTCCCTTCGAGAGTAAATTGGAGACATTGTGCCTTTTAACTCCTAAATACTTCAATGTGTGTTTTCTAAGGATGCTTTCTTACATAACTATAGTGTGGTTACTAGAGACTGTTATATTTAAAAAATTATTTATATTTTTGTAGAGATGGGTTTTCCCTTTATTGTCCAAGCTAGTCTCAAACTCCTGGGCTCAAGTGATCCTCCCACTTTGGCCTCCCAAAATGCTGGGATTATAGGCATGAGCAACCTGGCTCAGCCAAGACTGATTTTTAAATGGAGGCAATAACATTGAGATTGCATAAAGCTTAAAAAAATATGTTCTTTATACCTTTCTTGAGTGTATTGCTACAAAACCAGAACCAAAACCAACCAAGCAAACAAAACTCCCACACGTGTATTAAGGGCATACTATATAACCAGCAAGATGTTTGGAGCTGTGTCCAAAATGAGGAAAATATAAGATGCTGATTTCTTAAATTTGAATTTTATTTTTTATTTCTGTAGAGTCTTCCTGTATTGCTCAAGCTGGTCTTGATCTCCTGGGCTTAAGTGATCCTCCCACCTTGGCTTCCCAAAATACTGGGGTTACAGGCATAAGCCCTAGCTAGGAAAATAATATAAACATGTAAAAAGTTAAAAATCAAGGAAATATTTTGAAAGAGCATATTAATTAGTTAAATGCAGATTCTTTGGGAAAAATAATTTAAAATACCCTTGGAACAACCATTAGCAAAATTGTAAATTCGGTATAAAAATAATTCCTCAAACTTTATTTTTTGGCTGTATATATTCCTTGGATAATTATAAAATTGTAGCAGGATGTTGAGATAATTGGCAGTAAAGTTTTGATAGGATTGGATTTTTCATAACTTTAATCATATCAGGATATGGAGCAAAAAACTATTCCTTGTTTTAGTAGACAAAGCCTCCAATTCCCAAAGCAAGGGAAAGTTGTACTAAAACTCATGTATAGTCTTTAAGTGTCCAAAGGATTGATGGAAAGCTAAATGGAAGCCTGTTCATTTTTTTAAGTCTACCCCTCCAGAGCCTGGTGCCAGGCACGTACTAGATATGTAGTATGCGTTGTTTGATGAAAAACAATGGACTGTATTTGGAGCCAAAGACATGAAGCATGAATACATATCCTAGGGGACAAGAACTTTGGGTTATTTATCTTCAGCCCCAGAAGAAGAGGTGCAGTGAAACTGTATATACTATTTTTTGGTTTATTTTTGCTGATACTTCTGCCTTGTTTGGTGAGAATTCAAAGAGGAAACAAGTGTCTGGAACAGGGTGCACACTCACCCTCACTATGGCCCATGTGCAGAGTGTCCTGGCCCTCACAAAGAACTAGGATGAACAGAGAGAATGTATTATTTGAAATGGAGGATGATCCCAAATACGGGTTGGTCCCAGTGCATGTTCAAAAACAAGACAATTGGCTGAAATACACTGAAGAATTACAAGATGCTGACCTAGAATTGGAGGCTTGAAATAATAATTAGGGCAACAAGGATAGAATCAAAAGATTGGTGACCAAAGGAAGAGGAGTGAAGGAACCAGGGTGAGTCTGAGTGAATAATGAAGACAGGATGTGGCATGTGGCTTTCATGTATTCACAGTGAGTCTGCATAGGTGGGCTTGAGCCATTTTGGGTAAAGGATGGAGTAGACATAGAGTAGAACTTGATAAATGTCCTCTGAAATGAAAGACAGCAATTCAGTACCTTATTATGTAGGTCATTAAGAACCACCAAAGAACCTCTGAACTGAAGACATTGTTGTCATCCTCTGCAAGGATTTGTAAGTATATCTCACCCCTACCCCTCAGATGTGTACAGGATTTACTACAGACGTGGTAAAACAGCTATTCCCATCCTGAATTTATAAACTCAGGAGGATGAAAGTCATAGATATGAAATGTGAAAATGGCATTCTACATTATGGATGTCGATAATTGCCCCCCCAACAGCTTCCTTATTGCTTGTCGTCATGTTACCCAAAGTAAGTCCTGTCTCCTCACTTCCTTAAGCTCTTCTTATTTCTTTGTACTCCACCCATTCTTAGCCACTGATTCCCCTAGTTACATTTGCAACTTTGTCATCACCAATAATTACATCTCCTTAATCTCCATCTCATGCCTCCCTTTCTTTGACCAACGCCTCCACTCTTCTACCTCCCTCCCTCTAGTAGTCCAACACCAATGACCTTTCTATTCCATCAGACTTTCAATTCATTGGTTCTACCATATTTTCCCTGCCTTTCATCCCCTTGCTATCGTGATTCCCTTGCTATCTTGATTCCTTCTTCACCTATCTTAAATTCCATGTTCAATTGTTATAACCCTTGCATATGTCTTTGACTCGCTTTCCATTTTCTCACTTCATATATTCACTTTGACAAACTGCAACCTTGATTAAATCCAACTTTTTGCTTGGCGCCTGTGTCTGTGCTTGGAGAAATGTAGTTGGAGGAAAAGATATAATTACACTGGCTAGTTGCACTTTAAAATCACGACCTTGACTCTAAAATAAACTTTTTAATGCAGAGAAACAATTTTACTCTTTGTCCCTGGCCAATGCACACTCTCATTGTTCTGGAATTGCTTCATGATTTCTCACAGTCTCATTCCATACTCCCTCCCATGCAACTGATTTTTAAATTGAATTTTATCAAAGTAAAACAGGTACATAGTTTAACAAGTCAATAAATAATACTAGGTAGGTAACTAAGAAACAGTAGTTCTGTGCCAAATTTCCTTTCATTCCCAATTCCCATGGTAATATTTTTAACTCTCTTGTTTTTTCCCCCATAGACCATGATTATACTACCATTTCTTATTTTTTCAGTGATATAGTGCCTCTACACACACACTCATGTTATTTTTCTGACTGTTCTCGCATTCTTCCAGTACGTTTTTTTTTCCCAAAATTTTTGGTTAAGTCATTTCTCAATGTTTATATTATTACCATGTAATTAATTTTCACAGTTGAACTTACAAAGTATGCTAGGACAACATTTTTTCTCTTTTTGAAAAATAACTTTTGATTTTTTTCTTGGAATTAATTATTGTCACTTCTTTATTTGCAAAATTTTCTTTGTATCCATTGTGAAATCTCTCAAACTTTCCCCTGGAATAGACCTGAAAATCTTGTCTGAGTATGTTTGCAACCTGTCAGGTATTCTATTACTTTTGTTTTCTTCATGACTATCTAGTCCAGAAGCCTCCTGAATCTGTTCTAGTCAAGCTGATTTCTCTCTAGAAAGAAATCTAGAGAGATTTCTAGATGTTTCTAACTAGAGCTGCTATCCTGGGACTTCTCTTCACTCTCATCCTGTGAGTGCCTTTACCTTTCTGTGTAGGAGCCTTGTTATCTGGTTTCCCTGTCCTTCTTCCTGCTTAACTTTTCACCGAGGAGGAATGAATGGGTCAACCAGTAGCTTCCTTGGAAAGGTAGCTTGGAAGACAATTTTGGGCATATTGAAACTCTAAAATGTCCTTATTTCACCCATGTACTTGACTGATAGTTTGGCTGGGTACGGAATTCTAGATTGACATCAATATCCTCTCACATTTTGATGATATTGCTACATTGTTTTCTACCAGTGTTGCTAATAGGAGTTTTAATGACAGTGATACATCTTTTGTAAATGAACACTTTTTTTTTCCACCATTCACATAATTTTAGGCTTTCATCTTTGCCCCTGGTATTTACAAATGCCACACGATGGACCATTATACAGAATATTTTTTCATCGATTGCACTATTTTTTTCAGTGAGCCCTTCCAATCTGGAAAATAATATTTTTCAGTTCTTTGAAGGTAGTACTGAAATTATAATAGCATTGCTACTCTTTATTTTCCCTCTTTTTCTTTTCTAGAACTCCGATTAGTTGGCTGCTATATATCCTGGATTGATCCTCTAGTTTCCTTACTTACCTCACAAACTTTCTTTCTCTCTTTTTTCTACTTCCTGAGATATTTCCTCCACATTATTTTCAAACACTTTTGTTGGATTTAAATTTTTGCTGTTGTATTTTTAATTTTCAAGAACTCTTTTTTTTTGGTAACAAAATAGTGTTTGTAGTTTATTTTTTAAATTGATAAAAATCATATATATTAGTTGTGTACAACCTGTTTTAAAATATATGTACATTGTGGAATGGTTACATCAAGCTAACATATGAATTACTTCATATATATACATACTTTTTTGGTGAGAACACTTGAAATCTATTCTCTTAGCAATTTTCAAGAATACAATACATTGTTATCAACTATAGTCAACTTTATATCAACTTTGTATCAAGAACTCTTTCTGACATTCTGAATGTTTCCCTTTTGTGTCCTATCGTGTTCTTTTTCATGGACTTCTTTCATTTCTTAATTTTTGGAGGCTATCAGACCTAAAGTATTGCTATTAGTCCTGGACACGGCATACAAACCAAAAATTGTTGGCCTGGCGCTGTGGCTCATGCCTGTAATCCCAGCACTTTGGGAGGCTGAGGTGGGTGGATCACCTGAGGTCAGGAGTTCAAGACCAGCCTGGCCAATATGGCGAAAACCCATCTCTACTAAAAATACAATAATTAGCTAGATGTGGTGGCTCACACCTGTAATCCCAGCTACTCAGGAGGCTGAGGCAGGAAAATGGATTGGACCTGGGAGGCAGAGGTTGCAGTGAGCTGAGATCGTACCACGGCACTCCAACCTGGGCAACAGAGCATGACTGTCTCAAAAAAATAAAAATAAAAAATAAAAATACATAAAAAAATTGTTAAACAGCACATGAATGCCTCTGTCCCTTGATAGTTAGTGCTCAGTGCTGGGCGTGAGATATAATTTAAACATTAGTTCTCATCACTCCAGGGAAATAATTCTTCACCACTCTTGCCTTATGTCTTGTCTCAAAACTGAAAAGAATTGTTTTTAAATGCTGAGAAGGTTTGTGGGTGGTGTCACTAAAGACATGAGAGGACGCTGGTTACACGAGTGGTGAGGATGTAAGAGGTGGCAGCACTTATGTCAATGTAAAACATTTGAAATTAATTTGTCAAATCATTTTCTCAGATAGCATGAATGCAATAGATTCTTGCATAATGAAGTATAATTTTCCAGTAGCACCTGGTATCCATTTCTTGTTTCTCTTCAGGTTTTAATTGTGGTTTCAGAGTTATTCACGGATTGACATAATATTTGCTACAGTTGCTTCTAACAGCTGAAGAACATTTTCAATTTTAAACAAAAATGCTCTTCGATTTGTATATGTGTGGATCCAGATGTAACATTGTGAAATGTGATACTAATTCTTCATTGGCAAGTAGATGGACATTGAATTGGGAATAAATTTATTTTTATAAAGTACATAGTAAGATATAATTAGGTAAAAAAAGTTAAATAAAATTCAGCTTTACTTAAATAATTTTGATTTAAACTTTGATATTTTAAATTACTTTTTTTGTCTTTTAATTTTAATGGATTACTTTGTGTGCTTTGGAAAAAATACCTTTTTGAAACATATTATAAAAATAAACTTTTTATTTTTTGAAATTTACTATTTGTTGAAAATATATTGAAATTTTGTAAACTTTGATACAAATATATTTTAAAATCTCGTTACTATCAATAGAATATGAAACATGAAAATCTCAATGATAACAGTGATTTTGCTGAAATGAAGGCAGGGAAAATAAAGCTTATGGAATAAATGAGTAGTAATTATGAACCATGTTTGCTTTTATTAGTGATCTTTACACTGCTACTAGCCCAGAAACAGAACATTAGAAAAAGACAATGATAATTATATTTAGTCATTGTTGATATATATATATTTCTTTTGCCTCAAAAAATGACATTTATTCAAAGAAAAAAAAAGACAAGATGTCCACTTCTTGTCTCCCTTCCTTCCCCTCTCCTGCTGCTCCTCAGCCCCCCAAGATTGAACCCTGGCTGGGGCTAGGTAGCAGGACAGCCCCTCAGATGAGGTCAGCAACATTGAGGAGCATCTTCCCAGTGGAGGTGTTGGAGAAAGTCTCAATGTCTTGAAGTGTTCTCTTGTTTTCTTCTGTCACCATGTTAATAGCCACACCCTTATGGCCAAACCGTCCAACTCGACTGATTCTGTGGATATACTTTTCCCTATTGGTGGGAAGGTCATAGCTGATGACTAAAGAAACCTGCTGCACATCAGTGCCTCTGGCCTATGTTAAGAAAGACAACTCTTCAGCATATGCATGAGAGGACAATCTATCCTGAAGGGAAGAGACTTAGGTGTCCATGTAGGCAGCCAAGGAAGGCAGAGGAAATAAGCATCCTCTACTCCTCAAAGACTTTAGGCATGCCAGATTCTATTCCAGGTTGCTACTTTCCTGAGAGGGGCACTGCATATTCCCTTGGAGAGGGACTCCCCTTGGATTGTTCATATTTTTTGACTTTTAGTCATTTGAAACCCTAGCTTTACACATGCTTTTCAATTTTGTTGTTGTGAGGGAATATTCATCAAGATAGGAGGGAGAGAGCATATTTTATTTGTTAGCTTGATCTATACTTTTAAATATTTAAACATATGGTACATGGGCCTTGATGTATATTCTTTCCCTAGGTGACTTAGAGTCCTGGTTATTCTCTTGGGTCTAGGCCCAGAATTGAAGGATACTGAAATTATTACCTGAGCCCTTCCCTGTGTTCACGTCTTCTTTCCCCTGTCACCCACTCCTCCTCTAAATTGGAATAGCAAAGCAAAGGTCATGGAGAATAATGTATGATTTATGTTCTAACAATCCATGGTTGAGATAGAAAATAGCAAGATGTTCTTTATATAATCTAGTGCTTGTGGTGAGATGAAATGTCCTAGTATCTTTGAGAAGGAACCAGCGAGCATTACCAGCTCCTTGAGGATAGAGGCTATGTAGAATTAATCTTTTTTCTTTAACTGTGCCTAGCAGAGTATCTTGCAAATTAGGGAATGTTTTTGGAAACAAGGTAACTTTGCAAGGCTTGGAAGATGAGTAGAGTTTGCATAGACAAAGGGTTGGAAGCCTCTGAGCTGGGAATGCAATTGTCAGCAAGGTACAAAGGTACATATATGTACCTGTGTATGTGTGCATGTGAGTGTATGCATGTTTGTACAAAGGTACACACGTGTACCTGTGTATGTGTGCATGTGTGTTTATGAGACAGAGAGATGAGACTGAGGGTGGGAGAGGGGTGGGGTTAGAAAGGAAGAAATTTTAGCTCGGGTGAACTGGAAGGTATGCTGGAGGAAAGTAAGAAATTAGATGGGATAAAATAGGGCCCCGATTGATGCAAGACCTTGGAAAAAAAACATTATTCTCAAGTTACATTAGGAACATGTGGAACAGAGAGGACAGTACTGCTGCTGGAAAAAAGGTGATTTAATGGGTAATTGTGAATTATTGTAATTACTTCCAATCAAACAAAACAAAGGGGGAATAATTAAGACAGTGCCAACGTGTAAGAAATTTCAGCTTTAATGTCTGCAAAGCTCCAGAGTAAGCAGAAAGGAAAGCACATTACCTACCTTACAATCGGGTGCTTTTTCTAAAGACATTTTTGAGAGCCAATTTTTTGAGTGCCTTTGCTTAACTATAAAGAAAGCAAAGAGAAGCAGGAAGGGTGAGGGCCAGGAAAATTTGAGATGATTTTTCCCTTGTTACATAATGAAACTTAAAAAAAAAGTAGATAAGCGCATCAGTCCATCAGTTTCTTTGATTTTGGGCCAAGTCGAAATGTCCTCTGTTCTGTTTGCTCGTTTTTAAAAAGCTTAATGTTAACAAACTCTAATCCATTTAACTCTTCTTTTGGAAGGACACTTATGCTCATAAGAAGATGCAACACCTGTCAAAGAAAATCTTGTGAGGTTGAGAAGATGAGCAGTTTTTATTAAAGTGAATCCAAAAAAGAACTGGGGCAAATTTATCTCCAGCACTCCTCGTCCTAAGAAAGGTGTTGGAGAATATTTAAGGGAAGGAGCTGGTCCCAAATGGTCCTTTTTTTGTTTGTTTTGTTATACAAAATACAATAAACATGAACCCCACAGTATGGGAATTACCCTGTAAGTAAAAGTCATTGCAATAATAGCGGGGAGTTCCATTGCTGGCCCTATTATCAGTTGGCTCTGTGACTTTGGAAAACTAATGCCGTCTTTTTGTGCCCATATTTTCATTATCTGAGAACTTAAAGAATTGAAATAGATGATCACCAAGGTACACTTTAGGAGGAAGAAATGGAGGGCCGGGGCAGGTAGGAAGTGGTTGTCCAGAGAAAGGTCTGGGTGCTAAGTGTGTTCATTGTTTCTGGGGTTCATTGTTTCAAGGCTTTTGAGCCTTGTCAACTGACAGAGCAAGAAAATGTATGTGTGTTTAGTAACTCATTGTAAACACATATCTATAAATAGATCTGAATATAACTGCTTTGTCTATAGAAATCCAAACATAACTTCATACTGATAGCTCCAACTCAAATCCATTTCCAGATAGATCAGTCTAGCCTCCTCCCCTTGTTTAATTGCAACCTCCAACTCCAACAGTGATAATCTGGCTCCCACCATTTGAGATCCGTTTATTTACTTGTTCAGTTCTAGTATATATGTACAGCGGTATCATGATTGTTAAATAATACCCTGTGGGAAACAACTTTATCAACTAGAGTAAAGTGCTTATGTACAATTTGTTATGGCTTTGATGTTACGGAGTCCACCCATTTTCAGGTTTGTCAGGTTAGTATCTCTCCCTAACCCCCTTCAGGGAGGTGGTTTTATACATTCGTAGTACAATTAGATTATTTTGCCGTATTCTGCATTTCATCTTGATGTTCTCCAAACTCCTAAATGATTTTTGAAAAATTTGCATGTATTAAGACTCACTCTTTGTCCTATGAAGCTTTGTGGGTTTTGACAAATGCATAGTATAATAATGTATTTACCATTAGAGTATCATAAAGAATAATGTTGTTACCCTAAAAAATTCCTTGGGGTTTACCCACTCAGCTCTCTCTCCTTCCCCCAGAATCCTGGCCAACACTGATATTTTAACTATGTTTACAGTTTTGCCTTTGCCAGAACGTCATGTAGTTGGAATCACATAGCATATAGGCTTTTCAGACTGACATTTTTCATTTAGCAATGAATGCCTTTGAAATTCCTCCATGTCTTTTTGCAGCTTGGTAGTTCTTTTTCAAAAATAACTAAATAATATCCCATTGTACGAATGTACCACTTTGTTTATCCATTCAGCTATTTAAGCACATCTTAGTTGCTTCCTGTTTTGGGCAATTATGAGTAAAGTTACTACAAACATTCCCTTGCAGTTTTTTGTGTGGGCATGAGTTTTCAAATCAGTTGGGTAAATACCTAGAAGCATGATTGCTATATCTTATAGTTAGAAACTGCCAAACTGCCTTCCAAAGTGGCCGTACTATTTTACATTCCTATTAACAATAAATGAGATGAATATTACTTTTTTAATTGACCCAGGAGATTTAAAATGAAGATCTTTGACTTTGCTGGAAGTTTCTAGTTCCCTTTCATGAAGGGGAGTGTACAGAGATGGTGCAGGGATCAAACACTTGAGTGTTATGGAGACCAAGAAGAGAATAAATTAAGAAAATGGATATATATGAGAAAAACGAGTGATTGGGTCTGTGGCTACTCAAAGTATATGTCTAGCTGCTACTTGGCTGTAGCTAATTGTTGTGACACAGGAACTTGGGTCCAGTGTTTCTAAATTTTGTAAGTTTTTCAAGAGAAGCCAAAAATCTAGATTTGTATATAGTTTTCCATTTTTTAAAAATATAGACAAGAAACTTTACACATTAAAAGTATATAATTTGGTAAAGTTTGACATATGTTTATGCCACTAAACCCATCACTCTGAACACTTTCCTCATTTTTCTTGGCAATCCCTTTCCTATCCCACCTCCCAGATAGTCATTGGTCTTTTTTTGTCACTATACATTAGTTTGCATTTTCTAGAGTTTTTTTTAAAGTAAATGAAAGTATACATTGACCATTCCTTTTAACTGCCTTCTTTTGTTCAGTATAAATATTTTCAGATTTATTGATGTGTTATCAATAGTGTTTTTTTTTTTTTTGAGACAGAGTCTCACTCTGACGCCCAGGCTGGAGTGCAGGGGTGTGATCTTGGCTCACTGCAAGCTCCGCCTCCCAGGTTCATGCCATTCTTCTGCCTCAGCCTCCCGAGTAGCTGGGACTACTAGCGCCTGCCACCGAGCCCAGCTAATTTTTTATATTTTTAGTAGAGACGGGGTTTCACCGTGTTAGCGGTGATGGTCTCGATCTCCTGACTTTGTGATCTGCCCGCCTCAGCCTCCCAAAGTGCTGGGATTACAGGTGTGAGCCACCACGCCCGACCATCAATAGTTCATTTTTATAGCTGCATAGTTTTACATTGCATGGCTGTACTATAACTTGTCTATCCATTGATCTATTACTATTAATTTAGGTTTCTTCAAATTTTGAGTATGACAAAGATTATTTGCATATTTGTATATGTGTTTTTATATGATGTGTATTTTTATTTCACATTAATATTCTTAGAATGATTGGGTCATGCAATAAATGAACAGTTAAACTTTAAAGAAACTGCCAAAATATTCTCCAGAGTGGTTGCATCATTTTACATTCTCACCAACAGTATAGGAGGGTTCCGTTCTTCCAAATCCTCACCAACACTTGGTATGATCAGTCCTTTTAATTTTAGCTATTCTAGTGGGTGTGTAGTGGTACCTTTTTGTGGTTTTAATTTGCATTTTCCTGATCACTAATAATACTGAGCATATTTTTGTCCTTTATTTGTCCTTCACATATCTTCTTTGGTGAAGTGTCTATTCAAATAGTCTGTCTGTTATTATATTGAGTTGTGGTTTTCTTATTGGGAATGGAGAGTTTTAAGAATATATATATATATATATATTCTTTATATATATATATATAGTTTTAGTATGTGTGTAGCAGTATCATGATTGTTAACTTATACCCTGTGGGAAACAACTTTATCAACTAGGTTATAGTACTTATGTACAATTTGTTTCGCCTTTGATGTTGTGGAGTCCACGCATTTTCAGGTTTGTTAGCGTAGTGCCTCCCCCAACCCCCTTCAGTGAGGTGAATATGTATGTATGTATATATATATATATGTGTGTGTGTGTGTGTGTATGTGTGTGTATTCTATATGCATTCTTCATCAGATATATGCTTTGTAGATATTTGCTTGCTATCTGTGTTTGTTGTTTTTATTTTCTTGGCAGGGTCTTTTGAGGAGCAGATTGATTTGTTCTTGGGTCTTAATTTATAGAGATTACTGAGTGACAACACAGATAGGTCAATGCCATTGAGAGAAAAGTTTAATGTTACTCATAGTTTCCTTAGAAATGATAGGCACGGTATAAAATGCTGGCCACAGGTGAAGCACTAGTGTCAGTTAGGAGGCAGAAAGAAGCAAGGGGAAGGCACAGGTCACAGAACTTAATGGGGTCTCTATTGGAAAGGCAAAGCAGGGCAGGGGAAAAAGCTTAGAATCAGCTCCAGCAGGCTTTAGGGTACAGGGTTGTCCCTAGTTGTTTGGTACCTTGCCCTGGGTTGATTTAGGGCAGGGGAAATACTGACTTGGTGTGTTAGAATTAGATTGGGGGTATGAACTCTGGATTGGTTAGTTATTTAATAATATATGAAAGGTAGACTTACCAACAAGTTATTTACTCTCTCTGGGAATGAACTAGCCCTTGCAGGGGCATTCTTTCCCTAGGCAGCAAGATCCTCCCCAAAATGTCAAAACATTATAAAATTCACAAAATAAAAGTTGTGATTAATACAGAGATGTTGGCTGGGCACAGTGGCTCACACCTGTAATCCCAGCACTTTGGGAGGCCAAGGTGAGCAGATCACTTGAGCCCAGGAGTTTGAAATCAATCTGGGAAATATGGCAAGACCCCATCTCTATAAAAAATACAAAAATTATCTGGGTGTGTTGGTGTGCGCTTGTGGTCCCAGCTACTTGGGAGGCTGAGCTGAGAGGATCGCTTGAGCCCAGCAGTTAAAGGCTGCAGTGATTGTGCCACTGAACTCCAGCCTCGGTGACATAGTAAGACCCTGTCTTGAGAATAAATAAATGATACACAGATGTTTTTATATTTAGATAAAGTCCAATTTATCAACTTTTCTTTTGTGTATACTCTTCTTTTTGTTCAAGATAAGAAATAATTGCCTCACTCCGTGCCACAAAGATATTCTCCTATGGTTTTGTCTAGAAGTTTTGTAGCTTTAGGTTTTACACTTTAAATCTATGATCCATCTTGAATTTACTTGTGTGTATGGTTTGAGATACATATTGAAGTTCTCGTTCTTTTTTGCTTATGAATATATAATGATTCCAGCACCATTTATTGAAAAGGCTAGCCTTTCCTGACTTTCTTGACTTGCCTTTGTACTTTTGTCAAAAGTTAATTGTACACATATCTGTGGGTCTATTTCTGAACTCTATTCTGTCTTACTGATCTGTTTGTCTATCTTTGCACCCATACTACACTGTTTTATTTGTTGTAGTCTTATATTAAGTCTTGAAATCATTTAGTTTTGTCCTCTGACTTTGTTCATCATTTTCAAATTGGTTCCTAGAGAAGATCAATACAATTGATAAAATTCTAGTCAGACTGATCAGGAAAAAATGGAGTAGACACAAAACTACCAATATCAGGTGTGAAAGAGTTGATTCTACAGATACTAAATTTGACCCCTTCAATGAAATGGACACATTTCTTGAAAGACACAAACTATCAGTGCTTACCCAAAAAGAAATAGTTAACCTGAATAGCTCTACATCTAACAAAGAAATTTGTGATTAAAAACCTCAAAAAGAAAACTCCAGGCTATTGTTTTGGCTATTGTCCTGTCGATTTTAGATCTTCTACATTTCTGTAGGAATTTTTGAGTAAGTTTATCAATTTCAACAAAAACCTACTAGAATTTTGAAATTTTGATTGGCATATCATTGAATGTATAGATAAATTTAGGAATAATTCACAGTTTAACAATATTGGGTCTTCTGATCCATAGACAAGGTATAGCTCTCCATTGATTTAGATCTTTCTTTCTCATCAATGTTCTGTAGTTATTTTTCTTTTCACTATCCTCAACCACAATGGGAATGTGTTCTGTACATTTTAGTGTACAGACCTTGCATATCTTTGTCAGCTATTACGCAAGTATTTTAATACTTTTAATGCTATTGTAAAAGGTATTAATTTTTTCTATTTCTAATTATTCCTTAGTGTTATGTAGAAACAGAATTAATTTTTCTACATTGATCTTGTATCCTGAAGCTTTACTATAATCATATATTAGTTGTAATCAGTTGTTTTTGTAGAGATCATCAGATTTTCTACATAGATGATTATGTGGTTACAAATAAAGACAGTTTTGTTTTTGTTCTTTCTAATCTGGAGGCTTTTATTTATTTGTTTTTTTTTTTTTTCCTGATTTAACTAGATGAAACTGTCTATAGAATGTCAAATAGAAGTGGTGAGAGTAGAAATCTTTGCCTTGTTCTTGATCCTTAGGTGTAAAATAATCAATGATGTTAGCTATGGTCTTTTAAAAATGGATATATTATATCAAGTTTCTTCTAATCCTAGTGCTTCAAGAGTTTATTTCAGGAATTGATGTTGAATTTTAACAAATTTTTTTCTGTGCTAATGGAGATCATCATATGATTTTTATTTTTTAGTTTATAAATATGGTGAATTAAATAGATTGATTTTTGAATGTTAAAACACTGATGGATTATGATATATTGTCTTTTTAATATATTATTGAACATGCTTGCCAAAATTTTTTTGTTATAATTTTACACCAAAGGTCATGAAGGATATTAACCTGTAGATTTCTCTTCTTGTAATGTTTTTGTCTGGCTTTAGTATTAGGGTTATGCAGCCTCATAGAATACATTGGGAAATATTCCCTTCTCTTGAATGTTCTGTAAGAGTTGATGTAGAATTGGTACTAATTCTTCCAATATATTTGAGAGAATTAACCAATGTAGCCATCTGAGCCTGGTATTGTCTTTTGGAGAAGGTTTGAAATTATAAATTAGGTTTCTTTGTTAGACATAGAGCTGTAAAGATTAAATGTTTCTTCTGAGTAAGTATTGATAGCTTGTGTCTTTTAAGAAATGTGTCAGTTTTATCTAAGTGGTCACATTTAATATCTGTAGAGTCAACACTCTCATACCTGATACTGGTAATTTTTTATGTCTTCCATTTTTTTCCTGTCAGTCTAGCTAGAGTTTTATCCATTATTGATCCTTTCAAAGAACCAATTTTTTTGTTTATTTCTATTACTGATTTGGTATAAGTAGATCTATTTCATTGTTTTCTGCTTTGATCTTTATTATTTCCTTTGTTGTGCTTACTTTGGAATTAATTTACTCTTCCTTTTCTAGTTTCCTTAAGGAGAAAGCTGAGGTAATTGATTTGAGGCTTTTTTTGTAATATAGGTATTTAGTGATACAAATTTCCCTTTAAGGATGGTGTCAGGGAAGGTGGTGGAGAAGGATGTGCCAGGAATCTGTCTCTCCACCTGGACAATAGTACAGCAGAAACTGTAAGAGGTAAGTGTTTTTGGACCTCTAGAGTTTATTTCAATGTTTGCCACTTCTGGGTGAAGACCTGGGCTAGTAAATTGCAGCAATTTTGGTCACTTTTAACCAACAGTACAGTGGCAGCTACCTATTCTCCTTCCACTCCCAACCCTGTGGCAGCTGCTGAGGAATGGCAACTTGTGGTTTTGGTGCTGCTTGTGTTATCCACAGTAGGTAATAAGGACTTTGTTCCCCAAATATTGGAGTTTTGTTTTATGGTTTTGAATTGTTGCTGTAATGGATGAGGTATGGGCATGGAGGCTGGATGCCATTGTTCTAACCTCCATGGGCTGAAGTGTTTTCCAGGATATTGAAAGGTCTGAGCCTGTTCTTTGGACAATCAAAGGCAACTCTGCATACAGAGAATGTTAGAAAGTAACTGCTTATGCCCAGAAAAAGACACAGATGCAGTAAAAACCTGATGAAAGCGTAAGCTTTTACTTTAAGCTGACCCAGGCATACAGCCATGCTACAACAATCAGAAAAAGAGCAAAATCTGAAGGAGGGGAATCTAATTTCCATAGTTATTACATTATAAGATTCAAACTTGCAGTTTACACCAAAAAAAGAAAAAATCACAAAGAAACAGGAAAGTATGGTCCACTTAAGGGAAAAAGATAAGCTGACAAAAATGTACCTGAAGAAGCCCAGATATCAGACTTACTAGACAAAGACTTTAAAGCAGCTGTCTTAAAAATGCTCCAAGAGCTAGTGGAGGATATGGAAAGAGCTCTAGGCACGGAGGTTTGTATGTTATTGAAGTTAAATTGGTCTAAAGTCCAATTAGATTGTTATAACTTTAGGATGTTAAAGGTGAGCCCCATGGTAACCACAAAGAAAATACTGAAAACCAAAAGATTTCACTACAAAAAGTTAAGTAATCACAAGACAGTAATAAATGAAGAACAAAAAGCTATATGGCAAATAGTAAACATATGGCAAAATGGCAGAAGTTTCTCCTTATCAGTAATTATTTTAAAATGCAAATGGATTAAACCCCTGAATACAAAGACAAAGACTTGCACAATGACCCCCCTCCCTCACAAAAACGAGATGATCTAATTATATTCTGTCTACAAGAGACTTACTTTACATCCAAATATACAAGTAGGTTGAAAATGAAATGATAGAAAAATATATTTCATGCACATAGTAACTAAAAGAGAGCTGAAGCAGCTACACTAATATTAGACAAAATAGGCCTAACTTCAAAAAAGTTCAGAGGACAAAGAAGGATATTATATATTAATAAAAAATTCAATACAGAAATATGATATAGTAATTTAAACATTTACATACATGAAGCTTGAATTACTGTTGTTGCCTGTGCTTTTGGTGTAATATTTCTGGACTTGTTGCCAAATCCAATGTCATAAAGATTTTCTCCAGTGTTTTAAGAGTTTTATAGTTTTAGCACTTATGTTTAAATCTTTGATTCATTCTGAGTTAATTTTTATACAGTATAAGGTAAGAGCTCAATTTTATTCTTTTGCATATTGATATCCTGTTTTCCAGCATCATTTGTTGAAAAGATTGTCTTCCTCACTAAATAGTCATGTTATCCTTACCAAAAACTGTAAGGTTAGCCAAGAGAAAGGATGAGAGAGAGATCCAAGGTTAGGCGAGGAAGTTTATTAACCTGCTGGCTGCCCCACCACAGACAGAGGAGGCAGCACTAAGCTTATAGAATGAGGGATTTATATTGGGGAGGGGAGTTTGAGGGAGTTCTTTGGTATGGCCACATCCCGGGGTTGTTTCCTGGTTAATTTTGCCACATATCACCTTGTGACGTTTATTACAGGAGGGTGTAGGTAAAGTTGGTTTATGCTTCCCATGACCTTCCCCTGTGTGGTCCAGATGGTTTGTAACTGGGGTTTGCTTATCGCAGCAAGGTCTGATAAGTGAAGTCTGCTGGCTTCACCATGGCACCTAGACAAGGGTTTAGAAATGTAAAGAGGCTTGGGGGAAGGGTGAGCAGCACCAAGAAGCTTTCTTGGGGCAGTTTGTCCCTAACAAAAATCGACTGACCATATTTGAGGATTTATTTCTGGTCTCTATTCTATAATATTTCATTGGTCTATATGTCTGTCTTTATGCCAGTGCTATACTGTTCTAATTATGGTAGCTTTATTGATAATGTTATTCAAGTTTTCTATGTACTTTCTGATTTTTTGTCTACTTTTTCTATCAGTTATTGAGAGAGGGATATTGGAATCTGCAATGATAATTGTGTATTTGCTCATGTATCCTTGATGTTCTATTAGTTTTTGCTTCATGCATTTTTAAGCAATGTTAGGAAGAGCATAAACATTTAGGATTATTACACCCTCTTGATGAATTGACCACTTTATTATTGTGAAATTACCTTCTTTATCTCTGGTAATAATTTTTGATTTGAAATGTACTTTTTCTGATATTGATGTAGTAATCAACTTTTTAAAATTAGTATTTGCATGGTGTAACACTTTTAATTTTAATCTATTTGTGTCTCTATTTAAATAACATCTCTCCCATTCATTTATGTATGCAATTACTTATTAATATTAATATGGACTCATGGGTATTTATTTTCTAATTTGGGTTATAATATAATGATACCTAATTTATTTTTTTGCTCAAAATAACATGAAAACAGTCTTGTTGGTAGAATATATATATTTTTTTCACCTAACTCACCCACAGCAAAATAGTTTTAAAGATATTTTTTCTCCCTCCCCTTCTTAGGAGACTTCCATAATATTTATGTTAGTCCAGCTAAATTTGTTCAACTGATACTCTTTACTGTTTTTCTCTCTGTGTTCCTTTTTGTATAGTTTCTATTGCTGTTTTCAAGTTCTTTTCTCTTTTCTTCTGCAGTGTCTCATCTGCCATTATTCCCATACAACATTATTTTACAATCTCTGATGTAGTTTTAACTTCTAAACATTGCACCTGTGTCTTTATTTACCTTCCATATTTCTACTTAACTTGTTAATACTATTATATTTTATATTTGTTTTAACGCCCTTGTGTTCTAATTCTAACATCTCTGTCAGTTCTAGGTTGGTTTTTATGGATTGAATTTTTTCTTTATAAGGCATATGTTTTTGGCTTCTTTGCATGCCTGGTAATTTTTGATTGGGTTCTAGACATTGTGAATTTTATTTGTTAGATGCTAGATGTTTTTGTATTCTTATAAATATTTTTAACCCTTGTTCAGGCACACAGCTGAGATATTTGGAAATATTTGGATTCATTTGGTGTCTTGCTGTTTAAGATTTGGTAAGTGGTACAAGAGCAGTGTTTGGTTTAGGGGTGTATTAGTCTGTTCTCACACTGCTATGCAGACACTGCCAGAGACTGGGTAATTTATAAACAAAGGAGGTTTAATTGACTCACAGTTCTACATGGCTGGTGAGGCCCCAGGAAACTTACAATCATGGCAGAATGGGAAAAGGCATGTTTTACATGGTGGCAGGTGAGAGAGCATGTGTGAGGACAGGAAAAACTACTATTTATAAAACCATCAGATCTTGTGAGAATTCACTCACTATCATGAGAACAGCATGGGGGAGACTGCCCCCATAATTCAATCACTTCTCTCCCTCAACATGTAGTGATTATAACTCAAGATGAGATTTGGGTGGTGACACAAAGCCTAAACATATCAAGGGCTAATTATTTCATACTACTGAAGCAAGACCCTTTTGGGAGCTGTACCCAATGCTCTGTGAATTATGAGATTCTCTAGTCTAGCTGTTGAAAATAGCCAATATTCTTGGCTTCATGTGAATGCCAAAAACTTTTTTCCTGGTCCTTTTGGATGGTTCTTTCCCTGGCCTCATGTTCTGACTAGTATTCTGCTGAAAACCCAAGTGGGACTCTGCAGATATCCATGGTCCTTTCCATGTACATCTCTCTCCTTTCTGATAGTTTATCCTGTGAATTCTAACTACCTTAGTCTTTCAGCTCCATTTCCTCAATTCAGGGACTGCTTTAAGCTCCTTATAAGTTACTCTTCCTCCTATTCCCTGGCTTGGAAACCTTCTCAAGGCAATACATTGGGGGCAATGGCAGGGTTCATCTCATTTGTTTATCATCTTTCAGGGATCATTGCCCTTCATTACGTGATGTGCAGTTTCTTGAAAATGTTTGTTACATATGTTTTGTCTTTTTTTTGTTGTTTTGTTTACTTTGGTTTGCTTGTTTCAGGCAGGAGGGTAAATCTGATCTTTGTTACTACACTTGGATAGAAGTTGAACATCATTTGTTAAATATTGACATTTAATACAGAATTTTAGAAGATATACTGCAAGCAAACAAAAACCATCTGGGATTTCTTTTAGCCTTTAGGTCATTAGTTTGTGGTCTCTGAGATAGTCAGTCACAGGGACAGGCAAAAATGGCACTTTTAATTGAATGTAGTAAGAGCCATGATAAAAGTTGCTATGGGAGCTCAATAGTTGAGGCTCTAACCCCACACTAGGTATGAGGAAGCCTTAATGACTGCGCACATGTTATTTGATAAAGAAGGCATGGTGGGAGGAGACGATAGCTCAGGTCAGAGGTTCACCATGGATAAAAACATATTGGTGTGGAATCACATGGCATGAAGTAGGAGCTCCAATCAGTTTGATTTTATCAAAGAATAATAAGCAAGTGTTCAAGTGAGAGTTCTCCAGAAAGACAGAACCAACAGGATATATGAGAGGGGATTTACTAGGGGGAATTGACTCACAAAATCACAGGAGGCAGAGAAGTCCCGTGATAGGCCCTCTGAAAGCTGGAGAACCAGAGAAGGCAGAAGTGTGGCCCAGTTCATGTCCTGAAACCTCAGAACTAGGGAAGTCGATGGTGCAGCTTCCAGTTTGAGGCTGAAGGCCTGAGAGCCCTAGTTAAGGCATTGGTGCAGGTCCCAGAGTCCAAAAGCCAAAGAATCTGAAGTATGATATTCAAAGTCAGGAGGAAAAAAAAGCCATATTGTTTGGGAAGGGAGAGAGGGAGTAGAGAGAAAATCCATCCTCTTCCTTCTGTTTGTCCTGACTGGGTCTCCAGATTGGATGGTGCCCACTCACACTGAGGGCAGGTCTTCCTCTCTCAGTCTCACTGACTCATAGGCCAATCTTTTCCGGAAACACCGTCACAGACACAGCCAGAAACAATGCTTCAGCAGCCATCCAGGTGATCCTTCAATCCAGTCAAATTGACACCTAAAATTAACCATTGCATCAAGGTAGAAATGGTGGGTAAGACTGGAGAAATGGGCAGCTAGCTCATGAACAGCCTTATCTGTCATGCTAACACATTTAGCCTTAGTCTTGTAAATAATGGAGAACTTCTGAAGGTTCTCCTATGAAGCAGGAATGCGACATTAGAGACATCACCCTATAATGGGGAGGATGGAGTTGAGGGGCAAAGACTGACCTTCAGAAGGTAAGTTGGGAGGCTGTTACCTTTGTCCAAGGAAGAGAGGCTGGGGCCTTACTATAATATGGGGTTAGGGATGGACATTTAGGGAGAGAGATGAGAATTATTTAAGATGTAAAAATGTCAGGACATCCATCTTAACTTACTGTGTGTGAGGGAATGCGGGAGAGGGTGTGGGGATAAAATAAGTTCCAGTCCTTTGGCTAGAATAACCACATGAAAAATGCTGGAAGGAAATGTTACGAGCTGCGGTGGGGAGGAACAGTTCTGGGGCAGGGAGAGTTCAGGAAGGCTGAACTTGAGGTGGCTGTGAGAAGATGCTCTTTTTGATGCTTAGTCTCTCTCTCTCATTTGTGCCTGCCCTACTGGTGGGACAAAAAACGTAAGAGAATTTAATACCTGATTGAGGAGACTTTTTCTCAAAATCAGATTCCCACTCACAAAACTCTGATTCTTGGTCCATTTATCAACAGTCTCTGATAATTTGGGGGAAGCCATTTAGGGCTGCTGTATTAGGTTGTGTACATTGTCTGTGGTTCTGCTGTATAGCCACCATTCGTATCATAATACAATGAATGATGCTCCCTGGAATTGGTCTGCATGTGCCCTGGGCAGCTGTATGTGGGGTGTATTGTTGTGCTATAGAAAGAGCCTGATCTTGACTCTTACTGGACCATTTCCACATTGGGTGACCTAGGTCAAGTCACTTAACTTTTATGATCCTCTCTTTCCTTGTTTGTACTGTGAGCCACCTTACAGAGGTGGCTGTGAGAATTAAACAGGTTACAAATTTAAAAAGCATTAGTTGTTATTCATATTTTATCCCACGTTTCAAATCTATTTGCTAATATTGAGGAAGTTGGGTGACAAGCTTTGGATGACACATTTGCTCCATGGCAATGGTGGCTATGGCTAGAGGAAAATAGAAGAAAGACAAAATCGAGATTCAGGACTTGAGGACCGAGAGGGTGCAACAATATCTTTCATATCTTTCTGCTGTTTTGCTCCCCTTCTCCAACCATCTGATTCCTGTATCTTCCTAAATCTTTGTAAGGGACTTGGGCTGGGTATAAAAATGAGAAGTAACGGCTTGAGCAGTGGTTTTTAATCTTGGATGCACACTAAAATCACATGTGAGTGTTAAAAAATACTGATGTCTGAGTACCACCCGAAGGGTTTGTGCCATAATTTACCTGGGGTATGACTTGAGTTTTTGAATTTTGTTTTTTTTAATTTTTAATTTATTTTTGAGATGAAGTCTTGCACTGTCGCCCGGGCTGGAGTGCAATGGTGTGATCCTGGCTCACTGCAACTTCTGTCTCCCAGGTTCAAGTGATTCTCCTGCCTCAGCCTCATGAGTAGCTGGGATTACAGGCACCCACCACCATGCTGGCTAATTTTTTGTATTTTTAGTAGAGATGGGGTTTCACTATGTTGGCCAGGCTAGTCTTGAACTCCTGACCTCATGATCCGCCCACCTCGGTGCTGGGATTACAGGCAGGAGCCGCTGCGCCTGGCCACTTTTGAATTTTCTAATGCTCCCTTGCTTCCAATGTGCATCTGGGATTGAAGAACCACTACTTTAGCCTTTGCATGTCACTGATATAATTGGAGGCCAGGATTACAGTCTGTGCTGGGGGCAAGGGAGGGTTTTCTTTGTTCTCTTTTTGTTTTGAGATTAGTGTTTGTTATTTGGGTAAGCTGGGCTGAAACACAGATATAAAAATCAGAATGGGGCTGGTGAGATGGGCTTTCTAATTCTGAGCTTTTTGTTGTTTTTATGGTCTTGTTATGAGAAAAATGTTGAAATTTACTTATGAAATAAATCCATAAATAAAAAGATACTCTATGTTTTCAAGAAGAATGAAATTGGCAGCTGATGTCTCCCTTTCTGCTTTAAGGTAACTAAAAGCATTACCATATTAAAATTTATTGGGTTTGGAAGGAGACAAGAGGTCAGTATGAGGATAAAATAGCATCTTGCCAGACCCAGCAAATAACAGTAGAGGACACATTTCAATTTGAATTGAAGATAAATGAGGGATACAGTTTTAAGTATGTCTCATGCATGATTTGGAACATATATGTACTAAAAAATTGTTTGTTTGTCTTAAATTCAAATTTACTAGATGCCCTGCTTTTTTTTTTCTGGCAAGCCGAGGGTAAAACTACTCAGTGAAGCTGAGAGAAGAACCTGAAGCAAGTCAGGGTGAGCTGCTCTAGGAATCAAAAGTCATGGTTTGACTATAATCATAAATGGGTTGCCATTGGCTTAGGTTCTTGGGATTAGTTTGGCTTTGAGAGAAAGAATTGAAAACTAAGTAGCCCACAAAGCTGTTTTAATAATACGATTTCTTACATGGATATAACACATATGCTTTTCCAAAGTGATTTCACAATACATTCTCTCACTTTATCCTCCAAACCACCAGAAGTTTAGCTCACATTAGCCACAGTTTGCCAGTGGAAAAACACCAAGGACTAGAGAAAAGAAACTGCTCTGAAGTCCTCAAATGGCTAAGTATTAAATGGAGACCTAGGATGTATTTTTTTTCCTACTTCTAGCTCATAGTCATCTTTAGGTATGGAGTTAACCTTTTAAAATAGAGGTGCCAGGCTGTGTGCAGTGGCTCACACCTGTAATTTCAGCAATTTAGGAGGCCAAGGCAGGAGGATCACTTAAACCCAGGAGTTCGAGACCAGTCTGAGCAACATGGTGAAACCCCATCTCTAAAAAGAATAATTTAAAAAAATAGCCGGGTATGGTGGTGAGTGCCTGTGACCCCAGCTACTCAGGAGGCTGCGGTGGGAGGGTCACTTGAACCTATATCACATTATTCTAAAACTTCCTGAATTCATGGAGTAAAATGAAAAATTCAGAAAATAAAAGGAAGTACATTGTAAAAGCAGATTATAATAAAGCTCAGGGGCATTGAATTTTGGCCCGAGTAAAAATTCAGTGGGATCCTCCAGGCTTCAATGAGCCATGATCACTCAGCTGCACTTCAGCTTGGGTGACAGAGACCCTGTCTCTAAAAAAAGAGGTACCAAGGTGCTTAGACTGTGTGTGTGTATAGACTTTCAGCAGTGGGGACAAGTAGTTGTCAATATGTTATCTGTCCTAGTAAGGGAGGAAGAGGTTAATCTATTTAGTATGTACCTAAACCTATGAATTTTACCCAGGTCACTCTTCTCACTCCTATTCCATAGCTGAAACTGAATTGAAATCCACCTTGCAACCACAGCTCTGTCGTAGGCAGTTCTTTGGTCATGCTCACTTCACATCTGCTCTAGCTTCTTCCTCTGTTACTGCCTTTCTTTGCCTCTTGGCTCTTGGTTTTATTTACTGTATCTGGCTCCACAAAGACAGATTTCAGGGTCTCAGGTTTCATCATGATTATCCTCTAGAAGCAACTTGACTTGCTCCCCTCCTCCATCTCTTCCCGTTCCGGCCATCTCCACTGAGCTCCAGCCCCTAGACCCCAGCCTGCTGTCTAACCGCATCACATTATTCTAAAATTTCTAAACATTTTAGGAGAAAATGATGTACTGGAACTAAAATTATCCAATTGTCAAATATCTAAGTTTGGTAGGGCATTGGAGACTCTGAGATATTGAATGAGGTTGACTTGGGCTGAAATTCAATGCCCCTGGGCTTTATTATAATCTGCTTTTACAATATACTTCCTTTTATTTTCTGAATTTTTCATTTCACTCCATGAATTCGGGAAATTTTAGAATAATGTGATGTAGTTAAACTAGTGAAAATATCCGAGCTACAAATCTAGCTCTTCTTTGGGTTTAAGACAGGGCTGATTCTCCATTGTAGGGTGAAGTTCAAACTCCTTAGCCTGCAATTGAAGACCTTCCCCAGGCTGGTACCTGCCTGCCTTCCCACTTTTATTCCTCATGTGTCATCTGCTTACTTAAATTGGTTTCCCTGCTGTTCATGGAACACTCGTTATATTTTGTCTCGTCTGACTCTATTCCTGTTTCTGGAATGGGCTCCTCCCTCCATGCTATCTACATCCTAAGCCATCTCAAGGCCCAGCTCAGATGTCACCTTCTCTATGAAACTTTTCTAACACCCTCTGATCTCCTAGGCCATTTTTGTTTGCACCATTCTTTGATGATTTATTATATACTAGGAATGCTGTTCAAAACACTGAGCACTAACTGATCATAATGGTTGCTGGCCATAGTGCTAGCACATGACTCCAAAGGTCCTTCTCTGTGCCAGATATTTCCCTATAATTGCTGAATGATGGAGAGGCCTTTAAGGCCTGAGCAAGGAGTCAGAGTGGCCAGAATAGTGGGGAGCACAGAGGTGGGAGTGCTTTGGGACAGATGCCATTTGCCACCCAGAATAGAAGTATTTCAAGATTTTAACAGCACAGACATAACAGTGCATACCAGATGAAGTCATTTTGCCATATATTGTCTTATTTTTCTTAACTGGATTTATGTGTATGTTTTAGAAATCATTTAGTCCAGGGCTTCTTAACCTAGGGTCTGTACTGTAGACTTAAAGGGAGTTGATGGCATTTACCAGATTTTCAAAGGTACATGTAATGCAGAGAAGGTTAGGAAATGCTGGTCTCTCCAACACTTCTGTTTACAGATTAAGAAACTGTAGCTGAGTGAGGTTGAGCATAAGAACTCTGCATGCAATAATTTTCAGGGAGATATTTGCCATCTGTGGTCCAATTCAAGTTCCCTTATTAAAGGTACACTTAGAGTGTTCCATGAGATCATATCAATGAACTGTCCTCACTTTGTCTCCTGCAGGGACCCTGGAGGGCTTGCCTGGTTGGTCAAGACTCTTGGTAAGGTTGGCGGGGAGCTGGTGCAGACAATTGCTCTTCTTAAACAGTAGATGAAGTACTGGCACCAGTACTTAGCAATCTATTGGGAAGAGGAGTTCAGAATTCCAGTACAAAGAATGTAAAGTTGGTTGTCAGACCAAGGAGAGGGATTGAAAGCAGGTATTAATAATTTACTGAGCATTTACTATCAAATAGGCTTTTTGTTTTTATTAAGCTGTTTAATCTGAATGAGAATCTTATGAAGTAGGAACTGCCATCCCCTACTTTACAGATGAATAACTCAAGGTCCAGAGAAGATAAGTACCTTGCCCAAATGTATACAACTAGGAGAATTAGGATTTGAACTAACGTGGTCAGGCTCCAGCATCTTCACTTCCAACCACTATACCAGGCTGCCTCTTAAGAGTTGGGTTGTGGAGCCAGGGAATGAAAAAGCAAGGAAAGGTGGGTTTCAGTGAGTGGGTGGTATACGTGGGGTTGGGTTGGAGAAGGCCCTACCAAGTGCTGATGCCCTTGGCCAGGCCTCATGTGGTCTGGTGCTGGGATTCTGGACTTGTGTCAAGAGCAGTCATAGGGTGGATAGAGTGTCTTAAGAGTCTGAAAGCAACTAGCATTGTGATATTTATTTACTCATCCATGTAGACTCCCTGTCTTGGTACTGAGGACACAAGATGTACTTACTGCCTGGAAAAAGAACTTGCAGTTCTTTCCAAAGGAATAGAAAACTGAGAATGTGACAGTTTCGTTTTGGGGCTATGCTCTCTCCTTTGTAAGTTGTTCTTGTCCCTTGATGCTGTTTCTTTTCTTTCCTCCATGGTCTCTCATCCTTACTTCCCCGCTGTCAAAATTCTGTTCTTAGGAAGGGAAGGGAAACCCTTTGAGACTGAGATGTGTACAGCTAAGGGGGCATAAACAATTACATCTCCTGGATATTATTTTGTGCATGTTTTGTTTAGCTCTTGCCTTTTGACTCCTATGCCTCCTGAAGATCCATGTAGTTAGCACCACATGCAACTAAACTCCAAGCACTCCCACTGCATTTTCAACCCAAGTTGGGGATGCTTCCTTGGCACTGGGTTCTTGCTTTGCCTCCTCTTTCTGTGTCTGCATTTTCTTTGGGTCTGTATATAACCTCTTCCCTAGCGCTAACTGGCTGCTCTTCTTGTCTCCCCTCACCAACCCTCACCACCACAAGCCACGTCTGAATGATCCTGGCTGGGAAGAGGGCCTACACTCATCAGAAGCTATACTGGGTTGTCTTGTGTTGAGGTAGCTACTTGACTGGGGACTGGGACTGGAAAGAGCCAGGGGATGAATGTGACCATTCCTGAGGTCCCACCAGCCTTTGAACTTTATACACCTTATCTTATTGAATCTTCCCTACAACCCTGTGTGGGTTGTATTTAGTGACCTTATTTTTTAGATGAGGGATTGAAGGTGGGAGAGTTTAAAATAATTTGCTCAAGCTCACACAGCTAATAAACGGCAGAGCTGGGACCCAACCCTTATCTGTTGGATTGCAAAGTCCGTGTGTAATATTTCCCCTGCCCTGGTACCAGTAAAGAAATAGCACCCATCATCTAGTCTGGGGTAATAAGGAATGGCCAGAAATTTAAAAGGAAAGTAAAAGGGTTAGAAGTTGAGTGGACATTGAAATGGAGCAGCCAGAATCAAATGAACAGGAAAAGAGCAAAGATAGAACTAGAAGGTCTGAGACAACTACAGAGAATGAAGCTGAAGTTCTTGGAACTTTTTGTTTTTGGTCTTCGGTCCCATGGTTTGGAGGAGGGGTGGCCTGGCCCAGGGGCCCAGGATGGGTACCCCTCAGCTGAGCTTGGGTCCTCACTCCTGGATCTGTTCTGCTTACAGTGACCACTTCACCGACTGAGCTCCAGCCCCAGGATACCGCTCCAACCTCGGCCAGAAGCAACATGGGGCTCACTTCAGCCTTGGATGGGACAAAAGGAACAAAAACTAAGGGAATGAACAAATAAGGCATCCTGGGTTTTAGACATTAAAGAGTTTTCTATAAGCTTGAGGATGACCTTATGTAAAGTTGTATAGGTGATATTGGCCCCATGAATGCTCACGTCTTGGTCTTTTGACCTCCCCTATGGTCTTTCTAGGAAGATCAATCCTTTCCCTCTCCCCACTATACTATGTACTTTCTGGCTGGGAGGAGAGATGGAGGCTGCAGATGGCTTGGAGGAGCCCCAGTGGTCTCAGGCGTAGCTATTGAGGCTGGAGAGGGAGGATTCCAGCTCTACCCTGAATGGCTGACTCAACTCAGCTCCACTCTTAGGGCTCAGAGCAATGGATCGTTTTCTTCTCTGCTTCTGGGTTTTAGGCAGTGTCTTGAGAACTGCATGGCTGAGAGACAGGAAACAGGTGGACACCACGTGGGCTGGAGGAAGCCCAGGGTCACCAACCCACCCTGGGGCCAGAAGGCAATTGCTCCCTTTGGAGGATGGTGTGTTAATCATCAGATCACTGAGCTGTCAGGCTGCAGAGAGGGGAAATTTAAAGTCAGGGCTTGTTAGATTTGCAACAAGGAACTGATTTAGCAGCACTTTGAGTCCCTTTTAGTCCTTCTTATTCTCATCAGCAATAAGTTGGATGTTGGGAAAAATTTAACATGGTAATTTATGCCAGGTGAACTACATTGTGCTCTGTGCTTCTGGGGTGCTTTCCTGGAGTCCTGGAACTTTGTAGCTGGGAAAGGCCGTCTGGTCCAGTGCCTGATGATTGATTGGTTCTTGGTCATGTTTATTCAATCATACTGATTCTCTGGAGAAGGGAAGTGACCTGCCCAAGGTTGTGTAGCATGTTAGGGCTGGAGGGGGTCTGGTCCCAGGCAGCAGGTGCCTTTCTCCACAGGGACCATTGAATTCTGTGCTCCTGGAAACCTCCATCATAAATATGATCTCCAAAATAAGCTGAGTGGAAGGGCAAATGTAAACAATTTCACATATCACATATTATTTTCCTATTGATTTGTTAATTTTATAGATAATTTATATTATATATTGTCTTTAGAATTAATGAGCATTTATATTTCTAAGCCTTCTCCCTTAGCCGCTAGGCGAAACTTGTTCTTTTCTTTTCTTTTTTCTTTCTTTCTTTTCTTTTCTTTTTTCTTTTCTTTTCTTTTTTGCATTTAATATGCTACAAACATTAAGTGGCCCAGGGGGTTTACATATCTGCTGGGGGAGGCAGTATGGTTTAATGGAAAAAGAAATGGATGAGGAACTAGGCAGGCCTGAAGTTCAAATCTTTTCTCTGCTACTGATCAGATATGTAACTTTGGGCTGGTTACTTTATTTCTCAGAATTTCTGTTTTCTTATCTGTGAATAGGGCAACAGGACATTCCCCCCAACCCCCAGTGGGTTACTCTGAGGATTAAATGAGATAATACATGCATAGCATGGCATCTAGCATATAGTAAGCATTCAATAAAAGTTATTAATACTGAGTACTTAACATTAATTTTCTTCCACTTATAGGATGTTCTGTTTTCATCATAGAACCCTCATTAAAAAAAGAAAATCCAAAGAGCAATTGCCTTTTAAAATGGAATGTTGTTGTATTGGCTCACGTAAGTGGAAATGCACATCTGTATTTTGAATTAGATCACCTGGTGTTTATAGCATCTCTGGGGCATACAAAAGACTTTTACATTAGTTTTGTTTAGTTTTTTATAAGCTCATGAATTTTCACAGCATTCTTATGAGACAGGAATTAGACATATTGTTCATGAATTAATGAAAGTACAGAGAGGGGTTTAGGCACTTGTCCAACATCACAGAGACAAATCAGTGATAGCCAGGAATGGTATCGACATTTCCAGGCTGGAAACTTGGTACTGACTCGCTGTCCACTGATAACATGCTCGGTGTTTTTGTGTGTGTCTTTTCTCCTGCAGTAGGGTTTTGCGTCTCTTAGGTCCTCTGTAGTGGCGCAAAGGTCATGAAGGGTGCACACAGAGCTTCTATCAGATATTGGCCACTCCTCCCCGGTGCCGGTTTCCACTGGACGAGCAGGGAGGGGCAATTAGAGCAGTGCTGATGAGAGGGAAGTGGAGTCCATGAAATGTCCATCAAGTTCTATTCCACAACCAAAGGCACTTCAGGCATTCATGAGGTGGTGGTAGTGATGGTGAATATTTTGGGGGACCAGCAGTGGCATTCCCAGTGCTTCTAAAATCCCCTTGTAAGGGTGGGGAACTTTCTGGTTCTGGGTGAGGGGTTCTGATGGAAATTATGGTGTCAGATTCTGGGGTCTGATTGCCTTGCTCTTAGGGTGGGCACAAGCCCCCCTCTGGCAGAAGGAGTCTGCTCCTCAAAGGCAGCCCTGGGATAGACTCTGGAATGACAGGGTGGTCGTGCCTGGTCTCCCTGTTAACTCTGGCCATCTCAAACCATGGGATGACTCACAGACTCTTCCTCTTTCATGTTTTTGGACAAGCTTTATTGTCTTTTCTTGACTTACCTGCTAATTACACTTGGGGTCAACCTTCACTCTACTTTGATCGCTGTAACTGTGTTTTGATATTTAAAAAAAAAATATTTTTTATATTTAGAAGATACAGAACTTTGTTTTCTTTCCTTTACATTTTTTTTTTTTTAAATTTCCATGGGTTCTGGGAGAATAGGTGGTATTTGGTTACACAAGTATGTTCTTTAGTGGTGATTTGTGAGATTTTGGTGCACCCATCACCCGAGCAGCATACACTGAACCCAGTTTGCAGTCTTTTATCCCTCACCCCCTTCCCACCCTTTCTCCCTCAGTCCCCAAAATCTATTGTATCATTCTTATGCCTTTGCATAAGAATCCTCATAGCTTAGCTCCCACTTATGAGTGAGAACATATGATGTTTGGTTTTCCATTCCTGAGTTACTTCACTTAGAATAATAGTCTCCAATGCCATCCAGGTTACTGTGAATGTGATTAACCCCTTCCTTTTTATGGCTGAGTAGTATTCCATCATATATATATATATACACATATATATGTACATATATATATATATATACACATATATATATACATATATATACACACACCACTAACTGTGTTTTGATTTTCTTCTTTTTTTTTCTGGCAGCCTAACATTGCACTGTCTCTGATTTTTGACTTCAAACGCTTGTCTTGAGGCTGACCACTTAGTTTTGTCTGTCCTTGCTAGCATGTAAGAAGAAAGAGGGTGGCACAGGTGGATGGCTCAGAGGAAGTTTCCTGTAGGAGGTAGGAATTGAGCTGGGCCTTGAAGTTTGGGAAACATCCTAACACGTGGAGAGAGTTGGAGAGGGGGCCTCAAGCAGCAGGAGCAAGAGCAAGGCAGTACAGTGTGGAGTCATAGGAAAGCCATGGTTCTAGAGTTCAAAGGGTGAGTCGGCTCTGATGCTTACAAGAGTCAGAGTGCTTACAAAAACCTGACCTTGGGCAGGTTCCTTAACGTCTCTGGAGCTTGGCTTTCTTACCTGTAAAATGGGGATAATACAACTTACTTCTCAGAGTCATTGGGGCTATTAAATAGTACATATAAAAGCAACTAGCATGATGCCCCTGGTAAGTTCTCAATAAATGTTGATTTTATGTCATTTCGTGCTGCCCACAATGCTGGTTAACTTAGGCGGGAGAAAGAGCTAGAGAGGGGAAGAAACTCCTGTTCCTGCTCTAACCTCTTGCCCGGCCAATTGCTCAATGCTGAGTAAAGGGAAAGCTTCCTAAACAGATGTGCCTGTCCCTCCAGGGCCAGTCCTTGAGTGTCTTGATTCCTGGAGCTTGCACATGGGGCTAATGCTGCATTATCTTGCCCTTGTTAAACCTCAGCTTGGGGATGTAAAGAAATGTCAACTCCTCCCCCTCCCAAGTGCCTGTGTCCCTCATCCTTCCTCCCTGGGGTGGTGTATTCCAACTGTTGTAGGCTTTGTGCACTTAACAAAAGGCATCATTATGGAAACCCCTGTGTTGTGTTGAGTTCAGGGAGACCCTGATGTTGGGAGCAGCCTGGACTCATTTGCTCTTGTTAACCAGATGTGCTTGTGTGAACATGTCTTGTCCCAGCTCAAGCTCCTTTTTCAGGTGACCTTAGCACCCCCCATCCTGTTTATCTTGCTGCTAACTATGCCTCTTTCTATATTTATTGATCATCTGCTCTGTCTCTGGGTTTTGATCTTTGCTCCAGGATTTCTGTCTCTGGACTTGAACCTCTGCTAACAGAATGTCGTCATTGTCTGTGGTATTTAATTTTCTAACTCCTTTTCTTAAATTTGATCTAGAGGTCTCACCAGGCTCCATCTTTTCTCATTAGTAATTAAAAGTACTACTGATCACTGCCCAGGCATTAACACTAGGGGCTGTGGACTGGATGTCCAGAATTCTTTATTTCTATTTTTAGTTGAATTCCTGGATCCAGATCTTTTATATAGGTTTGACTACCTATATCCACCCAACCTGTCAGAAATGTCTTGCTAGGATTTCTTCTAGACTCCAAACTGATAAATTCCAGCAGAGATTCTGATCCAGAAGGGATTCTGAATCAGAATCCAGCAGAGATTCTGATTCAGAAGGGAAGGAGATGGGGTGAGAGAGAACTCCAGGGAACCAGAGCCTAGAAACTGCCTAGAATCCCACGTGTTTCTGATACAGGTGGATCATGAATCAGACACTCTGAACAACACTGATCAACACTGAGGTTTCTGGAAGTCTGACTTTCATATAAAGGGAAATATTGTCATATTGGCCAATAGAGATTTAAAGTCGCAAGGTTTAAGACCAGGTAAAAATAACTTAAGAAATCAGATCTTCTTTGCAGGTGGCAAACAATTTAATTTCCTCAGTAAGCTAAATGTTCACTCCCTAAGTTTGTCTCTTTTAAGTATTTTCTTGATTAGCTGTTTCTTCGGAGGAAACTCAGAGGTGAACTTCAGGCAGTGTTTTGTTCAAATTACTTTAAATTTTGAATGTGTTCACGTCTGTGTTTATGACCTGTGCCTGGGCTTACAGAGTATAAAGTGTATTCTCGTCAGGCCCCATTGTCACTTTCCCCTTCCAACCCTTGCCCTTAATCTGCCCCATACTCCAGCCAGCTCCCACTAACTGTTGGTTGCCATTCCGATAAGTACTTCATGGGCAATCTTTCTCTGAGTTGTATTTTTAGAGGAAGAGATGAAAGGAGACTGAAAAATTAAAAATCAAGATAAGCAGTCTCTCCCTTGGAATGTTATTAAGAGGATGTGGTCATTTAAAAGTACTTTCCCCTCTCTTCTCTTCAGTGTTTGACATCTGAAGTCATAGAAGATGCTATCATACCTTGCTTTATTAACAAGGCTAGAGTCACCTGTTTCAAAAGGCCCAGGAACATTAACCTTAAGTGAAAAGAAAGTGGCACGAAAGGAAAGATAAAGGGAAACTGGCTTTTGGCAGCAGGAGACACCGGCTCTCAGCCAGGCTCCTGCAGCTACTCTGTTAAGTGGCTCCATGAATTTATTTTATGGGGAGATTATTTCCACTATCTGAGTATACTGAGGCTGTCGTGGTTCGGACATCTTGTGAAGTTATATAACTCGTTGCTCTTCCAGGGGAATGTGGGAAGCGGGTAGTAAGTTAGGAAAGAGAGTTGACCAGGCACATAATTGGAATTGGCTTCCTTTGGAGCTCAGCAGGACTTGCCGAGAAGAGTCGGAGGGTTCAAGAGAAGTTGGAATGAGGATCATACACACTCTTGCCATAGCCATTGAGCCCAAGGCCAAGGGAGTGTTCTGGCAGAGCAAAGTTGTTGAAGGAAAGGCGAGGGGAAGCAGAACTGGGGGCATGGGCTTCACCCAGCTGGCAGAAGCCCTGTAGCAAAGCACTGTTGCTAATTCAGTTTTCTTGCACTGAGCCCTCGGCTTACACTGGGCTTATTTCTGGTTGTTAGAGATTGAATATTCCTAAAAGATAGGTGGAGTGGGCCAGGGTAGGGGTAGTCCTTTTGGGCATGGTGACCTTATAGCCCAGCCTTTATGAGAGAGTACAGATTCCAGTGCCGTTCTTTGTTGACTCTTTTGCCCATTTGTCAAAGTGTATGTCCTGATTTTGGGGTGGGCGACCCCAGTGCTTGGTTTCTCTGGCAGCATATCACAGAGTGGCTTTGGATTCCGTTAATCTTCATTTCCAGGTCTGCTATTTCCCCTCCAGAGTCTAACAAGGCAAGTGATTTTTAGTTCCTTAGTATGGTAGACTAGTTCATTATTCTACAGAATAGCCTGGACTGAGGAAGGGGTTTGATTAAAAGCAAGACAGCTGGTTTTGCTTCTTCCTGAGCATAGGCAGAACCTCCCCTATAGCAAGCTACCTTGCAGATGAGAAGAGCCAAATGCCATAGAGCCAAGAAAAGTGGGGGAGGGGGCAGACATCAGGTGTGAATGGATTTCACCACCTGGGAAGCCAGCTCAAAGCATGTGTCATCATGATGGCTTTATCATCATGTAGAAGGAACAGTAAATTAGTATGCTGGTAGGAAGTACTTTCCATTCACTAAAGAAAATGATAAAAAAATTATGAACTGTAATCATCTTGTAGGGGGGAAGGTGGTTATTAGTCCCAGGCTATGATTGCTTTGGAGCCTAGCACTTAGTAGGAGCTGGATCTTGGTGTTGCATGTTGTATGAATTGCCTTGACCTTGAGTTGTGTGACTCAGCAGTTTTCTGGGAACAGACACATATGTCTTTTTTTTTTTTTTTCTTTGAGACAAAGTCTCGCTGTCGCCCGGGTTGGAGTGCAGTGGCGCGATCTTGGCTCACTGCAGGCTCCGCCCCCCCGGGGTTCATGCCATTCTCCTGCCTCAGCCTCCGGAGTAGCTGGGACTACAGGCGCCCACCACTTCACCCGGCTAATTTTTTGTATTTTTAGTAGAGATGGGGTTTCACCGTGTTAGCCAGGATGGTCTCGATCTCCTGACCTCGTGATCTGCCCTCCTCGGCCTCCCGAAGTGCTGGGATTACAGGCGTGAACCACCGCGCCCGGCCCACATATGTCTTAAACATTACAATCATTGGATGTGTATGTGAATAGCTAGTAATCAAACATGACAAAAGTGTTTGCTACTTTAAAGAGGCCTTTTATATAAATACCTATGGTTAGAACATGGTATTAATACTTTGGATCCTTTAAGGTCAATCCAGAGTAGTTTTATGGTAGTAAGTGACTGATTTGTTGAAGGCCTGCTTTTTGATTGTGATTTTTTAAAAAAAAATCTTACTTTTGTCTTATTACAAAAATATGGTATCTTGTAAAAATACTGAAAAAACCCCTCAAACCCAAACTCAAAATGGTAAGCAACCCTATGAAACAATCACTACCAACATTTTAAAATATAACCTTCTAGCCTTTTATATATGCATATATATGGATATACACATTTTAAAAACTTTTAAGTTCAGGGGTACATGTGCAGGATGTGCAGTTTTGTTACATAGGTAAATGTGTGTCATGGGGGTTGTTGTACAGATTATTTCATCACCCAAGTATTAAGCCTAATATTCATTAAATATTTTTCCGATCCACCCTCCACCCCCAGGTAGGCCCCAGTGTGTGTTGTTCCCGTCTATGTGTCCATGTGTTCTCAGCATTTAGCTCCCACTTACAAGTTAGAACATGTGGTATTTGGTTTTCTGTTCCTGCATTAGTTTGTGAAGGATAATGGCCTCCAACTCCATCCATGTCCCTGCAACAGACATGGTCTTGTTCTTTTTTATGGCTGTATAGTATTCCATGGTGCATATATAAATATTTTTACAAAAAGGAGATAATATCACATATTTTACTAAATTATTTTTCTACCTGTATGTATATGTTTATAAATATACTTTTTTTTTACATTTATTTTTTATTTTTTGAGCCTGTATCACTGGCAATGTTTTTTATCCTTTTTAATAAGTAAATGTTGTTTCATCACAAATTCCTTAATTGCTCTATTGTTAAACATATAGATTGTTTTGATTTGTTTGGCAAAAGAAAAGTTTTGTGATAAATATCTGTGTCATAAAATGTTACATATGTATATCATTTCCTACTACATTTCTAGAAGTAAATTCTAGTTCAAAGAATTTGTAAAATTTTAAGACCTTGTATAGGTTTAAAATAATATTCCCCCCCACCACACAACCAAGGCACTCTATTTTGCATTCTCATCAGTAGGGTTTGAAACTTCTATTTTCTTCAAACACTGATCCACTCTGGAAATTATTATTAAAATTATTTTCCAATTAGACTGGTGAAAATGTATGTAACTTGAGCATTTTTCATCTGCAGTAGTCAATTGTATTTGTTCTTTTGGAATTTGCTTTTATTTCTTTTGCTGCTTTTTCTACCAGAGTGCTTATGCCTATAGATGGTAAGAACTTTTTGTATATCTCACATGTGTCTTGCTTTTGTCCCAGAACAAATTTTCTGAAAACAGAATGACTACCTTTTAATTTAATTAGGTCATATCTTCCTTCAATTAAATTGAACAAGTATCTACTGAGTACCTATTAGGTACCGGGCACTGTGCTAAACAATAGGCAATAAGTGTACAATTTTTTAAAATGACACTTACCTAGCTCTCAAAGAACATATAGTCTAGGGAGGGAAGAAAAACCAGTCAATAAGCACATTAAATCCTCTAATAAAGAGGTGTATTCTTCCATTCTCACACTGCGAATAAGGACATACCCGAGACTGGGTAATTTATAAAGGAAAGACAAAGACTGGGCAATTTACAAAGGAAAGAGCCTTAACTGACTCACAGATCTGCCTGGCTGGGGATGTCTTGGGAAACTTACAATCATGGCGAAGGCACCTCTTCACAGGGTGGCAGGTGAGAGAATGGGTGCCCAGCGAAGGGAAAAACCCCTTATAAAACCATCAGATCTTGTGAGAACTAACTCACTATCATGAGAACAAGATGGGGAAAACTGCCCCCATGATTCAAATATCTCCACCTGGTCCCTCCCATGCATGTGGGGATTATGGGAACTACAATTCAAGATGAGATTTGGGTGAGGACACAGCCAAACCATATCAAGAGGTAACCATTAGATGCTTTGGACACAGGTAGAATGGGTACCTAAACTTGTCTTAGGTAGTCATGGGATGTTTCTTGGAGGAAGAGATGAGTACACTGAATCCTAAAGGATTAACAGTAGTTAGCCAGACATAGAAATATGTGTGTGTGTGCAGGCCAGTGAGATGGAATAATATTAGCAAAGCATTATTGCATAGTTAATACAATAGTATAAACAAAGGTCAAGGAGCAGTTGTATCCCTTAAATGTACACAAATTTAAAAAAAGGAAAGCAAGGTAAATGCATGGAATTTCATATACTACATACAAGACTGGAGCTCACAGTGGGAGGGGTAGAGTAGGGGTTCCATTTTTTAGCAAGAGATTAGGCTGAAAAGTAAGAAGTGGCCAGATCATGCAGCATTTTTATATTGCATACTAAGCAATGTGGATGTCTTTTTCTGATAGTTTATATTTGACATTGATGGTTTTCAGGAAGACAACTGACAGAATCCGATTTGCTCTCTGTAAAGAGTCCTCTGACCCCAAGGGAGGGAATGGATTTGGGGTTAGGGGCAGATTCCAGGTATTCCTGGAATCTGAGAGAGAATTTAGGGGGCTCCTAAGGATGGGCCTAATGTCAATGTAGATAAATGGACATGTTTGAGAGATAATTAGGAGGAAGAATCAATGGGTATGATTTGCTGAGAGGGGTGAGGAGAGAGGAGTCAAAGATGGTATCCATATTTCAGGGGGATCAGGATGTCATTCACTGAGCTTGGGAACACAGAGGAGGAATAGTCTCTTTAAGAAGGAAGAGGGTTTGGAGAGAGTTCAGTTTTGAATGTATTAAGACTTTAGTGGCTGTCATACATCAGAGTTCTCCAGTTTGATATGTAGATCTGAAACTCAACAGAGTTTTCAAGGGATATACAGAGTCTTGGAGTTATTAATACATCAACAGCAATTGAAATAGAAGAACAGACCAGAATGCTAAAGAAGAGTATACAGAATGAGAAGACAAGAAAGGCCCCCAGAAAATGCCAAGGAACTCCATTATTTAAAGAATGAGAAGGGAAGGTAAAGATTGAGATGGAACCTTTAGAGAGAAAGGAAACAGTGTTGTCATGGAAAGCCTTTTCAGGAGAACAGCATGCTTATCAGTGCCAAAAGGCACTGATTAATTAATTAAGACAAAGGATGGAGAGCTTCCTCTGGACTTAGCGATGAGGAGTCTTTGACCTTGTTGGTAGCCATTTCATTGGTGATGGATGCCAGATTCTAAAGGGTTAAAGATTGAATTAGAGGTGAAGAAAAGAAGAAAGTAAATTCAGACATCTCTTTAGAGAAGGTTAGTTTTGAAGGGGTGAGAAGTTTATGGTGGCAGCTGAAAGACTGATGGTTTTGAGGGGAAGCAGAGGGGAGCAGGTGCTGATTAGGCTGTAGAGATCATGGAGGCTGAAGTAGAGAGAGGGTGCGAATAATGAATGCCTGCAGGCTAGAAGGTCTGTCATGAGTGGCATCTAGGATTCAGGTGGACTCATTAGTCTGAGATAGGAAGGGGGGTTCTGTACCTTTTATGACAGGGGAAAATAACAAAGGATAGGTGTGGATGGGTATGGTGGCAGGGAATTGAGGAATTTGCCATGTGATGGTTTCTATTTTGTCTGTGCAGTAGGAGGCGAGATTTTCTCCTGGGCATTAGAAGGGAGGTGGCTGGGTGGGAGGTTTGAATGGATTGGAGAAGGTTTTAATAGTTGCTATGGAGAGTAGAAAAGGAAACTGAGCAGGGAAGGATAAGAAAATTCCCAGGCAACACTGAGGGTCTTGTTGAGCTTGAAGCTGACAAATTTTAAGTGACACCAAATCTGTTCATGGCTTTATGATTTTTTTTCCACTAGCTGAGAAGGCAGACTCCAGGGCTGGAATTTTTCCAGTTGAGTGTGGCAAAAGATTGATGAGGCAAGCTATTTGAGGGCAGTGCAGTGGTATGGTTGAAGTGATTAACCATGGGTTCACAGTTGGGCAGAGAGGAGATGATGATAGGAGAGGTGTCGAAAGATCAGGAGAATGTAGAAGGGTCAAGGGAATGGAGCTTAAAGAATGGGTATAGTGCAAATACATGAATAGGAGAGCTATAAGGAAAAGAAGCCATAGTTAGAAGGGGAGATTTTGGATTTCAGAATTGCATCAGTTTCAGAAAAGGGTGATATTCAACATATGTAACTGGCATGACGTGGAGAATGACCAGTCAGAGTGAACAGCCAGTACAGCCATACTGGTGTGGACCTCCTGTTTCTAGGGTGTGGCTAGGGAATGCAGGTTATCATTATTGGAGCCAAAGAAGGATTGTAAGTTTGAGTACTGGATAAATCACTCACATAAATATTGAATTTTCCCAGACTTATGATAGGACTTGAGAATGAAAAGGAAAATCATAAATCTGACATGAACATCATTGATCAATGAGAGGCAATTTCTGTCAATATCATTCCAAGGTATTTTCGGACTGGATAACAGTGATGCAGAGAGGAGAAAGGGGTATGCCCTCAGTCAATCAGAAGCTCTATAGGACAGTAGCAGAATTATATCTGGAACAGCATTGGGAAAAGAGGCACACAAACCCCATTTGTCAATCTCGAGACTTGGAATAATAAGCGTCCATTTGGGAGGATTGCATGGGACAACTGTTCTTGAGAAACCAGGTTTCAGTTAAGACAGAACACTGGAGGGAATATTAAAGAAGAGATTGAAGATGTAGTAGAAATGTTTTAAAAATCTTGGAATGGACAGATTTTGGAAGGAGGAGAGTAGTGGGAGATTGACTCAGGGAGGAACATAAAGCCGTATGGGAATGTGCAGACAGGAGGAGCTAGATGATTGTGGAGGCCTACATTTTGAGTGGTGAGTTTGGATGACCAGAATATAAGGCATGAATGGATTAGCAGGCTTCAAGGTTTCCAGATAATTAGTCCTAGCAGCCTCCCAATGCATACAAGATGGGGAGGAAAGGAACTTAGGCTAGTGTGGCAGGAGAGAGCTATGGCCAGGAGTGATTGTGTTTCCAAGAAATCCCAGGACAAGTGAGTGGGCTGTCGTTGGAATTGGTTCCAGGACTGTGACCACATGTTGGAAACAGCTAGTCTCTTGCGGGACATATACTGTATCTGGTTTTCCTATAGCAGAGTACACCTGCAGTGTGACTTAATTGTGCTAGAGTTGAGAACAACATTCTGTCCTCAAGTGGAAGCCACAGATCCCTTAGTCCTGAGGGGGAGCAGAGATGTATTTAATTGGCAGGTAAGGATTGGAATTAGTGAGTTCTCAGCTTAGCATGCTACAGGTCATACAGGCATAGTGTTGAGAAGCATACTGGAACTTAGTTGACACTTATTTAATAATCAGGCTTTAATTAGTTATTTACAAAATGGAGCGATGTGCATTGCTCTTTAGATTTTACAGTAGGGTGGTGGGATAGGCTTAAGCAATGTCTCACCTAGGTTCTCAAGTTCTTCTTTGAGGTAAAAAAAATCAGATCAAAGGGTCATGAGGATTGTAGTTTGTGGTAGAGCTTGAGCATAGGGAAGAAGAATTAGTGAGCAGAGGGGTATTAGAAGAATGACTACATGACAAAATAGCTAAGGATACAGGAAACATGATGGAGCTTGACTTGCAGGTGGATATAGTCTCTCTGTGTTCTAGCTCTCTAATACAATGCTTTGCATAGGTCAGGCAAATATCTAACCACGTTTGTTGGTGAGTCTTTTGTTGCTCAGATTAGCAGGAGAAAGTAACAGCAACTGTGCACTTTTATTAGAGCTAGTGCTGACATGAAATGTAGTTATGTACTGTGGTTGCAAACTGGCAGACTTAAGGATATCTGAAGTAGCCTCTGCAATTAGTTTCTCTCCCCACCATGGCCACATGCCCTCTATTCTCTGGCATACCCAAATATTGCTGCTAGGGCCTCAGCATCCTACTGAGGGAGATGTCATAGATTAATTGGTGGTGGTGAAGAATTCCTTCCTTCCTTCCTTCCTTCCTTCCTTCCTTCCTTCCTTCCTTCCTTCCTTCCTCTGTCTCTCCCTCCCTGCCTCCTTCCCTGCCTCCCTCCCTCTCTTCCTTCTTTCCTCCCTCCCTCCCTCTCTTCCTTCTTTCCTCCCTCCCTCCCTCTCTTCCTTCTTTCCTCTCTCCCTCCCTCCCTCCTTTCCTCCCTCCCTCCCTCCTTCCCTTCTTTCCTCCCTCCCTCCCTTCTTTCCTCCCTCCCTCCCTCCCTCCTTCCCTTCTTTCCTGCCTCCCTCCCTTCTTTCCTCCCTCCCTCCCTTCTTTCCTCCCTCCCTCCTTCCCTTCTTTCCTCCCTCCCTCCTTCCCTTCTTTCCTCCCTCCCTCCTTCCCTTCTTTCCTCCCTCCCTCCTTCCCTCCTTTCCTCCTTCCTTTCTCCATTCACAAATGCTTAGTGGATGCCAGCTTGGTATTAAGCATCAGGAATACAAAAGTGACTAAGTCCTTTTCTGCTAGCAAGAAGTCTGCATGCCATTTGCTACCAGGAGGTGACATGGGCTTTGATGAATGAAAAGCAGTTTGAGAAGAAGGCTACTCATTATAAAAAATTCATTAGAAGGAACTATTCATTAGAAGGAATTACCTACCTGTGAAGATAATCTTACAAAGTCATGAGGCAGAAGAGTTCATGGTATCTTTGAGGGAATAATGAGAAGTTTGCACCAACAGAATTTAGAGGGAATGGTAGGATGAAGGTCCTCTATGTTGAGGGGCTTAAATTTGAAGTCAAGATGCTTTATTTTTACCTTTTAAGCAATGGGAGCTACTAAAGCAAGGAAGTGAAATGATCATACTTGTACTTTAGCAACATCCCTGCAGTGTGGAGGTCTCTAGGATTGGGGAACTGATGATTCAGTTACATTGTGATACTTGGGATGTTGCTATTCAAAGCATCCTCTGTGGAGCAACAACATCAGTATCACCTGGGAGCACGTGAGAAATGCAGACCCTTGGGCCTCATTCAGCCATTCTCACTCACTTTAACAAGATCTCCAGGTGATTTGTGTGCATAGTAAGTCTGAGAAGCTCTGACTTAGGAGCTATGTTGATGGCTCTTTGGCACTCACGTAGACCCCACAGGAGGGGAGGCCTGGCCTTTTCCTCTCATACCACAAATACGCAGACCATTCCATGATCTCTGTCACCTCTTTTTTGGAAAGGATAATAACATTTTTTAAAAATTAAATATATTTCAATAATTTGATAAATTCTATCCTTTTGAACCATGGCTTTTCAAAATGTTTTAGAGGCATGGGTCGTTAATGGGTTCAGAGAGGCCTGCACAGGAGACAATTATACCGATGTTATTCTATTTTCCAAGCATGGTGATGGGATGCAGGTGTTCATCATTTGCCATTTTTTTTTTTTTTGCAGGTTGTAATAATTTATAATTCAAATTTATAAAATCTGGCGGGGTACAGTGGCTTACGCTTGTAATCCCAGCACTTTGGGAGGCCAAGGCGAGCGGATCACCTGAGATCAGCAGTTTGAGACCAGCCTGGCCAACATGGTGAAACTTTGTCTCTACTAAAACTACAAAAATTAGCCAGGCATAGTGGTGGGCACCTGTAATTCCAGCTACTCCGGAGGCTGAGGCAGGAGAATCGCTTGAACCTGGGAGGCGGAGGTTGCAGTGAGCTGAGATCTCACCACTGCACTCTAGCCTGGGTGACAGAGTGAGACTCTGTCTCAAACAAACAAAAAAACAGATTTATAAAATCTTAATTAAATAATAATGTTTGGTGACCTACAAAAGGAAAAAGTCAGAAAAACATTCTTCATCCAAAATGGTACCTCAATACTCACAGTGAGGGTGAGAGTAGAATCTAAATGATGGGAATAACTTTAATGTAAATGGTGAGAGTTACATGTATTGAGGGCTCAAGGAATTCTATTCTTCGGGTACTTGCTATATGGTAGACACTATTTTAAGTCCTTTATATGTAACACATTGAATTCTCAGTTACTTTTGGAACTAAGGCCTACTATTTGTTCCTATTTTGTAGGGGCATTTTCGTAAGTGAAAAAAAACTAAAGTGTGAAGATATCAGACACTTGGCCCAAGGCCACAGAAATGGTAGAGGAACTAAGGTTTAAACTCAGTTTATACAAATCCCAGTTCTGTTTTTTTTTTTTTTTTAAACACTATACTATAGTGTAGCATGCAGTCTCTCTGTATAAATAAATATTTATAGAAGACTATGGATGAAGGATAATAATAAAAGAAATGTGCTCTTTTTCCTTGGCCAGGTCAGAGTAAAGCAAATGCAGTACATATGTGGCCCTTAAGTGACAATTCATGTACTATTTATTAGTTGCTTTGGGCATAACTGAACTTCGGAAAATGCAATTTGGAGCTAGAAATGAATGATGTTGAGAAAAATGCCCCCATTTGAATTTAAAATATTGAAAAATTCACTAATATTTAATTGTGAAGATAACCTTCACAATTAAAGGTGTCTCTTATATAATGTGTCTCTTGAAAAAAATTATACCGCCGAAGCTCCCCTTTTTATGTGATCAAACTCATAAGCATCCTTCAAGACCCAGCTGTCATTCTGTTGTGAAGTCTTTGACCATTTTCTGAGATAGGGAGCTTTTGCTCTCATTGTCGCAACTTGTATGATAACAGCTGACCCTCGTTGAGCATAATCATGTATTGGGAATATTGTAAGCAGTTCACTTGTTTTATTTCCCCATAGCAGCTCTGTGAGATGACTGTCACAATCCCCATTTTACAGAGGGAGAAATTGATGTGTTTTGAGATTAAGAAACTCATCTGACCTCATGTGGTTAATGAGTGACAGAGCCTGAATTCAAATCTTTTGTGTTAACTGCAGAGCTATCTGCCTTCCTTGTCACACTGATTCAGTTGTCTTTTTCCCCCTCCTCCAACTCTTTCTAAATCATTCATTTAAAGTATTGAAGATGCTATTTTAGTGTTGGGGACACACTGGTGACCAAGCACGTGCTTCTCCCCATTATGCTTTCAGTCTAGGTGAAGGATGGAGAAAAAAAATCTTCCAAAAAGAGACAATAGCATAAATAAAAGACCTGGAAGGGACAGAGCCCAATCATTCCCAGAGCTGCCTATGTGGCAGGAGCGTAGAGGTCACTGAACAGAAAGAAAGTTGGGTCTTACAGTTGAGCAGCCTGTAGACCTTAAAGCTTCTTCCAGCTTTGTACAGAGTTTGGGATATCATCAGTGAGAATAATGGGAGCCACTCAATGTTTTTTAAAAAACTTAGAAAATGTTGATTTAAACAATAGGTCAAATTTACATATTGACAATTAGTGACTTTAAAGAAACTAATCAGTCTGTGGTTCATGTTCAGAAATTCTCATTCAATAAGTTTTTCAAGAATAACAATGAAAGACATGGGGGGAACCAATAAAACGTAACACTTTATTATTATTTTTATCTTAGAAGGAATTCACCAAAGGCTTCATATTATGCTATGGCATCTTTAATTATAAAAATAAGCAAATAAAATAACTTGCATCTGTCATTACCATGATATGTTTCATAACCTTTATATGCACATGGAGCTTAAAAATGTAATTTAACAATAAATAATGACATATACCAGATATGCTCACTGTTTATTCCAGTACTCAGCCAAAAACCTAAATATCATTTAAATTATAAATACATAATGCAAATATAATGGCACAAAAATGTCTAAAGTGCAACCAAATCACAAGAGAAGAATCATGCAAACTGGTCTAGGTCAGCCCCCGAATCACTCTGCAGCAAACACAAGACGAAGCTTTGGAAGTTTAAGGGGGAATCGGAGGGAGTAGGGTGGGGGAAAGAGAAGCAAAAAACTAGCAACACTGTGAGAACTGCTTCTTTCTGTATGTGTAGATATATGTATTGTAGATACATATATAGATATCATTGTGGGGAGAAAAGGGGGGTACCACGGTTTGAAGAGGTTACAGCCAAAAAAAAAAAAAAAAAGAAAAGAAAAGAAAAAAGGAAATCTACTGAACTGAAGAAAGAGAGAAATTTGCTAGGAATACTCATGAACTACTTGTCGTATTGGGGTCCTGGCTTAGTTGGGTTTGCAAAATGGACACAACACACAAACTTTAATAGCTTTTCTAATTCAGAGAAGTCAGCCTTGCCTGGGGTGGGAAGTGTGGGAGGGAGGGGAAGAGTCTAACTTAGAATATGGTCTACCTGATTTCCAAGAGGCTAAGGCAGTGTCCATAAGTTTGGGGACCTGGGGATGGGACAGTTCTGAGTATAAAAATGCCCTTAACAATCTGATGTCAGCACGCTTAGAGGCTGTGTGGGGACAAAGGCAGCAATGTTTGTGCTGCTGCTGCTGCTGCTGGGTCTGCTGCAATTGCTCTTGGTCCTTGAGCAGCACGTTACTGGTTTTAAAGGCTTTATGGTAAAGTTGTATTGCTTTTCATTTTTCTGGACATGTACCCTCTCTCCTCCCACCAGGATCCCTATCACTCGATTTGGTCAAATCTTGAGTTTAGCCTAGTGAGAGTCAAGCACCAATAGTTTCTACCTAAGCGAGTTTGGAGTGGCCCCTGCAGTCCTACCCCTCCTCCCTCTCTTCCTCTCTTAACATTGACCTTTGGTGGGCAGTGACGCTCATAAGGGACTGTTGGGTTCAAGGACAGTGACCCTGAGAAACTACTGTTGTTCGTAGATAGGTTAGTCATTTGACTTTGGTGGTCGCCATCTTGTAAACATCATGGCAGAAATGATCAAACCACCAGCTCTTTTTCCCTCTTTCTTTCTTTCTTTTTTTTTTTTTCTTTTTTTCTATTTTTTTACGATCCTACAGAGATGGTCCAGCTGCCAGGACTACTTTGGCAGGCAGCGTGCTACAGGACGAAAATGTAAGAGAAGTCTATTAAGGCTGGACAGCCCAGGGTTATTTATACTCTCTCAGCCCCAAGTCCCCTGGACTAAAGACCTAAAGGCTGATTGACTCATTCCTGATTGATTTAATGGAAAGTCTCCCACCCCATCATCATTTGCCAGAGTACCAGGCACCGATGAAAGGGGACTAGTAAAGAACTGCCACTTCCTAATGTATAGTAGGCCTTATCACACTGTAAGTGGTCCAAGCCCATAAGGATGCTCTTTTTGGTTCCTGGAATTTCCAGTTGGATGTGACAGAGATCTTTCAGTATAGGTCTAAGTCAAGAGTAGCCTCTGGGTTGAGGTGGGCTGGGAGATTAACATCTTACCTGGGGTCCTTCAGATAAACCTGTTGGTTTTTCCTGTCTCATACAGGCCCATCTTAAGTTTTGATGTTGAATTAAAACTACTTCTACCCCCTTAGTTATAAAAAAGGCCACAAGGAGCATTTATGTGGATATCTGGAAGTGAGATAGTTATCCATTCCCAGGAAAAGAAAAATAAAGCTAAGTTACAAAACTAAATCTATATGCAATAAAGTTATTATATACTGCTTTGTTTAAGCAGAGTCCTCTGGAATTTATGTACAGTACATTAGTTTTCAGCTATTTATATTCCACAGTTAGACCTTAAGATTCTCTGGTTTTAAGACAATTGTTAAAGATACTTTTAAAGCTCTGAGCAGTTACAGTACATAAAGATGTTAGCTTTTTGTTTTTCATTAGATGCAAGAAGATGCAGGCTCAAAGTCTGGTTGGACAGCCAGGCTCAAGCAATTTGGTAAATGTGTCGGAAAGAAAATTAGACATTGGAGGATCAAGACCATAAGACACTAGCTCATTAGAGATCAAGAATTCAAATGTGACATTCATATTCGTCCATGGCCAGCACAGATTCATAACACGAATTCCATTTAACATCTTTATGAGCATTTAAGACATGCATTTAAATAAAGTTTCCTTATCAGCTAACTCTACTGGGGCAACCGTTCTAAAGGGATCCACATCTTCAAATTACAATGGCTGGAGAGTTACATGAATGTTTTGTGTTTGGGGGTGGTCTCAGGGGAGCAGGGGAAAAAACATGGCAGAGGAAGTTGGTAAAAGAGGGTACTTTCTCCTGAGGAGAGGCAGAATGATCACATGGATTTTGTTGGTGGGAATGCTGCCATTGCAGAATGTTGGGATATTGATTACAGAAGCCTAGTTTCATGCAATTTTCTTTAAGGGGGATAGAAAATAGGAACTACTTTAAAAAAATCAAACCAGGCACAGTACACTCAAAATTGGTGTGTCAACACCCCTAAAATGATACTAGTTTGGTGAGGTTGTGAATAACCTCTCCCTGGTTATGCACTCTCATGGGATGTGCGTTTGATGTGGGAGGGAGAGTCCTCCTCACCTCGGAGGTTCCTGAGGAGGACTTTCAGCTTCTGCGGCTCATTGGTGCGTCTCCTGTTGAAGTCAGCTCGTGGGTGTGTTTGGGCACAGTGGTCTGTCTGCAGGATGTGGAAGAGGCTGGCCATGTTAGGCCCAATTTTCTCCATCAGGCTGTCTCTGATTGTGCTGACTGTGTCTTCATCACATTCCAGCAGGCTTCGGACAAGTCTGTTATAGTATCTGCAATCAAGAAAGAGAGTGCATATGGTGGTCATCCAGTGAGAGCCAGGTGAGACCCAGGCTTTCACCTGGGCTCTAGCCAACACGAGTCCCTAATGGCCCGACCATGCAAACATCAATGGTTCATCAGCTGAAGGTGGCTTTTGCTCTCTAACCCTTGTGCCATGTCTCCCTAGTTTCAATGCATCTGCTCCTAGGGTTTACCACACAGTGCAAGACAGATATTCATGTTTAGAGTTGAGGAGATTTAGATCACACTTTGAAGAGCAGGCTGACTGTGGTGGCTGACATTTTTAGAGACAGAATTACAGAGCTAGCTGGGACCACAGAGACCATTTGGTGACTAGTTCAACTCTCATTTTATAGAGAAGAAACTAAGGTGGATGAGCTGAAGCAAATTAGAATGAAGTGAGTCCAGTGCTCAACACTGAGATTAGTAGCCATTGTACATGCATGTGTAATTATTTTGATGCTTTTTTGTAATTTTCCTTTTTTTTTGGTGATGTGTGGGCACAGGTGTGTGTGTGTGTGTGCAGATGTGTACATCTTCTGATCAAACTTCTGTCTAAGGCCCCCTCTTCTGTGTGCCGTGCATTTTCCTACAAAATCTAATGCCCTTATCACATACTTGGACAGCCCTGATAAAAGATATTGACTGACTCCATCTTCAGCCATCCTTCAAAGGTATATTGTAGTCAGAAGGCCAAATCCTAGGCAAGAAGGCTATTTAAATGGAAATATTGGTGGTTTTTAAGGGTTCGTGCTACTATAATTCATGAATCCTTTTCCTACTATACCAGGGTTTGCTAACCTCTTCCCTTTTTGGATATTTATAGATCTTTGTTTACCATCACACAGGCCAGCATTTGATGGTTTTGTGATGGCTTTCTTTTGCTGACTAGACTGTAAGCTTACTGAAGGCAGGATTTGTGTCCTTCTTTGTATTCCTTATGGCCCAGTGCCATCGTGCTACATTGTCTGTTCACTGCACATTTGTTGATTTATTTTGCAGCCACTAAGGAAATGGAGTTTTAAGAATATAATTCTCTCCAATAAGTAGTGATTCCCAGAAGAAAACTTATCTGTAGTTTTAGTAAATTTTACCAAAACCTCTTGTGTTTGGTATCAGTTACCTTCATCTTTGGAGCGAATTCTTTAAATACCCCCAAGCAATGTAGCTAAGCTTTGTGGCTCAGAAAGGATTAAACTGTCTAATATTTAGGGCATATCAATGACTTGTCCTGTTATTTGGGAAGACAGTTCAGGTATTTTCCAATTTAGACTGGGATGCATTTGGTCCATTTTGCAGTCGCAGTTGAGTTGTCAAAACCCATTAGCTCTGTGTTTGCTAATAAGAGACTCGGTGACAGTGACCTGCAGTATTTACATGGAGAGAACCTTTTCTCAGAGGAGCCCAAGGATCTCTGGGGCCACCAGATCTTCCGTGAAAAGAAACCTGTTTATTTTTAACTCACCAAACAGTACACAGTATCAAACATCTTTCTAGAATAACTTAATCCCCCAGAGAGGTTATTTCAAAGATGTATGGTAAATAGCATGGAATGTGGGTAATGAGGTGATATGGTCACCCTTCTGTGGCCCAGCAGAAGGAAGCTGGGGACTGAGAGGCAAGTGCAGTGTCTTGGTTGCTGACACAGGCCTGGTGAAACTTTTCCCTCCAGGGAGAATTATATCCAGCTGTGGTCAAAATTGGGACTCTCTGGCACAGAGAAACATTTTCCAACTCTTTGGAATTACAAAGCACATGAGTCAAAGGAGATCTCCTTTGGATGGGGAAATGGGGAGAAAATCAGTTTTGGAAAAACATAGAATAAACAACTTTGCACCAGCAGCTTCTGACATCTACACACCCACATAGATCTCCAGGAATCTCCTGGCTCTTGGGCCCTGCTAGGACCTGGGTCCTTGGATGGCTGTGTCTATTTCAGAGGGTGATTAGATCCTGGTGGGTGGTTTCTGATCTCCCATCCCTCCAATAAGGACTTTATAACTTAGAAGTTAACCCTTCCATTTCTAGAAAGAGCTGTTCATGCCAGATGAGTCCCCAAATAGGCTGGAAAATACAATCTTTCCCTAGAAAGGGATAAAAAGAAATGCAAGTTCTTTCTTAGAAGGACTTGAAAGCTCTTGTCTGGACAAAGAAGTCTAGTACTCTTAAGGGAATTAAGCTTCTGTAGCCAGCTTTGCAGCTTCAGGGCCATACATTTCCTTCAGGCCCCACTTTGTCAGAGTGCCTGCTCTTTTTTGGAGGGTTTCTACCTTTCTACCTTTACTGTTGCTTTGTCTGCTGGCTCAGATATGATACCCGACCTTGGTGTTTCTTGACAATGACCCTTGCCAGCCTGAGGGCTCTTAGTGAGAACCACCCACCCCCACTGGAATCTACCCTATTTCCCTCATGGGGCTTTTGTTAACTCAGCAAGGGCAGGCTGAGAAAGCTCTTTAGAATATAAAACAAAATCCATGTCTCCATTAGTAGTTCTTCAAAGGCTGGAAAATTTGTCAGGATTCTTTGATGTTACCAGTTTCTCAGTATGAGCAATAGGTTAACCAGTGCCTGTCCAGTAAGGGCTGGAATAGCCATTTACTTCTGGGATCATGCTTGCCAATGACATAGTCCTTTCCTGTGTCACTAAGTGAGATGGATTTTTTAAGAGGTTGTGTCTCCAGCAAAAGTTGACTTAGCAATCGTCACCTATTTAGTGAGCACCTTCTTGTGCTATGGTCTTATAGTTCCTATAGCTATTGGTAGGATGTGTCCATCCTTTTGGGAGAGAAAGTACACAAATTTAATTGTGGACTACCACGGTGCACATATATTCAATTGTGCTTGGTATTCTATTTTTGGGTTGTGGCTATTTCCTGCAGATTTTGCTGGCTGCCATTTTTGAAGTAGAAATCAAATAGCTTGGCTCAAGGCCACATGAGTTCTAAGCCCAACTTGGTTATTCACAAGCTGTGTGACCTTCAGCAGGTCACTCCACTCTCTGAGCCTTTCTTCTTTAATCAGTAAAATGAGGCAGTTAGTCTAGTTAACCTCAGCAGTCATCTCCAACTATGACATTCTATGTTTCTAGGGATTCAATACACATTTTTCTTCTCAATTTTACAAAAAATAGAGCAGCTCTGCTTATATCCCCTCCTTTGCAGTGGTAGTTAGGACTGCTTAAGAAGATTCCTTTCTTGGCTGGGCATGGTGGCTTATGCCTGTAGTCCCAGCACTTTGGGAGGCCAAGGTGGGTGGATCACCTGAGGTCAGGAGTTCAAGACCAGCCCGGCCAACATGATGAAACCCTGTCTCTACTAAAAGTACAAAAATTAGCTGGGCATGGTGGTGAGTGCTTGTAATCCCAGCTACTCAGGAGGCTGAGGCGGGAGAATTGCTTGAACCCAGGAGATGGAGGTTGCAGTGAACTGAGATCTCATCACTGTACTCCAGCCTGGGCAACAGAGTGAGACTCTGTCTCAAAAAAAAAAAAAAAAAAAAAGAAGAAGAAGAAGAAGAAGAAGTTTCCTTTCTTTATCTTTATGGAGGATGGAGGAGATGTGTTGGAAAGACTTGGTGGACTAAGTGTTCTGATCACCCAGCCCGAAAGGACCTTTTTAATTATGTTTCTTTTTTCTCACTTTGAAAATTCCATCCCTGACCTTTTTTTTTTGATAAAGAATAAGATCAGATATTCTCCATAGCTACTGTTTCAGCCATGCTTACCCAAATACACACATACTGCCTAGGAACGTTCTGTGTGAGGGTTTATAAATAGTCCTTTGTTTCCCTTGATCAATATTATTCTTCTGTTTCCTGTTCCCTATCCATGCCCTAGAGAGTTGGAAGCTTTGTCAGTTTTCCCACTCTGGATCTGGGTTGGTCTAAGTGGTTCCCAAGCCTCACACCACCCTGCTGGCCTGATCAATTTTACCTGCTTCCCACAGGGTTGAAAGCATAGTCTGCAAATTCAGGCAGGTGGAAACTCCAGCTACCTCTTTACCCTTTAGGTGCATTTCTGTCATGGAAAATCCCCTTGTTCTGGCTCCTGGTCCAGTCACAGGCTTTTGGATTCTCCCAGCCCCAAATCTCATGCTAGATAAGTCACAGGAAGGTGGAATGAACCTGTAACTACTTCCTCTTGCAATTCTGTGCCAATTGGCACTGACTTAGCATGTGTCTATGGTGGGATAGAGGCTGGGAAAGCAGGATGTCTCAGGAAGGTGAGCAGCTTCAATGGAGCAAAGCAAGCCCAGCATGGAACCGGACATTTCTACAATCCTGAGCAGGAATCATATAGCCTGTTAAAGTGAAATTTTTGGAGAAAGGTTGCATGGAAGATTCTGGTTTTCAAGGGCTGGCCACATTTTTTTTTCTCCAATTGACCTTTCCTAATGAGTCCCTAAGATGAAAGAGGGAGATAAGAAAACTTTCTTTGTGACCATTTTCTAAAGGTGTTGAAAATAAGGCACTGATTAGAAGAAATAATGGCCTGGTTAAAAATTTACTAGTCTCTTCTTAGATAAGTTGGGACCTCTAGTCGAGTAGCTATATAGTTCTGCCTAAAGACCTCTCTGCCTTTCTAATGGAAGACGCTACTTCAGATGAAATAGGGAGATTAGTATCGCCTCAAAATTGGAAATATGCCATATTATAGATCATGATTTGTCACAGAATCCTTAAGGATCTAAATTGTAATAGTGGCTTTACTAATGTACCTCTCCCCCAACCCCTAACTACCACACAAACACATACTTTGTCCTTAGCCCCTGTCTGGCTAAGAATTCTTCATTTCTTTTCCTAACGGTGAAGGAAGTCTCCAATAATTAATCAGATCTCCCCTCCCCACCCCCTGCCCCTGTTTCCTCTGTGCAATAAGAATCTTCCTAGGGGAAATTTAAAACCAAGAGTTATACAGAGACAGCCCACTTGAGAGAAATGGTCGGATTTTTCTGTTCTGAGGAAACCATTTAGAACCCCATGATAAAGTCACTTCCAAGGACTAGAGAAGTGATTTTTACAAATTGACTTGTGGTTCTGAAGGGCACTCACCTGTAGTTAAGGGTGAAAAAGAAATTTTACAAAACGTTTGTGTTAGGCACCTTAGCCTTTCCCTAAGGAGGAACTACTTTTTTGTTGCATGTATGTACATGACTAAATCACTCGTAAGCCCCAGAGGGACTTGGCTGTTGCCACTATCTTAAGAAGGGTGGTGGCACCTGGCTAGGAAATTAATCAGATAAGCCTGTGATAACTCTCAGGTGGTCAGAGTAACATGCAAAGGACTGATCATTGTGGATATGTGCAGATTTGAGTGGAGAGTCAAAGAATCATAGAAATTCAAGGCTGGGAGTCAAGTTTTTAGGCTGAGGGATATCACAGGGGGCTAAACTTGACCGGCCTGCACTGCCCCTGCCAGACCTCCACGCCAACCCCATTGGCATCTCTCAGTTCTTGCTGGGAACCTTTCCAGGCCACACACATGAACTGAGGATGCCAGCTGTCTCATGTAACAGGAATTCACTCCTGGCTGGTAAAAACACTGAAAAGTACAATGCCCAGATGTTACTGTACTAGCTCAGTGGCCTGCCTTGGGTGGTGTTTGAATACTAAGATGAGAATGGGATCTGGACAGCCATAGAATACACTCATTCTATGAGATCTTGGGCTAGAGGAATGGGATAACATAAGGCCTGGAAGGAAACCTGAAAATGGTCCAGTCCAGCCATTTTGCTTTTTACAAAGGAAATCTGAGCCCCAGGGAAGTGAGATGGCTTGCTCTGGGCTATCCAGTGAAATCTCTGATTGTGTTTGGGACTGATTTGAAATAGATGGAGACTTAAAATCTGCATTATGACATTTAACCAGAGGGCTTTTTTTTTTTTTTTTTTTTTAATCGTGGCCAATTGTGTTGTTGCATGGTCATGGTTTCAGCCAAATCTGATGTCTTAAAAGCTTGTTTCCAGAAACTTCACCATTCCCTTCAGGCTTATAGCAAAAAATGGTCAATGAAAGCACCCAGGGATGCTGCAGATGAGGCTGGCTTTCTATGAGCTGCATGAAAAGACTTTTCCTATAACAGGAGGGAAAAAAAAGCCCAAGCTGCTTAAACTGTCACAACCAATCACAAACATATTTTTTTCCTGCAAAAGCTGGGAAGACTGCAAGCTAAAATAAGAGCATGACTGTGGCAATTTAACCCTCCCTCCCAGTCTGGTTCTGCCAGCCAGCCACCTGCTCCCAGTCCCCTGATTGTGAAAAAGTAGACTCAGTTTGTACCTGTTGGAGAAGTGATTGGGCAGCTGGACGACCTCAGTGATGGCTTCGGGGTTCCGCTTGGCAATGCTGCACACGTTCAGCTTGCTGTAGCACTCTTCCTGCACCTCAGCAATCATCCTTTGGAAAGTGGAGCACCTCCGAATGGCGAGGAAGACCTTGGAGGTGACCCCGTTGGCGATGCACTTTAAGCTCTCTTTGACGAATGCTTTTCCCTGCCATGGAGGAAGGACAAGAGGGAAGTATTTAGCTTGACCTGACAAAGAGGATGGGCATACACGTGGAGGAATTTAAGGGGGCTCATCTGGGCAACGTATCATGGCCATCTGCATATCCTTGCAATGAGAAGATTGCATGTCTCGGCTAAGGATTTAAAAAAAAAAAAATGCCCCCTCCCCACCTCCCTGGATTCCCTTGAGAATTGAGCTCTACCAAAATGAAATTAGAGAAAAAAAAAGATGAACTGTGATCAACCATTCTGCAGCTTAAAAATAGTCGTAATCTGACTTTATATTCTTGAGATTGAGACTTTGAGAATTCAGATCAAAAGCTAGTATGCTAGGTCATGCAGAGAGAACTTCCTTGCTCTACGCACATTTTTATGTCCTCTCACAGAGGAAAATATTTTTGGCTTATCACCCCTGGCCTTATAAGACAGCCTCTACTAGCTCCTTAGAATCATGCATTAGAGTGAGTGGGGCGTGTCTTATACAGAACCTATTTCCTGGCCAGATGAGTGCCTCTGTGTGTGTGTGTGTGTGTGTGTGTGTGTGTGTGTGTGTGTGTGTGTGTGTGTGTGTGCGCGCGCGCGCGCGCATGCACACTTGTGCATACACATGCTGAGATGGGAATTTAGAGTGGGGAAGCTGAGAAGCAGGGCTGGTTCCCTACAAGACTGGTTCCTAAGAACAATGGTCTAACACACTGTTAAAGACAAGCAGCCAGTGGGAGCAGGGCTCAAGGTCTTATTACCTGAGTGTCAAATTTAGCAGCGCTGTACAAGAAGGATTTGCAGATGTCATACATCCCATCTGTGTCACAGGTGGAGTTTTCCAGGCATGCAAAAGCCCCGCAGCCGACCTGTAGAGCACTGTTGAGGCAGCGAACCACTTCAGCTGAAAGAGACAAATCCATCCATTCTGGGTCAAACAGTGAGGATGGCTGGGTGGGATCAAGTGGGTGCAGAGGTGAATTTCAAGGACATGGGGTCAGAAGAACTTATCCTAGGAATCTGTCATGAGGGGCAATTGATAGACCCATTTGAATGAGAAAGAGAGGATAGACAGGCTCCTTTTGCTTATGATTGCTGGAGTACATGATGGACAGGGAGGGAGTTCTCTGTTTCAGACACACGCTCCCTGTTTCACCATTACCTACAATTTTGGTGTCTGGAGAAGTGAGGCTCGTCTGGAAATGCACAGTGCCTTTAAGCCATTCCATAGAATCAAAGGTCATTGCTTGGCACTTGAAAGCATGGGAAGGCAGGAGACAGTGGTAAAAGGGCCAGGGAATCCATCTAGCTTTGGAAAAATGCACTCCCGAGTAAAAAGCATGGGATTTTAGTCTAAATGGCAGAGAAGACTGTGCCAGGAGTCCACTTGGAGACCCTTCTGATTTCAGCTTTTAACTTACCGTCACATTGGCAAAAAGAAATCTGATCCGTTCATGTTTCACCCCAACCCTCCACTAGGACAGTGCTTAGAGGTATGCATAATCTCTTTCATATTAAAAGCCTTTTTAAAAGAAAAGAAAGAAAGAAAGACAAAAGAAACACAGGTGTGGAATAACCAGGCCAAGGCATCCCTGTGCAATACTGGAAGAAAACCGCAAAAAACTTGCATGAGGCTTTCTACATTCTGGATAAGATCTCCCATAAAAGTGATTTTTTTCTCCCACAGAAGGGGGGTGTTCTGGCAGGCAGCTAGGCAAGGAATGATCTGCAGCCTTCATGCCATAGGATTCTCCTCTGAGATCAAAAGCATGGTTCAGTTAGTCTTCCCCACCCCCTCCCACCACCCGCAGCCTCTAGGATGTTACAAGTCATTTCCCTAATTATATATTTCCACGGGTTTAAATTATAACTTTGCTTTAAGCAGTTTTAATATGCATTAGGGCTGCTATTGTTTTAGGCAAGCTCGAATTGTGAATCACTGCATCTCTATAGCAACTAAGTACAAAAGGAAGTGAAGCAAAAGCCCTCCTCTCGGCAGGGACCTGTGCTCTTCCAAGGGGATCATCATCTGCAGCATTTTGACACCTGCGATCCGATCTTTGCTGACAGTTGGAGGACAGAGGGCAGTATTGGAAGGGGAACAAGTGGAGCCAGAGAAGTCAAGAGGCAGAGGTGTCAATGCGGGCTTCCTAATGATTCTTTTCCTTCAGAAGCCAAGATAATGCACAATTAACTGCTCCAAGAGTCAAGACGAAAGTGAGACCTTACCCTTGGAGAAACAGCTGCTACGTTTCACAATTTTTTTTTCCAGGGGCTCTCTGGCTACGGGCTGCAGGGACGACTGAATGGAGCCCTAGAGAATCAGGAGGGAGACAGGCAGCAGGGTTGGGGGTGGGATGTATAGGGTTTTCTCTGAATCCGCCCTGGATTTGTCAGACTTGAGGGCTATGGTTCTGAAAATCAGTCTGAAGAGGGAGCTTTTCTGTGTATTCTCTTAAGAGGTAGAGAAGTCAAGAAGTGAAGAGGTAGGGTCTTAAGAGGAAAGGAAGAGGGACAGCATCAAACAAGCCAGGTCTTACCTTAGATCAGCTTCTGGAAAGTATAGAGAGCGCTTTGAAGCATGCCAACATTCAAGCCTTTCCTCCCCTCTCACCCCTCCCCCTCCAAGAGGGTACGTGCCAGATTTCAGGCAATCAGGCTAGGCTTATGCAATGAAATACCCTCAGCAGAGCGTCCAGCTTCTTCGTTTAGTTGCATGCAATTTATTAAACAAAGGAGCTCCACTGCCTAAGGCTATTGGATTACACTGGCAGTTTATTGCCATCAGGCATGAAGCACATTTATTATCAAGATCAGCCGTCACAGACACAGTTGCAAAAGGGAGAGGCAAATGAGGACAGCTCTTTGGGGGAGAAACTGCTCTTGGGTTTGCTGCTTACCTGAGTTTTGAGCCGCCACTCGGGATTTCCTGGGGCTCACAGAGTCATTCTGCTCTGCCTCATGGGTTGCAGAAGCACTGATCACCAGCACCAGAAGCACTGCTGAGTTTTGGAGCATTCTCTGAGAAGTTTCCGCTAAGTTGTTGGGTTTTTTTTTTTTTTTTTTTCCTGCCCCCCTTTCCTCTTTCCCTCTCCCGGCTTGAGTGAAGATGTGGATCTGGATACACTGAAAGCTTAGGTGAGGATTTGATGAGGAATTTTTTTTGTTGTTGTTGCTGCTGCTGCTGCTCCTGCTGCTGCTGCCGCCGGTGCCTCCGCTGCTGCTGCCGCCGCTGCTGCTGCTGCTGCCGCTGCTGCTGCTGCAGTCGCTGCTTCTTGCACCTCTGGCTTTTGCAAACTGGGGGCCCAAGAGCTGCACCCAGGGATTTTATAGCCGTTCTTATCGGTCCTCAGGATCAAGGACCAATCAGGTCCCTCAACTGGTCTGGTGAGCCAATAAGAGGGCATGCAATTCAGCTGGAGCTTTTTGACTTCTTAGAAATATTTTCCAGCAAATTAAAAGTACCTGCTGCCAATGTTTTATATGTGTGTGTGACTGTGTGTGCAGAGATGTGTGAAAAAGCTATTTTCGTGGAAGTAAGGGATAACTGTATTGATTGAACTAAAGAAAAATCCTATAGAAATCTCTCCAAGTTGCTTTTTGAAATCTAGCCATCTTTTTTTCTAATGAGCCACTTGGGGGAAATGGATAGCAGGGGTATGGTGGGGAAATGTGATCTCTTTAGATGAGAACTTAACCTGCTTACAGCAGTTTTACTCTAATTTTAACAGCACATTCTCTGTTCTGTTTTGTAAGCTACAAATGCATTAACTCCCTGTCTTCTCTGTGTGTACATGTTCACATGTCTATGATGCATTTTTGTTTGTATGTGGACATCCTGGGTTCTCACTCACACATTTGAGCCCTTGAGGGGGAATTTATGTGAGTGGAAAAGCCTTGGGGGACTGAGATATGACAGCTCAGAGCTGAAGCCTTAGTCCCCCTACTGATCAACCTATGAGTCTGGCTAAGTCTTTTTACCTTGCCCCAGCTGTGTTTTCCCATCTGTAAAACACCAAAGTGGGACTCTGACATTCTCTATACCTCTAAAATAATGTGATTCTTCAATAATCAAATCAACTTTGACTTCATCTTTTCAGTCACCAGCAAAATTGCAAAGTCCAGGAGTGTTAGTTACCCCAGGTACACATGTGCACACCTGCACATACCACACTCAACAGGGAGACATCATGAATGCCTGAAAATTAATAAACTGTGTTCAAGCCCAGCAACTTTATAACCACTTTGAAACAATAAGCTGGCCAAAGCAAGACTAAACCTGCTGAATGGAAACCAGTTCATTTCTTGGGGAGAGGGGTAGGAAAAAAGGGGGCAGAATGGAAAGAAGGGGTAGAGAAAGACCAGAATGTGTAGGAGAGAAGAATGATAAGCTCTAGACTTAATAGGAAAATTGCACTGCAATCACAAATCATGCCTGGTATAGAAGCTTATATTTTCTTATAAGTGAGTTGTAGGTAACGCTGAGGTTTGTCTCTAACATGTGAAGGAGGTTAATGAGTCAGGAGAGGACTTCTTAGGGTAGGAAGGTGGGGAAGGTATTATACAATAAAACCTTTAATAATTTTGGGGAAGTAGATGAGAAAGGGCCACTCGTGATTCATACAGATTTGGGCAGGATAATCTTGCAGAGAAACGGGGCCAGTGGCTTTACTTTGAATCATAAAACCTTCAAACAAAAGTTGAAGAAAGAGTGCTAACCCTGTTAACCACAAACTAAACCAAGTGTCAGCTCTGTATATGTAGTGGGGTGATAGGGCGGTGGGGGGCGGGGGGGCGGCGGCGCGGTTCTGGGTGATGATAACCTATCCCTCACAAAATAGGGTTGTTTAGGAAGTATGAAAGTTTGCTAGAAAAAGGAATAGAGGGAATAAAGGATACAGGAAATATCTAAAAGAAAGGAAGGGAATTTTCAGATTTATATTATATAATAAGAATACATTTTAATTTATATTAACAGGCAGTATTGGTATTTCTTTAGAACCTTCTGGGCTGAGTGCTAGGGGACAATGTGGGAGGATAAATGAGAAGACATAGAGAAGAAGGTAAGTTCATGATTCTTGTCCTGAAGGTACTTGCAGGTGAGTTGGGAAGATGACCAGCCACAGTCATACTTCCTAAAGGTTCTGGATGTCAGGACCTCATATAGTAAGACACAGGCTCAGGCAGCACCGGCTGGAGATGTGGGGAAAGCTCTTGAGGGAAAGATCAGTGGGGAAAGATTTAAACTGCTGTTGTTGCTTTTTAAGAATTTAGGAAAAAGCTATGCTATTTCATTTTAAAAAAACAAAGCTTGTATTGTGGAAAGCTTCAAGGTTGTTTGTATTGCTTTAGTTAGGAGTAGTAGATGCCAGGCAAGGCAATAGAGTTTCTCAGTGCTCTCTTCCAGAAAGGGAGTAAGAGGACAGATGCGTATTCCTCCCAAGGGTCTTGACTTCTGTTCTTTAGCATTCTCTACCTCCTTGGCCATTATTCATCATCTAAGGCAGTGCCATTTGTTTCTCTTGGGCTTTCCCTGAGTTGTTCTGCTTGGCTTGGTAGGGTGATGATTTACCACCAGCCATCCACTTTGTTTTTCCAACTCTCTGTTGCTCTCACCAGAACACGATGTCCTACAAGCATCAAGATGTGTTTGTGTTTTTTTTTCTGATGTTGATTTATTATTCCTTCTTATTTTGCTCACTTACTATCTTGTGCCTGGAAGTTCATTGCTAGGTGTGCCAAGTGTTTCCCAATAACAGGTAAACTGTCCTTTGAAGAAATACAATGGTGGCCAGCCCATTGATTTGAATGTAACTAGTATGCATGCCAATACATTTGAGAACCTTAGGGGAAGGAGCTGAAGTCTACATGAAATGCCCAGTGTAAAAATTCTTCCTAGAATGTCATGGTATGTGGATATCCAAGTGCCCTCAATCATTGTGCAACTGTCTGGAACTGTGATATAGCAATGATAAAAGGGTCTTGGGGACCCTGGTGGTGATGTCTGGTTTCTTTGTAACTTCTCTTGGGGGTCTGAGAGAATATGGAGGAGTTTGCTTAGCACTCTTCAGAGTCTGAATTTTATCCTGTAAGGAATAGGAAGTTATTCGGGCTCTTGAGTAGGAATTGTTAAATGATGGGTGGGAATAAGTGTTTGGGCAAGATTGTTTCATCATACTTATGATGGTTTGGAGGAAGAAAAGAACAGGAGTTTTAAGACTTGTTAATAACGGAATTTTGTTGATGAGATTCTGGCCTACAATGGTTGTGGCAGGAAAGGAAGGGAGACAAATATGAGAGATGTTTTAAATGAACTGGAAATTATTAGTTAAGCTAAGGATTGTTTTGGGAAAAACCTTTCTCCCAGTTTAATGGTAATGGAGATAATACACATGAGGACTTTTCCCTCCTTATATTTTAGTTATGACTTTTAGTTGACAGGACTATCTGGTGTCTCTGTTAGGCAGGTGCTTCCTGGCATTCTGTTGAGCAGCAGAATTACCTAACAAAAGGACTTGACTGCACATCAGGGAGGTGCGCCCAAGTGCAGGGGGTGGGAGGGGAGGGTACACTTTGCCGTTGCCCTGAGCAGGGAAAGTGCTAAGAAGTTGGTGGAAGAAGCTGCCAACACCTAAGACTGGGTGATAATGCCCTGGCTGTGCCCGTGCAAGGCTGGCATGAGTTCAGTGAGATTAAGCCAAAAATCTCTGGGGCTTTGTTGGATTTGGCTAGCTTAAAGCTAAGCAGTGAACAGCTCTTTGCCTTTTGGTGAGAGGAGCCCAAGAACAGAGCATGTTTTCTTGGTAAATGTTCGTGTGCGTGTGCGTGTGCGCGCGTGTTTGGCTAACAGAATGCAAGACCCACCAAGGTTGTTTTGGCATAGTGACCAAAGTTGGACCATTTTTCTTTGGGAATTCTGAGCCTGTGTTTTTTTCGATTGGACTTTGGGCTGTTGAGTCATGCCTTCCTAACCTCAAGACAAAGAAGGAGAAGAAGGAAAATGAGGAAGATGAGGGGAAAACATTTTTATTTACTCTTCTATAAAGGCACCAGATTATCTGTGTGGACAGTCCTCAATTCATGAGAAAATCTGTGCCATTTGCAAGTCTTTGATTGCTGTAAACTCTACTAAAGAAAGAAGGTGAGAAAATATATTAAGAGGGCAAACTCTCCACTTCTCCCCTTTGTTGATGGAAGGTGACTGTGTGCCTGGTTCTAGGTCAGGTATTGTGGGAAATGCAGAGATGGTTGACCTTTGCCTGTGCTCCATGAATTCCCAAGCTAGTTCTTAAAGCATGCATGTTGTATTTGAAGAAGAATATCTGTTTTCTGGAAATATAATACAGCAAGTGGGTGGGAATAGAGTTTGTAGATTTGGATTCAATTAACATTTACTGGGTGCCTATCTGCTCTATGCCAGGCATTACTGCAGAGGCTTCTTAACTGTGAGCAAAGAACTGCTCTCCTCCCTTCCCACAGGAGGATCTGGGGATCCAAAGAGAAGAATGGCTCTCCCATGTCTTAAAGTGGATGGTAGAAAAATCTCCTGAGATTTGCTTATTACAGAAGCAGCTCTGGGTTCTTTAGATGTGTGACCAGTGCAGTGACAGAGAGAGTGTACATGCTGACAGCCCTGCCCCTCAGGGTGAGGGGAGCAGGGTACAGGAAAAAGAAATAGACAGGATGACCTGACATGCTTAAACCAGAACAGGCAAGTTGAAATTAGCCTCCACTCCTGTTAACACCTGCTTCTCATTCCTTCACGTATAAGTTCCAATGTCACTTTATATCAGAGAGGACAAATTCATCATTCTAGAGCAACCTGAAAATCTTCAAAGTTTCACATGAGGCTTCTGAAGCAAATAGGAAGAGGATTTGTGTGTCGTGGAATCTGTCCTTTGAAATAGCTCTTGGGGAGACCTAAAATGACATTACTCTATTGAAACACATGAGGGCGCTCGGACCAACCAACAATGAGGATCTGTTTCCTTTAAAATTAAAAAAAAAAAAAGTTGTGAATCCTGACTATGTTCGATCAGCCTTTGTTTCATGTTGTCAGGATGCTTCTGTGTTAGTGGTCTAGGGCAGTCACCTATAACTTAGCCCTTGAGCTTGCAGATTAGTGTGGTCCTGCACATTTGGAAGTTTTGCACCATATACCATTCTATATACTATTCTATTATTGCCTGATAGGGAAATAGGTTGCAGGCAAGTTTCTTACCTGATCAGCCCCAGTCCTAAGTGAAGATCAATATCTGTACTCAAATTGTTCAAGGCAGTTGAGAGGATGTGTCAGATAATACACTTGTGGTACTTCGGGCTTCTTAGTTTAAAAAGAAGATTCTATTTCAAGGTGATAGTGAGCATTCCTCTTCATTACTAGAGAAAAAGAACCCTTTCATTCATTTTGCTACCTAGGATTATTTCTTTTTCCAATTGTCTCTAGACAGATCAAGGCTGAATAACTTAATCTATTTCTGTCACTTTTTGTGCCCATCGTCCTGCTTGGAGATCTTCCAGGCGAGTGTGGGAGGTAGACATCAGGACAAACCTGTGCATCTGCTACTTCATGCTCCTGTCCCCAGACACCTTTGTGAAGAAGGGGTTTTGCATTCAGTTGGATGCAGGGACTGGTTTGGAATACCTGAAGGGTGGGGCACGCTATCACACTGAGCATGTCTGAGATGTGCAGACCCCTTCAGTGAGAGGGTCAGGGCTTACTACTTCCAGCGACAAATCCATCCATCAGTGTGCATTTATTTCTTTTGCTCTCTGTGCCGGAAATGGTGTTAGCATTGTGAGAGTACAATGAAGTCGTGGGTCAAGGCTTGGGCTCATGACACTGAACCCAAGGTAGCATATGCATGGTGTTAAAACCGAGCTATAATGAGTAGGGCTGATCAATGATGCCACTGAATTTGTGAAACAGAAATATTTAAAAGTCCACTCCAACAACCCATGCTGAAGCATCATTCTGACATATTTAGCCTAAAGCCAGCTTGTCATTTGCAAAATGCTGTCAAATTGTAAAGAAGTGTCTTTCAGCCATTCCTAAGTGCTAGACAAATCTATTATTACTAGTTTATTGGCTGAGAAAGAGAGGTGTGGGGAAGAAACAGCCTTTATACAAAGTTACCTGGCAAGTCAGGAAAAGGGCTAGACTAGGAGATTATAGATTTCTTTACTTGATGTTTGGAAATCTTGCCAAGAATTTTTTTATGGCAATTCAGATGTATTTTATAATCAAATTGCATTTAATATGCTTTAGGCTAAAGTGCAATTAAGAGACATCAGTTCCTGGCTCTGGATGGGTATCATGGGAGAATCAACATATTCCCATTACTATATCAGAGTAATAAAGTGCAGAATGCAGAGTCAGAATTTATACTGTAAGATTTTGATAATGGTAGCAAAAATGGTCACCCAGTACCATTTTGTCTGCTTTTACAGAACACAGTTCTTGTTAGCTGTTTGGGAAATGAACTCTCTTAGCCCTTTTAAAAATTAATTGTAAGGAAATTTAGTGGAACAAATGGAAATCCAAGTGCAAAGGAAACACACTCTGGCCTCCAGGCAAGCATTTTCTTGAACATGTCATTCCGCACTCCCTAGTGACAATAATAGGAAGGGGAGGAAGAGAGAGAGAAAAGTTACAGCTTTGGAGGAAGTGGTGAAATCCATAAGAGCAAAAATGTCATTGGGGGAGTCACTGCTGCTACGATAGGGAAGTTCAGCTCAAAAAACGGTAGAAGGGTGCAATTTTTTTTTCATGCAGCAAATTTTAATTATATTTTCATTGCTTTTCATATTTGTGCTTAGAATAATTTCTTCACGTAGTTGAAATTGATTGTCTTTACTGTTTCTCTTGTTAGATTAACAAAGGAAAGGCCGTTTCCTCTGTGGGGTGTGTGTGTGTGTGTGTGTGTGTGTGTGTGTGTGTGTCTACCCTTCTTTTCATTTAGTGTTTCAATCATTCACAATAGACTTTGGTATATAGGAAACAATGTGAAATGAGTCATACTGTGAAAATCAAACATTTGAAGTGAGAAAAGTGTATTTCTTTACATGATACAGATCAGACCTTAAAAAACTGGTTGATTTGAAGAAGGGTTAATGTTTTGGGCTTTTAGAGTTATAGCTTCTCTCTCTTTTTTTTTTTTTTTTTTTTTTTCCTCCATAGAGGTAGAGAAATGGACTGACAGCTTAGACTTATTCCATGAGTCCAGATGTCTTTCCAGACCATTCAGAAAGGGACACAGACACAGAGTCATTCTCCAGAGATCCCTGTCGTTGCCCTCACTGGCCCTTTATTGCAGCCCAGGCTGGAGCTGAGGACGTGAAGGGCGGCCGTATTTTCACAGTGAGCAAGGCCGTATTTTCACAGTGAGCAAGGCTCCGAGAATTCTTACCTTTATGTAATCCTTACTTTTTCCTTTTGAACAAGTGAAATTTCTTTAGACGACCTTTAGAAGCTGTGAGGTTTTCTTTCAGCCTTGCTCCAACTCCTTCCCCCACTAACTCCTGAAAATGTTGCCTTTTGCCATCCAGAGCTCCTTTCAGAAGCAGTGAATGCGAAACCACCAGCTGTGAAATAGGTGCTGTGAATGGCTTGTCACAGGGAGGGGTAGATTTACTGAGAATGAGCTGTGCTTTGCTGCAGAATTCTGTGACTATTGCCAAAAAGGGTTTGCTACATGACAAAGAATCCAAATTGTACTGTCTGTGGACCCTGAGGGCTGTGGAAGGTGGGGAGGGAGAATCCTCTATGTACCCTATTATTAGGTTCAGCAACTGAATCCAGGTGCTGCTCTTATGCCAGGGGCTTGGTTCATAATTTTGGTTCCTTACTGGTTGGAACTTCTGCAGCTCCAGGGTGTGTGCATGTGTATGTGTGTATGTGTGTGTGTGTACACATCATATGAGTGTATATCTACGGTCAAAAGTTATGGCCTTTCTCAACTCTAGGTTCTCATTCTCATGTAGCTCCTAAATCATAGCATGGCAAACATGTTAAAATGCACCCATATTCTATGATAAGTGTGTTTTTATGTAATTATATATATAATGTCATGAACAGCAGTTGATTAGTTGGCATGCTGTTACATTTTGTAGATGCTTACTTAAATGTTTGTTTCAGCTTTGTGCAGTTTTCTTTTTGCATTTTGTTCTTTGGAGTAAGCATTTTTTCCCCAGTTCTCAATCATTTTTAAGCCTTAGAAAAGCTTGTGGATGCTGGGCACCATCCTATAGTGACTAATGAATAAGCTAGCTCTGGGTTTTGAGTTCAAGAAAGAATTGTCAGACAGAACACAGAGGCCCATTCATTTAAACCGACATTTCCCAGACTATGTTCCAATAGTCCTTTGAAATGTACCAAGAGAAATGGACTCCATGCTCAAATTCATTTTGGTGTAGGGGAGTACCAGGAACATCAGCATGTGAAAGTCACCCAGAAATCCTGCAAGAAGAAAGCTTTTAAATTATTGAATCCAATGTTTCCCAAATGCATTTGATTCAGAAATTTTATTTAAATGAGTACCACTTACTATTCTCCTAAAAAACTAGTGTTCCTTGGAACTAACTTTGGGAACTGCTGATTAGAAACCTCTTAACTGCCACGTTACGTCCTCTGGGTTTACCTTGGTCCTTCTCTGGACTACATTTTTATACCTGCAACCTCAGGCATCCTTCTTTACAGCCATACTCAGAATTAAACCCACCTTTGCATGAGGGTCGATAGGGCTTTGAGTGCTGGACATACCTAATTCAATTAATCTCACCATTGCAATCTTCATCACAACAGTGTAATACAGGTATTATTATGCATATTGTATCTACAAAGAGAGTGAGGTTCAAAGAAGCCCTGTCAATAAGAAGTAGAGTCTTTATTCAACAGAATATGGGGTGTATATGACTCTAGAGCCCATGATTCTAACCAACGGCATGTTATAGAAGAAAACTAAAACACTGAATCCAGAAATAAGTATATTTAAGAATCCAGGGCATGGCTATGCCCCATTTTCATTCCACTGCAGGTCTCCCCATATATGTCTTCTATCTATTGCTCTAGGAAAGGTAATAGAAAGTGTGTGTTTCCTTTAGGTCCTGGTAAACTCTACCTTCAACTGAGCAAAACTCTTCTAAACTGCCTGATGAAGCAGCTTAGGGAGGAAGGAGTGCAGGCATTCATGACCAGTATCTCTCCTCCAGTTTAGAAAGCTCTCTCTGCTGCTGACAATGTGCAGGGTGGTTGGGCCAGGTTTCACCCAGAGGTTTAGGATTGCTTCTGCCTTTGGGATTTCTCTCTGGCTTCCGCTCCTCAATGGCCATTTTTCCACATGGATCCTTCTAGTAATCACTGCTGAGGTAGTTGCTGGCTACCTAAAATACTGCAGCAAAACAGAATCATCTGGGGTGCCCTTTTCTCTCTTTTCAATTTTGTCCCATTAAAATTGCTGTTGCCTCTCACTAGGGAATGGCCTAATCTCTGCTTCAGGGTTATTTTCTTGACTTGAGAAAATGAAGGGGCAGCCCCATGGCTGCTTTGATGAGTCTGTAGAGTGCATGGTGTCTTGGCTTTCTCTCTATACAAAGAGAGGAACTTCAGAGTTACAGCTCTAATATTGTTCCTCATTTGAGGGGTCCCAAGTCCTTACTCCTCAAAACTGCTGGGTAAAATTCTAAGCTTATGCCTTTCTCCATTCACATGTAGTATAGAGGGTGCACACCTAGTAAAGGTCACAGAATCTAATATTTGTAAGCATCTCCTTTCATAGAAGGGCCTCTGTGTGCCACCTAAGTAGTTGATTCTCCATTAGTGAGATCCTTTGTCTGAGCTCTAAGACTTTGTATAGTTATAGCCTTCCCTGGCTTGTTTTTATGGAGGGTGGATTTATGGAGGAATGGACATAAAATTGCACACCTATACTCTCCAGGCTTTGTAGCTGTGTGAAACGACAACAACAAAAAGCCAAATTATTGAAATAAAAAGGATAATTAACATTATTTTATGTTTCTCTTTCATGCTGTTTCTAAGCTGAGATCATCATCAGGGATAGGAAGAAAATGTGTTAAATATTACTTAGGCATTTGACATGATATGAAGGAAAAAGTCTAATCACATTCTTATGCATACCATTATGTTCAGTTCTCTATTAATATCAATAGTTTGGCTGAGTGAAAATTACAGGCTAACAATGAACAAATAGTCACAAATGTGCTCAGTGTTGCAACTCAAAAATTCAAGACAAGAATCAGACTGAGCCCGGGTTGGGTGATTAGAGAAGGTTTCCTAAAGGAAGAGATGTTTAAGCTGAAATCTAAGTAGCTAAGATGTAGTTAGACAATAGCAGGGACAGGGTAGTTGGTTGCACAACTCTGGAGATCACTAGTTACAGTATCTAGACTAGTCCTGAGTGTGGAGCGTGTGAAATTAGGGTGATTGGTGGGGAAAGGTTTCTAGTGAGAGGGAACAGCATGTGTGACTATCCTGAGATGCAGTATGGTGGGTACAAGAAACTGAAAAATGTACGATATGGAAAAGCTTAGGGAAAGGAAGAGTGATATTAGATGAGACCAAAAAGATTGGATGGGGCTAGATCAAGCATGATTTTGTAGTCCCTGTTAAGGCTTTTGGACTCTTCCTAAGGGCAATGTGAGAGCACTAAAGGATTTAAAGTAGGCGAATGCCAGGGTGGGATTTGCATTAATAGTATATACTTCATACTACAGTATGAAGAATAGGTTGGTTGAGAATTAAAGTAGAGTAGGTAGACTAATGGGAGATGAACCATAATGAATGTTGTTTGGACTACAGTGATAGCAGAGTTGGAGTAAAAGAAATGGGTCCAAAAGATATTTAGTGGGTAGAGGGAGTGTGAAGAGAGGGAGTATGTGAATTCAAGGATAATTTCTAAGTTTCTGTCTTGAACTGGTTGGATGAAGGCAACATTTACTGAGATATGGAACACTGGTGGGAGAGAGTTTTCTGTGTGTCAATGCAAGAGGATGACCTCGGTTTTGGACAAATTTAATTAAGATGTTAGCATGTCTAATGGAAAATTTTGAGTAGGTGGTTGCTTTTGTGGATTGCGAGCTCAGAAGGGGAGTCAGCTGGAGTTATAAATTTGCTGGCTATCACGTTCTGGAAACCATAGAAATTGGTGAGATTGTTTAAGGGGAAAGCATTGAGTTAGAAACAAGGAAAATCAAAAAAGTAAGCCATCTATAGAAATCACACACACCTTAAATGGTCGGGTAGAGGAAGGAGATTATGAAGGAGATTTAAATGGCATTTTCAAGGGAGGTAAGAAGATCTAGTCAGCAAAGGCAAAGGAAAAGATTGTTTAGGAAGAAGGAAGTAGTTAACTGTTAAGTGCTGTAGAGAGAACAAGGGTATAAGGCTGGAAGTAGCAGAAAAGCTGATTCAAATTGCTTAAACAACCAGGGTATATATTGACTCTTCCTACTAGAATTTTAGAAGTAGGGAAGGCTTCCAGTTCACCTTATTCTAATGGTTCTGTCTTCATTACTCTGGATTCTCTTGGGGGTACCCTTCTCCGTGCGTTGGTTTTATAGTGAGAGTATTTCCCTCATGGAGACAAAATGGTTGTAGTTGCTTCTGGTTTCACATCAGTACCTTCTGGCATCCAGAAGAGAATTTTTTGTCTCTTCTACTTGCTCACACTTGAGAGGGAGAAAACTTAACTTTACAGAAGCCCCTGGTATACTCTTCCTGGCTTATTATTGGGCTAAATTGAGTCATGCTTATTCCTGAACAAAATCCTGGACAGAAAAATACCACGCATTTAATGACTTAAATGTGATTTCCCAAATTTATTATTGCTAAGGCATTAGGGGTAAATAAACCAATAAATCTTACCTCAGGAAATAGGAATTATCTTCCCTTGAGTCATAAGACTAGAGTTCTTTTGGGGATGGTGAAGGAGAGAACAGATGTAGGTTAGGCAACCAACAATGTCCACTATATTAACATAAGCAAGAAATGAGAATTGCTTATTGGAATTAAAAAAATATTGTACATTCTTATTGAGGTAAACTTGACACATATTCATTGCACATATTTAAAAATGCACCATGAAACCATGACCACAGTCAGGATAATGAACACAAAAGTTTTCTCACTACCCTTTGTAGTCACTTGCTCCTCTCCTCACCCTTCTCCTCCCCTCCTTGTCCAGTTCTCAGGCAGTCACTGATCTTCTCTCTGTCACTATAGATTCATTTGCATTTTCCAGAATTTTTTATAAATGAAAGATTTTATGTGTTCTTTTTTTGTGTGGCCTCTTTTGTTCAGTGTATTTTGTGATTCATCCATGTTGTTGTGCATATCAATAGTTCGTTCATTTTGATCGCTGTATAGTATCACATTGAATGGATATGTTACAATTTGTTTATCCATTCACATGTTGATGGACATTTGGGTTGTTTCCAGTTTTTTTTTTTTTTTTTTTTTTTTTTTTTGAGATGGAGTCTCGCTCTGTCACCCAGGCTAGAGTGCAGTGGCACGATCTCGGCTCACTGCAACCTCTGCCTCCCAGGTTCAAGGAATTCTTCTGCCTCAGCCTCCCGAGTAGCTGGGACTACAGGCGCCTGCCGCCACACCCGACTAATTTTTTATTTTTAGTACAGACGGGCTTTCACCATCTTGGCCAGGCTGGTCTCTAACTCCTGACCTTGTGATCCACCCACCTCGGCCTCCCAAAGTGCTGGGATTACAGGTGTGAGCCACCATGCCCGGCCTGTTTCCAGTTTTGAGTTATTGCAAATAAAGGTGTCAGAAGTATTCATGTACAAATGTGTTCTCTAGTGTAGATACCTAGGAGTGGAATGGCTAGGTCATATACTAAGAAACTGAAAAACTGTTTTACAAAGTTGTGGTTCCATTTGACAGTCTCATTAGCAGTCGTGGGAGTTCCACCTCCTCACTAACATTTAGTATTGTCAATCCTTTTAATTTGAGCTATTCTAGTGGGTCTGTAGTGCTATCTCATTGTGGTTTTAACTTGCATTTCTCTAATAACTAATAATGTTGAGCTTCTTTCAATATGCTTATTTGCTATCCATATACATTTTTTTGGTCAAGTATCTGTTCAAAGTTTTTGCTTTATTTAAAAAATTATTTAGTTTCATTCTTGAGTTGTAAGAGTTCTGTGTGTATTCTAGATATGTTATTTATTAGATATATGATTAGCAAATATCTTCTCTTAGTCTTTGGCTCCATTTTTATCTTCTCCCAGTCTTTGGCTCCATTTTTAATCTTCTTAATGCTATTTTCTAAGGAGCAAAGTTTTAGTTTTGGTAAGGTCAAATTTATATATTTTTATGCTTGTGCTTTTTGTACTATATTTAAAAAATCTTCACCAGACTCAAGGTCATTAAGATTTTCCCCAATGTTTTCTTTTAGAAATTATATAGGTTTAACCCTTACAGTTAAAACTATTATTGATTTTGAGTTAGTTTTGTATATGGTTTGAGGTAAGGGTCAGGTTATTTTTTTTTTGTACCCATTGTTCTAGAACTATTTTTAGAAAAGATTATTTTTTCTTAGCTTAATTTCTTTGACATACTTGTGGAAAATCAGTTGCATATATGCATATGCATATTATACAATTGATTTTCAACAAGCATATATATGCAAAATCAATTGCATATATGCAATTAATTTTCAACAAGTATACATATATATGTATATATTCCTATATTGTCTCTCATGTTTGTTCCTTTATTCGGTTTCCACCCACTTTGATCTTCCAATGTAATTATTCTTAACAGTGTGGTGAGTATTCTGCTAGATAGAATGCAATACCCAATGTTATCATTGCTTCAAAATTTAAATGGGATTACATTGCACATATTGCTCTGTAATTTGCTTTTTTCTCTTTAAATACATGTCTTGGAAATAAGTAAATACAAATACACCTTACTATTTTTAAACTGTTCTATAGAATTAGTGTGCAAGATATACAGCCAGCCTCTGAATGAGGGACATTTGGCTTGTTCAAATATTTTCAGTGTTACAAATTACATCATCGTAAATGCCTTTTGGGGCATGCATAAGCTTTTCTGTAAAATAGGTTCTTCGAGGTAAAATTTTTGGATCAAAGGGTAAGCACATAAAATTTTATATGTGCTTAAAATAACACCTAAAGGCTATATCATTTCTTTGAACAATCTTTGAAAATAATTATTGTATCCATACACTCACCAATGCTGAACATTAGCAACTAAAAAAAATTTGGTGGAATACTATGAAACTATGAAGAAGAACAAGATCATGTCCTTTGCAGGAACATGGATGGAGCTGGAGGCCGTTGTCCTTAGCAAACTAACACAAGAACAGAAAACCAAATACCACATTTTCTCACTTATAAGTGGAAGCTAAATGACGAGAACACATGGATGCATAGAGGGGAACAATACACACTGGGCTTTTCAGAAGGTGGAGGGTTGGAGGAGGGAGAGAATCAGGAAAAATAACTAATGAGTACTAGGCTTAATACCTGGGTGATAATATAATTTGTACAACAAGCCCCCATGACACACAGTTATCTATATAACAAACCTGCACATCTGCCCCTGAACTTGAAATAAAAGTTAAAAAAAATTTTGGTGAAATTGAATGGTCATTGTAATTTATCTCCTATATTACTATTGTGTCTTGCAAAGTGAATTTTTTCTCTATTTTAAATATGTTTTGTTTGTATTTTTGCTTTATTCAGATTTTCTACCCTTTTCTGAGTTTATGCTGGCAATTTATGTTTTTCCTAGAAGAAGTTATTCATCTACATTTCATTACATTAGAATAAGTTTCTCTATGGTATTCCCTTTCAATTAGTGAAATTTCCTCTGTAGCTGTGATTGAGACCATCTGTCAGCTTTTAATATTGTTTATTTGTATCCTCTGCTTTTTTTAATTAATAAGACTTGTTAAAGATTTGTTCATGTGTTTTCAAAGCACCATTGAGTTTTATTAAATCTTCTAATTAAAATCTTTTTATATCCTCATTAATTTATTTTTTCTACTTTTAACATGCTTGTTTTGCTGTTAGTTTTATCCCTTTTTGGAAAATATTTTTAAAAATTTTATGTGATCAATATTCAACATTTTTCAGTCAACTTCATTGTGATATAATTTATACATAATAAAATTAATTCCATTTACCCACCCCCTATACTTTTAGGTATAGTTATCACATATTTTACTTTTATATATTATAAACCTGCCTTCTGATGATATTATATTTGCTTTCAACAGTCAGTTATCCTTTAAATAAATTAGAGAAGAAAAAAATTATATTTACTCATTTATTTACCACTTCTGTTTCTCTTCATTCCTTCCTATAAATCCTAGTTCTCATCTGGTGTCATTTCCCTTCTGACTTAAGGCTATGTTTTAGTACTATTTCTAATAAAGATCTACTGAACAGGCTGGGCACGGTGGCTCATGCTTGTAAACCTATTTTGGGAGACTGAGGCGGGCAGATCACTTGAGGTCAGGAGTTCGAGACCAGGCTGGCCAACATGGTGAAACCTCATCTCTACTAAAAATATATATATATATTTGTATATATATACAAAAAAATGAGCCCGGCGTGGTGGCGCATGACTGTAATACCAGCTACTCAGGATGGGAGGCTGAGGCATGAGAGTAGCTTGAATCCAGGAGGCGGAGGTTGCAGTGAGCTGAGACCGTGCCATTGCACTCCAGCCTGGGTGACAGAGTGATACTCAGTACTGAAAAAAAAAAAAAAAAAAAAATTCTACTGAACAAATTCTCTCAGTTTTTGATTTTCTGAAATATCCTTATTTTTGCTGGATATAAAATTGTGGACATAGTTGTTTTTTTTTTTTTTTTACTTTAAAGATGTCATTTCATTAAATTCTGACCTCCATTGCTTCTGATCAAAATTAATAGTCTTTATTATCTATACTCCCTTACATATAATTAATCTTTTTTCTCTGGCCGATTTTGAGACTTCATCTTTGGCTCAATTTTATGATGATCATCCTCAGAGTGATTCTTTTCTCTTCACGTTTATCCTGCTTGGAGTTTATTGAGCTTCTTGGATCTGTAAATCAGTTTTTTAAAAAAGCAAATTTAAGAAAGTTTCTAGTTATTATTTCTTCAAATATTCTTTTCTGCCCCATCTTACCCTATTATCCTCCTGAAATTCTTATTACACATAGGTTATATATCATCTGATATTTTCCCACAGGTTCACGAAAATTATTTTTCTCCCATTTTTTTTCCTTTTTTTCCACAGATTGAATAATTTCTATAACTCTGTATTCACACAGACTGGGCTAGACATCCAAGATGACCATTCACATGTTGATGCTGATTGTCCACTGGACCCAACTCTGTTGAAATTGTCAAACACAGCATCTCCATGTGGCTTCTCTATGTGGCTTGAACTCCCACATCATGACAGCCGAATGTTTCAAGAGGCACAGGTGGTAGCTGTAGGGCTTCTTAAGACCTTGCTTGCCCAGGGTGTCTCGTTATGACACTTCCACATATTCTACTGCTTAAAAAGTTTCAAAACCAGACCATGGGAGATTGGCACATACACTTTGAAAAAGAGCATATGGGGTAGGATATTGTTGTAGCCATCTTCGGAAGATGCAACCTGCCACCACTTCTTTAGACTCTTAATCTGCTAAATATAACATCTGAACTTGTTTTATTGATTAATTTTTTCCTTTACGATAGGTTACGTTTTCTTTATTTTTTAAAAAAATTTTAGTGGCTTTTATTGAATATTGGACATTTGGAATAAAACACTGTAAGGATTCTGAATTCTGTCATATTTCTTTGAAGATTATTGAGGCATGTTTTAGCAGGCAGTGAAATTAGTGGTGAGTCATTTTGAATTTGTATAGAATTGACTTTATGCTTCATTTGAGTGGATATATTTCCCAAGCCCCTTTAAGTCTTGGCAGTCCCTCATAACAAAAGGGATCTCAACTCCCAATGTCCCTCTTCCATAAAATCATGTCAGGGCTTAGTTTTAAGTGTTACTGATTTTCAGAAAGTCTAGGATAAGTCTTGCTCTAGAGCTTTATCCTTACTTTTAAGTAAATGTTTTCTGGTAATTCAGCCTGATGTTGAGAAATTAATGAGGATTCTCCACTCTGGCAGGGTTAGAACTCCCTGGTACTGCTCTTACCTCAGCACAGTCCAACCTCTAGAAGCCAGGTTCTCTTTTCAACCCTGTTGCAGTTGCTCTCTGGAAAACCGTGAATCGAATTGTCTTGTGCATGCGCAGTCTAGATTTCATTATGGGCTCATGTACCTAACACAGATTGTTGGAGCCCCCAACTCTGCACATCTGCCTCTCTCTCTTACATCTTTCCCTGTAAAATCAGCTGCTTTGAACTCTGATCTCTTCCTCCTAAACTCAGCAGGATTGTCAAATTCAGCTTACCTCCTGATTTTTTCTACTCTCACAAATTATAGCTGTCTTGACTTATCCAGCGTCTTAAAAGAGTTGGTTTGTATAGCTTGTCCGGTTTTATTTATTTGTTTTTTTGAGATGGAGTTTTATTCTGTTGCTGAGGCTGGAGTACAGTGGCATGATCTCAGCTCGCTGCAAACTCTGCCTCCCAGGCTCAACCAATCTTCCCATCTTGGCCTCCCCAGTAGCTGGGACTGCAGGCACCCGCCACCATGCCCAGCTAATTTTTTGTATTTTGGATAGAGGCAGGATTTCACCATGTTGGCTAGGCTGGTCTCGAACTCCTGAGCTCAAGTGATCTGCCTGCCTCAGCCTCCCAGAGTGCTGGGATTACAGGCGTGAGCCACCGTGCCTGGCCTTATAATTGTTTATAGTGAAGAAACTAATGTCATAGGGGTTACCTCATCATGGCCAGAAGGTGAAACTCTGTCAGTCTTTATATTATGACTTCTTAGTTTTGTATTATATTTGGAAAAACTCTCTCCATTCTGCGATTACAATCAAAAACTCATATTTTTGTAGCACTATTTATGCTTTTAATTTTTAAAGATTTAAATCTCTGATCCATCTAAAATTTATTTTGATGATGTATGGTATGAAATATGGAGCCAATTTTATTTTTTCCTCATGATGGTTACTCTAGTCCCTAAACCATTTATTTTAAAAAATCCGTAAGTTTTAACAGTTTACTTGAAATACCTCCTATATATAGTTTACTATATTTTAATTCTTATTTGAGTATATTTCTGGACTTCCTAGTATGTTACATTAATCTCTCTGTTCAGATACTTAACTGTTTATTTTAAACTTTATGATGCATTTTAATATATGATAAGGCTGTTTCCTCCTCATTAATCTTTTTCTTTTCTTTTTAGTTTATTTTATTTTAATTTTTGAGACAGTTTCATTCTGTTGTCCAGGCTGGAGTGTAGTGGCCCGATCTTGGCTCACTGCAAGCTCTGCCTCCCGAATTCATGCCATTCTCCTGCCTCAGCCTCCCGAGTAGCTGGGACTACAGGCGCCTGCCACCAAGCCCGACTAAATTTTTGTGTTTTTCGTAGAGACAAGGTTTCACCGTGTTAGCCAGGATGGTCTCGATCTCTTGACCTCGTGATGCACCTGCCTCGGCCTCCCAAAGTGCTGGGATTACAGGCATGAGCCATCGCGCCCGGCCTCATTAATCTTTTTCACAATTGCAATGACTCTTCTTATTTTATTTTATATCAACTTTAAAGTCAACTTGTATAGTTGAAAAATCCCATTGTTGTACACTTGGTTCATACTTAATTTAGCAAGAATTATTATCTTTGTGATGCCATTCTCTTCAAGAATGCATATTTCCATTTTATTTACTTAAGAATTCTTTTGCATTTACCAGTAGCACATTTTTTGTTAAATTTACATCCAGGTACATCTTTCTTGTGCTATTTTTAATGAGGGTCATCTTTGCAGTGCACCCTTTAACTAGTCATTGTGTATAGGGAAAGACTTTGGATAATATATGGCTATCAATTGCTCATTTTCAATCAATTTTTAACAATCCTCTGTGATGATGTAGATTTTTCTCATTTTAATATAGCAATATCACATTTGTAAATTATGAAGAAATCACAAAACTACAATAAATGATGTTCATCACAATATAATCCTCCACCTTGAAAGTGAATAAATAATACAAATTCCCTTTCAGTTTTTAAGGCCATTAGAATGTGTGGATGCTGCTCACTTTGCACATCTCAGTTTGTGACATTGCTGTCATTTGGTCTATCCCTGCCAGGAGTTGCAACTTTTCTTCTTTCTCCTGATGAGACTCAAGCCAAAATCCTGTTTTTTGTTTTTGTTTTTGTTTTGAGATGGAGTCTTACTCTGTTGCCCAAGCTGGAGTGCAGTGGTGTGATCTCTGCTCACTGCAACCTCTGCCTCCCCAGTTCAAGCTATTCTCCTGCCTCAGCCTTCTGAGTAGCTGGGATTACAGGTGCCCACCACCTCGCGCGGCTAACTTTTTTATATTTTTAGTAGAGACAGGGTTTCACCATGTTGGCCAGGCTGGTTTTGAACTCCTGACCTCAAGTGACCTACCTGCCTTGGCCTCCTGAAGTGCTGGGATTACAGGCATGAGCCACTGAACCCAGCCCAAAACCCTGTTCTTCAGAGCTCCAGTCCCCTGAGCAGGTCTTTAAGCACCCAGGAGGATGAGAATGGGCTATCGGCAATGCCATCAGCAGAGACATCCAGAGTGACCAGTGCATTTCTTCTATCCCAAAACTACACCTGGGTCTCTGGGAAATGGCTTATGTGGCCTTCACCCTCCCTTCCCCACTCTTTTAGTGGAATTGGGACCCATGGACTATCTGGCTACCTGGCCAGCTCAGTTTCAGACATGGCAGCTGAACTACATACACGCCCACTTCCAGCTCTGGGGCTTCCCACATCTTTGTTTTTACCCAGGGAAGGTAAGAGCCTGGCTTCCAGAGGGCTGGAGTCTCAGCTGTGGGGAGTCCGTCTCTAGAACTCTCTGTACTTAGATAGGCCACGGTGTAGACACAAGGATGGTGATAGACCCTCATGTCGGTGCCAAGGATGCCTCTACAATATTGTTCCAGGAAGTAAGTTCCTTCTCTCTGATGCTTATAATATCACTGACACAACTTTCTGGAGCTACTGCTGCTGCTACTGTCATCCTTTTATGTCCTTAGACCTGAGAATGGTGCTGGGCAGAAGTTTCAGGATCTTGAATAACTCACATCCCTGAATGGATGGGGCCATCCTGCTGCAGTCCGGGACACAATGCTTTTCTTCTTGTGTCCCTGGGCTCTTCCTCTCACCTGCTGCCAGGCAGCCTGACCTGCACCATGGCCTTCCACTGATTGGTGTGGTCGTCCCTTTCTCCTGTGCTTTCAAAAGGACTTGTGTGTTGAGTTTGAGAAATTGTGGAATACAGCATTGTCTATAAACAGTCCTTGTAAAAATGTCAATATGTTCATTTGTTGGATCAAAGTTTAATATAATTCCAATATTCACCAACAGATTTGTAGATTAGCTAGTTACCATGCACCATAGCACAATAATGCCACTTAACATAGGCCGGCTGAATTCTGATGAAGGAAGAGGCTTAGATTTATTTAGCATTTGCTAATCCTAATCATGAGATTCCAAGGAGAGAAATAAGGTAATAGATAGAGGCAGAGAATGGTCTTTTCTTATGTTATAGGTTTGCCTTCGTATAGCTCTAATTTGACAAAAATTTAGTGAATGTAAGAACTTATCATGACTGTAGAGTGCGCTTGCTGGTGAGGGCGATTTTAAGCCCCTTGTATTCACCTCTTTCCCTGCCTGGCCCTCAGGTGAGCGCAGTGAACTTCAATTTCACCCTCTCCTTTTTTCTCTTCATGGTAACTGCGTATGTAGGGAACTCTAACCTGGTGCGATCCCATCATTTTATATTTGAGAAAACTGAATTCTACTTATCTCAAAATGTCTTTTCTAACACTTTTAATCTTACATCATGTAATATTCACAGGCTCCCTTAAAAACAATAAACTTCAGTCCTCCTAATATGGCAGCAGAGGACAGGGCCTCCTGTGATGATTCTCCTTCTGTGACCGTCGCAGGAGATCTAAGCACAACTTTCCAGAAGCTTCCAGTGGGCTTCTTTGCGTGCATTTTGTTGTTCTGGAACTTTGAGTATAGCCATAGTAATAGCAAAAGCTTTTGACAGTGGCAATCTCAGGTTTAAGAGAAGAGAGTTCTTAGCAAAAGTGTGAGAAACTGGTTGATAGCTATGTGATATGATGTCAGACATATGTGCAAGGACTAGGGAAATATTTGTTTACCTAACATCTGTAGGTGAATGTTGTCTTGAGAAGATTGGGAAGAAAACATACTATTGAAGGAAAAAAGCAGATTTCTGGAGATATCAACTAAAGAAAGAACTGAAGAAGGCCAGGCGCGGTGGTTCATGCCTGTAATCCCAGCACTTTGAGAGGCTGAGGCGGGCGGATCGTCTGAGGTCAGGAGTTCTTGACCAGCCTGGCAAACATGGTGAAACCCTGTGTCTATTAAAAAAAAAATACAAAAATTAGCTGGGTGTGGTGGTGGGCACCTATAATCCCAGTTACTCAGGAGGCTGAGACAGGAGAATTGCTTGAACCCGGGAGGTGGAGTTTGCAGTGAGCCGAGATTGCACCACTGCACTCCAGCCTGGACAACAAGAGTGAAACCCCCTCTCCAAAAAAAAAAAAAAAAAAAAAAAAAGGATAAAAAGAGCTGAAGATCAAAGTCATGACTTGTTTGTTGTCCCATGGCTATTTTTTTGTTGATTACCAACAATTGGTTTAACTTTATTGGGTGTCAGATTCTCTATCTTTTTAAAAATAAAAATCATTTCCAAAAAATTTACCTGTATTTATACCTATCAATCATCTAGTATCATGTTTTGGACTGCAAAGATATGGTATTTTTAATGGGTTTATTCTTCACATTGTACTATAATTGTCTGATTATACGTATTTCTTTAAAAATACCAGACTGAATTATTTGAGGAGAGTGTCCATGTTTTCTTTGAACTCTCTGTCCCTGGGGTCTAGTAGAGAGAGCTTTGAGATGAATTAATGAGCTCATCGTATAAGAGAACAGAGACTAGATGCACTGACTTTGTGTGTGTGTGTGTGTGTGTGTATTTGTATAAACTAAGTGGCTAACACATGGTGCCAACATAAACTAATATAAAAGCTAACAACATAAGAGTTGAGTGTAAAAGAAGGCATTATAAGGATTAGACCCTCAGCTAGTCCTTGACAGATGGAGAATTGGATCTATGGATAGAATATCAGAAGATGCTTGAGAAAGGGGAAATGGTGTGAACTAAGATGTGGAGTCAGGGGGAGCATAAGATATGCCTGGGGAGCAGTTGGGATCAGCATGCCCAAATGGGATGGTTTGTGTTGGGAAATCACGGGCAGAAGGGCCCAGGTTTGGGCCAGTGTTTGAGCACCTTGGACATCCGTAAGACATTTATATTTTACCCTTTATGCACAAAATGAGGATATTGGGGTATGAAGTGGGATGGTAGGTACTAGCAACTTTGAAGAGAGTACTGGGCTTTCGTTGTGATACTGTCACAGTGAAAGCAAAAGGGTAAGAGAGAGTTTAAAAGTACTTTACTCATTTTACCCATTTTTTTTTCTATGCCATACAAAGTCCCAGCCTTTAGGGGTACAATATTGATAAGAGTCAGTGAGTATCTGCCCTCGGGAGCTTTAGAAGAGGCAAGCAGCAGACATTTACAATACATGTTATCAGTGCTAAGGGGTCCATATGACGTGATTGGTCATTAGAAGGAATATCTGACACATCCTTGGAGGATAGGCATGGAAGGTTTCCCAGAATAAGTGACATCTTGCTGAGTCCTGAAGGATAAGTAGCAAGTTATGGAGGGAAGGAAGGCACCTGAAGGAAAAAAAAAAAAAAAAAAAAAAAGAGCTCCTAGCCTGCCACAGAGAAGAGCGTGGCTCTCAGGACATTTCAAACAGCTCAACTTGGAGAATAAAGGACTGAAGGGGAGGAGCAGAAAGTAGTGACAGAGGGAACTGGAAAGGTCAGTGGGCTGACTTGCAACCCTAACCAGCTGGTTATTAAGAATGGAATGTTCTTAATATCTAAAATATTCATCTTCCTTATATCTCCTCTAAGATGTTTATCAGTTTACATTTTTTATACTATGTCATCTTAATTCATTGCAGTCTCTTTTCCTCTTAGAATAAGGGCTTTCAAAACCAGTGGACTTCTGTCCACAAAGTACAGGGGCTCTAGTTTTCTTCACTGATAATCTAAATTCAGTTAATGGATTTCTAATATTATAATTCAGGAGTTTCTAGAGTAAAACTTGATTTATTAAAAAAGTATTTTTCTAATAATTGATGGATTCATTTACCACTACTCTATTTCAGAGTTTTGCTTATGTATTTTGCCAATGGGATTGTTTTGCAGCTGTGTTTTTGAGTGGGCTATTTGTCAGATTTCAGAGAAGGTAAGTATAACTTGATGAAGTAAATCACCAGTTAACTTTCTATTGTTTTCTATGGCCTAGTACATTTTTTAAACAGTGAAGAAATGATCTTTCCCCAACATTTTGAAAGCTTTATAATCTAGTAAGAAGAGCTTCTAATGGCATGAATGTTCCTCTGAGAACAATGGTGGCCCCAAACTTGTTTAGTTATATAGTGTTTGTATCTTATTATTTTTCTGGGTAATTTGCAATTGTGGTTTGTATTTGTAATTTCTTTTTATTTATGTATATATTTATTTTATTTTTTTCTTCCCACCTTAAAGTTTTTGAATGTATTTCCAATTTTGTACAGAAATTTCTTAAGGTGTGTTTTGCAGCCTGGTTTTTAAGTTGGTTCCACTCATGAATTAAAATGATCGCTATGATTTTCTTTTTTTAGAAATTATATTGTGTTCATAGATTTTGATGTAAAGCAGTGATAGGTAAACTTCTGTGAAGGGCCAGATGGCAAGGCTTTGCAGGTGTATGGTGTCTGCTGAAACTGTTCAACTCAGCCATTGTAGCAGGAAAGCAGCATTAGACAGTCTGTTAATAAGTTATGCCTCAAATGGTGATGTTCCAATTAAACTTTAATTACAAAAGCAGACAAAGGAGTGAATTTTGTCTGTGGTTCACAGTTTGCTGACCTCTGGTCTAGATTACTTTTGATTTTTGCAGTTTAGTGACTTTTAAGCACTTTAATATATGGTTAACTTTTATAAATATTCCCTGATCACTTGAAAAGAAGGTATGCTCTATCTATACATGGTACAATTTTTATCTCTTAAATCTTATTTCATATAATGTAGGCCATTTTAGCTTTTTTTTTTTTTTGTTCAAGTTTCTCAGCCTTTGACAAATCAGGTCATTTCTATCAATTATAACAATTTTATGTGGCGCAAATAAAGTATTTGCCAGTTGTCCTCTTAAAAAAGTTCCAGGAGGCGAGTGCCGAAAGGTCTTTCTATGAAACATTATAAACTGGTAGCTCAGTTAATCTTTTTTTGTGGGGGGGGCTTTACAGTGGGTTTTTCTGTTTTGTTTTGTTTTGCTTGAATCAGTTACCAACATTTAGCTATATGGAGATTTTATAAAATTTTATAAAATTAAGATGCCATGACCGATTTTAAGATACATCATTATTTTACATACCACTAAGGAAATAAAAACATCGTTGCCAATTATAACTGTAAGACACTATTGATTATAATACATATCCTGACTTTAAACCTGTTAAAGTGTGAAAATTATTACATCTGAGAGTCAGTGAATTATGGTAAAAAGTTCTGGATTTGTGGCTGCCTTTATTCATGGAAGACCCAACAGTATTGGGACCACATTGTCATGTCATAAGGCTGTTCTATTGATGGCTTTGAGCTTTGAATTTTTCACAATCCCCACCTGACCCACTAATTTATGTAAGTTACCTGCAGGTGTGACTCCTGTTTCTATGGTAATAGACCCAATCCAGAGGCATGCTCTTCCTTCTTCCATGGAAGCAGAATGGCTCCTTGCAATAATGAAGAGAACACTTGACATCTCAGATTGCAGTGTTTGGATTGCAGTGACTTTATGGACAGCTGGAGCTTCCATGGTTAAAGAATAGGTACCTTTACAGAGGACATTTGCATGCCGAAGGAGACTCACCTTGAAGTGCCTCTCAGAACAAAATGTCTGCCATTTATTTTTAGGTAAATCCAAGCTTCCAACCTAAAGATCATAGAAAGCATGTTTCTGGAAGTCTTAGAATAGCAATTTTGTTCCTGCTTCTTGCTACCAAATGATCAGATACACTGAAGTCCTTTCTCAGTGTATCTCGGTACATAGTCTAGAATGTTTTCTTTTTAAGTGATTAAAGAAATGGACATTTTTATGTCTAGTAGGCTTTATTTATAATGTAACTACACTAGAAGCCAAAATATTTTACAGTTCAGTTTAATACTAAATACCTAGAATTGCCATTTAAATATTCATTGTGAATTCTACTCTTTAGCACCATAACAGAACACTCTTTGGAATGTTTTATGCTTTTGACTATGAATTCTAATTTTTCTGCCATAAATACAGCTATCCCTATTTTAGTTATTGCAACTTACCTGACATATCTCTGCTTATTCTTAGAACTTTTTGGATCACTTTGTTTTATGTTTGTACCCAGAACTGATAGAGGATGGGAGTAACTGCTTCTAGGATTTCTCTTTACTCCTTGCAGCACACAGCATTTTTTGCTCTCCCCTGAAGGGCAGGGAATCACTGCCTCCCTTCTTTTAGCCCAGCTATTTCTGTAAGATATCTTTTCCTATTTGGAAGCCTAATCCTGTTATATTAGTCCATTTTCACATTGCTATAAAGAAATATCTGAGATGAGATAATTTATAAAGAAAAGTTTAATAGGCTCATGGTTCCACAGGTTGTACAGGAAGCAGGATGCTGGTATCTGCTCAGCTTCTGGGGCGACCTCAGGAAACTTTCAATCATGTCAGAAGGCAGAGTGGGAGCAGGCATCTCACCTGGCTGGAGCAGGAGCAAGAGGGAGAGACTGGGCGGGTGCCACACACTTGTAAACCACTAGATCTTGGGAGAATGGATTCACTATCACGTGATCAGCACCAAGGGGATGGTGCTAAATCATTCATGATATCCACCCCCATGATCCAATCAGCTTCCACCAGGCCCCACCTTCCATACTGAAGATTACAATTTGACATGAGATTTGGGTGGGGACCAGATCCAAGAAGCCATATCAGTTGCCGTGAGGAGAAATCTGATTTGTTGTTTCTTAACCCAGCTCTCCTCACTGGAAATTACTAACAGAGTCTGACATTATATAATCTCTAAACCTGAGTTTTCGGTATAGCACATTACCATATTTCCCTGTACCCTCAGCAGTGTGTAGAGTGAATTTGGTAAAGATGAGCGCCATTTTAACTAGAAATTTCTAAGTGCTATTTTCAATCCCTCCCCAGCTGGAAAGGTAGTTACTATCTGTGGGTTAATGTTTCTGACTTCAAACTTTTTTTTTTTTTCCTGTTCAGCATGAATAATTTGGGGGAAAACAATTTTTTTTTTTGCTTAGTACTTCCCTTTCAAGAAACATCAAGTACATTATGACCATTACTTAGAAACAATGCATAGTTTATTTGGGTCTTGTGTGTTTGGTATGTGTGTGTGTTTTTCTAAACAGATGTTGAGTAAAATCTTCAGAAGGTCATGTGTGAGGCAGAATACTTAGAAGAATGCTTCAGAGCCCAGCCGACTTTAAACAACTTGCTAAATCCATTGTTTATTAAAGTGAAACAATGGAAAAGAGGAAGTGGCAGAAAGCTGCTTGGTTAATATTAAATGAAAGTCATCTCTCTCTCCCTCATAAGACATGTCAAACCACCGTAAATTACAAGCTAGATGAAGTTGGAGAGCTGGTTCAGAAATCTTTGAACCAAACCGAAACAAAACACAGCCCTAATGACATGAGTTTCTTGTAAACTGTTTTACCAGGTTGTTTACTGCAGAACAGAGGTGAGTCAACAAGAGATGGATTCTCAGGGTCAACCTGAGAATGACTACCAAATGGGAGAAGAGATGTAGCTGATAGAGGTCTTGAGAAAAGTGGATTTAGGAAGACAAGGAACGTTTTCCTATTGCTGGAGAAGAACTGGCTCTACTTTAGATTGACCGAATGCTTTTTAATGTTTCTTTCCTTTTTTTTTTTTTTTTGTTGTTGTTGTTGAGACAGGGTCTCACTCTGTTGCCCTGGCTGGAGTGCAGTTGCACGATCACGGCTCACTGCAGCCTCTGCCTCTTAAGTTCAAGTGATTCTCCTGCCTCAGCCTCCCAAGTAGCTGGGACTACAGGCATGTGCCACCATGCCCAGCTAATTTTTGTATTTTTCAGTAGAGACAGGGTTTTACCATGTTGGCCAGGCTGGTCTCCTACTTCAGACCTCAAGTGATCCACCCACCTCAGCCTCTCAAAGTGCTGGTATTACAGGCATGAGCCACTGCACTTGGCCTAATATTTAAGTAAGATCAAAACATTCACTCCAATCAGGCTCAGTACTCTACAGGAAACCAAGCCACTAGGAAGAGGAAGCAAGGTTGGAGGGATAAGAAAGAAACCTGGTTTCCTTTCTATGATGTCTAATGTTGTGTGTCAACTTTGCTAGGGCGTGGTACCCAGATATTTGGTCAAGCACCCATCTAAATGTCACTGTGAAGGTATATTTTAGATCAGATCAATATTTAAATTAGTAGATGTTGCTTAAAGCTGATTAACCCCCATAATGTGGTTGGGACTTCAACAATTAGTTGGAGACCTAAAGAGGTAAAAGACTAAAGCCTCTTGAGGAAGAGGGATTTCTGCCTGTCAACTGTCTTTGGACTCAAGGTACACCATCAACTCTTCCATGGGCCTCTAGCTTCCTGGCCTATCCTGCAGATTTTAGCCTTGCCCACTCCACACTTGTGTGAGTCAGTTTTCTAAAATCTCTCTCCCTCTCTTTCTCCCCTCATCCATCCTATTGGTTCTGTTTCTCTGGAGAACCTTGACTAATACACTTGCAGAAGTCCACAGAAAGTCCATTACTCCAGATACCACCTAGGTGAGTGCCAACTGATTCTTTCTCTTTCTTTGGTCATAATGCAGTCAAACTCCCTAAGCCACGCAGTCAGCTCACACCTGAATCTGTATAGTTTCTAGAGTGGCTCCTCATTGCTGAGAAGTCAAGTTCAGAATTTTATAACTGAGTGGTGGGGCTCATTGTAATCTGGCCTCATGCTGTCTGTCCTAGGTCTCTTTTTACAACATAAAACCTCTGTTGTAGATCAACAGTTTCTTTTACTCTACTTGTATCTCTAGTAAGCCTCACATTGCAATTACTTATTCTATACTATTGATTGGATATGCTTTTAAATTCAACTGGAGGCTCCTGGAGAGAAGAGACCAAGCCTTTTACTCATTCTGCCTATCTCATGATGTCTACTAGAGAGCTAAATACACAAAAATATCATCCAGTTCATGACAATTGATGGCTGAAAGAATCTCATCTGGGGTTATGCAAATTAACCCTACGTCTCCTAGACCCATAGGTGCATGTTAAACTGTGCAGTCTTCTATATGCTTTCTATTAAGGGAAATGTGACTTCAATGTGAACAATGGCCATGATTTCCTAGCAGTTATTGTTCGTGTCACCCATTAGTAGATTGCTGTTTACTGCCTTCTAATAGCTTCTGGTAGAATTCTCTTTTGAGGTGTTCTTTGCTTTTCCTATGCTTTAATATTTCATCAGTTTATATCTTAGAGTTTAAAGACATTTAGTAGACCCCACAATTCCTTGCACATAGTAGGCTCTCCATGAACCAGGCCATAATAAACCAATAAGCCAATAAGCTAAGTGTAAACCTGAAAGATACAATCCCAAACACTATAATCCTGAATGTTGAAATCCTAAAAGATCAAGATCCCCAAAATTTAACTCTGGAAAAAATAATTTAAAACATTTTAAAAAGGCATTTACTTACATTTTAAAATGCGGATTTATTTGAGAAATATAAAAACATGACAGGACACTTCACAGGCCACTTTACACAATAAAATAGGCAAGAAGAACATACATATTTTTGCAAGCATAAGGACTCAGTTATGCTAATGACAGTTGCACCGGTACAATACTTGTGAGCAGATGAACCACATCTATAAAGAAATAGATAAAAAAGGGAAATATATAAACATGTATTATAAATGGCAATTGTGTGCACCCAACTTTATCACTGCAGTCATCTGAAATATTGTGATAGACAACCTAAGCCTTTGACAAGATAGTTCAAAAACCATGATGGGTCACCACTGCATATGCACTTTTGTTCAAAAAGCCAGATCTTGAGAAATTTTATCTTTCATAAATGCAGATGTACCAAAAGGACATCTCTTCATTTACTGAGGAAATTTCAAAGTTTTTATGTACACGCACAATGTTAACATGCAATGTCAATGTTGTGATAATGGACTTTCATGGAGTCAAGTTTGCAAAAAATGCATGAAACAGATTAGAATGCTCTAAAAGTCTCTATATAACTTGTACTTCCACTACTGGAAATAATGTGAATACGAAATACATAGCATAGAAAATTATAAAAAAATGTGCTGAAAATGAAAAATAGTGAAAAAAACTAAAAAAAGAAAAAGGGAAAAAACTGGAAACCAAACCACAACAAACTAAAAAGAAAATTCGACATATAAAAAAGTGGATTACAGGGATAGTTTATGGGCATTCACATGAAGATAGCCCATAAGAACTGGCCTAACATGATGCAACTATCCTGTGATTATGATTTTCAGGATTTTAGACTTTAGAGATTTTGATCTTTTAGGATTTCAACATTCGGGATTATGGAGTTTATTGCTGGGTCTTTGGGGATTATGGTTCAAATCCGCTATAAAGAGTATGGAAAGATGTAGTACTCTTTTTTGCAATAGTTTATCACCAACTTTAACCAAGAGAAGGCCCCTCATCCTGTCTAAGCCTGGCCATGGACCATAGTGGGAACAAAGGAACTCAGGGTTAGGAATGTCTGCCTGAGCCCCAGGAAGTTGCTTTGAAATTCTAAGCTTGTGGCTTTGTAATATATGTTTGTCCATCAAATAGTTCCATGATTTCTTCTGAACAAGATTGTTTTCATAGTTTTAAAAGATGTGTTTGTAGAGAATTTTAAACATAGAAAAGATGAAAAAAATATTGGTGGGTGGAGAGCCTCATTTCCATCAAAAAACTATGCTCCATGAAATAGTTCAAGGGCTTCTCATGTAAGCCATCTCAGAGAAAGGGCCTTTTCAAGTTGAAGTGGGGCGTAAAGATGTCTCTCTGATCTTGGGCTCTGAGAAACCTCATCCTTGATGATGCTGCCTTTCTTTCTGCTTACTGTCTCATCCCCTTGCCTACCAAATCCATACACTATACAAGATACCAGTTATATTTTTAAAAAACAAAACTTAATGTTTAATCAACATATAATTGAGCACCTACAATGTGCTTGTCACTTTGGGTTCTGAGCATGTTTCTCCTCTCCTTGAAAATCTCTCTTGATTTCCCTTGGCTCCAGATTAAGTTCACATTTCCCTTCCAGCTACAGCTCTCACCACATCAGACACAGGGTGTAGGGCACACCCTGTTTCTGCCACTAACATTCCATGCCTTCCATACCTCTGTGCCTTTGTTCACATAGCTTCCTTTGCCTGAAACATGCTTCTTCCTACTCCATGTCTAGAAATTTCATTTTATCCCTCAAAGCTTAGCTCCTGTTTCCATCTTCTGTGATGCTTTTCCACTCGGGCTCTGTTAGTTAGTTTCTGCAGGAACCCGTAGCTCATAGTTCTGCTGTGGCACCTGAACTGCGATCATCTTATTTGTATTTCTCTCTCTACTTTAGTAGGACATTAAGTCTTGTATCTTACTCATCTCTCAATCTTTGGCACATAACAGATAACAAAATTTTAATAATATGCTGTATGCAATACATAGATAAGTTATAAATTTTTGTCAGTTAAAAAATAATCAGAGGAAAATAAATTCTGGGAGAAAGAATAAATGAGGAATGAAAGCTAGTCAAAATGTTGAGTATGCTTCTTGGAGTCTTGACTGGCACATGGAATGAAATCTTTATGGTACCATTTTGAAGGGAGGTCTTAATGATTTCTCAAACATCTCTTCCAACTTCTCCCTGATTCTTTTCTCACTGATGGGAGAACCTCTTTACCCTTAGTGGGGAACAATGACTTTCATTTTGCAAGTAGGAAGAAGACTTAATGCACAGTTACCCTTGGGCAAGGTCACAGACCAACTGCTGCTCACCTTGAATGGTCCTTTAATTAATACTAGAGCTTTTTCTGAAAGCAGACTTTGGTGGATGATGGAGAAAGAATTAGAGTGGGGCCTCAGAGCCCGGAATGCTTGATGAGCTTGGGGAACACAACATAGAAAAGGATACTGGGGATTTCAGGATGGTGTCATTATCCACTCTAGAAGCTCTTTGCAACACTCTGAGATTACTGTGGGAGGCGTTTCCTTAGTGCTCGTTGCAGGTATGTGTTGACTTGCCTTAGTAATACCAACTCTGCTACCTTCTATTTACACAATATCAGATAAAGTATTTAACCCCTCGAGTCTCATTTATAAATGGGGATTATAATACATAGCTCAGAAATCAGTTGTAAGGATTAAATAGGGATCATGTATGTAAAAATGATATTGCTCTTTGCAAATGGAACAGATTAGTACGCTATTTTGTGTTTTTTCCCGTAACTAGTGCCATGCCTGGCATCTGCTGGGCATATTTTTTTGAATGTTACATATTGCACAAATGTGCATATGCAGTGTACAACTTGTGACCATGGTTGGAATCCCTGCAAGCCTGTTTCAGGGTTGAATCAGGAAAAGAGTTTAGAAGCAGAATACCTGAGGAAGCTTTTCTTCACCTAGTGAGTAAAATATATTCCATACTTTCTGATAATCAGACCGAGCCCAGCTCACCTCCTTTTTCACTTTTGTCCATTAGTGTACACCTTATTTTTTTTCTAGAATCCTTGATGGCAATTCTTTCAGGGCTTCCACCTGATGACTGTATAAACTAGAATGAACCAGGGCCAAGGAGGGCTTCGTGGGGCGCAGTTGTCCAGCATCTATTTTCATCAGCCTTGGGAGATGGGCCATGTTGGGGGTCTTACCACATAGGAGATTCCCATGATCTGAGTCTATGTATGCTCTTTTAATTACTTTCTTATCCAGAAGTTGCTCCACTACTCCCGATCCCATATTACTCATTTTTAAATGTTCCTCTGATTTTTGAGAAATCATCCTTTCCAGAGCTACAGGGGGAGGAAGGGGTTGAGTTTAGGGATGAAGAACTAGTATTCAGGGATAACAAGGGTAGGGAGATAAGGTCAGAGCCCATCCTTCTGCATGAGCCCTTGGGTACCACAGAAAGGACCCTGCAATGAAACCAGCCACACTGTCTTGGGCATGTGCCATTCTGCCCCACTCCCCTGCTGGTCAGTGGCCTCTCACATCCAGTCTCTTCTGAATATGTCTCTCAGGTAATGGTAACTAGCAGAACCACACACTGTAGCTAGCTAGTCACATTGAGAATATTCCTTTTGGAAAAAGGGGCTCTGGAAAACAGGAAATGCAGAGTGGCAGATGTTAGAGTATTAGAGTATGTCAGATTTTGGGTGTTCTCTTTCCCTAGCTGAACAGTGGGTAGATGTGGTTGGTGCCCTGGCATGATGGGTGATTTTGTGTGTCAATTTGACTGGACCATAGAGTGCCCAGATATTTGGTCAGACATTGTTCTGGGTATATCTGTGAGGGTGTTTTTGAATGAGATTGACATTTAAATTGGAGGACTCTGAGTAAAAGATATTGCCCTTCCTGATATGGGTGGGCCACATCCAATCAATCAGTTGATGGCCTGAATAGAATAAAAAGGCTATATTCCTCTCTGCCTGACTGCTTTTGAACTTGGGCACTGGCTTTTTCCTGTCCTTAGACTTGAACTGAAAGCCCGGCTCTTCCTGGGTATTGAGCCTGTTGGCCTTCAGACTAGAACCACACCGTCAGCTCTCTGGGATCCTGGGCATTGAGACTCAGACTAGAACTAAACCATTGGCTCTCCCGAGTCTCCAGTTTGCTGACTGTAGATCTTGAAACTTTCCAGGCTCCACAGCTTTGTGAGCAAATGCTTAATAATAAATCTCTCTCTCCCCCCACCCCACCTCTGTATGTGTGTGTGTGTGTACATATACACATACATATAATATATACATATATATGTGTGTAAGTATATATGTGTGTATGTATATATATGTGTGTATGTATATGTGTGTGTTATGTGTATATATATACACATGCCTATACACATACATATACACATACATATGTGTATATATGTGTATATATGTATATGTGTGTGTATTATGTGTATATATGTGTATATATATGTGTATATATGTGTATATGTGTATATATGTACATATGTGTGTATATGTATATATGTGTGTATACACACATACATGTGCATATATGTGCATACACACATGCATGTGTATATATGCACATACATGCATGCATATGCGTATATGTGCATACACACGTGCATATATGTGTATACATACACACATACATGTGCATATATGCATGCATACCTACACGTGCATATGTGCATACACGCATACATGTGTATATGTGTGTATATACGCACATGCATGTGTATATATGCGTGTATATACGCACATGCATGTGTATATATGCGTGTATATACGCACATGCATGTGTATATATGCATGTATATACGCACATGCATGTGTATATATGTGTGTATCTGTGCACATGCATGTGTATATATGTGTGTATATACGCACATGCATGTGTATATGTGTATATACGCACATGCATGTGTATATATACACATATACACATATACATACATATGTATATACACATACATACATGTGTATATATACATACATATATGTGTATATATACATATATGTATGTGTATATATACATAACACACATATATACATACATATGTATGTATATATGTATGTGTATGTATACATATATGTGTATATATGTATATATTTATATATTATATATGTATATGTGTATATATTTATATATGTATATATTATATGTATGTGTATATATACATATATGTGCATATATGTGCATATATATGTGTGTATATATGTGTGTGTGTATATATGTGTGTGTGTGTGTGTGTGTGTGTGTGTGTGTGTATGTCTCCTGTTGCTTCTGTTTCTCTGGAGAACCTTGAGAACCTTGACTAATACACCTGGTCTCTCTGCATAACCCTGGGCTCTACCTAAGCTCTGGTGATGAATCAGGGTGATTGATAAACATAAAAAGCTCACAGAGAGGTTATTCAACCAGCTCATGTGGCCCTGTTTGGTGCCTGGTTACTGACTGCTGTTTTGTTTCCCGTTTGGCAGGATCCGAATTTCTGGTACTGATCTGGGGCCAGATCCTGCTATGTCCACCTTTCCTAGAGGGGATTTTTCTAGACCGTTAGGGAATCCAGGGTCTCTGACAAAAGGGGTAGAGAGGATCTCTGCCTAATGGACCTGGAAGGTGGCATATTATAAGGATAAAATTGATAGAATACTGCGGATTGAAGGGGGCCAGTACAATTTAGTAGCATAACAGGAAGCATAATACAAAATTGATTTTCTGAAGCAGTTTTTGCTCTGGTTACGTGTCTTGGTGTGTGTTCCTTAAACAACAATGAAATGTTGTTTTTAGTATTTTTGAGTGTGAGAGGTTAAGAAATTCTTCCCAACTGTGAATGGGATGGGAGTATGTGGGGACTCATATGAACTCTGAGTGCCATTATATTGAATCATGAGTGCCATTTTATTGAATCATGAGGGCAAATGTCTAGAACGAGCCTAGGGCCGAATGTGAGTCAGTGAAATAACTCATAATTCTATTTCTACTTTTAACTCAGGAGGTGACCTTGGGCAAGTCATTTAATTGCTCTTGGCCTCCTATGTACTCTTGCTTCTTGAAAAGTGGTCTTCAAGCCAGCAGTCATAGCATCACTTAGAAGCTAGTTAGAAATTTAGACGTTCACACCCTGCCCCAGACCTGCTGAATCAGAATCTTTATTTTAAGAAGATCACCACGTGATCAAGTTTGACAAGCACTATTATGGAGGAAAAAGAGCACAATGTTTTGGGATTATTTAGAAATGACCGTTTTCTTGATCTGTACACTCCTATATGACTTTGGATGTGTCAGTGAAACTCTCTGAGCCTCAACTTCCTTATTTGAAAACAAGGTAAAAATAGCTGCGTTACAACCTGATGGACTTTTCATGAGGATGAAATTGAAATCTCATATGTATGTATTGAGTGACTTGCATGTGCCTGGTCCCATCTAAACACTGCAGGGTACAGAGATGACTCAGACATAGTACTTATGCCCAGGAATTCGGCCTCTAGTAGAATGGGAAAATACGTGTGACAGCACTTTGTAAATGCAAAGGGCTACCTAAATGTTAGCTATTCTAAGTATTAATGGGGATAATAATACTTGCCCTACTTATTCTGAATGGCTATCATTAAGCTCAAGTGAGATAAAGCATGTCAAAGTCATCTGAAAAGTTGAAAAGTACTGACGTAAGAACTTATTATTAGTATTATTATCGCCATCACTGAGTGAATGATCATTAATTTTAGTAGGCAAAAACCTAGATTTAATTATATTTACTCAGGCAGCAGAGGATGCTGGAGTTTAAATACCAAACTTAGAACTCTCAAGTTGAACACACAAGGAGATTCTCACTTGCTTTTGGTTCTGCGGGGGAACTACGTCAACAATTAAGAGTCTGTTAATACTTCTGCTATTTCAGAATATCTGATCCTAGAAGCAGGGATTTCTTTAGAGTTTATTGGCGACCCACTGAAATGCATCCATCTGTGAGGTGGAATGTTCTATCTGATGGGCAGCCTGACAATAGCACTACCCTGCCGATTAGGATGTGGTCAGGTGGAAAAAACACAGTTGGCTTATGCTTTGCGAGGTCCTCTATCTGGGTGTCTGTTCAGGGGCAGTCTTGCTCTGTGCATGACTGTCCACAGAGCCCATGGCATCGTGCTGAAACCCTGGAAACTCAGGGCAGGCAAAGGAACTGGGAAATCAATCTACTCTAATTCTCAAATTTGCAGACACTGTGGCCCAGATCATCAAAATGTTGTCTGTGGCTGGCTCTGGATCACACTTGAAGATGGTAGAAAAGTTGGGACTTGAAAACTTAGTTCTCCTGGCTCCCAGTACAGTGCCTTCTCCGTATAGCTTCATGCATTGAGGATGCTTTTGTGCTTTTAGTCATGTACCTGCAAGGAGACAGTGCGTGCTGCAGTTTTGATCTGGTCAAGTCTACCCTTTGCTTTGTTCTTGACAGTGTAGATGCAGTCTGGGATCTTCTTCCTCACTTCATCACTGTTGCTCTTCTCTCCTGACACTGCCAGTGATGTGGTCAGTGCAAATTTTAATGAGGCAGCAGCAAAAGGGCAAGATTAACATTTCCCTCCCTGACAGTCCTCATGCATGTTGCTTATTCTTTTATTACATGTTTATCTTAGTCTGCCTTGACTTTGAGTTAACATATATGTGTTTACTTTTCCCTCTAGATTATAAGGCTCTGGAGCTCTGGAGGCGGCAGCTCCGTGGTTGAAATCCAGCTTTGTCACTGCATAGATCATTCTGTGATCTCGGGCAAGTCTCATCGTCATTTTAAACTTTTTTTTTTTTAAGCCTGTAAATTGAGATACAATCATACCTACTCTATAGATGGTGAAAACTAAAGAATACACGTGATGCCACTGATCCATTGTAGTTACTGTCTCTGCTGCTCTCAGATACGGGCCTGAAGGGACAAAATCTGATTCACCACAGCCACCTTCCTCACCTTTCCATGCTATATGGGGGTCCAAATGCACTCTCAGGACAAAAATGTCCTGAGCCTCTCAAGTGAACTTCCAGACATTTTCCTAAGAAAGGAGCTTTAAGTCACTCATGAGGTCTTTTATTCTAACTACTGATCTTTTCCAGGAAGGTTGGGTCACAGACCGTTAACTACCATTTATTTCAGCCTTTGGTTATTGTTTTTTAGCTCTGATGTCTCGCATTCTCTTACTTCTAAGCTCATTCCCATTTTGTTTTGAAGGAAGGTGATGATTCTTTCAGGATACAAATATTACCTGCTTCCCTATGCATGAGTTAATGTGTACTGAATTGAGAACAGGTAGATGCTACCATGCCTCTGGGCCTTCGCTCCTTATTTGTGGCACATTTACTGTCTTAACTTCTTCCTGTTCTGAAGCTCACAGCCGGAAGTGACCTCTTCCTCCTTTGATTCTGTGACCTCAAGGGCAGGCCAGCCTTGGACTGCTCCAGGCCCCCTGAAGCACTTTATATCTAGAAGAAACAATACAGAGTTGCTTGATTCCTGCTTCTTGAACTTGATGCTCCTCTTTTAATTAAAAGGAGATGTTTCCCTCTCACAGAATGTATTGGAATTCCTCCGAGAGAGTGTCTCAGCTCCTTCCCTAGAAAAATATCTTGTTAGTCTATCAGGTGTAGAAATTGAGCCTCTAGGGCTTGGTGCCGAGGTTTCTGAAGGAGAAAGCTTCTTTATATAAGAGAGAAAAGAATATTTGGAGCTGGGGAATTGGGGTATTCAGGAGGAAGGTGGTGAGGATCTGGGAGAGAAGGACAGAGCAGACAGGGGTGAACATGATGGCAGAATGCCACGCTCTTGATGTTATGACCTCTACCCTGATCCTCAAGTAATCGGAGAAGATGGGTGTGATGGGCTCTGCTGTGGATGTGGAAGAAAGGCTGATTCTGCCTTGTGAGTGGGTAGAAGGCAGATCTGGAGACTGGACATCTCTGTGATTTTACAGGAACCTGAAGGAGGAGCATGGATGGGAAACAAACTTTGAACTTCCCCAGACCTTGGAAATGGAGGTCTGATGCAATGTGTGGGGGGCGCAGCAATTCAAGGAAGTTAAGTCAAGAATGCAAGGAGCAGAAGGCCCCCAGCTGACCTCTGGGTTATACTCACATTGAGCCTGGCACAAAGTCAGGCATTTAAAATGATATCCTGCCGGGTTTTTTTTTTTTTTTTTTTTTTTGTTTCCTTAGAAAAGGATATGGCAAACTTTCAAGAGGAAACTGTTGATACCAGAAGGCCACTTTGGGTCACCTCATCCAAGAGTCTGTGCAAACTCCCATGATGCCCAGGGACTAAGTTGGTTTTAGAGTCTGTGGCCACTGCCATTCTCCCCACTGCCTTCTCTCTAGATAGATATAGGTGGCAGCGACCACAGGATACCAGGCATTTGGGGTATCTTAATCCTGCTATGTTGTAGGTAAGTATTACTGGCTGTGAACACCACCACCTCCTCTTCCACTGAGAGTCATGGTGCCAGGCTGGCAGTCGATCTTGTGAACCTGAAAAGGGGCCACTAGTGCACAGAGGCCATGCTCAGTGGCCTTATCACCACTGTCAGGAAGAGGAGACAACCAACCAAACCCATGCGATCTTTCAAGAATGAACAGATGAAGGTTTCTGAGAAGTTTCCCAAATTATTCCTTTGAAAGAGCGCCTCCGCAGTCTTTCCTGTGTTTGCTACGAGACAGCAGCTGTGTAGCTGTCAGCAATTGCTGCAGAGATGCAAGATTGTAAGAGGTGGATCAATATTTTTTTTCAATATGACTTACCCACAGCTGCTCACATATTTGGTTTCTTTGAACATTCTTTCCACTGAACTTAACCAGGGCAGGAGTTTTTTGAATCATAATATGACATGCAGAAAAATTAACAGTAAAAGTTTTAAATTTAAAAGTGACCTTAAATAGTTCTTGAGTTAACAGAGAAATCAAAACTGCAGTAATAGACTCATTAGAAAATAACCAACAATGAGAATACACATATCAAACTTTTGCCAATATTGTTCTTGAGAAATGTCACTGCTCTGAATATTTTCAAAAATAAACAATAAAAATGAAGGAGAATTAAACTGAGAAATGCAAGCAGCCAGGAAAGAAAAAAAAAAAAAAAACCTAAAGAAAGCAAAAAGAAATTTTTGAAGGTTGATATAACATCAGAATGCCTAAAGGTAACAGAATGCATTAATAAATCCAATAAGCATTTGTTTTATTTTATTATTTTTTTCGAGATGGAGTCTTAATTTGTTACCCAGGCTGGAGTGCAGTTGTGCAATCTCGACTCACTGCAGCCTCCACCTCCAGGCTTCAAGAGATTCTCCTACCTCACCCTCCCGAGTAGCTGGGTCTACAAGCAGCCACCACCATGCTCAGCTAAATGTTTATATTTTTAGTAGAGACAGGGTCTCATTATGTTGGCCAAGCTGGTCTTGAACTCCTGACTTCAAATGATCCACCCGCCTCAGCCTCCCAAAGTCAATAAGTATTTATTTTTAATATAATAAGATAGGCCAAACTCTGGCAAATATAAATCACAAATATAGTGAAAATGCAAATATTTAATATTAGAAGTAAGAAAGAGAATATACCTTAGAGAAAGAGGTGATTTAAGGGGCAAAACAGTATTATGGGCAACTGTATGCCAGGAATCCTTAAAATACTATGTAAATAAATAATTTTCTTATACATATAAATCACCAACTTGACTGAAGAAGCACAAAACAGAAACAGAAGAGTAGCCACGAAAAAACTGAAAAACAAAAAAAAAGTTTAGAAGATTACTTCAAAAAAAAAAAAAGGTCCTGGTATATATGGTTTTATGTTTTTCTTCTTTAAAACTTTTAAAGAAACCTAGCAATCATAAAAGAAAAATCAACAGATTTGGTTACATAAAACTTAAAAAAAATATTATGGTAAAAGATATCAAAAAATTTTGAAAGAAGATGATAAATGGAGAGAGGAAATATGTGCAAATATACATAAAAAGGCTAATATTCCTTGCATGCCAAGAACTTGGAGATTGACAAGAAAAATTATCTAATAAAATAGATAGAATTTATTATATTTATTACAGAAACAAATTTATCACATACTTTTTAAAAACTTTTAATGGTACATATGCAGGTTTATTACATAGGTAAACTCATGTCACAGGGATTTGTTGTACAGATTATTTCATCATCCAGGTATTAAGCCTAGTACCCATTAGTTATTCTTCCTATCCTCTCCTTCCTCCCATGCTCCACCCTCCAGTAGGCCCCAGTGTCTGTTGTTCCCTTTTTTGTGTCCACGTGTTCTCATCATTTAGCTCCCACTTATAAGTGAGAACGTGTGGTATTTGGTTTTCTGTTTCTGCATTAGTTTGCTAAGAATGATGGCCTCCAGCCTCATCCATGTTCCTTCAGAGGATGTGATCTCATTCTTTTTGTCGCTGCATAGAATTCCATGGTGCATGTATACTACATTTTTTTATCCAGGTTACCTTTGACAGACATTTAAGTTGATTCCATGCGTTTGCTGTTATGAATAATGTTGTAATGAACATACTCATGCATATGTCTTTATAATAGAACAATGTACATTCCTTTGGGATTGCTGGCTCAAATGGTATTTTTGTTTCTATGTCTTTGAGGAATTGCCACACTGCTTTCCACAATGGTTGAACTAATTTACACTCCCACCAACAGTGTATAAGCATTCCTTTTTCTCTGCAACCTCACCAGCACTTGTTATTTTTTGAATTTTTAGTAATAGCCATTCTGACTGGTGTATCACATAAATTATATTCCCTTATAATACTAAGCCTTCTAGAAACAATTGACATGTTCAGTATGGGGGGATGATTATACAAATTATAAAAGTAGTAATAATTTCTCAGGCCCAAATCTTTTCTGTTTTCACGCATACTCCATATCCAATTCATCTATAAATTCTGTTTGCTGTCCCTTAAAAATGATTTCAAATCTGAACATACTTCTTTACTTACACAGCTACTCCGTGGTCCAAATCCCAGCCCTCTCTGGCCTAACGCTGGAGAGTTTCTCACCTGCTTGTCTTGCTTTCACTCTGCTCCTCCTGTTGTCTCTTACGTGCACAGGTGCCAGACTGGGAATTAAAATGCAAAATAGGTACCACCATCTTGCTCAAAACTCTCTAGTATCCGTCTTCTTATTGCACTTAACATGATACCTGAAGTTCTGACCAAGGCTTACAGGATGTTACTTGATCTGAGACTTGGCCATTGCTCCAACCTCATTTCCTACTGTTCTCCCCTTTCTGGCTTCTCTACCAACACTGGCTTCTTGTTCTTTGAACATGTGTACGCATCTTTTAACTTGATGTTCGCTCTATTTGGGACACTTTCCCCTAAGGTTATTGACATAACTTTCTTCTCCACTTCCCTTGCATCTTGGTTCAATTTTGTTCTTCTCAGATCGTCCTATTCAAAATAGCAATTCCCTTCTGATCCTCATTACATTGGTGACGCATTCTGAGAAAACACAAGTCCAAAATTCAAGAAAGCATTGAATTGTAGTTTAAATCATTGCTCCCAAAGCTGGGTTGCAGTGGTATTTCTACACCAATTTAAGCGCTTTATGCAGATCATCTCATTTAATTTTCACCACGACTCTTTTGATCAGTGTTTCTTATTTTCAGATCATGAACCTGAAGATGAGAGATGATTTCCTATAGCGTAGGTGGAGGAGCCAGGACTTGAACCGCGGCAGTGGGGGTTGGCACCAACAGGCTAAACTGCCTCCCAGGGCACTGGGCACATCTTTGCTTCTCACCCTTGCACTGTGTCACAAGGGGCAGCAGCTGTCTTTAATTTCATGTTTCACTCTCTCAAAATTTCCCCATTTTTTTTTCCTAAAACTCAGCCTACACTGATTAATTGCTGTTCTATGCTCTACTGCCTTCGTCCTGGGTCGCTCTCCTTCTTAGACACCTCCACTTTAAAGCAATCTGGAATCCCTGACTTCTCCAGCTCTATATTTTTGGCCAGTTTGTCATCATTTGCATAAAGAAGCTCAAAAGACAGCCTGGGGGCATGCCACACCCTCCTACAAAGGGGCAGGAGGAGAGACACAATTCTCATCACACATTTTCAAGTTTCTAGAAGATGTCTCTGTAATACTTCAGTACTGAGCACACACTTCCTGAACTACTCCAAGTGGAAATGATTTCACCTTTCTCTGAATTTTTATAGAATGTGTTTCTGTTTCCATTGATTTGACCCTAGTATTTAACCATACAAAGCAAATGGTAGGTGTGTTGCCTTTAGCAAGTTATTCATCACTTTGTACCTTAGTTTCTTTGTCTACAAAATGGATAAAATAGTATCTACACTTCAAGGTTGTTGAAGGGATTAAATAACGCAAGATACCTATTAATACTTGGCATACAGTTGACACTCATTAGTCATGAGTTCATCTTGAATCTGATGCTGAAGGCAGAATATGTATCTTTCCTCATACCTGCAGTGTTGAGTTATTGTATTAGTCCTGAGGAAGTAACTGGAAAAGAAGTCTTAATTTCACTGCCAAAGAAATAATTGGATCAAGGTTACATAGCGTATTAAAAAAAAAAAAACTGAAGCAAACAAACAAAATAAAAATGTGCATGCTTATAACCCTCTTATGCATGATTTCCAGGTCAGACATTTCTAAATGTAGCCTTCTGTGGACACCTTTGAGCACTGAATGACAGATGGCATAGAGTGATGGATAAAGAAATGGACCCAGATAGGAATCTGGGTTCTAACCATTCCTCCCTAGCTATGTGACCCAACTTAAGGTACTTATTTTCCTTAGGCTCAGTTGTTTTTTTTTGTTTGTTTTTCTTTTTTTATCCTTTAAATGGGAAATACTAAAAAGAAAAAGAAAAAGAAAAAAAAAAACAAAAAACAAAAAACAAAAAACCGAACAACCAAACAATAGGGATTTCTGCTTGCTTCGTAGATTGGCTGTGTCAAGAAAGATAACCTACATTAAAGTATTTTGTGCATTCAAGATATGAGAGATTACCTTAATAATTTTACTGTCTCCCTTTCAATTGAAAAACAAAATGCAGCTATAAGTAAGTGTTTCCCACAACTGTTGGGTTCCCAGATACATTCTGCAGATATTGAACAGCTTCTACTCTTGTTAGGGACATGTCACTCTAGGATAACTGCTTCAGTGTGAGGATTAGGAAGGGCACGATCAACAACTGAATCTTGAACCATGGCTGACTTCCAAAGGCCATTGCTTTGCCTTTGATAGGACAATGACTCAACCTCCAGGGCTGAGTGATGCCTGTTGGCCATGGAGTGATCTCTATTTTCCTCTCTATATACATCCATACCTTTTTTCTGTCTCTATGTCTATATCTCTGTCTATATGTGTGTGTATATATATATACACACACATATGTATGTACACATATATACACACACACAGACATACCTGTATCTATCTATCTATATACCTATACCCATACCTCTCTCTCTTCCTCTAGTTTTTTCTTAATCACGGCAGTTCTTGATCCAAATTCCTCTTTTTGCTGCAAAAGCTAGCTTTATTCATTGTCATAAATTTATTCATCGTCATAAAAACAAATGCTCCAGAATAGTTGATTACCATACAAATAAAGACAAATTCATCTCTCTGTTTTATCTCTATCCATCCATTTACCTGTCTATCCATCTATCAATTCAAACTCTTGTTCAGCCCGTCCATTCAATCGTACCTGCTAGAGTTTATCTTTCCTTCTTTATCTTTTGCCTATCTTTGGGCCCAACCTGGAATAGAAACTATGGCTTCCATCCAAGAAAGCATCATTCAAATTGTGCTCAGCCACATGGCAGTCTAAATTTGGAATCCACAAGGTTTTGAGAATGTCTTTCAACCTTTGGGTGATTATCTGAACTCAATCCAAACCTTCATGCTTGAAGACTCTGCTATTGTTAATTATGGCTCCTGTTCGCCGCTGGTCAGTCACCTGGCTGTTTTCATGTTGCCTGGGAAATGATCTTGTACAAATTCCCTGGATTGTTTGAAACCAGCTGCGTGGCAGAGGCTGGTTGATGATGGGTGAACCAAGAAGGTTGATAGTTTTCAGCTTAGCCTACCCTGGACGAGGGCCTGAAGCTCCTGGCTTTGAATAAACTCAAATGGAATTCACCTGGAGGAGCAGCTTTCCCTAACAGTTGTTTGTGTTACAGACTTAGCCACAAAAGCCTCATGAGAATGCTGGGCCAGAAAACACAGGGATGGGTGTGATTTGGGGCCGAGTGGGGATAGGGGAGCTGATTACAGGATACGCTCACCTCCCCCACCATGGATGTAGCTTTGGTTTGGTGGTTTGATTTTAGTATACCCTAAACTAATTTAGTCCTATCCATACTAAATTCTAGTTGGGCACTTGAGAAAGAGCTTTTATTTCATCCTTGGCTTTAAAAAAATAAAGGCAATATGTTCTTTTTAAAGAGAAAACAACAAAACAGGTTTTGCAAGGGCTGGATTTTCAGTTCTGGAGTTTCCCACACTATCTATGGCCTAAAGTCTTGGCAAGGGCAAACCAGGGCTGTTTAGGGCGAAAAAGATAAAACTAATATCTTAAGCTTGTGTAGAGCTTTATACTTTAAAATGTCTTTTCAACCATCACTGACTGCAAACTTAATCTCTGCCATGCAGTGTGCTGGGGAAATAAAGGAATAAAGTGAGGTCCTTGCTCTCAAGGAGCTCATGGGTTAGTAGAAGGAGATCAACACTGATGTAAGCAGATGTAACAAGACACTTTCATGCCACCATGCCAGGAGAGAGGAGGGAGGAGCCACTTCTGCTGTGTAAAAGGTAAGGCAGTTAGAAGAGTAGGACAAAAGTATTATAGAATATTCAAGCTTAAAGGGACCTTAGATTTTATATAATCCTACACAATCATTCTAAATCATCTAAAGATGAAAGAACTTCATCCCAGATGTGAAGTGACTTACCTAAAGTCAAACAGCTGGATTAGTAGTGCAGTGGGTCTAGGATGCTGAACTTCCAGATCTCAGGGTGGTAGTTCTTTTCTTCCCCACACTGCATGGCAATATCTCACATTCTCAGCAAGGGACCTGAGTACTTCCATGGGGTACTGCACTGTGCTGGTGAGGAACCCACGAACTCCTCTGTCTTGCATGCAGGGCTAGTTCAAGACCAACTGGGCCTCCAGCCTGTGTTCTCTCTGCCTTTCTCACTGTCTTTCATTGATGACCAGTGTTTTGATGCTCAGGGTCTCTCCAGGAATCACATATACTCATCCATTCTAAGGAGTTAATGATTTCCTTTTGGAATCTCTTCCAGACTACAGCACTTAGTATAAGGTCTCAGGAAAAGCAACTAATAGCAGACTTTGAGGCACTTAGTAGAGATATATTTGGGAGACAAGAATCTTCCTATGTCCCCTCAGTCACTCTTCACTGAAGACCATTCAGTAGGTCTAGTTTTAGAAGTGAAATTGTCAGGGAGAACCTCTGCCTTGTTGTCAGAAGCAATCCTTAGCTCGTGGAAGTGCATTGGGAAGCCACACCATGGCTCACAGGTGAAATTAGATAGAGGGGTAACTGGCATTTTACGGGAGGAGACTGAGAAAGTGATGTGAAGGCAAAGGTCACACAGCTGGCAGAGGACCTCCAGTGCTCATGCTGCCTGATGGAGATTTAATTGGCGTCCCTCTTACCAAGCTCTGGTTGAGTCCAGATATTCACAGATGCCGTGGGAATGGTGAGGTTTGAGAGCCACTCAAACACCCACACTACATAGCTTTAAACTATAATATCTATTTAAAAATATATCTATTACTCCTTGCCATGGGTATATTGCAACTGACCCTTAATATATTGCGCTGTAAATAATGCTAGAAAGGATTCAAGGATGATAAGTGAGTATAGGAAGGGAGAAGAGGGAGAAGCGTATAATAATTTGTTAAGATAGAATATTGACAAGCCTTTTTTTATAAATAAAAATGCTGCATCTGACATATACGTGGAAAAACATATACACATTTGCACAAATTTAAAATAGGAAATAAAGCAGAATTTATATCGGTTTATAATAGAGATCTATGGAAAGGTTGTTGGTCTCTAATGATAACGGTGCTGCCCAGGAGGAAGTGTGGAGTGCCGCATGAGAGAGTTGGGGGCGGGGGAGGTGCTAAGGTTTCAAGCCAGCTGCTCCCACTTAACAGCTCTATAAGCTTGGGACTATTACTTTCTATGGGCTTCAGCTTCCTACTCTGTAAAATCAGGGGAAATGATGTTTCTTCAGAGAATAATGAAAATTAAACAAAATCTTAAGTTGCTTGGCACATGACCAGCATTCCATAAAATGTCAGTTCCTTTCGTAATCCTAGCATCTTTACTGTTTATGGTGGTAACATAATACTTACATATTGTTATGGACTGAATATGTCCCCCCAGAATTGGTATGTTGAAACCCTAACCCTCAATGTGTTATTTGGAGGTGGGGCCTTGGGAGGTGATTAGTTTAGATGAGGTCATGAGGGTGGGACCCTCATGCTGGGATTAGTGGCCTTATAAGAAAAGACACCAGAAAGCTTGCTCCCTTTTACTCTCTGTCCTCCAAGTAAGGACACAGTGATAAGGAGACCGTCTGCAAGCCAGGTAGAGAGCCCTTATCTGGAACCAAATTGGTCAGCACATTGATCTTGAACTTCCTAGCCTCCAAATCAATGTCTGTTGTTTAAGCCACCCAATATGTGACATTTTGCTATAGCAGCCTGGCTGGCTAACACACACTTGATGGCATCTTATTTGAAAAGGCAGTTACGGCTTGGTTCCTTTTTTTTTTTTTTTTTGAGACGGAGTCTCTCTCTGTTGCCCAGGCTGGAGTGCATGGTGCGGTCTCAGCTCACTGCAACCTCTGCCTCCTGGGTTCAAGCGATTCTCCTGCCTCAGCCTCCCGAGTAGCTGGGACTGCAGGCGCCTGCCACTACGCCCGGCTAATATTTGTATTTTTAGTAGAGAAGGGCTTTCACCATATTGGCCAGGCTGGTCTCAAACTCCTGACCTTGTGATCTGCCCACCTTGGCCTCCCAAAGTGCTGGGATTACATGCGTGAGCCACCACGCCCAGCTGGCTTGATTCCTATTTTAAGGAGAGCAAACTGGAAGTCTCAGGGAAGTTGTGAAGTCAGACATCACAAGAAAGAGCCAGCATCAGGATTAGAGTTTGCACTTCCAGTGTCTAACTCAGCATTATTCCGTGATACCATACTTCCTCTCACTATAATAATTAGGGCTGTAACATCAGAAATGGAGATGGTATGGGGTTCCATCTTACTTCATTGTTTTTAATTTGGTTTTTTATTTGGGTGACAGCAGATCTTCTTAACCTGGAGCAGTTTTGCCACTGCCCAGGTTATTGTTAGAGACCAACAATTCTGCTTACCATCCTACAATGCATAGGATAACTTTAATGGTTGAAAAACCCTGGGTTATGGTCATACAATGGAATGCATTCTCTACTCGGAGACAGCAATACTTATACTGTTTGCGTTTTGCTGTGACTGAAGAATTTGAGGATTGACATCTTGCTGCAAAGTGTAATATAAAGCTAAAGGGGGAAAATACAACCAGGCTCAGAAACAATAGTCCCTGAACACTTTAAAAAGTATTATGGCATTGACAAAATCATATTAAAATAACAGGAGGTATCCAAGATAAAAATATTTCTCAATTTCATCACCTAATTAAATCATCCCCATACGTATTTAAGATGTGAGAAATTCATAACACCATCCAAATTCTAAGTTAATTAGTAAATATTCAGCTGGTTCTCATGGTTGTATAATTCTACAGAATTGACAAAACGTATTTTAGAACCTTCCTTATGAGTCTGTTATTGAAGAAATGAACTGGAAGCTGGGCGCAGTGGCTCCTGCTTGTAATTCCAGTACTTTGGGAGGCCGAGACAGGTAGATCACTTGAGATCAGGAGTTTGAGACCAGCCTGGCCTACTTGGTGAAGTGCCGTCTCTACTAAAAATACAAAAATTAGCCAGGCGTGGTTGTGCGTGCCTGTAATCCCTATGAGGCTGAGGCAGGAGAATTGCTTGAACCCGGGAGGTGGAGGTAGCAGTGAGTTGAGATTATACCACTGCACTCCAGCCTGGATGACACAGTGAGACTCAGTCTGAAAAGAAAAAGTTAGAAAAAAAAAAAAGAAAGAAAAGAAATGAATTGGAACTTTGTTAATTGGATCTTTGGCTATTTTGAACCTCTATAATCTTATTTAACAGAAAATATAGAAATGGCAAGAAAAAGAAATTTATGTGAGGGATTTGTGAACAAATTTCTGGGGCATTTCCAGAGGTCAATATGGATTTCAGATTCCCCCACTCCCTGCAGGCACTTGAGCAATCTAGTATATGATGTAAATGATCCCAGGCCCTTGTGTTGCCTCAGCTGTCCTGGACAAACTGCGCCTGACTTTGCCAAGGCAGGAAGGTAAACCCAGAAAAAAAATTGCACCAGCACAAAAGATTGGGAGTGAGGAGAAATTTTTTGGAGGGGGGGGTTTGGATTAATTACCTGAAAAGCTCAGTACTCCAGGGTATTCTAACCAATGGAATTTTATTGCAAAACACCCTGTATATATGAAAGATTGAGTAGGAGGCTAGAGGAGGATGCATACTCCAGCACAGAGTGCTGTTAGAGGTGAGAGTTTACTGCAAGAAGCTCAAAGAATCCATCCTCAGCCAAACCTCCTGGGAGTGTTAAGCTGGGGGATCTTGGATGGTGACAACTTCCACGATTCTGTCACCAAAGCATACTCAGATTGTGGCAGAGGAATTCTTCATTTGGAACATTAGATATAGGACGGGCATAGAACGCTTGTGTGGTGGCTTGGCAAACCTCTTCTTGAAAAAGTAAATTATTTTTTATTTAGAAAATAAGAAATGCACAGAAAATTTAAAAAATACATACCAATAATTGCGTACCAAAAAATACATACCAAAATACATAATTAACAGTATGATGTACACTTTGCACCCCTGGCCCAGATTGTCCAATGGCATCATCTGGCCTCAACACTTCCATCCCACTTGTCATGTATATACATACTGCCTTGGTGCCAAACTGTTGATAAATAGGCTGCAAACATCATGACAATTCACTTCTAAAAGCTTCTGCATGCAACTCCCAGGGAAGAGAGAATTCTCATACACAACCACACCCTTAACAAATCTAAGGAAAGTAACAATAATTTCATATCATCACCCAATAGTCTGTAAAGTCAAATATTCCCAATTGTCCCGACAATGTTCCCTATACCCTGTAGCTATTGCATTGCCCATGTATCTCTTTAGTTTCCTCCCATCTAGACCAATCCACAAGTCTTTCTTTGTTCTTCGTGACAATGAAGCTTTTGAAGAGTGTGAGATTGGTCTGAAAGTTTCCTCATAATTAAATTCAGGTTAAACAATTATGGCAAAGTACACACAAAGAATGTGTGTACTCATGGTACCACACAAAAGGGCATACAGTGTCAGCGGTCCCACTATTGGTGATGTCAAGCGTGACTATTTGGGTAAGGTGGTGACCCCCAGATATCTCTATTGAGAAATATATCCTCTCCACCTCCCTCTCCTCCTCCCCACACCATCCCTGGAATTTAATAAATAATCAGTGGGGTGATACTTTAAGATTCTATTTTTTTAACATACATTGATGATTTTTGCCTTAATTATTACACTGGAGGGTTTTCTAATTTTTTGAGTCCTTTTACATTTACTAGTTGACATTCTTTTGTAAAAAGAGATTTTCCTTTCACTCTTATTTCTCTTCTCTCCCCTCCCCACCTTTCCTCTTCTTCCTCTTCTTCTCCTCTGCCTCCTTTTCCTTCTTTTTTTCCTCTCTTGCTTTTACTTCTTCTCTTTCTTTTTCTCCTTTATCTTCCTCATCTCTCTTTCTCTGTTTTTCAAGTATCAGTATTATAATAAAATCTGCATTTCTTTAGTGTTACATTTTATTATTATTGTTACTCCTTATGATCTGCAATCATCCCAGACTTGGGTAATGAGAGCCTCTTCAAGACAGCTCCTCCGTCTTTTGACCTGTGTCCATCAGTCCTGGACTCTTGCTTGATTCTGGCTGAAGATGTGTCAGGCTTTTCACTGTCCAGGCCTGGAGTCAGCATTTCTCGAGGAATAGTGGTTCCTATTGGTGGGGTGTGGTATTTAGAAATGCACACACACACACACACACGAATGCACACTTCACATATACATCCTATTCATGTAGAAAACCACAGAATTTCCCCCCGGCTTCTCTCATTCCATATCTGTGTCTCCCTCTTGCAAAGTGGAAACCCTGGCTCCCTACAATATTAATTTACTTACACCTTTACTCTATATTACACCACAGACAAAGTAGTTCCAAATTACAGCATGAACACCACTAGGAACAGCAAACCTAATTGTAAAATTCACAATTTGTTTGCAATTCATCTTCTTAGACTACATTAGTCCCCCCTTACCTGAAGTTACGCTTTTCAGTGTTTCAGTTATCTGCGGTCAACCCTCTGTCCAAAAATACTGAATGGAAAATTTTAGAAACAATTTATACATTTTAAATTGCACACCCTACTGCAGAGCATGTTGAAATCTTGTGCTGTCCTGTACCTTCCTGCTCTGTCCTGCTGGGATGTGAATCATCTCTTTGTCCAGCTCCTCCATGCTGCGGATGTTCCCTGCCTGTTAGTCCCTTTAGTGCCGTGTTGGTCATCAAATTAACTGTGATGGCATCACCATGCTTGCGTTCAAGTCACCCTTATTTTACTTAATAATGGCCCCAATACACAAGAGGAGTGATGCTGGCAATTCGGATGTGCCAAAAAGAAGCCATAGGATACTTCCTTTAAGTGAAAATGTGCAAGTTCTTAACTTGAAAGAAAAGAAAAGCATATGCTGTTTTTGTCCAGGATCTATGGTACGAGTGAATCTGTGAAATTGCAAAGAAGGAAAAAAAATTCATGCTAGTTGTGCTGTCACACCTCAAACTTTATCATAGGTGCGTATGTTTGTATAGAAAGAAACAGCATATATAGGGTTCAGCACATCCACACTTTTGGGTGTCCACTGGCGGTCTCGGAACATAGTCCCCATGGATAAAGGGAACTACTGCATATCCTGTTGTATTCACTTTACTTTAAACAATGATTTTTCTCTGCATATGTTTTAAACTTTATATATAGTTTGAATCATTTGTTTCTGTTTGTATTCAATTCTAGGGTTTGCCTTTTATATTCTTTGCAACTTAAAAAATATGTAAACTCTTAGCATGATTGAAACGTCAAAATTATATAAAAAGATATACTCAAAGAAATCTCATTGCTTCTTATACGCTCTTCACTCCATTCCCATCACCTTCTATGGATAATCATTTTCATTACCTATATTCTTAAATAAAAAGTAAACAAATATGCTTATGTGTGTTCTTATTTTTCCACTTTTCTTTTGGAAAAGGCAACACACTCTACAACCTCTTCAACACTTCAATGTGTAATGTACATCGTGCAAGTCACCTCTCCCCTCCCTCCCTGCCACAATGCCACCTTCCAGATATGCCACTGTTCCCAGCTAGCCATCTGTCCTACCTTCCCCTTGAAGAGTTCTAAGTAGGTGATGGCACCAGGTTGGAAGCCGCATGTGATCTCCCTTCTCCGCTGCTGTATGATGCCCAGAGTGTTTTCAATATGGTCCAAATTAGAGCTTCAAGCTCCTAGTGCCTGCAGTGGTTCCTCATTCAGAAGCCTGGGTTGACTCTTAACTTTGATGCTGCTTTGCAAATTCAAGGCTCTCTTATGAGGAGGGCTAGAGAGAAAGGTTTGTTACCACCATCATCAATTAGGCGACTCTCATATACTGCGCCTTCTAGCATGATGGCCATCCAGGAGAACGATACACACAATGTTCTCCTCATGATAAGGCCTGGCTTCCAAAGGGGCTGCAAGTTTATGTTTGGTTATAAATTTAATGATTGGTTGAAATTACTACTAGGAATACTTTGAATGATGGTTCAGCTTCTGTTAGAGTTCGGCTAGGCAGATCCTTCTGGAAAACCCATTTAGCCATAGAAAAGTGGCTGGGCTAAGTTTTTAAATTTATAATTCCATTGTTTATAAAATCAGTCTTCTGCTAATTACTCTTTACCCCAGCTCTATGAGATATCTCAAATTTTACTTGTTTTCTTCAAGTATAGAGTTTATCAGTTGGGTAATGAACCAGAAAGATCCTTTCTGGCTCTGACCATCATTTCGGCAGAAGTACCACAGCTGTGATGAGAGCAGCCTGCTCAGGGGTGGTTTGTTAATGCCTGGGGGAGATGGACAGGGTCAGGATGGCCGTGCTAGGGAGGGCTTGCTTTATTAGGTTGGAAAATGTCACATGGAGGCATGGCCCTTTCCCCGAGGGGCTCTTGGAGAGGAGATCATAAACACAAGGCTTTGGAGCAGAATCCCTGGAAAACCATTTATTGCTACAGCTTCATGGCTTGGCTCTGGAATCTTGTCTCCAGCACAGCTCTGGTTCCAGCTCACTCTGCCCTGCCCAAGCAACTGGGTCATGTCCCCACCAGGGTGTTGGACACTCAAATAACTTTCAGAGACAAAGACAGCATGGTATTTGCCCAAGTCCCTCTTGGTGTCCTATGTAGAGTTCAAATCCTTCAGCAATGCATTTGGAGGTCTGCCAGAATCACCATATGTCTGTCTTAAAAATGTCTCATCTTATTCAACAGGAAACCAGTTTAACACTGGGCTCTGGGCTGAAGAGGTATTATAATAACATTATACTTTATCGGGAGGAGAAGCAGAGAGGCTTTTGCTCACAGCATGAAGGTTCAGGCTGAAAATCTCCTGGGGCATCACTTTTAGCATCTTCTTCCTCCACAAAGGCAACATTTCTCAGAGATTGTCAGGAATGAAGCATGGGGAAATAACTTATCCCAGGCCTCCTTGTGCAGAGGCTGGAGAAGAGGGATTGATAGTGACAAGGATTCTCATCTCCATTCTAGATGAGGGGTGGGGTAAGTGTTCTATAGCTCGACTCCCCACCCACTTTTTTGTCAGTTCTCTGACTTCTTCAATGCCCTGGAAGGTGGGAGTGGGATTCAAAGACAAAGGACAGTGGGAGTAAGAGGGAGAAGAACTAAGATCTGTCGAGTGCTTCCTATGTGCTGGGTAACATCCATGCTTTGTGGAAACCTGACAATCACCCTGTAGGTTAATCTCTGTGCTCTACAGGATAGCAACCGAGTCTCCATCACACTGAATGACTTGCCCAAAGTTAAACAGAGAGTGAGGGGTGGAGCCAGTATCTGAACCTAGGCTTGCCAGCCTTGTCCAGTAAGTCACATCGATGCCCTTCACTAGTGTCCCCAATAAAGGATCCTTATAGGAGTGAAAAATGGGTTGGGAGGAAATAGAACAATGCCCAACACTCAGCGCAGAGGCAATAAAAGATACCCTCACTCCTTTCCTCTCCATTCCCTCTTTCCATTATCACAGGATTAGAGGTGGTGAGTGGGTGGCAGCAGGTGGTGCTTCTGTGGAAAGAAGTGAAGCGATACCAAATCGAGGCCAGCCAGAGGAGGACACTCTTTTGAGAATCTGGGGAGCATGTCAAAAGGCACAATGATCATTTTCTCTCTCTTCTTTCTCTTTTTAGTGGTAAGACTTCCTTAAGTCTTCCTTAAGGACAAGATGCATTTAGCTTCAAAGATACTGTTAACTGTTGATAGCTACAAGTAGCAGCTCTCAAAGTTTTTGGTGTAGGTCCTTTCACTCCAGAAAAATTATTAAGGAATCTTAAGTGGTATTTAAAATGTGTATCATATTTATTGGTGTTTACTAAGGCAGATATTAAAATAGATAAAAAGTTCAAATACTTATTAGTTTCCTTAATAGCAACAATAATATACTGTTGTATATTAAATGACATATTTTAATTAAAAAGAACTGTATTTTTCAGAACAAGGTATTTATTGGGTAGAGATGCATTGTTTTATTCTTGCAAATCTCTTTTATGTGTGTGTCTTAACAGAAGACAATAGCATTTTTATATTTGCTCATACATTCAGTCTGTTGGAATGTACTATTTTGGTTAAAGTATATTTGGCAGAAACTTTATACAGATATGTAGTTGGAAAAGGGAGTATTTTAATAGCCTTTTCAGATAACATTACTGTTCTTTGATATGTCAAAGCTCAACAAGTGAAGATTTTTAAAAGGTTGGTGCAATGCAGAATATGAAACCATATCAGTGAACTTTATGTGCTCTGTGAAATTGAAAGATATTGGTCTATCTTGCACTTTGAAATATCTTCATTCATGCATGATTTTGTAATTTTCCTGCATTGGTGATTTGGAAGATATTAGCTCATTGAGTCATGCAAATCTTCCAAATGTTAATTGGTTTTATTTTTAAAAGTCACATTCATTAATTGCTAACCTCATCAGAAAAGTCACTAAGTATTGGAAGGCTATCAAGCTCATAACAGGGGATACAAGTTTTCTAATATTCTTGTTTCTTTTGAAAGCTCAAATTTTATCATTGGCAACAAATACTGATTGTTTCTCTTTAAGTGACAGATTCACTTTGTTCATTTTCAAGAAAATGTCTGCCAAATGCACGAATCTAAATAACCATAGTATTATGACTAGTCATTCTTCCAAGTAAAAAATGTTGCTGCATTAAAAAATCGGGTAGTTTAGCTCATAGTTTAATCACATCAGTGCTTTTTCTTGAGACAATCATTGGATGTAGGTGTGTAGCAGAAAAGCTTTATTCATATTTCACACTTAGTTACATCAAATATTAAAAAGACATGTACTCAAAGATTAAAATATAATAACATTACTACTTTTTCCTGCTTTATGAAGGACATTCTCAAGATAAATTGGCATTTTTCCTCCGTGCTAGTACGTGGTGTTGAGGAATATGGTCACTGGTAGAGTTTGATGTCACTTCCTTGATTTACGCTAAGTGAACAGCAATTTTATCTACCATTCCTGTTCCACTATCAGTGCAAATGTCAACATAGTTGGTCCAGGATAAAACATGAGATTTTTAAAAGTTATTAAGCACTTTGAATATGTCAGTACCACTGTGTTTGTTGCCAAGCACTTACATAAAACATCTTCTTTGATCATTAGTTGTTGCTGATACCAGACAAATTCAAGCAAAACAACAAGTTTAGCTATATCTATAGGCTCACTGAATTGTAAACAAAAGTGCAGTTGTGCAGAGGAGATACTAACTCAGTTTTTCTGTTTACAGACACATTTTTAATTCATCAAGTTACTGTGTTTTTTGAAAGTGGCAGTGTCATGATTTTGTTAACAGACTTTTCATCTAGTAGGCAGTCGGCAGATGTCAAATGTGGATGCTTTATTAACATCTCAGTTATTATATCCACTTCTCAGCCAATGCTTTAGCTGCTGAATCTCAAAATGATACCACACCTTAATTGACACCAAAATACCATTCAACAATATTCTGTTATGTAAGACACACCTGGTAAGTTATTATCTATAAAACCAAGAAAAAGATAACTTTTGCTTATTTTTATTTCTTATTTACAGTTTTGCCCAGTTTGGGGCAGTTTCTTCCCTTTCATGAGTCAAAGAACTCTGATATGTCAATATTATCTTTATTAGCATTTTAGAGCTAGATAATGCAGCTGTGAGTTGAAAAAGTAAGTCTCTAATTTCTCCCTTTAAGCCAACAATGTATCCTAAAAAATGCAAGAAAAGCGTATTTTAAATGCATTTTTATTTATTTTAGAATAAAATTCTATTAAGTCCTAAAATAATGTTTCGGATAAAATAGAAAAGTTTTAAAAATTGAAAAATAATTTTGCAAAAGAATACAGAAAGTATATTCACCTTTTTCTTGTGCTTCTGCATAGGTATGAGGAAAACTTGGGGATTTTAAAGTAACAACTTATTGGACAGTAAGGAGATAACACAGATCAGATTATAGATGGTATAAATGGACGTAGCTGGCAAAATCTCAGTAGAAATCCCGAGAACAAACTGAGCTAACCTCTGGAAGCGTATGTGTTTATATCCTAAACCTACAACCTTACAAAGTTCTGGAAAACCCAAGAACACAGAAACACATATTTCATTAACCATCAGAACAATGGAATTATTACACATCATGTGGCTTCAGGAAAATACCTTATACACCCGTGAAAGAAAAAGAGTGAAGAGGGCAAATGACATTTGTATTAGTCCGTTCTCGCACTGCTATAAAGAAATACCTGAGACTCAGTAATTTATAAAGAAAAGAGGTTTAATTGGCTCATGGTTCTGCAGGCTGTACAGGAAACATGGCAGCTTCTGGGAAGGGCTCATGAAATTCACAATCATGGTGGAAGGTGAAGGGGAAGTAGGCATGTCTTTCACAGCCGGATCAGGAGGAAAAGAGATGGGGGGGATGTGCTAAACCATTCAGGAGAAATCTACCACCATAATCCAACCACCTCCCATCAGGCCCCACATCCAACATTAGGAATTACAATTCGACGTGAGATTTAAATGGGGACACAGATCCAAAGAGTATCAATGTCTTAGTAATATGACAAAAATAATCTTGGCATCATGGACTCTAAAAGAACCGCTGATTCTTTGAGAGCTGCTGGATAAGGGGGGACTGAACAAGGTTCAGAGCAAAGAAAGAAAAAGGTAATCATTTAGGACCTGTTTTTGATTTTTAAGGGAAAGGGATAAAGGGGACATGAAGGTTCCACAATGTCAGGCCTACCTTCTGAGTAGACAGGCAGAGAGGAACTTGGGAACAGTGGCCCTACTGAGGAACAGAGGCTACAGATAGCTTGAACATATTTTGTGTGTGTGTGTGTGTGTGAGATTCTAAGTTGACTCTACATAGCAGAGGATTGCTGGCCTAGGTACCAGTCTCATGGAGAGCTGGCAACACCTAATAGTCATCAATCAATAGAAGGCCTTTTAAAGGTGAAAGAGGAAAAGGAAAAGAAAAAATGTATATTAAGAGATTGCATTTTTTCACCCTGAATGTAATGTTTCTATTCTTGTTTTTTTTTAAATCATATGGAAAAAAGTAAATATTTATTTCTTTACCACTGTTCTTCCATTATAGTTCCTTGTTTTCATCCCCCACCCCATGTCCATTTCTTTGCCTAGAATTTTCTTGTCAAATGGTGAAGAATCTGAGCTGACCCAGAGTTTGGTAAGGAACAGTATTGGGTCTTCAGTGGCAATGATATTGTCTGGCAAGAAATGGTTTTCTTTGGAAATAGGCAGTGCGCTTCTGACTCATTCTCCTGCCACCAAATTGTAACTGGCCTATTGACAGTTTCCACTGCTTTATACTTCTTCATCTCTTCCCTCTTCGTCCATTAGAGGATTTAAGATGAATTAAAAACAAAACCCAAAATATAAACAAACTTAAAACTTTACAGCAGTCCAGTTCATTAGAACTTACTGCAATGATGGACATATCCCATATCTGTGCTGTCCAATATGGTAGCCACAAGTGACATGTGGCTGTGGATCCAAGAAATGCAGCTACTGCAACTGATGAATATTTTAATTTAATGTAATTTGAACTTAAATAGCCAAATGTGGCTTGTGTCTACTATATTTTATTGCACATCTCTAGAAATCATTGGCCCTGACCAATCTTTCTAGTTTCATCTTTAGTCTCTGTACTCCTAAATCCCTTAGGTTTCAATAACATATCTTTCTTTCATAGCATTTATTCACGTTGTTTTCTGTGCTTAATGAAATCTAATTGTCCCTTAAATTGCAATTTCAATGCCATCCATTTTGCTAAATTTCCTCAGCCTTTGGAGCCAAATTAATTGTCCTTTACTCTGTGATCACATAGTATTTTGTTCATGCTACTAAGAGAGCACCTGCCAAGTTGTCTTTTTTGTAGTCATAATATGTTTGTCTCTCTCATGCATGTCCAATACCGATGCCACTGGCCACCTGTGGCTATGTAAATTTAAGTGAATTAAAGTGGGATGAAATGAAAAGTTCACGTAATTAGTTGCACTAGCCATTTCAGGGATTCAATAGCCACATATGGCTAGTGGCTACCAGATGGGATAGCTGGGATAGCACACATATAGGGCATTTCTATCCTTGCGGGGAGTTAAATTTGACAGCACTGACTGAATTATCTGATAGCAAAGACTGTTCATCTTTGTGGCACTAGGATATTCATGGTGTCTGAAAGGGAGTAAACACTTATCCTATCAGGCCATTCCAAGAAGACAGGGCTCATGGGCACATTTAATGCTCGAATATGAGAGAGAGAACCAAAAGCCATTTGATGAGTTGAAGAATCAGGACATTGGAAAAAGACTGCTAAACACCAAAGCCTCTTGGGGTGGTAATAATGATGGCATGGCCAGGGATTAGATACCTAATGAGTTAGCAAATCAGGGCCAAAATCAGAGAAAATTTGCTAGATAAAATATGGGCACTAACGTTGTAATCAACGTTTTTTGGACAGGCATTGTTTGCACTCTTGCTAAATTATCGGTAATTTTAGAGGGCACTTAAGGCCTGGCTTCTATCAGATGGGAGATAGTGCTCACTAATTGTAAAATAAAATGAACAAAATGTAAATGTAAATTATATATTTTAGATATAAAGTATATAAGTTATAAACCATGTATACACTGAAGAGACGAATAGTTTCTCCAGTCAGCAAGTTCCTAGTCTAGGTAGAGAGACACATATACAACCAGCTAGAGCAGTATGATAATGCTGTATTAATATGAACAAAACATGGAACCCACTAGGAAAGGTGATTAATTCTACTCTGCTTTTAATAGCCACATTCTTTCAACATGAATCCTTCATTTGCTCAGTGCTGCACAGGTACAGAAATTTTTGTCAAATAGAGGAATGGATACCCTCTTAACAAACATACTGTATTTCTGCTTTTTGTAATCTGGGCATCACCTTCTCATTACAGCTCATTAAGATTCCACCAACATCACTCCTGAATACTTGGACAACTTTCCTTTCATCACTAGACAATTTCTCAACCAATGTTGCTGGGGCATCTACAGGGCATCCTGCTTACCATTGGGTGCTTTGGAAGATAATGGATAGGTGCTTATTCTCAAATAGCTTAGGATTTTACAGGAAAACAAGCATAATGCCCTTATAAATATCATCACCAATCCAGCATACATTAAATATCAGATGAATGGTATAGACATTAAGTGCTAGGCCAGTTCAGAGGAGGGAGGGATGTTTTCCAGCTGGTGTGATCCAGCTGCTGTGATTAATCAGCAGAAGGATGCCCCAGGGGATGGTAGCTAGAGGTCTGTTTTCTGAGGTCTTTACTGCTAAAATAAGCCATTCTAGGGAATAAGGAAACTGACTCCATGAAAACAGTCCCACTTTGCCTTCTTTCCTAGAAGAGCCTTGGCAAGTGGACTTCCCACTGTAATTCAATGACCAGCAGCTTGACACAACTGTTGTAGATTGTCCTGTTTTTCATTTTATTTTATTTTTTTCTTTTTCTTTTTAAGCTTCTTTTGGGTATGAATTAGGCAAAAGAAATTTCTTAAAGTCACAAAAGTACCATTCTGGTGTCAGTTTTTGTACATTACAGAATGTCCCCTTATTGTGTGCTTGGGAAACTCTGAATCTCATGATTTATTTGTAATTCATCGCAATGTGGAGTAAGATCTGGATTTAAATTTCAGTTTGCCACTTGTCAGCTGTGTGACCTTGGACAAATGAATGTCTCTAGTCTTTCCTCACTTTTCCACTTTTATTCCTATTTTCTGCTTTTATTTCTGTGTGTGTAGTTGTTAAGTGACACTACAAGTGATCAGTTTATTCAATAGTTACCTTTCAGTTTAATAAGATCCAGGATCTCTTGTTTATAGATTTTTCTTTCTCTGGCAGATATAATTCTTTCTGTCTATAGCTTCCCTTTGGACATAGATTATATTATACTATTTCCAGTGTAATTTCCTCAAGAAAGGAGGGAGAAACCTTCATCAGGACCACCTAAAATAAAGGCTTCACTTTAAAATACTCATAGGCGACATTCCCTCTAAATTTAATGTCAATTATGGCTGAATTATGGTATAGAGATATGGGTTTTGTGGTGCTGAAAGATTATCCTGTTGAAGATGGAACTTGTCATTTATTTCTTTTCCCATACTACTTGTTATATAGATCTGAGATTCTTGCCTATACTATTTTTCTTCTCCCTGAAGAATTTTTAACATTTCTTACAGAGCAATTCTGATAGAAAATTTTCTTCGTTTTTGTTTGTTTGAGAAAGTCTTTATTTCTCTTCCACTTTTGAAAGATAATTTTGCTGGACATAGAATGCTAGGTTGGTGGCTTTTTTTTTTTCTTTTTTGACATTTAAATATTTCATCCCACTCTCTTCTTGCTTGCATAGTTTCCGACAAGAAGTCCACTGTAATTTTTATCTTTCTTTCTCTATAGGTAAGGTCTTTCCCTGTCCTTCTTCTCCACTCCCCACTACCTTCTCTAAAGATTTTGTCTTTGTCTTTTTTTTTTTTGCAGTTTAATATATTGTGCCTAGGTTTACATATTTTTGTTCTTTATCCTGCTTAGTGTTCTCTTGGCTTCCTGGATCTGTGGTTTGATGTCTATTTATTATTATTTAAAAAATTCTGAGCCATGACTCCTTCAAATATTTCTTCTGCTTCATTCTCTGTATCTTCTCCTTCTGATATTCCAATTATCTGAATATTTCACCTTTTGAAATTGTCCCACAATTCTGGGATGTTCTTTTCTTACATTTTAAATTCTTTCTTTTTCTCTTGGAAAAGAGAACGTTTGGAAAATTTCTATTTGAACTATCTTCAAGTTCAGTAATTCTTTCCTTGGTCATATCCAATCTACTGATGAACCCATCAAAAGCATTCTTTATTTTTCTTACAATATTTTTGGTTAATCACATTGGATTTCTCTTTCCTGGAGTTTTCATCTTTGTGTTTACATTATTCATCTGTACTTGCTTCTTTTCTTTCTTTCTTTTTTTTTTTAAAAAAAACTTTTCATTAAGCCTTTAACATATAGTCATAGTTATTTTAAATTCCAAAATCCTTGCCATATCTGAGTCTGATTCTGATGCTTACTTTTTTTAAAAAAATTATTTTTCCATAAGTTACTGTGGTACAAGTGATATTTGGTTACATGAGTAATTTCTTTAGTGGGGATTTGTGAGAACCTGGTGCACCCATCACCTAAGAAGTATACACTGCACCATATTTGTTGTCTTTTATCCCTCACTCCCCTCCCACTCTTCCCCCCAAGTCCCCAAGGTCCATTGTAGCATTCTTATGGCTTTGCATCCTCATAGCTTAGCTCCCACATATCAGTGAGAACGTACTATGTTTGGTTTTGCATTCCTGAGTTACTTCACTTAGAATAATAGTCTCTAATCTCATCCAGGTCATTACACATGCTGTTAATTCATTCCTTTTTAAGGCTGAGCAGTATTCCATCATATATATGTATACCAGAGTTTCTTTATCCACTTAATGATTGAAGGGCATTAGGGTTGGTACCACAATTTTGCTATTGTGAATTATGCTGCTATAAACAAGCGAGTGCAAGTATCTTTTTCGAATAATGACTTCTTTTCCTCTTTTCAGACATTGTTTTTTTACTAACTTTTTGTGGAAACTGCACATGATATGTTGGGTAATAAGAACTGAGGTAAATATGTCTTTTATCAAAACATCACTGTACTCATATAAATATGTACAATTATTATGTGTTCTTTAAAATTCCTTTTTAAAATGGGAATTAATAGGCTTTACTGTGAGGTTCTATGTTAATCTGTCTAGGAATTGGGCTGTATTTAATGTTTGTTGCAGCTGTAGGTTCTAGAGCTTTATGTTTCTCTGTTGTCCTTGTTTCCTCTGTTGTCACTAGGCTTCCCTGGGAGCTCCTCCTTAGATAGTCTCCATCTTGCAGTTCTTTTAGCTATAGTCACTGTTATTATAATGGAATCCTGTTGGCATAATGGTAAGGTCTGAAGGGGGAGAAGCATTGTATAATCTTATGATTAGTGCTCAGTCTTTTAGTGGGCCTGTGATGTTCATGAGGGTTTCTTAGATTTTATTTTCTCACTCTTTATTTGACACATTAAAGTTAGATTGGGCTAAAGCCCCCAGGTGGAATACAGCTCTGAAAACATATTTTCCCTGGAAGAACAGCCTTTTGAAATAAAGAATGCTCTGGGTATATTATTTAATGGTTACTTCTTCTCCCCCCTTGCCTAAGGTAGTCAGGGATTGACTTGGCTTTTCGTAGTGAGAACCTGGTGTAGTTCATCAAGGTAAAACCCATAAAACTGTGGGGGTCCCTCTAAGACTGTGCTCTCAACAGTTTCTCACTCTGGCTATTGCACACTCAGCCTGGAGAAAATCACCAAAATGACCATTTACATGTTCCTACTAGTTTATGGCTCCAGCAGCTTCTGCTCTAGGTAGTCAGATCTTGTCCATGAGTCTCTGAATTTGCGTTTTTCTCCAGATTTCAAACGTTAAAGACGTATACTTTGAGTATTTGATTTGAATGGACTCACAGTATGAGCTAGATTTTGCATATGTGTCCTTCTCACATGCAAATCAACCTTGGCTCTAAAACTACACTTGGTTTTCAAGCCTTTTGTTTAGGTTTGTTCTAGGGGGTTGTTGCGGGTGGGGGGTGGGCAGTGGGAACAGAAGGAAGATGAGTTTTGCATGATGCTTTGCATTTAATGAATTCTTCAGAATCTGTTTTATTTCTTGGGCTTATGGTAACAAGTTTTTGTAATTACACAGGAGTGCCTGAAAAATCTTATAATTCTTTATACCTGTAATACTTAGTCTATATATGAGACTGGCAGAATAGTAGGAAAGCTATGTTTCTCTTGGTATTGTTTCCAATTAGCAGAGTGTTTGGTGGTTTAAAACTCTCCATTTATTCTGCTATTTTCTCCATTTTTCTCATGGGATGGACTTAATTCAGGAACAAGGTAAATGGCTGAGCTATTACTGATCAAGACGAAAGGAAGAGAACTGTTCCTCTCTGTTCAGGTCAGTACAGGCTCAAGTACCCTCCCTTGGGCCATGTGGATGTGTGTTACAGCTACATTTGTTAAACTGAATGACAGTCCTTAAGGGCAAAGCTATACAATCTATCACCAAGTACCATGGTGCACGGTATATCTTAGAATGTAAATCATTCAAAAATACTTTAAAGTCATAAATGATATTTTAATTACAATATGTCAGAAAACAGAGAAAAAGAATAAGCCAATTTATCTCATAATTAATTTTTCCCTTTTTATGCATTTCTTTCCTTACTCCTTTTTCCTATGCATATGTTTCAAGTAACTGTAGTCACAGAGCAAACATAATTTGTATCCTGCTTTCTGAACATTGTTCTATTGTTATGAACTGAATTGTGTTCTTCCTTCCCAAATTCATATGCACTAACCTCCAATGTAACTGTATTTGGAGACCAGGTCTTTAAGGAAAGTAACTAAGGTTAATGAGATCTTAAGGGTGAGATACTAATCCTATAGGACTGATGTGTGTGTGTGTGTGTGTGTGTGTGTAATTTTTTATTTTTATTTTTGAGAATGTATGTGTGTTTTGTGGTGGATCATAAGGGGTAGAGGAAGGATTGGTGTGAGATCTGTGAGAGTGGTTTGTAGTATTACAGACTTGTATTCCTCTCCCTTAGCCCTCTGTTGGGTGATGGGAACTTAATGGTATCTGTACCTGTGAAACCTAGAGCGCATCCCGCCCCCAATAAGCCAACATTGCAGAAGGTACTCTGCTTTCTAGTTTTTATTGCCCCAGGCTCTAGAATTTTGTCTGCAGGGCAACTGATATCTGCATCTACAGCTATATCTAGTTTTTATACTTGGGAAATTTTAAAGGAAGCAATGTGATTAAGTTAGATGACTCAAGACACACTATGAAATTAGAACTATAAATATTTTGGTATACAGTTAACATAAGCATAAAAATATATATTAACAATGAACAGACTGGGGTTCTGTTTCTTTTCAATTAGGAAACTTTTAACTGTAAATGGCTAAGGAAATAGTTTCTGTTTCAGTTTTATCTAATTTCTCTTCTTTCGAATTATCAAGATTTTGATAATTCTCATTAATGCAAGGGAAATGATCAATAGCCAATATGTACAATTAATCGAATTTCACATCTACTGCCAAGTCTTTGTAATGGACTCCTTCAAGAACACTCTCCATCCACCTGAGGTTACTTGTTTATTACTGTGGGAATTATTCCTTCACATTTTTCTTTGACACACTCTGCAATGAGTGTTGCATGGTCTGTGTGGAGTATCTGTGCTTCACATTCGTGTATGTATTTGTGTTCTTCTCCCATCCTTTTAATTCAATGTCTTTGGCAGGAAGAACAACTTCCTGATGGATATTCAAGCTGGGAAGAAATATGCATGTTTCCTAGACATATTTTGTAGCACCTGTTCACCAATACCCCATTCTAAAGGATACTGCTTCATCGTGTCCTATGTTTCCTCACCTGCTTCAACTGCAACTGATTGGGAATATCACCAAAGGGAGAGAGTTGGGAAGCAAAGCCTGGTGTTTTTTTTGGGGTAGAGAAATAATGTGTCTTGAAAGCCAAAAGCATGGGTTATTCATTGGATATATTTCTGTGATGAGCTACCGTCTAATAGGGAAAGGGAAGACGTCCGCCTGGCCTGCAGTCTCAGTACAGTGGAATTTTGACAGCAATTTGCAATTAGGTACGAAGCTTCCTTACCAGTATCTAATATTGTTTGATAATAATACCCTTAATGATACTCGGATGCTTTTTTTTTTTTACTTATGGCTTTATGAAAACATCATAAAAGGATTTATTGAGACTGACTGAACCTACATTAAATATATAGTTAACTCAGCATAAAGTGATACAGATATAACTATAAATAATATAATTTTGTTCTATTATTAACACCAATCTCCTGCATGAGAATGAAGAAACTCCTCCTCAAGGGAGGCAAAGAAAATATGTCTGTCCTGGTCCTGTATGTATCCTCCTCTTCTTCTTTGGTTCTACAACATTTGCCTTCTCTTTTCTAGACCCCATGATATTCTGGGTCCTATGCAGGTCCACCTGGGGGGGATATATGTGTTGTTGTAAATTTGGATTTTGATTTAAATCACCTCTTGATATGCAATTGATCAAATTTCAGACTTAAAGTACAGATATTATTTAAATTGCCGCTTTGAAATCAGGCAATCTAGGTTTGCATTTTGGTCTCTGTCATGTACAAACTCCATGACCTTAGACATGTTTCTTAACCTCAATCTGTTCATTTCTGAAATGGACATAAGAATATTACCAAATGTATAGGATGGTAATGAGGATTAAATAAGACAGCCTTGCGTTTACTCTCAGTGTGATCTCGGTACTGTTAGCTCCTTATAGCAATCATGCTCACAGTGGATACCTTTGGACAATGCAGTTGCTGTAAGGCAACCACTCTGTGCAATGTAGGCTCAGGGACATTCGTTTCTTCTCTAGCCACTGTCAAATGCCTACTGTAGCTGCTTATGACTCAGGAGAGACTTCTCTCTTTATTGCTTTGCATTCTGTGGCATCTTAGCAGGATAATTGTGTTGTTCTTACTTTGGGGAGCAAGAAGACATTTTCCAGGTTAAGTACGGAATGGGAAAGACTCCTTTCTCTCTCACCTCTTCCCCGTACCCACACAGTTGCTGGCTGTTTTGTTTTTTCATGTTGCACCTGGCAAACTCACGTTTGGATGAAGTTGCCAGGAGAATTTGGTTCCCTTAGTTGCTCCATACAACATTCAGGCTACATTTGTACTGCTCGAACTACTCATTTACAAGATAAAACAGTCAACACTCTTTTCCACTGAATTAACTGATTTTACCTACTGTAGGTTTTTTGCAACTAACTGTATCCAGACAAAATGATGAAGATGATGAAGCTTAGATTGATCCTCTCTCCAGTTCTTGGAGTTTTTCTATGTTTTTCTGCATCTTTCCTCCACAGATTCCAATAACTGAGCACCACTAAAATTAGATGCATTTAATTTGGCATGTATTTTTGAGTTCATCCAAGCCCCTCAAGATGTATCCTATTCAGATGAAAAAGGGAAGCAGAACTGAAGATTCATTTATACCCAGGAGTTAACATGTTTATCTTCTTCCTTTCTGGGAATAATATCTGCAAGAAACAAAAGGAGATGGCAAGGCTGAAGTAAACCAAGGAAGGAAAGAAATAGGGATGCAGTGAGTGCCTTCTATGTGGCAAGAAATGCTATGTATGCGCAGCTGCATGATCTCCTGAGGTAGCAGCTCTCAGGCATTTGATATGCAGGATTTGACCTTTTTAAATTTTTTTTGAGATGGAGTCTAGCTCTGTTGCCCAGGCTGGAGTACAGTTGCACAATCTCGCCTCACTGCAACCTCCGCCTCCTGGGTTCAAGCGATTTTCCTGCCTCAGCCTCCCAAGTAACTGGAACTACAGGCATGTGCCACCACGCCTGGCTAATTTTTTGTATTTTTAATAGAGACGGGGTTTCACCTTGTCAGCCAGGGTGGTCTCCATCTCCTGACCTCATGATCCACCCATCAGCCTCCCAAAGTGCTGGGATTGCAGGCGTGAGCCACTGCGCCCAGCCAGAATTTGACCATTTTACAGGTGACTCAGACAGATGAAGGAAATTTTCCAAGATAACTCAGCTATTATGTGGCAGAGCTTGGATTTTAGACATCAAGCTTGTGTTTTCAGAGAGACTTGGCTGCACCTCATATCATACCAGCAGGCCAGCTGTCCATGTACTCAGGCTGGCACCAGAGGCCCCAGGAAGACTGATCTATGGCCACTTCCATAAGGTGAAGTCCTATTTTCTGATGGCAGTTATGGGAGGTAAGATTGGAAAGGGTTAACAGATGGTTTGCAGTTCCTTCAAGAACCCTGCTGACTTTTGTACAGTAAAATAATAAAGTTCCAATTTGGAAGCGAATTTGCTACTGTGACACTAATACAGCCCCAGGCTATCAGAGGATTAGATGAGTACAAAGCTGTATGAGCCATCAGCTGTGGCACTGGAGGGTGACTCAGCACGCTGGGCGCTGGGAGGATGGCTGTTAATTGGAACTGGAAAGAAGGAGCCCTGGTTTGGCAGATTGGGTTTAAATGGGTGGATTGTCTGATGGAGACTTTTTCTGTTCTTTTTTGGCTTTGGTTCAATGCATATAGCCAGACTGTCCTGCTGCCAGCTGGACTTTGCTTGAAATGTGTTTCTTTTCTTTCTTTCCTTGCTTTTTCTTTTTTGTCAGTTTGTAGCTCCAGATTCATATGAGCTTGGGTTAAGTGAGAAGCAGTGGCAATACAGCTAACTTGCATCCTTTGACTCTGAATTCTCTGAGACCCAATTTTACTTTCAAGTTCATTTCCTTCTGCAGTCAGCACTGTCCTGGGCTCCTTCCCTCCTAATCATGGAGCCACTGTTGACTGCAAGTTTCTCCTCAGTGCAGTCCAATTTAGTAAATGTTATTAGGGAGTTAGGGAGATACAAGGAACAGAGGATGTGCTGGATAAAGACCCGAGTTCTAGTACTGCTCTTACTACTTGGATAAATAACTTGACTGCCCAAAGCCTGAGCTTCTTCCTTTATAAAATGCAGATTATAAAAATGATATTCACCTGGCAGGTTGGTCTTTAACCTATGCATTTGAGAGGCTACTGTATTAGTCCATTTTCGCACTGCTGACAAAGACATACCCCAAACTGGGTAACTTATAAAGAAAAAGTGGTTTAATGGATTCACAGTTCCATGTGGCTTGGGAGACCTCACAATCATGGTAGAATGTGGAAGATGAAAGGCACATCTTACATGGTGGCAGACAAAAGAGGATGAGAGCCAAGTCAAAGGGGTTTCTCCTTATAAAACCATCAGATCTTGTGAGACTTATTCATTACCATGAGAACAGTATGAGGGAAACTGCCCCCATGATTCAATTATCTCCCACTGGGTCCCTCCCACAACATGTGGGAATTATGGGAACTACAATTCAAGATGAGATTTGGGACAGCAAAACCATATCAGCTCCTATGAAACCAAGTAGTAAAATCTCAAAGAAACTAATGTCTTCTTACTGTTTATGAAAGTCAAGAGCCACACTCTCATGAAGTTTTTAAAAATTTTTCCTCAGACAGACAGGGTCTCTTTCTCCTTTAAGTTCCTTAGTGTGATGAGATCACTGTGTGTCTACCTCTTATAATCCACATAGTGTAGACAGTAGAGACTGGAGTGCAGGCTTTGGAGATCGACTAGGCAGTATGACCTTGGGGAAAGTTACTTTGTCTCCCTGAGACTCAATGGCTCAAACTCTAAAATTCATACCTCTCCTGCAGGGTTATTGCAAGGAGCAGAGGCCATCATGCTTTTACAGTGCCTTCTACAGCCTTGAGCATAGAAGGGGCCATAAGGCCTTTCTGTTTCTTCCACCCCCTTATTTTTATTCTCCTTATCCCCTTTCTCTTAACTAAGTCCAGAAAGAAGAGTTTGCAAAATGCTCTTTGAAAAGGGGTAGGAATTGATTGTTTATTCTTCTCAGGTTTTCTAAATTTTTATTTTATTTTTAATTAACTTATAAATTTACAATAGACATATAATAATGGTGAATATTTATGGAGTACAATGTGATATTTCAACGCATGTATACATTGTATAATGATCAGATCAGAGTCATCACTATGGCCATCACGTTAAGCATTTGTCGTTTCTTTGTAGTGATAACATTCAACATCTTCTCTTCTAGCTATCTTAAAATATATATCATTTTGTTATTTGCTACAGCCATCCTACTGTGTAATAGAACTCCAGAACTTATTTTTTCTAACTTTTTCCCATAGTTCACAAAGTTAGGTGGTACTTATTAGACTTCCAACAAACAACAGTCCTCTCTGCTCCTGATTTCTAGTCCCCACATCAGTTCTAGTAACTCTTTTCTTTAAAATGATGGTTAGCTCTTGCAATAGATGCAGACAAAATCTATTGACTTCCTGCAGGGAAGATGTGAATTCATCCCTATTTCATCTCCTTCCCCATATACCCCTGTATTAGTTTCCTGTGGCTGCTGTAACACATGATCACAAACTTGGTGGCTTGAACAACAGAAATTTATACTTACATAGTTCTGGAGGCCAGAAGTCCAAAATCAGTATCACTGGGCCAAAATCAAGGTGTTGACAGGGCTGCACTCCCTCTGGAGGCTGTAGGGCAGAACACTTCTTTGCCTCTGCCAATTACTGGGGGCTGCCAGCATTCCTTGGCTCGTGGCCACATCACTTTGCTCACTGACCCTGTATTCACACTGCTATGCCTCTTTTGTGTGTCTGTCTAATCTCTCTCTCCCTCCCTTTTAAGAATTCATTCAATTGCATTTAAGCCTTATTTAATAATACAGGATAACCTCATCTCAAAATCCTTAATCACATCTGCAAAGATGTCATCCCCACCCCCCTTTTTTTCCTTTTTTTTTTTTTTTTTTTTTTTAAATGGAGTCTTGTTCTGTTGCCCAGGCTGGAGTACAGTGGTGTGATCTCAGCTTAATGCAGCCTCCACTTCCCAGGTTCAAGCAATTCTCCTGCCTCAGCTTCCCGAGTAGCTGGGATTACAGGTGCCCGTCTCCATGCCTGGCTATTTTTTAATTTTATTTTTAGTAGAGATGGGGTTTTGCCATGTTGGCCAGGCTGATCTTGAACTCCTGACCTCAGGCAACCCAACTGCCTCGGCCTCCCAAAGTGCTGGGATTACAGGCGTGAGCCACAGAGCCTGGCCTTTTTATTTTTTTCAAATAAGGTAACATTTACAGGCTACGGTGTTTAGGACCTGATATCTTTGGGAGACATTATTCAGCCTTCTATGCATCCTTCATTTATTGTGGATTGGTTAGATACTTTTATTCAACTAATATTAGTGTTGGCATTCTTATGATTCTATAAATATTGTTCACAGTTGAATGGTGTAGTATACTGTAAATATGTGTTTTCTTTGAAATAAATAATTTTTAAAATTAGCTTTCCAGGTACCCTTCACTACATCAGTGTCAATCTTCCCAATAGAATCACTAAACTCCTCTCAATATGTTTATCATAGCCTCTATCACTCTCCCAGTTTTAAATTAGATATTCTCTTTCCGAAGCCTCTTCCCACCTGCTCCAGTCTGGACTGGCTACTGTAGTCCTGGGGCTCAACTGTCCGCCCCAAACTTCTCTCTGCCCTCATCCTAGCTTTCCTTTATTCCTTGACCTTATTAAAGCATCTTCTTGGATTCAATGTCTCCTTTCTTCATGGTTTTCTCCTTGTCTTGGTAGAGTAAATCATGCAGTGGCTCTGTGTGCATGAGAGAAAACACTTTGGAAACTCTTTTTCACTGAAAATGTATTTAAGCATTTTCTTTGATTGGCAGTTTGAGTATAGACTCAGGATTGTACCAAACAAATCCCAGAATTCTCAGAAGACTTGTCCCCTGGGATCGCTTCTGGTACCAAGTACTCTATCAGCCAGAGTTCAGTCGTAAAACAGAAACCACGTCACTTATTTTCAGAAGATTAATTTAATATAAGGAAGGTTAAATGGGTGTTAAAGAACTGAGGAAATGAAGACGGGATACTGAGATAACACAAAGCTAGTAACTACAGGAAGCCGCTGGCACGCCTATGGCAACAAAAGGAAGGCTTGGGAAAATCAGAACCCAGGAGTTTGAAGAAGGAGCCTCTTGAAGCTGAGATACAGAACTTTGAGGAGGAGTTGAGGCCAACCAGCACTGAGACCCCTGAGGGGTAGCATGAGGTCGGGCTTGGAATTCCAGAAAAATAAAATACCCAAAAGTTGGAGATTGATGAAGTGCCACAGCCAGGGGAGCGGCTGTGACAGAGGTGATGCTGATAGGGATAGAAGAAAACAGAAAAGAGCCTGTCCTTATTCTCCATCCAGGTTGCCAGTCTCCGTCTATACCACCTGTTAATGACTGTACCAGAAAGACATCGTGCAAGGGAGAAATGCAGCTGGGAGAGTCCCTGCTGTGGGTGGGACAGGGCTGAGGGACAATAGCTTAGTAACTGGCACAATCTCCTTCCAATTCCTGGTGTTTCTAGAAGTTTCAAAAATCTCTGTAGCATTGGTATTATGAAATTTCACATGAAGTGCCTTGCAGTGGATTTTTCTTTCAATTGTTATGCTGGGCATTTGGTGGGTCTTTTAGATCTGAAAACTCTATTCAGTTTTAGAAAATTTTTTTGCATTTCTACTTTGGTTATTTTACCCCTCCCCCTTTCTTTGTTTCTTTTTTTTTTTCTTTTTTTTTGAGATGGAGTCTCACTCTGTTTTGTCCAGGCTGGAGTGTAGTGACGTGATCTCGACTCACTGCAGCCTCCGCCTCCTGGGTTCAAGTGATTCTCCTGCCTCAGCCTTCCAAGTAGCTGGGATTACAGGCATGCACCACCACACAGGCTAATTTTTGTATTTTTAGTAGAGACGGGGTTTCACCATGTTGGCCAGGCTGGTCTCAAACTCCTGACCTTGTGATCTGCCCGCCTCAGCCTCCCAAAGTGCTGGGATTATAGGCGTGAGCCACCGTGAGTGGCCTCTTTGTTTCTCTTTTTCAGGAGTCCTACTACCTATCTCTTTTACCTCTTGGATTAATTGTATAATTTTCTTATATTTTTGCCTTTGATTTCTTATCTCCTTTTCTTCTTGTTATATATTATGGTGAGATTTTTTAAAAAGCTTTCTATTCTAATCCTTTCGATTTTATTTATTTTTTTACTTTGTAGAGACGGAGTTTCACTATGTTGCCCAAGCTGGTCTTGAACTCCTGAGCTCAAGCAATCTACTCACCTTGGCCTCCCAAAGTGTTGGGATTACAGGCATGAGGCACCACACCCAGCCTCCTTTCAATTTACAAAAATATTCTGCTAGCATATTTTTAATTTTTCAAGACTTCTTTCTAACTCTTCTTTCTTAAATAGCACCTTTTTTTTTTTTTTTTTTTTTTTTTTTTTTTTTTGAGATGGAGTTTTGCTCTTATTGCCCAGGCTGGGGTGCAATGGTGCGATCTCAGCTCACTGCAACCTCTGCTTCCTGGGTTCAAGTGATTCTTCTGCCTGAGCCTCCCGAGCAGCTGGGATTACAGGTGTCCATCACTACGCCTGGCTACTTTTTTGTATTTTCAGTAAAAATGGGGTTTCACCATGTTGGCCAGGCTGGTCTTGAACTCCTGACCTCAGGTGATCCACCTGCCTCGGCCTCCCAAAGTGCTGGGATTACAGGAGTGAGCCACCATGCTTGGCCAAATAGCACCCTATTCTTGTTTCATAGCTCTCAATCTTGTTCCATTCTTTGTTATATCTCTTATATTAAATATGTTTAAAATTTTCTTTTTCTTCTACATTTCTCTAAGACTTTCCTCAAGTCCTGGATACCCACAAGTCATCCTTTTAAAGGTTGAAGTACTCACAGGTTGAACGGAATAGCTGTGTTGAGGAGGGGTTCCTTGATTACTGGGTGCCACTATAGGATGCTCGGGTAGGAATCGGGATCATTTGTTGGAGATGAAACTTCAACATCTATAGGTGTTTTATTCCCCCTACTTGGGCCTATCTGAGAGAGGAGCTCTTTCGTTTCCAAGCTGGGAGCTGCAAACCTGGCTGCCACTTTCCTAAGAGTTCTCTAATGCGAGGAAGAAGTGTGAAGCCCACCACTCATTATAAGGACTTACCTAGTGCCCCTGTGTTCAGTGCAGTAGCTCTCTCCTGCTCATAGCTGTGCCTACTATTCCTGTTTCCAGAGCTTCCTTGTCTAACTTGTTCAGAGACTAAATCTCCCATTTTCTGCCAGGCTAAGAGATGGCAACATTTGGGCTGTGCAGGCTGATGGTGAAGATCTGGAGGTTTATCTGCTTCTTGCACAGATTTCCAACCAGTTCTTGTCTTTCTCCTCCCTCTGGGCTCTCACTCTGGCCTTCAGCAGTTCCTGCTGCTACCACCTGCTGAGGCTGTCTGAGGATCCTTCTCCTCCAGGCAGGAAACATGAGAGCATGTCTCTTTCACACCATCCCTAATGCCCAGTGAGTCCTGAAAACCATAAAGTGCAGCAACAACACGACATAGCCTTATTTCAGTTAGAAAAGATGTTGTGGGAAGTTTACTAAATACTTGTCTTATTTGAGTGAGGTTTTTTTTTTGTTGTTGTTGTTGTTGTTTTTTAAAAAAAACCACAAAAAAACAGGGTCTTGCTCTGTCGTCCAGGCTGGAGTGTAGTGGTATGATCTTGGCTCACCTCAACCTCCACCTCCCAGGTTCAAGCGATTCTCCTGCATCAGCCTCCCGAGTAGCTGGGACTACAGGCATGCACCACCATATCTGGCTAATTTTTGTATTTTTAGTAGAGATAGGGTTTCACCATGTTGGACAGGCTGGTCTCGAACTCCTGACCTCAAGTGATCCGCCTTGGCTTCCCAAAATGCTGGGACTGCAGCACTTTATGAGTCACCACCCCCTGCTGTGTGAAAAGATTTATAATATAGGCACTCGCAGGAGACTCCTTTGAGCTCCACTGAATACACTCAGGGGAACAGGGTGTCGGCAGGTCCCTGACCAATTGTGTGCTACCTACCAAGTCTTTTCTGCCTTACTTTAAGGACCCAGAAGATCCTCCCCTCCTCCACAAAGCCTTCCTGAGCATCCTCATTCACGCATCCATCTTTCTTTCTAGTTCTTACTATCCATGATCACCAGCCCTGGGCTTGCCTGGGGCATCTTCTCTCTTTGCTGTCTAGTGTTACTTATTTATCTGTTTAGACACTTACCTCTTTTGATCCTCAGGGATGATGGGTACTTTGAGGATGGTGGTACTTGAGTTGCACTTGTTAATATCCTTGTTCTGTGCAAAGTGTCTTCAAACTTGCACACACACTCACACACTTATGCACTCACACAAATGCACTCATTACCTTAAAACAGCAGGCATTTGACTATAAATAATCACCGACGGAGATATTAACATCACATGAATTTAGCTCTTCATACTTCATAAGAACCTTCGCATACTATGTCACTGAAGTTTTACGACCAGCTGGGAGGAAGATGTGTTGCACCTTTCTCAAAAGCTGAGAATACAGAGGCTCAGAGAAGTGAGATGACATGCAAGACTCACAGCCAGACCTTTGGATAGACAAATATTCTTTGCCACAAATGATCACTGACCCCTTCACCAAAGGAAGGGCTGGTGGGGCAGTCCCTCTGACCCACGTTGCAAAGGGAGCTGAGAGAATAAGGTGAGCTGTGATAAAACCAGCCTTGCAGAGCCCAGGTGTCACGTCTCCCAGGCTGCTTGAATCACACTTCCTCTCAGACGAATGTGGGATTGTTTTGTCATAAAAATACTAGTACAGTCATAAAACATGTCTTTGTGGGGGGAAAAAGTTCCCAGGCCTAGGAATGTGTGTGTGTATATGTGAGACAAGCTAAGACAGGTGTCCCTCTTCCCTGCCCCCCAGCCCAGGGCCAGGTGTGATCTCATGCTAACCTACAACACGAGGGGAGCTTTGAAAGGCCACGGGCATCTGATACCCTCCATATCAGACTTCGAACAGTTTTCCAAAAAGCTTTGCATTCCCCTGGGTCAAGAGCTCTCTCTATTTTTTTTTTTTCCTCAAAAAACATGTGTATTTCAGCAGAAATTTAATCCCTGGGGCTCCAAGCCCTTCACACTTACATCAGTTAAAATGGCATTTCTGCAGAGACATGTGATCCTGAAGAAGCCTCCAGGGACTGTGCTCAGCTTGGCATCCTTCTCATTTCTTGACCTGAAAACAAAACAAAACAAAAGAGGAAGTCACGTTTCATTTTCAAAATGATCTTGACAAAGTCTTTCCTTCAAGTTGGCCTGGATGGAATTGCCTCTCTTGCAGATCCTTTTGCAACATTGTCCTATTGCTTTGTGTGATGGAAGCAGCTGCCAGGCTCAGACCATGCCCCTGAGCTCAAGCTGCTGGGCTCCTTGAGAGAGCTGCCTTGAGAGAGGCTGGGCTTTGCATGAGAATCAGACAAGTTTTCTTTATGCAGGGACCCTAGAGTTGATCTTCCAATTACGTGCTCTCCCTTTTGTAGATGAGGAAACTGATACCAAAAGAGAGGAAATGCCTTTCTACAATCACGCAGATAATGAGTAGAGATTCCCATTGTTTGAAGACCTAAACTGCCAGACATAGTGCTAAATGTTCTACAGGTATTATCTTATTTACCTATTCAGTAATTCATTAGCAAGTCATTATTACTCCATTTGACTACATGGGAAATTGAGGCCTTCAGGGATTAGGCACCTTGTCTAAGGTCAGACAGCTTCTGGGGCAGACTGGAGATTAGAGTTCAAGTATCTGATGCTCATGTTCATGGTCTTACCCAAGTGTACTACATGGCTCCTGTAGGGCATGGAGGGGGGTCTGGAGCAAGGACCCAGGGCTCCTGATGCTTGTCCCATGATATCTTTTATGATTTTTGACTTTAAGAATATTTTATAGGCTGGGTGTGGTGTCTCACACCTGTAATCCTGGCAATTTGGGAGGCCAAAGTGGGCCAATTGCTTGAGTCCAGAAGTTCGAGACCAGCCTGGGCAATGTGGTAAAGCCCTGTCTCTATAAAAAATAAAGTTAGCTGGGTGTGGTGGTGAACACTTGTAGTCCCAGCTACTAGGGAGGCTGAGGCAGGAGGATCAATTGAGCCCAGGAGGTTGAGGCTGGAGTGAGCCGTGATTCTACCACTGCACTCCAGCTGCAGTGACAAAACGAGACCCTGTCTCAAATAAAAAAAAAAAAAAGAATATTTTATATAATTGTTCAACTTCAGTATGTATGTCTAGCTCTTAAAAACTTAAATCTATTTTTGCCTAAGTTTGATATTCTGAGAACTAATACCAGGTGATATTGTTGACTTAGGTTTTTATTCTACCCCCATGTTAGCCCCTCCATCACACCTCTTCTTTGTCGTTCATGTATTGGTGCACCCAGTTCCCTCTTCTTTTTAGAAGCAATTTTCACGAAAGGATCTAATATTGGTGATTTATAACTCAGTGTGAACTTAAACCCATCAGGACCTCTTGTAAGGGTATTGTCTTATCTCTGATGATGAAATGAAGAGACTTCAAGGAAGAGGGAAAGGCAAGGAAATTACATTCAATACTGGCAGGTACTTCATGTCAGATCGTGCCCTAGATTCTGTTACACAACTCTGCTCATAAAACTCTTGCTTTCTCTTACCCCACCTTTTTGCGGATAAGGAAACCGAAGCTTAGGGTGGTTAAGTAACTTGCCTCAGGTCATCATGCAGTGACTTCTATTTACAGGATTTTTTCCACCATACCATCAGCTAGAAGCTAAGGATTTTGGCGGGGGGCGAGGGGGGCGGGGTGATAAAGTTGGGGGTGGGGGCTACTTTTTGTCCTTAAATCAATTGTGAGAGGCTGACCTCTACTGGACCATGCAGCACTTGAACACCAAAAGGAAGAAACAGTTTTCTTGGCCTCTTGTGATCTTTTCTTATATTTTGGAGATAAATCAACTTAATATATATATGCCAAGTGCTTATAGCATGTGAAATGCTGGACTAAATGCTGAGTGAATTCAAGTATAAATGCGTTGGCCTCTGAAAGTCCCACTAGGAATGCATTGCAAGCATCCTATACCCAGCATGGCCTCTGCTTTACCAGGGAGATATTTCCAAACAGCAAAAGGACAATGTTCTCTTCTAGAGGGACTAGAAGATGCAGGTCTAACCAAGGAGCAGCCTTTCTCTAGGTAAACATTCTTCTCATGTCCTATTCCTTGTTTTAGAATATGTGCATCTTCTTTCTGTATCATTCTCTGTCCAATTGTCCATTCTTTTTCATGCAATATAGATTCCTTAAACAGCCACTCTCACTGGGAGTCAAATAAAATGGGTTGGTGACACAGAGAATGGACTCCGACGAATGTTTTATTTCCTTATCTGTCATTCTTATCACTGGCCTTCTCTCCTGTCTCTGGTTACCTTTTTCACTTAGCTGGCCAACTGAGAATTAGATGAAGGATGAAAATAAATTGGCAGATTGCCTTTAGCTGCGAGACAAGGGTTCTTTCTTTCTGTGGTTTAGTTTCACAAAGGGTTTTGTAGGCACTAGAAGTTTTGCTACAAAGCAGCAGGATCTAAAGGCTGCACCCCAGAAGGTTGAATGAAGAGGTCAGTGTCCCTGGCTTCATGCTGCCAGGTTTTGATGTGAGGAACTCACTTATAGCTCTTCTTGTCCTTTTTCTGCACTTGGAAAAATTATCTTTGAATTACAGTAGATTATGATCATTATTACTTTATGTTTGATTTGGAAATAAGTTCAGTCTTACTAAAGAATGTGGCTGACTGGAGTTGTATAGCTCACAGCCTGGATGGGATCACAGAACTGCTCAGGATCATGTACAAAATCACTCTGCATCTAAAAAAAGCAGTTTTCTATTAATTTATAATGTTTTTATTATGCTTTTCTTATTACACGAGTATTTCATGCAGAAAATTTGAAAAGTACAGATAAGCGACAAGTAAATACATAAAAACCACTTGAATCCTGTCACCTAAAGATATCCACTGATAACATTTTGTATTATCCTTTAGGCTTTTTAAATACATATTTTAACATAGGCTGTATTACACTGTTCACAGAATTTTTAAATTTGCTTTTTCTCTCAGGAGCATATCAGAATATCTTTTCATGTCATAACAATCTTCTACAATAGCATATTTCGTAGTGGCATAGTATTTTGTCATATAGACATATCATAATTTATTTAAGTCTTTCCTTTTTTAAGGTTATTTAATTTATATCCAATATTTTGTTCTGTTTAACCCTTCTGCCCTAAACATCTTTGTTGCTAAGTCTCTGTGCACATTAATAATTTATTCTTTAGGATAAAAAAAGTGAGTACAAAAAGTTTAAGGGTTTTGATATTTGTTGTCCAGTTGACCCTCCCAAAATGGTATTAATAGATATGTCTGCTCATTGAATTATACCTGGAACAATAGTTGCAGTAAACTATTTTAAAATTTTACCAATTTGACAGATTAAAATAGTGTCACATTATGTACTTAAATTTTCTCGGTTACTGAAATTAAACAGTTTTTGGATTTGTACAATAGACTTACTGATTTCCTAACCCATAAATAGCTCTTTATTTCCATTTGTATATATCTACATATCCAAGTATTACTATATAAAGCATGGGCTCTGGAGACACACTGTCTGGGGTCCAGGACAAGCTCTGACACTTTTTGTCCTGCTTAGAAAGGCCTAACCCCAAGACTATATGAATATGATCTCCTATTTTTTTTTTCAGATACTTTTTGGTCCCATTTTCTACTTATGTACATTTTGAAAGCTGTATTAGTGGCTGTGCCGGTTGTTCTGTTTGCTCCATCAGAACAATTTCCGCTCCTTTCCCAGCCTACTCGGTGCCATGGGGAGGGGGGGGGGGGTTGCAAGAATGTTCTGCCTCAATGGGCGGCCTTGCCTGCTGGCTTTTGGTTGGGTCCAAGAAATGCATGGCAGAGAAAGAAAAGGAGGAGTCTGGAACACTGGATTGCAGAGAGCAGCAGCATGTGCTGAGCTGAAGGGTCTGGATTTAATTGTATGCTCGGTGGGCAACTGTGAAGAGTTTTAGGTGGGAAAGTAAGATGATCAAAGATCAAAGTGATCAACAAAAAATAGTTAATTTGATGGCATCGAGTAGGCTTGAAGACAGGAAGGCCCATGAGGAGGGCAAGGATTGCAGCAAAGAGGTCGAACTTGCAAATGTTGACTGGAGTGATGAAAATAACAAAACACTTAGACATTTCCGAAGAAAATGGACTGGTCTTGGAAATGGGTATTTTAGGTGTAAGGAATTGAGTAGTAACACTATTAGTGAATCATCTTTGACCCCTGCCTTCAGCCCTTCTAGAGTGAGATTCCACATGGATCTTTGCAGGGAGACCCTACCTGGCCTAATAAAGAGAATGGCCTTCTTTGTCATGCCACTAAAGCCAAACAATATTTCTGCGTTTTTTTCTATTTTGTTTGATCCCGGGTCTTGGAATTTTGTAATTTCTTGAAAACTTAAAATAATAATAGCTAACTTCATCGAGTACTTCTCTCCCCTTCTCTCTTACTTTTTTAGCATTAATATATTATTCCACTTAATATTTCTAACTGGCCTAAAAGTTATTGCATAATCAGTTGGAAATATGAGTTGGGATGTAGCCTGGAATAGGGAAGAGCCTGGGTCTGGTGCAAGAAAAGCTGCTTCCAAGCAAAATGGTGCAGCCCACAGATGGCACAGCCTGCTTAAGCCTTGTCTTTTGGTAACTTCTTTATCCTCTAAATCCTTTTCTCGAAAACATGACTTCATCTGGGGACAGTATATGAGAAGGTGGGAAGGAGTGGGAATTTCGTCCCTGAGAGATATGATAGATTTGGCCCTCTTTGCCATTGGCACTACTTCCTCTTGGGCATTTTCTGAGATAATAGTTTTGGTCTGATAAGTTAGCAATGGTAATTGTATTGAAAATTCACCTTGGCAATGACTTTACATATTGTGTAATCCAATCTCTTCACTGTGCCAACAAGGAAACCAAAACTCAGAATTCCATTTTTCTATTCTCTTTGGTCTCCTCGCACTGGAAATCCCTTAGTTTCTGTGAAACAACTCCATTATTAGTTATGTGCCACATAACAATGTTTCAGTCAACAATGGACTGCATTCACTATGGTGGTCCCATAAAAGACCATGTTTTTACTGTATCTTTTCTATGTTTAGATATGTTTAGATGCACAAAGACTTACCACTGTGTTACAGTAGACTGTAGTATTCAGTATAGCAACATGCTGTACAGGTTTGTAACCTAGGAGCAGTAGGCTATACCATATAGCCTAGGCATGTAGTAGGGTACACCATCTAGGTTTGTGGAAGTTCACTGTATGATGTTTGCACAGCATTGTCTAATGCTGCATTTCTCAGATCTATGTTGTTAAGTGATGCATGACTGTATTTGGATACCTTGGAGGTGCCTGGTAAAATGTGACAACCCCCATGACAAGCCTGTGACTCTCCTCTGGCTCTTTGGTGATCTTCCCATGTTCACAGCACCCATTACATATTTTATATTTGCTTTTATTTCTGAGGGAGTTGATTTTGATGTGGACTAGAGCATACTCGGGGTTACGTAGGGAGCAAGTGTTCTTTGCTCAGTGGGGTTCAATAGATGAAGTGGAGGAGGAGATGCAACTGTGACCTATGGGACAAAAAAGCAAGAATTTATCTGAAAAGACCACACTGGTCCTTCCACGTAGCAGAAATTCTGCAGGATTAACTGGTTTTCAATAGAAAACACTTACAGGACTGCAATGCTATTCACTTTCTCATGGTTTTAAATTTTCTTCTTTGTAGATTTCTTTATTCTCTGAATTTTCTGCCATGAATGTCTTCCTTTGGTGTTCAGAGACATTTATGTATCTGTATCTACCTCTCTATTGTAATTTCTAAAAGAAGGCCAAATGCCTGGGGAGATCAGCTCTGAGAACTTTGTGGGGGAACTTTCAAGAAGATAAAGTGAAGTCCTAAATGGAATTTGCTAAACGTTCTTGAGGAAGCAACCTTGGAAAAACCGTTCTGTGGTCAAATGCATTTGGAATGGTGTATTCCAGCCCCTTTGTGGAGACTCATAATGCCCGTGAAAAGCTCTGAAACTTTCTGGAGGAAAAGGCAACAAAAATGAGACAATGCAAGATTCTGTTTGAATCTCTTCCACACAGTGTTTCTAAACTTATGGGACTTGATACTCATTTTTGTGTCTCAACATTTTAACAGGAACAATATTTTGTGAACCATACTTTGGGAGAACTACTCTTGAAGGAGTCCTATAACAGCTTTTTTTGGGTGTTTACCTGAAGCCCGTGGGTATCAGGATAAGCCTGCCAGGGGCCGGAGACAAAACCGATTGTGATGTCTCTTCTTTACTCTCTTGGTGTGTAGGTGAGCACCAAATAAGGTAAGTAGTAGGACTTGCCTTGAAGAAGAAAAGAAGTCCTAAAAGCACACAATTTGGGGTAGGAGGGGAGGTGTCTTAGTGGGAGGTTTTCAGACTTATGGCCTGGAGGCAGGGTCTACACATACCTCAGCGTAGCTGGGATAGGGCTTCCTCTTCCCTTCTCTGTGACCGACTTCTTTTTTTTTTTTTGGGAGATGGAGTTTCTCAATTGTTTCCCGGGCTAGAGCACAGTGGCACGATCTTGGCTCACTGCAACTTCCACCTCCTGGGTTCAAGCGATTCTCCTGCCTCAGCCTCCTGAGTAGCTGGGATTACAGGTGCCCGCCACCATGCCCAACTAAGTTTTTGTATTTTTAGTAAAGACAGAGTTTCACCATGTTGGCCAGGCTGGTCTCGAACTCCTGAACTCAGGTCATCAACCCGCCTCGGCCTCCCAAAGTGCTGGCATTACAGGCGTGAACTACTATGTCCAGCTTTGTGACTGACTCTTTGAGTTACCACCGAGGAGCTTGGCTGTAGCTGTTCCCTGGCTAGGATGGTGGCTGCTGTTCTCTGTTGGAGGCCACAGAGAGGTGGGATCTACAAGTACTCTGAGTCCACCCTAGGTGTGCAGCACTGTTCCAGGTGCCCAGGAACCACACAAAGAGACAGACAGCCTCACTCTTACCTTTCTCAGCTAACAATCTAGTTGAGATATGGCATATACATCTGAGGTATCAGAAAACATAAGATTGTGATTGCATGCTTTGTCATGTGATATAGATTTTAAGGTATTGTAGGCTTCTGGAGAAGTAGAGGACATCTACAAGCCAGGAAGGGTTAGGAAAGACTTTCCTAGGGTGTGGGAAGAAGTAGGGTTGAAGAAATGAATCGAGTTTGAAAAGCTGGAGGTGAAAGGTAAGGCCACCGGGCCAAGGAACCCATGTAGGGGATGGTGCAGGGCCCAGGAGGAACACAGGATTTGTCCTGGGTGGTATTAGCAAGTCTCGTTAAGAAGTCTCAGTCCTCCTCAAAAGGTGTTACACTTGGTAGAGTTTTTCAATCAGGGATACGACCTGAGCATCTCCTCCATGAGGTCTTACTTGATTACCCCAGTGTCTTCCCTGACTGGAATGGGGTTATGGTGGAGTAACCCATTTGTTATTCACAGTTGCTGGCTTGCTTATTCATTCTGCAAGTACATCTGACATCAGGCCTATGAGCTCTTTGAAGGCATGAACCACGATGGTCTTGTTTCCCTCTCTCCTCCTACCCATTTGCCTTCAGCAAGTCTCAGCACAGGGAATGAGCTCAGTAAGTGTCGGCTGGTGGATCCATTGGATTCTGATGAACACTTCTTGCTTAGAGCACATGTCATCTGTCAGTGCTCTCATTTCACTGGGGTTGGAAAAGGAGCAAGGAGAACCAGTGCGTACTCCAAGATTGCACAGTTTCAGGGTGCTGTAGAGCCTTGTCTAAAATTTCACTCTCTTTTGAGGTTTAAGAGGTCCTTGCCTGCTTAGTTCAGTGTCACTGTAAGCATTTACTGGAGCACTATTCTCAGTCCAGTTTGAGGGTGTGTGTGTGTGTGTGTGCGTGTGTGTGTGTGTGTGTGTGTAGAGATGGGAGTGGGAGGGGAAGGAGATAGTGCAGAGATGTTGATAACGTTAGTCCTAGTCTCACGATGTTCGTATTCTGGTAAGAAGAACCAGACTGAGAAGTATCATCTATAACATAGTTGCCAACATTTTGGAGTGCTGGGAAGCGTGGGGCCCATTCAGTTACTTGTAGATTCTTACCCATTTTTCAGGAACAATGAGTTGGAGTCTATTCTGTTGTGTTCTGTGGAGGCTGTTTTTCTTATTGATGTGGACTAGCCTGCCAACCACCCTAGGCCATATTCTCTCTCTTTCTACCCCAGGGCAGGGACTGGAAGGTTCTGTAGCTCTTTGCCAATTTCAGAGCAGACCCTGTACCTCCAGGCACAGTCCACCAGATGGTGCAAAACAAATGAAACACTTGTCCTGGTCTGTCCAACTTATCAAACCCAAAATTGGGCAGCAGAGGAGAGGACTTTCTTTCCTGGAATTTTCCACTTCTGAGTTCAGCCAGAATGGTATGAAAATGCACAACTGAGACTTGAACACAAAGTTTAGAGTAGCTTTAGGGATTAAAAACATGTGTGCGTGCACACCTCCTGTGTGTGTTTGTGGTGAGATCTTACATGTAAGCAGAAAGGAGGCATTTGCTTATGCGTGATTGCCAGGAGTCTAGGAGACCGCCTACCCTCACCCCAAGTATTTTTTCACCTTCTGGCTGAAAGCTAAACTTCCATACCACAAAGTCATAAAGGTTTTAAAGTGTTAACATCCTAGGGAAAAGTCATAAAAATGCCTCATACTTATTTAGAGCCTTGCATGCACTTTCGTGTATATTGTTTCTTTAGAACTTCATACCAACCCTGTAAAGCAGGTAATGCTGCTACATTCACTTTTTAAATGAGGAAACTGAGAGTCAGAGACAGTACGACACAGCTCCCCCAGTTTACACTCTTGGTCAGTGCTACAGCCTCTAGATCAAATGGAGAACATCAAGGGTTGAATCTCCTTCTATTTTTCATTACGCTGGGATGAATTCTCTCTTTCAATGACTAGAATCCAGTTTTTTAAATAAATAGATTGTGAGAGGGAGAAAGAGTAGAAGAGTGGAGGGAGCTGAGCTCTTTACAGAGGAGAGAACAGGGACAGTGAAGGAGACTAGGGCCCCAGAGATGCAACGTGCTTCTCCAGTTTTTCTTGGAGCAGTTGTGTGGTGCATGTGTGTGTGTGTGTTGTGTGTGTGTGTGTGGGGGTGTATACTCACACATACTTGCACACACAGTGTGAATGTCATCTTATGTACATACTTTCATTCAAGTTGGTTGCATTTGACTCCAGTGACCCTTGCTATAGCAGTGAATAGTATTAGAAAACCAAGTTCTAAACAAGAAACTAGGAAATAAACATAGGAAGCTCTTTCCTTAATAGTCAAGGTTGCACCCATATCCCAATATAATACTGTGCCAGGTCTGGGGACATCCTTTCCATTCCCTTTCCTATCTGCTCACTGAACTGTGCAAGCTCTGTCCCTCCTGCTGCCCTCATAGGACAGCCCTTGCAAGTCCATCATCTTGCATGCTCTGCCTCTGTCATTCTAGCCTTCCCCTCGACAGATCCCACAAGACTGTTGTAGCCCTCACAGCCTGCCTGGTGACCAAAAGATCCCTCAGAATTATCTGTGCTGAATATGTCAGTCAATGGTAGGGATCTCATGGGCTTCTCCTTCTGAGTAACACAGACGCTAAGGCTTTATTTCACTCAAAGCTTTAGACACAATTCAAAACAAAGCAATATGGAAGTTCCAGGCATTGCAGTTGGTCAGGCCTTCAAAGTTCTGCAAGACTTCTCAGAATCCATCATATCACACGAGCTGTTTGTGAAACCAGCCTGTGGAGTCAGCCTTGAAACTTGGCCTTAGAGTTGTTTTCTGGGAGAGGTTGTATCTAACCAGGTAAAGTCACTCATACCTGCTCCCTTCTTTTTTATTTTAGTGCCTCTGGGCTAGTTGAGACCCCCAGAAGCTTGACTTGGATTATTGCACTTATCTAATTGGTCATTTTATCTCCAGGCTACAGCCTCCTTGTAATTTCATCTTAGATGTGGCTACCAGAGCAGTTTTTTTTTTTTTTCTTTTCTGAGACAGGGTGGATATCTTTCTTTTTTTTAGTTATTTTATTTTATTTGATTTTATTTTTGAGACGGAGTCTCGCTCTGTCATTCAGGCAGGAGTGCAGTGGCACAATCTTGACTCACTGCAAGCTCCACCTCCCAGGTTCACGCCATTCTCCTGCCTCAGCCTCCGGAGTAGCTAGGACCACAGGTGCCTGCCACCACACCCAGCTAATTTTTCATATTTTTAGTAGAGACGGGGTTTCACCGTGTTAGCCAGGATGGTCTTGATCTCATGACCTCGTAATCTGCCCGCCTTGGCTTCCCAAAGTGCTGGGATTACAGGTGTAAGCCCACCACACCCAGCCAGGACGGATGTCTTTCTTTTGCTCAGGGTAGAGTGCAGTGGCGTGTTTCATAGCTCATTGCAGCCTAAAACTCCTTGGCCTCCCAAGTAGCTGGTACTACAAGGCATGCCACCATGCTCAACTAATTTTTTTTTTTTTAATTGTTATAGAGATGAGGTTTCATCATGTTGCCCAGGCTGGTCTCAAACTCAGAGCAATTTTTATACAACTCAGATTGTATCATTTCACTTTCCTGTTTGAAAATTCTAAATAACTTCCCTGTTTTTCTTTTTCACCCTATTGTTCTTTTTTAAACAATTGCTTTAGTGAGATGTAATTCACATACCATAAATGTCACCCATTTAAGTGACAGAACTCGGCCGGGTGCAGTGGCTCATGCCTGTAATCCCAGGACTTTGGGAGGCTGAGGTGGATAGATCACTTGAGGTCAGGAGTTCGAGACCAGCCTGATCAACGTGATGAAACCCTGTCTGTACTAAAATTACAAAAATTAGCTGAGGGTGGTGGAGCATGCTTGTAATCCCAGCTACTTGGAAGGCTGAGGTGGGAAGATGGCTTGAACCCAGGAGGCAGAGGTTGCAGTGAGCCGAGATTGTGCCACTGCACTCCAGCCTGGGTGACAGAGTGAGACTCTATCTCAAAAATAAATAAATAAATAAATAAATAAAATAAAAACTAATTAATTGATGACATGACTCAATGACTATTACTATATTCACAGAGTTGTGCAACCATCACCACTGCTATGGGCTGAATAATGTCCCTGCCATTCACGTATTAAAATCCTAGTGCTCCAGTACCTCAAAATGTGACTGTATTTGGAAATAGGGCCCTTAGGGAGGTAATTAAGGTAAAATTAGGTCATATGGATACACCCTAATCTAGTATGGATAGATGAATATGGATGAGGATGTATCCTATTCCAACTGGTATCCCCATAAAAAGAGGAGATTTGGAAACAGTCAGTATACAGACTGAGAAGACAGCCATCTGCAAGCCATGGAGGCGTCAGGAGAAACCAAACCTACTGACACCTTGATGTTGGATATCTGACTTCCAGAAATGTGAGAGAATAAATGTCTGTTGCTGTTCCACCTAGTCTGTAGTATTTTATTATGGCAGCCTGGGCAGGTGAATACAGCCACAATCTAGTTTTAGAACATTTTCATCATTCCATCATCCAATTTTCCTTTATCTCCCCCAGGCCCTAGTTAACCACTAATTACTTTCTGTTGTATAGATTTGTCTGTTGTATAGGTTTGTTTATTCTGGACATTTTATTTAAGAGAAATCATACAATATGTGGTCTTTTGTGACCAGCTTCTTTCACTTAACATAAAGTTCATCCATGTTGTAGTATGTGTCTATAATTCATTCCTTTTTATTGCTGAAGGAAGTTCCACTGTTTGGGCATACTACATTTTATTTATTCACTCATTAGTTGAAGGAAATTTGGATTGTTTTCAGTTCTGGGCTGTGAATAAATTTGCGGTGAGCATTCATATACAAGTTTTTTGTGTGGATATCTGTTTTCATTTTTCCTATGTATATGCCTGGGTCAAATGGTAACTGGTATATTTAACATTTTGAAGAACTTCCAAACTGTTTTCCAAATTGGCTGTACCTTTTACATTGTTATCAGACATGGATGAGAGTTCTAATCTCTCCACATTCTTGACAATACTGGTTTTTATAATCTCTGTTTATGATAATAGTTATAGTAGTTAGTGTGAACTATTTATTATCTCTTGTGGTTTTGAGTTGCATTTGCCTAAGTGGCTAATTTTTGTTTTGTTTTGAAAATTTTTCATGGGCTTATTGGCCATTTTCATATCTTCTTTGGAGTAATGTTTATTTAGATTATTTGCTCATTTTGTAATGATTTAGTTGTATTTTTATTATTGAGTATTAAGAGTTCATTGTACATTCTGGGTGAAAGTCCCTTATCAGGTACATGATTTACAAATGTTTTCATCTATCCTGTGGGTTGTCTTTTTGATGGTATCCTTTGTAGCCCAAATGGTCTTAATTTTGATGATATTAAATCTGTTTTTCTTTTGTTGCTTGTGCTTTTGTCATCTTATCTTCTAAGAAATCATTGTCTAATCCAAGATCACAGAGATTTACTCCTATACTTTATTCTAACAGTTTTATTGGTATAGTTCTTACATTTTGATGTGACTCATTTGAGTTAATTTTTCTGTATGGAGTTAGATAAAGAAGTCTACTTCATTCTTTTGTCTTCAGTCAGTTGTGCTAACACTATTTGCTGAAAAGACTTCTTTCCCCATTGAATTATCTCAGCATTCTTGTTGAAAATAAAGAAACCATAAGTGTAAAGCTTTATTTCTGGACTCTTAAATCTATTTCATTGGCCTATGTGTTTATCTTTATGCCAATAACCCATTGTTTCGATTACTATAACTTTAGAGTACATTTTGAAATAAGGAAGTGTGAGTCTTCCAACATTTTTTCTTATTTTTAAATATTATTTTGGTTACTCTGGATTCCTGCATTTCCATAAAATTTAGGATCTGCTTGTCTATTTCTACAAAGAAGACAGCTGGAATTTTATTTTCATTTTTATGATATATATTTTATATATAAATATAAAAATATAATGTATAAATATATAATAAAAATATTTATTGAAGCTATTGAAATATATATATATTTCAATAGATTTGGGGATACAAGTGGTTTTTGGTTACATAGATGAATTGTATAGTGGTGAAGTCTAGGATTTTAGTGTACCTGTCACCTGGGTGGTGTACATTGTACCCAATATGTAGTTTTTTATGTCTCTCCTGCCTCCCACCTTCCCCTCTTCTGAGTCTCCAATGTCCATTATACCACTCTGTATGCCTTTGCATACCCATAGCTTAGCACCCAGTTATAAGTGGGAACATCCAGTATTTGGTTTTCCATTTTTGAGTTACTTCACTTAGAATAATGTCCCTTATCTAAGTCGCTGCAAAAGACATTTCATTCTTTTTTATGCCTGGTAGTATTCCATTGTGTATTCATACAACATTTTCTTTATCCACTCACTGGTTGATGGGCACTTAGATTGGTTCCATATCTTTGCAATTGTGTATTGTGCTGCAATAAACATTTACATGCAGGTGTCTTTTTGAAACAATGACTTCTTTTCCTCTGGGGAGATACCCAATAGTGGGATTGCTGGATCAAATGGTAGATCTACTTTTAGTTTTTTGAGAAATCTCCATACTGTTTTTTATAGAGGTTGTACTAATTTGCATTCCCACCAGCAGTATATAAACATTCCCTTTTCACCAGATCCATGCCAACATATATTGTCTTTGACTTTTTAATAATGGCCCTTCTGGCTGCAGTAAGGTAGTATTTCATTGTGATTTTAATTTGCATTTCTCTGATGATTAGTGATGTTGAGCATTTTTTCATATATCGGCCATTTGTTTATTTTATTTTGAGATGTGTTTATTCATGTCATTTGCCTACTTTTTGAAGGGATTATCTGCTTTTTCCTTGCTGATTTAAGTTGCTTGTAGATTCTAGGTATTAGTCCTTTGTCAGATGCATAGTTTGCAAACATTCTTTCCCATTCTGTGGGTAGTCTGTTAACTCTAGTGATTATTTCTTTTGCTGTGCAGAAGCTTTTTAGCTTCTTTAGGTCTCATTTATTTAATTTTGTTTTTATTGCATTTGCTTTTGGGGTCTTGATCATAAATTCTTTGCCTAGGTCAATGTACAGAAGAGTTATTCCTAGTTTTTTTGTAAAATTTTTATGGTTTCAGGTTTTAGATTTAAGCCTTTAATCCATCTTGAGTTGACTTTTATATGTGATGAGAAATGGGGCTCCAGTTCATTCTTCTACCTATGGCTATTCAGTTTTCCCAGCACCATTTATTGAATAGGGTGTCTTTTCTCCAATTTATGTTTTTGTATGCTTTGTCAAAGATCTGTTGGTTGGAAGTATTTGGCTTTCTTTCTGGGTTCTCTATTCTGTTCCATTGATCTATGTATCTACTTTTATAACAAGCACCATGCTGTTTTGCTTACTATAGCTTGGTAGTGTAATTTGAAGTCAGGTAATGTGATGCCTCAACGTTTGTTCTTTTTGTTCAGGATTGCTTTGGCTATTTGGGTTCCTTTTTGGTTCCACATGAATTTTATGATTGTTTTTTCTAATTTGTGAAAAATGATATTGGTATTTTTATGGGAATTGCATTGCATCTATAGATTGCTTTGGGCAGTATGGTCATTTTCATGATATTGATTCTTCCAATCCACGATGATGGGATGTATTTCCATTTGTTTGAGTCATATATGATTTCTTTTAGCAGTGTTTGGTAGTCTTATAGAGATCTTTCACCTCATTGGTTAAGTTTTTGTTTGTTTGTTTTTTTCAGCTATTGTGAAAGGGATGTTCTTGATTTGATTCTCAGCTTGGTCGTTGTTCGTGTAAGGCAGTGTTATTGATTTATGTAAATTGATTTGATAACCTGAGACTTTACTGAATTCATTTATCAATTGGAGGCATCTTTTGGAGGTTTTTAAAGGGTTTTCTAGATATATAATCGTATCATCAGCAAACAGAGGTAGTTTGACTTCCTTTTTTCCAAATTGAATAACCTTTATTTCTTTCTCATGTCTGACTGCTCCGGACAGCTGGAATTTTAAAGGAATTGTATTAAATTTGTACATCTATTGGGAAATGTTACCATCCTAACAATATTAAGTTTTCTGATCCATAAATATGGGATTTCTTTGCACTTATTTAAATCTTTAATTTCTTTCAGCAATGTTTTGTAGTTTTCAGTGTAAAATTCTTCCACCTTTTTTCAATTTATTTTTAAGTATTCTATTTGATTCTATTGTATATGGAATTGTTTTTAACTTTTATTTTAGATTGTTTATTGCTAGTTTACAGAAATACAATTGACTTTTGTATGTTGATTTTCTATTCTTCAAACTTGCTGAACATATTTCAATGTAAATATATTTCAATAGTTTTTTAGTGTATTCCATTGGGTTTCCCATGTGCAAGGTCATGCCATTTGCAAATATAAATAATTTTACTGCTTCCTTTCCAATCTGGATTTTTAAAATGTTCTTTCCATTGCCTAATCACCTATCCGAAACCTCAAGTATAATGTTGAATAAAAATGGTGAGCAGACATCCTTGTATTGTCTCTAATCTTAGGGGAGAAAAATTCAGTCTTTCAGTGCTAGCATTATGTTAGCTATAGGTTTTTTATAGGTGCCCTTGATTAGTTTGAGGAGTTCTATTCTATTCTTAATCTATTGAACATTTTTATCATTAAAGATTGCTAGATTGTGTTAAATGCTTTTTCTGTGTCTACTGAAGTGATGATGTAGATTTTTTCCTTTATTCTATTAATATCACGTATTACACTGGTTGGTTTTCAGATGTTTAACGAAATTTGTATTCCTAGGATAAGTCCCACTGGGTCATGGTGGATAATCCTTTTTACATTTTAATACATTTGATTTCAATTTTGAATTTGTTAATATTTTGTTGAGATTTTGGTATCTATATTCATAACTGATATTGGTCTTTAGTTTTTTTGTGTTGTCTTTGGTTTTGGTGTCATAGAATGTGTTGAGAAGTTTTTCTTCAACTTTTTTCTGAATGAGTTTGTGGGATTGATTTTCATTCTTCTTTACATGTTCTGTAGAATTTACCAGTGATTCCACCTGGGACTAGGCTTTTCTTTGTGGGAAGTTTGTAAATTATTGATTAAATCTTGTGGTGATTGTTATAGGTCCATTCAGATTTTCTATTTATTCTTGATGATTTCTGTAACTTTTGTCTAAGAATTTGTCCATTTCCAGCTGGGCCCGGTGATTCACACCTTTTATCTCAGCACTTTGGGAGGCTGAGGCAGGTGGATCACTTGAGGTCATGAGACTGAGACCAGCCTGGCCAACATGGTGAAACCCTGTCTCTACTACAAATAAAAATTAGCTGGGCATGGTGGTGTGTGTCTCTAATCCCAGCTACTCGGGAGGCTGAGGCAGGAGAATCCGCTGAACCTGGGAGACAGAGGTTGCAGTGAGCTGAGATTGTGCCATTGCACAACAGCCTGGGTGACAGAGCAAGACTCTGTCTGAAAAAAAATTGTTCATTTCATCTAAGTTGTTTAATTTGTTAATGTACATTAATTGTTCAATAATTACTGATTAATCGTCAAACAGTAACATTAACTTTTTGTATCATTCCCTTATAATTCCTTTTATTTGTGGAAGGTTTGTAGTGAAACGCTCTCTTTTATTCCTGATTTTCATAATGTTAGTTTTCTCTTTTTCTTGTTCAGTCTAACTAAAAGTTTGTTAATCTTGTTTCTATTTTCAAAGAACTAACTTTTGGTTTTATTGATTTTTTTTTCTATTTTTTTTTGAGATGAAGTCTTACTCTTGTCACCCAGGCTGAAGTGCAATGGCATGATCTCGGCTCACTGCAACCTCCGCCTCCCGGGTTCAAGCGATTCTCCTGCGTCAGCCTCCCGAGGAGCTGGGATCACAGCTCTTGCCACCACGCCCAGCTAATTTTTGTAATTTTTTTTTTTTTTTTTTTTTTTTTTTTTAGTAGAGACACAGTTTCACCATGTTGGCCAGGCTGGTCTCAAACTCCTGACCTCAGATGTCCACTTGCTTTGGCCTCCCAAAATGCTGGGATTACAGGCATGAGCCACCGCACCGGGCCTATTTTTCTATTTTCTATTTTATTTATTTCCACACGTACTTTTTATTTTCTTTCTTTCTGCTTTGAGCTTAATTTGTTCCTATTTTCTAGTTTCTTCATTCAAAAATTAGGCTATTGATTTGAGATCTTTCTTATTTAAAAAATTTATGCATTTACAACCATAAATTTTTCTCCAAGAATTGTATTGGCTACATCACATAAATTTTAGTCTGTTGGACTTTTGATTTCATTGGTCTCAAATCATTTTCTTATTTCCCTTTTGATTTTTTCTTTGACTGGTTAAGAGAGTGCTGTTTAACATCCACATGTTCAAACATTTCTCAATTTTTCTTCTGCTATTCCAAATGTCATTGTCTTGTATTTGGAAAACATACTTTGCATGATTTAAATTCCTTTGAATATATTATGGCTTGTTTTATAGTCTATAATAGGGTTGATGCTGAAAAATATTCCATATATGCTAAAGAAGAATATATTCCACTGTTGCTGGGTAGAATGATCTATAGTTGTTTTTCAGGTCTAATGAGTTTATATTATGTTCACACTTTTTATATTCTTGTTGATCTTTTGTTATCCTCCCATCCACATACATCGATTCAAGTCACTGTCTAATATTACTTCTCTTCAGCCTGAAAACCTTTGAGTACTTTTTATAAGGAAGGTCTGCTGACAATAAATTCTCTCAATTTTTGTACTATAGGAATATCTTTATTTTGCCTTAAGTTTTGAAAGATAGTTCTGCTATATATTTTAATTGACTTTTGTCCTCAGTACTTTGAGTATGTCATCCTGCTGACTTCTGATCTCCATTGTCTGTGATGAGAAGTCAGCTGTAAGTCTTACTGGGATCTCTTCCTATGTAACGAGTTAATTTTCTGTTGCTGTTTTCAAGGTTTTTTCTTTGTCATTCAACAATTGATTACAGTGTTGCATCTATCCTACTTTGAGTTCATTGAGCTTTTAGGATGTATAAATTAATGTTTATTGTCAAATTTATAAAGTTTTCAGGCATTATTTCTTTAAATATTTTTTCCTTCTCCTTTCTGGTACTCCCATTTTGTATATGTTTGAATGTTTAATGTTGCCCAAAATGTTTGTCTGAGGCTATGTTCATTTTGCTTTACTCTTTTTTCTCTCTCTTTTTAGGTTGCATAGTCTCCGTTGATCTATTTTGAAGTTTTCTGATTCTTTTTTTTTTAAATTTTTTCTTCTGCCACTTTAGATATACTGCTTAGACTCTCCAGTGAGACATTTTTTATTTCTGTTATTGTTTTTTTTAGCTCTGGAATTTCCATTGGTTTTTTAAAAAATAATATTTATCTTATATTGATATTCTCTATTTTAATTAGACATTATTATACTTTAATTATTTAATTATAACTTTATTTAGTCCTTTGAACATATTTCTAATACTTGCTTTGAAGTGCTGCCTGTTAAGTTATTTAGGCCTTCTCACAGACAATTTCCGTTGCTTGCTTTTATTCCTATGTGTGAAGTCACATTTGCATCTCATAATTTTTAGTTAAAACTGGACATTTTAGATTATATATAGCAGCAATTCTGGATACTGATTTTCATCTCTTCTGGAATATAAAAATGGTCAGTGGAAACAAAGACACCATTACATTCAACTTCTTATTTTCTTGCCTCGACTTTTTCAGAAAATATTCATAGTCAATATTAAGACTTATTGAATAAAGAGAAATAGAGATATTAGGAACTAAAAAGAAATAAAATATAATAGGAAATAAAAGATTGAGACCAGGCCCTGTGGCTCATGCCTGTAATCCCAGCACTTTGAGAGGCTGAGGTGGGTGGATCATCTGAGGTCAGTGGATCATCTGAGGTCGGGAGTTCGTGACCAACCTGACCAACATGGAGAAACCCTGTCTCTACTAAAAATACAAAATTAGCCGGGTGTGGTGGCACGCACCTGTAATCCCAGCTACTAGGGAGGCTGAGGCAGGAGAACCACTTGAACCCAGGAGGTGGAGGTTGCAGGGAGCTGAGATCACACCATTGCACTCCAGCCTGGGCAACAAGAGTAAAACTCCATCTCAAAAAAATGTATATATATATATATATATATATATAAAATAATAAAAGATTGAGCAAAAGTGTAAAAATTCTTCATTGTACAGGATGAGATAGATATCTCTTTTTTACCTCCCCAGGTTGAATATTACTGGATTTATAGGGAGAGGGGACAACTGAAGGGAAAATGAAAAGAAATTGAAATTACTTTTCTATTTTTCTATTTTTGAGAGCGGTATTTTGATATTGTACTGAACTATTTTTTAAAAACAGGCTATGAACTGTGTCCTTCTAGAAAACTAATAAGAGTGAGACAAAGTCCAAAGGAGATGGAAAGGGGAGATGGTTACTCAGCATAATTTTTCAAATCTAGGCTGTAAGAGATAAACGCTTTGAGCTTTTCTTCTAACTCATCTAGTGTAGGTAGCTAGGAGAATGAATACAACACATTTTAAAGAGCAAAATGTGTACAATTAGGAGTTTGGATTTTACTAAATTGTGTTATTGTGTGGTTTATGTCTGCCTGCATCCTTTTTGTTATTTTCTGATAATAGCATCCCCTTTCTTTTTTTTTTTTTTTTTTTTTTGAGACAGTCTCACTTTGTCCCCAGGCTGGAGTGCAGTGGTGCGATCTCGGCTCACTGCAAGCTCCGCCTCCTGGGTTCACGCCATTCTCCTGCCTCAGCCTTCTGAGTAGCTGAGACTACAGGCGCCCGCCACCATGCCCGGCTAAATTTTTGTATTTTTAGTAGAGACGGAGTTTCATCATGTTAGCCAGGATGGTCTCGATCTCCTGACCTTGTGTTCCGCCCACCTCGGCCTCTCAAACTGCTGAGATTACAGGTGTGAACCACCATGCCTGGCCAACAGCATACCCTTTCACCTGGGGAAGATCTCTTCTCTGTTTCTCATGTTCAGGAGAAGCACTTAATGATAGTGCCTACCCATCGATCCTCACATGTGGACCTCTGAGCCACATCTTTTTGTTTGTACAATTATTTCTCTATATTTCTCTACATGCTAGGAACTTTATTCGTGCGATACATTTTTCTTTCCTTCATTAGGTCAATCAAAGTCCATGCTAATTGCAATTAAAAAATCGCTAGACACCCAGACCCATGTGATATTTGTGTCTTTAGACCTTTATTCTAACTCATGGGACCCCCTCACACAGGTTAATATTACTGACCAAATAACATTGATGATAAGGCAATTATCTATTTCAAATACAAAGAGTAAAAAAAGAATGACTGTAGAATGGACAATTTGTTTAAGAGAGCTTAATACTACTGGTGCATTACATATCAGTACAGAGGAAATGTTGAAAGAGTAACTAGATGCCAAAATGACTAAATTTGGAATTTGGAGAGGGAACTAGAAGGAGAGTGGAAAGAGGCCAAGCTATTCCCTTAACTTACTTTAAAGAGGAAAACAAGGAACTCACTGTAATTCAGAAGGCAGTAGGAGAAAATTCTGCACGCACCAACAAAGCACATTGTGCTCAGGCAATTTCTTCCTTAAGTCCTATCCCACTGAGACTTTTAGGCAGCATCTTTGTCATGCCTGATGTAAGCTTTGTAGCATCTTTGGTCTGCTAGTTGGTGCTCCTCCTGCTAGCGGGGTTACTATTGCCACCGCCAGTGCAGGGCCTGTAGGCTGGTTCTGCAGTGCGGCACACTGGGGCTTTTCCATCCCAACTGTCACCTGTCACCACCTTCCCTGGCCAAGTCTCCCCCTAGCCATTGCCTTTGTCCTCTGTGTTCTGTTGCTGGGAGTTCTACTGATGTTATGCCAGGGCTCTTTGCTTAATGCCCCCAGTATCCCTGCTCTTGTCTTTCTCAAAGATGACAGTATTCTATTCTCTCTTCTAGAAGAAAGGGCAAATTCATTAACACCTCTCTTTACAACCTTCCTCTGCACTCCCCTCCACAAACAAAACCATCTGATCTTAGCTCACAAACATGTTGAACATTGTTCAACATGAGTTCTGCTGGTGAGCTTTTTCATTCAGTGCTCCTCAAGGCTTAGAAAACAGAAGATCCCTAGATCAAAACCAAGTTCCAATTCCATAACTTCAGGCGTTCACCTTGCTCATTGTCCCGGATGAGAGGGGGCATCCTGAGGCCTAGCCATTCATGGAGATGTACTGGGTGAAGTCCCATACCTTTTCTGATTCCCAGATTTCTCACTTTTTTTTTTTTGAGTTGGAGTTTCACTCTTTTTGCCCAGGCTGGAGTGCAATGGCGTGATCTCGGCTCACTGCAACCTCCGCCTCCCGGATTGAAGTGATGCTCATGCCTCAGCCTCCCAAGTAGCTGGGATTACAGGCATGCGCCACCACACCCAGCTAATTTTTGTATTTTTAGTAGAGATGGGGTTTCACCATGTTGGTCGGGCTGGTCTTGAATTCCTGACCTCAGGTGGTCCACCTGCCTTGGCCTCCCAAAGTGCCAGAATTATAGGCATGAGCCACTGCTCCCAGCCTGATTCCCAGATTTCTAAGTGGGGAACTACAATAAATATTATGTCTTATGGTAATACTTCATAATACACTGTCACAGCTAAAGCATATGCTCTCTTTTCTTCTCTTTTCCCTCTCATTTTACTCCAATAATCTCACTATATTTAGGAGGAAAATCCTCCTAGCTCCTTCAATGAGTTTGCTTTAAGGCTTCAGCTTCCCCCTAACCCACTCCTCCTCCTGCCCAAAACAAATGCAGTCCCCTAAGTTGCATTTTCATGGCCTCTGTGATCACCAGCAATTCTATACCATCAGCCTTTGATGCAGCCGTATATTCTGAGGAATTTGTACATTATGAAGGCAGATAGGCACCTTACGCGGAGCAAGTTTGACCCATTTCCAACAAATAAATTTACCGATTTCAACAGACTCCTTCAGATTCTAAATGTAACTGCTCATGCTGACGTGTGGGTGACTCACATCACCACTCCTCTGAAAGTCTAGTGTTTGAGCATGAAAAGGTTGTAAACTTCACTTTTTCTTTTGTTGTAAAAAGACATTCATTGACTTACACATGACAATCTGTATGCTTCACAAATTTGTTACAGAAAAAGAGCAGAAGAGGCTGGGAACAGTGACTGATGCCTGTAATCCTAGTACTTTGGGAGTTCAAGACCAGCCTGAAAAACAAAGCAAGACCCTGCCCTGAAAAAAAAAAAATATGTATTTTTATATATACATAAATATATATAAAATATATATGGAAATATACATACATAAAAAATATATGTGGAAAATACCTATATATAAAATATATATGGAAATATACCTATATATAAAATATATATGGAAATATACCTATATAAATATATATATGGAAATATACATATATAAATATATATGGAAAAGAAAGGGCACAAAAGTAGAGAGAATTGAGAGACATTTCAATATTTGGGAAATGAGTCCTAGTGCTTTACCTCATTACTTTTAAACCGAGATTCAATTCAAGAAAACAAAGGCAAAAATGACAATGGAAGATTGATAAAATGTGACAGGTTTTAGGAAAACATTTTTTACACTGTAAGGCTATCTAACAGGTCCTAAGAAAACATACTATCTTTTTGATAGTAAGGAAAATATCTTTTTAAAAAACTGAAAAAAGCTCTTTCTTTTTATTTTAAACTTTTATCAGACTGAGTGACATGTTTCTCACTGACTTTCTGTGTTAGAAAGATTCAGAATACTTCAGATTGAGGTTCAGTTCATATTAATTAATGTATTTATTTTATAGAGATAAGTTCTCACCATATTGCCCGGGATGATCTTGAACTCCTGGGCTCAAATGATCCTCCTGCCTTGACCTCCCAAAGTGCTGGGATTACAGGTGTGAACCACGATGCGCAGCCTCAGTTAGTACTTATTGAAAGCTTATTGCATGTAAAGGTTTTATCTGAAGTTTTCAAGTATGTTACCTCATTGAGCACTCAAAATAATATTATAAAATAGTCATTATTATTGCCATTTTACAGGTGAGCAAATTGAGGCTTGTGACAATTAGTGATTTCCCTAAAGTCGAAGCAGAGAGTCAGATGAAATCCTTCCTAATGTTCTTAAACTGCTACAAAACCAGTACAATTTTCTAAGACCCAACCAAAACTAAAGGAAGTGACAATGAAAAATGATCAGAACTCTTTCCAGAGAGTGGGAGTACATATAAGCAGGCAATTAAAGTGTTGCCTAGGGGAAAACAGTAGCTTTCTCCAAAAACCATGCAGAGCACTCAAGGCTTCAGAGGGTCACTAAATCCAAGCCTGAACTCATAAAGATCCACCACGGCCCTGGGAGGAGGGCAAATGCCCACAACTTCCCAAAGAACAGTATTCATAGCTGTTGGAAATGAGACAGAGCTACGCAAAACACATGTACTCAACCTCATACATTGTCACGTCTTTGTGACTGTGCAAAAGGTGTGAGTTTGTCATCGTGGTAGACAATAAAGATAAAGGAAATCTGTGAATACTTGAGTAACCTGTGCTTGGATTGCATGAGTGTTCTGCCCATACCCCCTGGCAGCCTGCGGAGATGATGGGTTCAGGCCAGCACTGCAGAGCTTCACCATGACTGGCACACAGGAGCCTTACTCCTCTTCATGTATTCTTGCCTGCCTTGTAAAGTCATCTCATGAAGAAACCTTCCAGCTCTGTTAACTCCTCCAAATCCATGCTCTATTCCTGACCACATTAAAATACTCTGAGTGCCATCTTGCCCTGAACCAAACATTTTACTCATGCTCTGTTTATGTCCCTGACTACTTTCTATGGGGGTGAAATCTATTTCAAAATGAGACACGACTTTAAAAACAATTGTTTTATAGAGTGCAGGCAGCACAAGATTTCAGATTAGAGTGAATACAAGCTTCTCTGGAGAGCAGGCTTGGCTAGGGCCAAGGGAGGGTTATGGTGGTGGTTCAGTGTAAAGGACCTCTACTGTCTAGGAGTCAGAAGACTGAGATACCAGACATGGCATTCAGGCATCCAAAGTTACTGGTTGTATTAGTCAGGGTTCTCTAGAGGGACAGAACTAGTAGGAGAGAGATATATATATATATCTCTCTCCTACTAGTTCTGTGTATATGTATTATATATATAATATATAAAATAAAGTCATATATATATATGTCTTTATTAAGTATTAACTTAACATGATCACGAGGTCCCACAATAGGCTGTCTGCAAGCTGAGGAGCAAGAAGAGCCAGTCCGAGTCCCAAAACTGAAGAACTTGAAGTCTGATGTTTGAGAGCAGGAAGCATCCAGCATGGGAGAAAGATGTAGGCTGGGAGGCTAGGCCAGTTTCTCCTTTTCATGGTGGTTTTTTTTTTTTTTTTTTGGCCTTCTTTATATTTGCTGGCAACTGATTAGATTGTGACCACCAGATTAAGGGTGGATCTGCCTTACCCAGCCCACTGACTCAAATGTTAATCTCTTTTTGGCAACACCCTCACAGATACACCCAGGATCAATACTTCGTATCCTTCAATCCAATCAAGTTGACAGTCAGTATTAACCATCACACTGATTAACATTAAATAAGAGGTTTCTATAAGTGGACTTACAGTATTTAATGAGAAGACAGGTAAGATAAGGTGTGTGAAAGCATTATGGTACCTGGAATACAACACTCTAAATGCACTGGTTATTAGAAAGTGGGGATTGGAAGTGGCAGAAGAATAGAAATGGGCCCAGGGGAAGCCATGTGGTTGAAGGGTTGAAACCCCTGCACTGGCTGGTGGTTTTTTCAAGGGTTTTTGCTAGGGATCTAAGAGGTAGATGTTTTAAATATGGCTTAGTTTTCTCACTATTCTTCATTAATCAGTCAGTGGCTTGTTGGTCATGGATGACATCAATTGCTCCAATGATACAAATGCTTCAGTTTTCCTTGCTAACATCCACCTGATGATGAAAGAGGACTCTGTTGCTTTCGTTCAGGTTCCCCTAGGGTTCTGAAATTCTGCAGCATGCACTAACCTGATTGCTACAACTGCAGACTTAGAAAAATGTGGTCACTCTTGAGGTGGCTAAAGTAGAATTTAGAACATCTGGGAACATCAAGTCAGCAGCTGTCTGTGGCTCAGTGTCTCTGCCATGTTTTCTTCTTTTGGGTGATCCAGAGGAAGAGAATCCAGTAGCAGAGGAAGAGAATTGTCCAACTGCAAATTTCCCTGATATGAGTTAGAGGAAGAAATGGTGTTAGAGGAAGTGATATATATAATAGTGATATAATGTTAGAGGAAGTGATATATATAATAGTGATATAGTGTTAGAGGAAGAAAGGCTCTTTTATCCCCTATAATGTTATCTGGAATGTTTAGATTGCTGAGACAATGCGTAATTGACTTTTGAGATAGAAATAAAGTTTACTGCTACAGGTGAGCTCCTGGACTTTAACTTTGGCTGAGCTAGAGGGTACCAGAAGAGGCAAGACTGACTCCAGGGTTTCTCCATTGGAGAGCTTTGGGCAGCACTCTAGTTGCCAGCATGGGTTGGGGTAGGGCAGGGAGTGTTGGCCTTGCCAGGGGTTTGTTAGGTAGAGTAAACACACTGCTCTTACTTAGAATGTATGTTTCACTGGAGTGGCCTGGGGATCATAGTGTTTCTGATTATGGGTGAGGGCACCCAAGCCCCATCAACAACTCCACAGTGCCGATTCAAGAGCAGATGGGTTGGAGAAGCCATGTCAATTGCTTGCTGAACTATAATGGACTGCACATTGACCAGGGAGGTTGGGAAACGTGGCTTCCAGTTCTAGCTCTGCTGACAGTGTCATACTTTGCAAGCCAGACTCTCTTCTCTTTAGATGCTAGGTGAATAATACTGAAATTAGAGGAGTCTAGATCAACACGATTTCATAAAATACAATGTGAGAAACACATGCAACTTCACATTTTCTAGCAGCCACATTAAAAAAATCAAAATAAATAAGTACAATTATAACATTCTATTTTACCCCACATATCCACAATATAATCATTCCAACAAGTATCCAACATAAAAATAACTGATGGGATATTTAACATTCTTCTTTGTACTATTTCTTTGACGTCTGATGTTTATACTTATGGCATATCTTAATTTGATTAGCATGTTTCAAGTTCTCAGGGGCTCCATGTCACAGCCGCGTTGGACAGCGCATCTCTAAATGAGTCTAAAGGCCTGACCAGATAGGCCATCCTTGAAATGTTTTGCCGTTGACTTAGTCATCCTTCTTTTGGGTTTTCAACTCTCAGGGACCCCTGTGTCAACCTGAATATGCAGGAAGAAATAATTTGTGACTAGACCCTCTGCCCCAGATAGGCTATAGGCCTCCCAGGAACAAAGCAATTAACTCCCCCACTTACCTTGGGAAATTGCTTTGAGATCCCGTGTGAAAGGAGATGATAAATACAAATGCAAAGTAATTAGTCCTTGAGCATTTCTTCTTACATAGTCATGGACGTAAGTGCAGTCTGTGATGCATGTTCCTGCCTGAAGCCTCAGGAAGCCTAATTAACAATCTCCTGTAAAGTGCTACGAGATGCTCCAGATGAAAGGTGGTTAGTGAAAGCCAAACATCATCCTGAGCAACATTTGATCCTGCCTCTCCTGGGGCTGCACCATTACCACCTGGACTGACGTCACTTTCTGCAGTTAGCAGCTCTTCTGCCAGGAGAAAGAAGAAATGGGAGTGTCCAGGTCCCACCAGGTGACCCATTAAAAAAACAAAAAAGAAACACCCCCGGACTTGTGCTCCAGGGGCCTTGCCTGCTCATCCATTCTAAGAAGCCAGATCCCATTTTCTCCAAATTACACTCTTACTGCCTAATTGAGCTCTCTTCTCCTTAAGCTGAAGTCACTTAGGGTAGTAGATGAGTCAGAAACACCAGTGTGGTTTTATTTGCTTTGAAGGCAGTTTTTTTCTTTTTGTCAAGTTGAGATTGTCCTCAGGACAAATGTGAAGGAGGCAGAGTATATCTTTAATGCATGTCTACTTTCTCTTTCTAAGGGCTATTGCCCTTCATTGGGACCTGGCTGTACTAGTCAGGGTTCTCTAGAGAAACAGAACCAAAAGGATATATACATTTAATATACATATGCCATATATAGGTGTATATATGGCATACTTGAGATACATAGTATGATATATGTGATACATACATATCACATCATATATCTATATGATAGAAATTGTCTCACATGGTTATGGAGGCCAAGGGGTTACAATCCATGATTTGCAAGCTGGAGAACCAAGAAAAGAAGGTTAAGTGGGGGTGGCAGTGATGGTATAAATCCCAGTTCAAGTCCAAAGGCCCAAGAGACAGGAGCACTGATGTCTGAGGGTAGGAGAAGATGGATGTCTCAGTTCAGGGAGAGTGAATTCACCCTTCCTCTGCCATTTTGTTTTATTTGGGTTCTCAATAGATTAGCATTGGATAACGCCCATCCACATTGGAGAGGGTAGTCTTCTTTACTTAGCCTTACTATCTCAAATGCTAGTCTATGCCAAAAACCCTTCACAGACACACAGAAATAATGTGCTACCAGCTATGTGGGCATCCCTTAGCCCAGTCAGGTTAACATATACAATTACCCATCACACTGACCACCCAGCAGGCCTTCCCTCTTCTCCTCCTACCCTGCTATCTCTAAACCAAGCCCTGGACGCATATGTTTCCTTTTCACCTCTAAAATTGCTTTCTCACAATTGCTATTTTATAAACATTTTACTATATTTATTTTATCAGATGTGAAAACCATAATGGTTGAGTTCATTCATTCCTTTTTATAGTTTATTTATTCTTCAACATTTACTTAGCACTCCTTATGTATCAGTGTGCTTGGCAGTCAATGAGCTGGGCTTTTGAAGTGAGACATGCCTCTTTTGATAATTCTTTTTTTCTGCCTGTCCTTTAAATGCTGATTTTCCTCTGGGGTCTATCCTTAGACCAGTGTTCTCGTGTGTTCATGGAATGTTCTCTTTAGTCCCCGTGGTCTCTCTAGGCTGCTGCACTTGGCTCTGAAGGTTCTCAACCTCACTATTTCAGGGAGCCCCAGGATAGAGTTGAGTTCTATAGTGGTTGGTTCTACTTTCCCTAAGAAATCTCAACTAATCCTATGCCAATGACCCCAAATCTGTGTCACCAGAGTCTTCCTCATTCTTCAATATTAGGCTGCCTGGATTCAGTTTGATTCGATTTGGTTTGACTGGATTTGATTCCCTTCCCTTCCCTTCTTTCCTTCTTCCTTCCTTGTAGATAGGTTGCACATAACATATAAAAAATTGATACATAATATTTTACATATTTATGGGGTACATGTGAGTATTTGTTACATGCATATACTATATAATGATCAAGTTAGGGTATTTATGGATTCCCCACCTTGAGTATTTGTCATTTCTGTGTTGGGAACATCAAAAACCTCTCTGATAGCTACTTTGAAATATACAATACATTGTTGCTAACCATAGTTACCCTACTCTGCTATCAAACATTAGAAGTTATATCCTCTATCTAACTATATGTTTGTACCCATTAACCAACCTCTCTTCATCCCCTCTCCCACCCACAGACCCTTCCAAGCCTCTGCTCTCTATCATTCTATTCTCTACTTCCACGAAATCAACACTTTTAGCTCCCACATATCAGCAAAAACATATGATATATGCCTTTTATGGTAGAACATAACATTTACCTACAGTGAAGTGTATCAGGTTGATTGATTTTGGCTGCTTTGACAAAATGCCATAGACTGGGTAGTTTAAACAACAGAAATTTATTTCTCATAGTTCTGGAGTCTGGGAAGTCCAACATCAAGGTGCTGGCTGATTCAGTTCTTGGTGAGGACTCTTCCTGGTTTTCAGATAACCATCTTCTTGTGTATCCTCACATGGCAGAGTGGGACAAAGAGGAAACAAGCTCTCTTCTGTCTCTTCCTGGAAGTGTACCGATCCCATCCTGAGGACTCCACTCTCGTGACCTAATTATCTCCAAAGGTCCCATCTTTAAATACCATCATATTGGGAATTGGAATTTTAAGGCATGAATTTTGGGGTAGATGCAAACATTCAGTATATAGCAGGCTCTAATCTTAAGTGTATATTATAATACGTTTCCACATATGTGCACTTGTGTGTATCCTCTACCCAGTTCAACATATAGAAGGCATCTAGCTCCCTAGAAAGTCAACTCATGCCCCTTCTCAGTTGCTGCCATCCCCCAGAGATAACAAGTTTTGAGATTTTTTTATTTTTATTTTTCTTTCTGTCACCCAGGCTGGAGTGCAGTTGTGCGATCTCAGCTCACTGCAGCCTCAACCTTTCAGGTTCAAGCCATCCTTCCACCTCAGCCCACCAAGTAGCTAGGACAACAGGTGCGTGCCACCATGCCTGGCTAATTTTTGTATTTTTGTAGAGGCAGAGTTTTGTCATATTGTCCAGGTTGGCCTTGAACTCCTAAGCTCAAGCAATCCAACTACCTCGGACACCATTTTTGAAACTTTTTGACCATAGATCAATTTTGCTTGTCCTTGAACTTCACATACATAGGATGTGAAGCTTGTATTTTGTTGTGGGCTAGGATGGGGGCAAGTAGTTTGGCTTCTTTCACTCAATGCAATGTCTGAGAGATTTATCCTGTTGTTGTGTATATCAATATTTAGGACCATATTTCTGATGGGATATTTCTACTTGTATATCCTGCTGGAAAATTCGATGCCATATACCACAGCCAAACACACTATTTCTATATTTTAAAATATGAACAGAGGTCACCTTTGGATCAGAATAATTAAAGCTGACCCTATAGACTTTCTGGAATATTTTAATGAGATAATGTATATAAAATGCCTAGCATACTACTCGAATAGTTAAAGTCAAAACAGTTATTCAGAATTAGGGAAGGGTGACATCCTTATTGCTCCTTTTTAATCTTAGTTGTCTACTTGCTATTTAAGGGAGATAGGTCCTGAGCCCTCTAGTGGTCATGGTATTAATAGATATTTCAGCCTTTAATAGTACTAAATAAAATGATTCTGTGCTCTGGGGGGATTTAGCGATGCATTGGGGTCTGCTTATTTGTACATTTGCATGTGAGTTAATTTCTTGGGAATTACATATTAGGCTTTGGTAGTACCTTAATTAAGCCTTCAGTGTGAGAAAAACAGTGTAGATATTCTGTCACATTTAAGCATAGAGTGATGTCTTTAATCACACAGAGAATATTAATAAAAATAAATAAAATAAGAACAACCCTAGCCTTCATTCCATGTAAGTGTCAGACTTCATTGCTGAAGTGGTAAATTTTTCATTTTGCATAACCTTAAAGCTTAAGCATAATGTGAATCTATGGTCGTCATAGAAGCTCTACCAAACATTATAAATATCTAGACAAAAGGAAAAAGGAAACAAAATTCTGGGAATTTGGAGCATAGAGTCAGGAGTCTCCCACTCTGGGAACTAATCCTGGAATCTGGGAAAGTGGCTGAACTGTAAATGTCTGGAGTCAGGAAAGAGTTATGCGTTGCTAGGAGCTCTATAAAGGAAAGAGTAACTACAGGAATTAAATTTCCACAAATCTCCAATGCTATAGTTTTAGGCACTGCAGCTCAACTGCTGTAATACACACTTAACATGCTATAGAAGTGGCAAAATGCCAACTCCTTTCATACCCCAAATTGTCATTTTAGCCTAGTTTGAGCTTTTATAGTGCTAACACATTTAAAAATGGAAACAATAAGGAAACGATTTATTTTACACAGATTTGCTTCCCAGCTCATTCTGTGGCCGTAGTCTATAACATTAAAAATGACAATAGTGAAAGAAAAGCACTTACCTTTTTTTCCCCCAAAGTTCCTCCATTTCTCAGCCTGTTCTTTTTATGTAAATGCAGTAAAAAGGACATAAGAGTGACACCATGATCTGCTGGCTGCTGAAAATTTGGGGCAGCTACAGAGCCACTGAGTGGGCAGCAGTGATCAGAGGGCAGGGCTCCTTCTGAACACAGGCTATGAGGATCCTCAGGGTAAAGACATAGAGCCACCTGTCTCTCCACAAGGCAGTGACAAAACACGAGGTAAGCAATGGCCCTGACCTCGCTGTGCTTCTATCCTCATCTCCAAGTTATGATATTAATGGTATCCACCTCACTAGCTATGTTATTATTCGTTCACTGAATATTTATTATCCTTGGTATGGGATACTCTGCTAATTGCAAAGATGTGAGCAAGACATGGCAACTCCTATGTTATTGCTGCTCCTTCTTATTTTAATTTAATTTTTGTTGTTGTTGTGTTTTGTTTTTTGAGATAGTCTTGCTCTCTTGCCCAGGCTAGAGTGCAGAGGCGCGATCTCAGCTCACTGCAGTGTCTGCCTCCCGGGTTCAAGTGATTCTGGTGCCTCAACTTCCTGAGTAGCTGAGATTACAGGCACATGCCACCATGCCCAGCTAATTTTTTTTGTATTTTTAGTAGAGCAGGGTTTTACCATGTTGGCCCGGCTGGTCTTGAACTCCTGACCTCAGGTGATCCACCTGCCTCGGTCTCCCAAACTGCTGGGATTACAGGCATGAGCCACCATGCCTGGCCTGCTCCTCCTTTATTGCGAAAATGAAGTTTTTCATGTGAAGACTTGACAGCTTGCAGATGGGAGTATCAAAAATAAGAACTCTGGGTCATGGCTTTGTGTGCAAAGGTCAAGGAGAATGTGTGATGGAAGAAACACAGCATGGTGTGACCGTAGCAATGTGCCAAGTATTTCAGGACTTGAACCTCAGTTCTATGCATGTGACCTTGGACAAGGTACTTGCACTCTCTGAACTTTCTTCATGGAACAGAGATGATCATGCACACCTACTTCCTAGGATTGAGGTGAAGATCAATGAGGTAATGCATGAGGAAGGCAGAGGAGAGGATAGAAAGTGATAATAATTATTCCCCATCCATACATTTACCACCTACTCTTCCAGTGATTTTTCTTTTTCACTTACTCTGTGCTGGGGTCCAGTGATAAGGCAGAGAGCAAGGCAGTCCTCCACAGCGTGGAGAAGACCAAGTCTGCTGCAGCACACACGGGGGCAAGCACAGCTCTCCTGCGGGCTTGGGCTGCAGCTACTTTCTATCTTGATGGCCTGGGACCAGATCTCTCTTAGACGGCAGGTTAAGGAATATGGGCCATAAAAGAATCCTCCTCACTCAATTCATATGAGTTGGCTTCTGCATTTCATCAAGACTTCACCATCAAGACTCTTCTTGGGATGAGTGATGTAAAACAGGGAAGGAGGGAATAACTAATATATCAGGTTGTAGATGTCTGTTCACTTAGCCCTGATATTCCTACAAGACTGCTGTTAGATTGCAGGGAAACCTTTATCTCTGAATTAAACTTCCAGTGTGCAGAGGGGCCTTATTTTGTACAATAGTTGTTTTCCTAAGGGGAAATGCAAAACAAAACAAACAAAGATACAAACAAACCTCCCCAAAAATCTCATTTTATACCTACGAGGACAGTTGTGACTTATATTATAGGCTCAGGCAGCCCTAAGCACGTATGAACAGTCCTCCCTTAATTTATATAAAACTGGTAAAGTTAGTCTTGGATTTTCTCATAGTGAGAGATAGCCTTGTATTTAGTAACAAAAACTAACAGCTACCACCTGGGCTTGCTGGGAGCAGTTAGGAGCAGGTTATTCAGCTCTTGCTTTAGATAAGCACTGGGTAAGAATGTCAGGTCTCCCCCTCCCCCCTTTTCCTGCTCCCCACATGCCACCCACCCCGGCTCTCCCAGATGTTTCAGATTCCAAGAATGTTTGCATTGATTAAACATTCTATTTTTTGCTTGTTTCCCCATCCTAGACCTTGAAAATGTTATCTCTACTTTTATTGCTTGAGATCAGGGTTATTTCTGGAAGGTGTGGCCTTCCGGGAAAAAAAATCATATTCTGTGTTCTTCTCTCTCCTGGTTCTTTTCTTTCATATAAGTGGAAGCTAAAGTGACTTTAATGGCAGTTGTGATAGAAGGAGAGACTATCCAAAGTCTATCCTTCAAGGATTCTGCTAGAATGTTCCTTGAGTGATGGGTAACGGAGTGTTTATTGGCTTGTCTGCCATCTTTTTTTTTTTTTTTTTGAGAACCGGGCAGCCTTTGTTTAGCCATTAGGAGCATGGAGTTAATCCATGTGTGTGGGGAGGGGTGATATATGTGAGGAGGAAGAGAGGTGCGGATGGTTATATTGTCACATTCTGGGGAAGGAAATGAAAGGCAACAGTGCCAATGAATTGAATTTCGGAAAACAAGCCACAGACTGGAAATTAGTCCATCAGTTATTCAGTAGCCTAATTTTGATTCGAATGCACTTCACTGGTTTAGTACCCAGGTCATTGCCTTCAAGCTATGCTTGGGCTAGTGATCAGAGGCAACTAATATGGAATACATTGTGGACTTCAAGTTAGCAGACTTGGGATAAAACTAGATCTTGCCACTTCCCAACTCTACAGCCTTGGGCAAGTCAGTGAACCCTTCTGAACCTCAATTTCTTTATCTGCTAAGACTTGGACTATAACACCTGCTTCGTACGACTGGCCTTTCCGTGTTCTTGTGAGCATTAAATGGAATAACATATGCAAAAATTTAAATCCATTGTTTGGCATCCAGTGGATGAATTACACTGTCAGGAATTTTGAAGTTCATAGAGTGCCCTTTCCTGAGGAAGAGATGCTTTCATGGGGGCTTCTGTGCTCAAAATTGCTTTAAAATGACCCATACCATTCTAAAAGTGGATCTGATTTAGAGAATTCTGGGTCAAGGCTCTATTAAAATGCAAATTTTCATCAGGGGTTGTTCTTGATAAACTTTACCCTTTCACTATTTTGTGAAATAGGTGGGGTTTACAAAAATTGAAGGGTATGGTTTTAGCAATGATTTGGGGTGCCAATTCCCCCAATTTAGATCATCAGATGGGGTCCATGATACTACTTAGGGACCTGTCAAAAGTGCAGAAACTCAGGCTCACCACAGACCTGTGGCATCAGAATATCTGAGGGTGGTGTTAGAAATCTACATTAAAAACCAAGCACCCTTGATGATTCTGTGCACAGCAAAGACTGAGAGCCATTGCTTTAACTGTTGTGGGTCATTTATTACTTAGGCTGACCATGGGGTTTGAGCAGAGATTTTGATGGTGTGGAAGGAAGTTGAGGAAGGAGAGGTAGCCAAGGGTTGGATGAGCGGTGAAGACAGAGACAGGAATAATTACAGACCAATTTTGCTGACTTCCTTGATGTGAGAACCATCCCTTGCCTCATTAGGAAGGATCACCTTCTAGAGAGTGAGACTAGGGCTGATTTCCAAGCACTTGAGCCTGGAGCGAATCAATAACTTGCTTTTTTCCTCCTTCATTTTTTGATTTTACACAAGGTTTTGCAAAGGCTCAATGTTGTGCTTAGAGATCCATGGTGGGAGGACTGGAGAACGTACTCCAGCCATGAATTGTGCCAGTGGGAACTTATTGTTTTTTTTCCTCTCTGATTAGAGTGAGCATAAATCACATGCTTGCTAGTAGCACAAAAAATAGGTGTGAATTAAGTTATTGTATTTCCTGAATTTAACTTTGCCTGTGTAATAATACTCAGCCCACATGAATAAAGGATATGTTTTTCTCCCAGTGACACATCTGTGATTCGTCCCTCTACCTTCCCCACCCCAAACATCCTACAAGAAAAGGAAGAGAGCTTTAGCACCAAACACAAGGAGGTTTCACACAATTTAGCGGGCCATGGTGGAGTTCCTGGAATGGAGTGGAAAGCCCAAAATAGACATCCAGGAAGAAAAAAGGAAGCGGCTACAAAGACCTTACTTTAAGATTGCAGGACCCTGCTTTTATTGCCACAATTGAGTCACGTGAATTTTTGGTCTCTGCCACCAAGAGGGGTGTTTCCCATGGATTGATTCATGTTCCCTGTTTCCTCCCTGAAGGAAAAAAAGGAAACTACTCTGATGATCTAAGTAGTCTCTGCCATCAAAGTAGTAAGAACTCACTGATTTTAGGTTCACACAGAAGTATCTGTGAAATAATGCCAGGCTTAGAGATTCTGTTCCTGTAAAAAGGCATTCATTCGGCGAACACTTACTGAGTGCCTACTACATGCCAGGCACTGTGCTAAGCAACGAGAGACAGAATCTAATAAAAAATTGCCCTTGTCATTAAGGAGCCTTTTGTCCACTGCAGAAGACATAAAGTGAACGAGGAATGCCAGTGAAATATGAATCGCATGCTGTGGGAGCCCAAAAGACTGCTCTGATTTTCTCTGTGACCCTTCACATGGCTACAGCCCAGTGAAATTCAACAAAGACAACAGTTTCAAAGTTTAGTTGCTGTAGTGGGCTACATAGTGTTCTCCCCAAATTCATGTCCACCTGGAGCCTCAGAATGTGACCTTCTTTGGAAATAGGATCTTTCCAGATGTAGCTGAGTTGAAATGGGGTCATATTGAATCAGGGTGGGCTCCGATAAGAAGAGGAGAGGGTACACAGAGTCACATGGGGGGAGAAGACCGTGTGAAGTTGGAAGCAGAGATTGGAGTGGCCAGCAACCACCAGAATTCAGAAGAGAGGCAGGGAACAGATTCTCCCTCCTAGCCCCAAGAGGGAACCAACCCTGCTGATGCCTTGATTTCAGACTTCTGGCCTCCAGAACTGAGAGGGAATGCATTTCTGCTCTCTTGAGCCACCCAGTGTCTGGTAGTTTGTGATGGCAGCTATGGGAAATGAATAGAACTGCTTGCTACAGGCTGCGTGTTGTTGTCTATCTCCTTGCTTTGCTCCTGAATCTACTAAACACACACAGTGTTTCTCTTGGCATTTGAAAAACCTCCAAATACTGATAAAAGGGAGAAACAAACAGGAGACAGTTCAGTAATGCAAAAGTTTCCATGGTTACTTTCTTATTTGCCTTCTACCTTGGTGCTTTCTAATCAGGTTATTCTGGCTGGTTCTCAGCACTTCAAAACTGGTAATTCCTATGGCTGGAGTTGTCTTTATCTCCATTCTTACCTGCTGTCTTTCTTCACTTGAGCTATCTCCAACATCCTTTCAAAAAAAGCTTTGTCCCTTACAAAGCTCTCTAGCAACTAACCACATGGACTTGCTAACTCATGGTGCAGTTGTAATTGTTGGCCTCACCTCCCTGAAAGAGATATTAGTAGGAGGATGATGGCTATATGAATATGAGAATTTTAGCCCAATAGGCTCCCAGTTGTTCTTATAAATACAGGAATTTTCATGTTGGGAGAGGAGAATCTAATGAAATTTTCTGTTGTATTGATATAGAAGTTGAAGCAAGTGTTGGTGGTTTTTGAAACATCTTGGTAACCAGAGCCAGAGTTGAGATTCAATAAAAGATCTTCTGTCTACCTTTCTACGTGTCGGGCAGAGATGGAGTGGCCATTGATTCCAGTGGTTTAGGTACCAGAGGTTAAGAAGTTCTCTCTCAGTTTGGATTATCTGGGAAAAATTTTTAAAATTTGACTTCTCTTCCCTTCCCCCAGCCTCATTATCAAGTAATGCCAGATGGTGACTTGTAGATTGTATTTCAGTTTCCCCATTCACTCAGAAATTTTATGACTTTGGTTTCATATCCACAGGGCAAAATGTTTCCAAAGAAGCTTGAAAATTGTTGAGGGGATTGAATGTCCCTCCAACAGCCCCCTGGGATGCACTTAGGGGTAAACGTATCTTTTTAATCTATTTATTTTGCTGTGTCTATGGGGGCTACTGGATATATCATTTTGATAGAAAAAATAAGTTAAATTAGTCAAAGCAGTGGCCTGACTGAGCCAGACTCCCTCCATCCACCCCAAACATGACTGGTTGTGAAATTTGTGCTAGAAAGAAAACCCAGGATTATTAATGGGCTGGCCATCTAGAATATCTGTCATACTTTTGCTTTACAAACTGCTGCCCGCATCACTCTGTGAGCCAAGGAATAAGCCAACCAGACTTAAAATTATCACAGCAGCCACAAGCTCTCATTCCCATTTCCAAGAATATGCCTGAGTGGAAGGACAGACAATCTCCTGAGTGGCTCTACCACTTATCAGAGATGTTGCTTTGTTACTTAGCCTGTCTGGCCTCAGTTTCCTCGTCTGTAAAATGGTGGTCACTCTGTCCACCTCTCAGGATTACTATGAGGACGAGAAATGAAGTTCATGAAGGAGTTTTTGGCGAAGAGTAAGAGCTCCACAATTGGGAACTATGCTTATTATTTTATTGATTGATTGATTGATTGATTGAGATGGAGTCTCACTCTGTTGCCTAGGCTGGAGTGCAATGGCATGGTCTCAGCTCACTGCAACCTCTGCCTCCCAGGTTCAAGTGATTGTCCTGCCTCAGCCTCCTGAGTAGCAGGGATTACAGGCGCATGCCAGCACACCTGGCTAATTTTTGTGTTTTTAGTAGAGATGGGGTTTTACTATGTTGGCCAGGCTGGTCTTGAACTCCTGACCTTGTGATACACCTTCCTTGGCCTCCCAAAGTGCTGGGATTACAGGTGTCAGCCACTGTGCCTGGCCTATGCTTATTATTTTAAAAAATTATTATGATCATTTGTGAGTCTTTGTGCATAGTCTTAACCATTATGAGCTTTTAAAATGGAAAGAAAGCCCTCCTAGGTTTCTTAATTAATTGTCTTAAGAGACAAAATGTCTTTGCGTTACCTTCAGTCACATTTTGGCTGTGGTTCATCTGCTTATTAATGTGTCCTTTTTCACGGCCCCTAGGAAACAGGTCTGCTGAATGTCTTGTGGCCTCTGCCTGGTCTTAGGTATCCTGGTGCAGGGACTGGGTGTCGGAAGTAGGAAGAGGCAGTGAATGGCACCCCTCTTTGGGCAAAAGTGTTGTCGCCCACTTAGCTGAGTTGTTCGGGTCCCAAAGTACTCTTGCCTTAAAAGGCCCACAGGAGACATCTGAAGGCACAGAAGAGCAGTTCATATTAAAATTATGGGGACATCTGATTGTTCTGTCTAATTCCTCTGGGAGAGGCAGATTCTCCGTCCTAAAGCAATCGCACCGATTCTCTTTTTTAAATTTAGAGATGCGGTCTTGCCCTGTTGCCCCGGCTGGAGTTCAGTGGCAGGATCATAGTTCACTGCAGCCTGGAACTCCTGGCCTCAAGTGATCCTCTCACTTCAGCCTCCTGAGTAGCTAGGATCACAGGGGTGTGCCACCCTGCCTGACTAATTTTTAAATTTTTTTGTAGAGATGAGGTCTTGCTATGTTTCCCAGGCTGGTCTTGAACTCCTGGCTTCAAGCAATCCTCCTGCCTCAGCCTCCCAAAGCACTGGGAGTAGAGATGTGAGACACTGCGCCCAGCTGCTTCTCTTTTGGTAGCTGTTTTGATGCTGCTTGGTCTCCTGTCTTCCACTTTTGTGTATCTCTGTCAAGACAAGGCACCATTTCCATTCCTACCTAAGAGGAATTATAGTTTGTCTCTCTGTGCTTGAAAGAAAGAATATGCTGGCCTGTTATTAGGCTTGCTAACGGGTCTGAAGATATCTAAGATTAAAGGCACACCACACAATATCTTTCTTAAGGAACTAATTTGGACAAAACACCAGGTATCTAATTATCAAAAAATTGGAGCCAGTGGAGAAGATGGAAGGAGTTACTATGTTTAAACAAATGAAGACATAGAAATGAAACTGTCACATCATCTACGGGCATGTAAGTTTCCATCTGACCTGCTGGGTAGTTGTTTATAATAGAAAGGACACAGCATTTGGAATCAGAACATTTGAATTGTGTTTCAACTCTGCTTGATACTAGTGTGATTGCATTGGGTAAGACTTGAGTCTCAGTGTCCACATCTATAAATGGGGATAATAATGCCTGCCTTACCTGTCAGGCTGGTTGTAATGATCAAATGAGTTTAATGATGACCAAATGAGTTTAATGTGAAAGCGCCTTGTACCAAATGCCATATAAGCATTATTATCAGGTAATAGCTCAATAAAAAGGAGCTTCATGTCCATTTATATCCACTCAGTGCATAGCTGATCTTGATCTCCAAGGAAATTAGGATCAGCTACTGACTTCATATGGAAAACTGAAGGAAAGTGTCTGCAAAACTCAAATCACTGGTCTATGGAAGCTTTTTGTCATTTCCAAATGAATCCAGGAAGAATTTAGCAGCTGAAGCAGTTTCGCTGCTTCATTTGCTTTCAAAACCTCAAGTCGTCTGGAAAATTACAGGGTTGGAGTGGCTAAGAAAGTGAAGCCACTGAGGAAGGCATTGTTGGAGAGGTCCTTGTATGGCCGGCACTGCTGAGTTCTGCTGCAGACACCATGAAGTCAGCTGTTTTCAACCAGAGAGCCGGGCTGGAGGAACTAAACTAACCAGGAGAGCCTTTCTGTGTTCGATTCCCAAAAGCCTGGGAAGGAAGTTAATTTGCTCAAGCTTGCTCAGGGACTTTCTGGTGCAGAGAGGAAAAAGGAAAAAAAAATCCTTCTCGAGTAGGAGGAGGTGGAAAGTCAGAATTCTCAAGGCTTTTACTGTACTGCTGGAACAAGAAAGAGCCAGTATGGGACAAGGAGAAACAAACATGTCCGTCCTTTGACTCAGTTTCTTGATCTCCTTCTTGGCAGGATACACAGCTTGTCTTGCGAACAGAGCCCGTGAAAGATCTAGCCAGCATGTGGGCTCATGTAGAAAGTACATGCCGAGTGGTTTTCCTTCATTACATGATAGTGGTGGATTTAGGTCAGGACCGTGAGCTATGCCTTTCATAGTGTGCCCAGTGAAATACTAATGCTGACACGATTTTTTAAGTTCACAATTGTTCCCGTGTCTGGGCAATGGTGTTAGAAAGTCAAAATGCTCTCGGTCATTAAAGAACAAGATTAGGCTCACCTCTACAGGCAGAGAGATGGGGCTGGCTCACGGTGAGTAGACGACAAGTCCAAAATAGTAATAATAGCTGCGTTTATCTGCTGTGTTCTATGCTTTATTAATTGTGTTTTGTGTGCATTTTTTTTCTCATTTAATCATCACAACTAACTTATGAGAGAGGTGGTATCACCCCATTTCTCAGAGTAGAAAATAGTACTGGCAGGCCAGTTGCAGTGGCTCACGCCTGTAATCCCAGCACTTTGGGAGGCCGAGGCAGGTGGATCATGAGTCAGGAGATCGAGACCATCCTGGCTAACACAGTGAAACCCCGTATCTACTAAAAATACAAAAAATTAGCTGGGCGTGGTGGTGGGCACCTGTAGTCCCAGCTACTCGGGAGGCTGAGGCAGGAGAATGGTGTGAACCTGAGAGGCGGAGCTGGCAGTGAGCCGAGATCACACCACTGCACTCCAGCCTGGGCGACAGAGCAAGACTCTGTCTCAAACAAACAAACAAACAAACAAACAAAAAAACGAAAGTAGTACTGGCAGAGGTTCCATAACTAGCTCAAAGACGTGCATTACTAGATGTCAGAGCTGAGAAAATAACTTTTATCTGAGGAATGTGAGTCCTTTTAAATTATCAGGCCCAGAGGGACATTAAAATGAGACAACAATCACATCCTACTTCCCGCTTGAGCATCTCTCAAAATTGCTTGCTGTTGCCACAAGTAGCTATAAATTAACCCACTAAGGCCACACCAGACACTATAACCCACACCCTATAGCTTAACAATATATAGCCAATCCACTAATCAATGTTATTTCTGTAGAACAATAAGAATTTCTGACAAATATCTTTGTATCTACCCACTGTCTGTTCCCCTCTTTTGCTTTTAAAAATTCACTTGTAACTGCTGCTAATCAATGTATATTCAGAGCAACTTGAATCAGTGTTCCCAGATTACAGTCTTCAAGCTTGGCCCAAATAAGCTCTCTATTTATATTAATTTTTTTCTCAGCTTCTTCCTTTTAGGTCAATGTATCCAAGATTTAGACCCAAGTATGTCTACAGGTGACCTTGTACTGCCTTGACTTAACAAAAACTTGTTGAATTCCTCAATCTGTAGGGCACCATGAAAGGTGCTGTGCTGTCTTACTCCCAGGCTTCAGTGGGTTTTTCCCTCTCATAGGATAAACAAAAGGACACAAATAGCTGTGACATAAGGCCTAGCATAATAAGTGTCTGAAGGGGGACCCATATTCAACAGATGCAGCAACAGGCAACTGATCAGTCAAAACAGGTGCTGGCATGAAACCACCAGTCCCAATGTACCAGCGGGGACAAGTTAATCAGCAGTCCCAGCATTGGAGAAACATTATGAAAGCCACATTCATTACCATCCATCAAAGAGGATGAGGGTGAATTGTGGTTCTGAGGCCACATCTAGAACATAAGTTAAACCTTTTGTAACTCAAATTATAACTCAACAAACATCAATGGCATTGATGTGGGACGTTAGCTCCCCATCTTACCCTAAGCATCTCCCAGACACTTTAGTGTAATATTTGTGTACAATGCTTTGTGTGTAATGCTTTAGTGCAACACTTGTGTAATGTTCTGTGGAATCTTCATCTCTGGACATCCAGTTGGCCAGGCACAGCTGTGTTTTGGTAACTGCAACCACTCCTCCAACCATGGACTCCCCAGAGGGGCGGCTGCTCTCTCTTCACCTGTAACAATTCTAACATCTTAAGAGTAGGTCCGCTCACAAACTTTTTGCTGTTTAGACTCTGTTATATCCTATTCTCAGGAATCTTTATTCTTCGTTGGCTGTCTGGGAGAATGCTAGCAACATGGTGTACAGTGTAACTCACTGTCTTCTTTAACCAATTTTATATCTAGACCGATGGAAAAATGATCCCTCAGCCCCCAGACCACAAAGCATATGTTGAGTTCTTGCTGTTAACTCTGCTGGGTACCATGTCAGAGACAAAAAGAGAAGGCATGTTTCCTTGCTTGAAGAGTTTTTACCCTCCCTAGAGAGATAAGACTGATGTCCCCCTGGAGATCAGGGCATCAGAGAAGGAGTGTGGCAGGCAGCCCTTTCCTTTCCTCGTGCTGTCACCTTGCTCAAGCCACTTTAACCTCATGCTGTGCTTTCATGTCCCCATCTGAAAAGAAAGAACTGACCTAGATGGTATTTTACTGCTATTCTAGTTCCACGTTTTTCAGATTTCGTTGACTCATAAGACAACAGTGGTAAACAATTCATGACCTACTGGGAGAATCAGACGTAGGTTCTGTGTAGACCTGGAAGGAAAATGTGCATAGTGAGTTGGGGGTGTTCATAGAAGACTTGAAGGATGAGAAGGGACTCATTTGCATATTAAGGAACAATTAGGCTTGGATTTGCAATGTGTGGGAAGAATATGGTCCATTTCTATCCAGGGTATAAAAGGATTAGTTTTGGGAAGTTACTATCTAAAGTGAAATTGTAGTTAGTGTATGTAGTGGGGGAGTGGGTGGATTCAGGGTGCATTTTAGACAAATTTGCTATATTTCTGTCCTTAATTTGTTTTCCTAAAATCCAATTCCATTTCTTGAGCTTCTTTCTTGCCCTTTAATTTAAAACAAGAAGTGGCAGCACATTTGTGTGTGTGTGTGTGTGTGTGTGTGTGTGTGTGTGTGCATTTCACCACTTCTTGTTCCTGAATTCTAAGGGAAAGAACAGCTTACATGTCTATTAATAGCTGTCTGCACACTTTCTTTCTGGAACCCCCCACTCCCAATATTCTTTCATTATCTAAAGGGCTCCCCAGTGTAAATAGTACCACGGTGGCTTGTCTTCAAAGATGACCCCCCTGCATAGAATCATGCGTCGTCACACAAATGCTCCCTTGCATAACCCTTTCTTTTTGAATCCGACTGGCCCTGAAACTCATTCCGTGAAGAGGTGGCACAAGTGAAGCTGCCTGACTTCCAAGACTAAATCATAGAAATCCCTGATGTTTGGGCCTGAGTCTGCTGGTATGTTAACTCTTGGTAAACTCTCAGTTAGAAATTAGCCACGATATAAACAGGATAACAACTATGTTATCCTGAGATGTCATGCTGGGAGAAGCCCAGGAAGGTGAGATGCTATGTGAAAAGATCCAGGGGCCCCAAAGGGGCCTGTAAGTGAAGGAACCACCTAAGAAGTGGATCCTCTGGTTCAGCTGATGTCATGTATATCAGAGACAAACCAACACAACTTGTCCCAAATTCCCGACACACAAAAATTATGATCAAGCAAAAGTGGTTGCTTAAATCCCTAAGTTTTTGGGTGTAGTTTTAAAGCTGCAATAGACGCTGGAAGAAGTACCACAAAGCTGTAGTACTATTCCTAGAAGTGTTTGCAGCAACAATGTACAATTTTTTTAAGTAGTGGAAAGTAAGGTTGGAAAAAGAAATTAAGGCCAGACCGTATCATTCTAAGACATTTTTATTTTATTCGATGAATAATGGAAAACTATTAAAGTTTTTGATTAGGATAATGACCTGTTTGAATAAAAATTTACCTAGAAGTTTGGTTGATGCCTTTGAGAGAGAGAAAAAATAAACAGAGCCAGGAAAATCAGTTAGGGAGTCCAGGAAAAGAGTAAGGAAGGTATAAAATAGAAAAATAGGGATAGAAATGGAGAGAAGGGAGTGGGTAAAGTATGTCGCAGCATTATCATAGACAGGTTTGATAACTAACTAGACATGGAGTGCAAAGAAGCAGGGGAGAATCAAAAAGGACCTCACGTTTGTAAAGCCTTGGTGACTTGAAATGACTGAGCCATTAATAGAACTTGGCGACTTCAGAGGAGGATTATGTTTGAAGGTGGGGGAGGGGAGGGAGGAGGGTGATAATAAATTCAGTTTTGTGATATTTTACTAGCAATCTATTGCTGACTAACAAATTTTCCCAAGACAAAGTGGCTAAAAGCAGCAAACATTTATTATATCGCATAGTTTCTCAGGGTCAGGCATCAGGAAGTGGCTTGGCTAGGTGGCTCTGGGTGTCTCAGGAGGTTTCAGTCAAGCTGTCGGCCCAGACTGCTGTTATCTAAAGATTTGACTGTGTCTGCGGGAGCTTCTTCTAAGCACACTCACGTGGTTGTTGGCAAGAGTTTGCAGTTTCTGGCCATGTGGACGTCTCCATAGAACTGCTCACAATATGGCTTTTCTCAGGGCAAGGGATGCAAGAGAGGCAAAAAGAGAGAGGATGGGGCAGGAGGAGGAAGGAGAGGAAAAGGAGGAGAAAGAGGGAGGGAGGGAGGGAAGGAGGGAGGCAGAGCCGGAGCCCAGAAGAGAGCCATAGTTTTTTTAATAATCCAATTCTGAAGTGATATGCCAACACTCCTGCGGCATTCTATCTGTTAGAAGCAAGTCACTAAATCCAGCCCACACTTGAAGGGAGGAAAATTAAGCTCCACCTCTCCTGAAGGGAGAATTGGACAGATTTTTAAAACCACCACAGATGTAAGGTTTAGCTGCTGAGAATCTCTCTGGGCAAGGACAGCCACGGACTTTAGGAAATGTGCAGATGGAACTCAGGATTTTGATGAGAGTGCATACCGGGGATTGAGAAATTATTCTTTGATTCATTTGACTTACAAATACTTATTGCACATCTCCAAAGTGCCAGGCACTCTGTTGAGAGAAGGGATCGGATGGTGAATAAGACAATTAAGGTGCCTGTCTTTATCGTGCTGACAGCCTAGGGGAAAATTCAGATAAGCAAACAGGAAGTTATACATAGAAAATTATAATACCTTGGCAATAGGAAATGGGGAGTTAGAGGGTGAGATTTAAAATGAGATCTGAAGGATGTGTAAGAATTAAGCAGATGAAAACAGGGTTAGAAGAGAGACATAGAGGACAGTGTGGGTATCATGTGGAAGTCAGGAAAAAAGGATGCTGTCTAGGAGACGGGAGCTGTTTCCAACCTGGCTGCTCATGAACAGAATCTGGCCCAAAGGCTTATTTGATTTGGCCTGGATTCTGCTTTCTTTCTTTCAAAAAATGAAACCATTGCCAATATTTAAAAATCCTGGATTTCTGGTTTCTTTAGAAATTTGCATTCTCTTGTGGCATTTCCTGCTGGTGCTGAGATGGGGCTGTTCCCTTTCCAGGTCCGCCTGCCTCCCCACCCCTCTCAGTTGACGCCAATGCTGTTGCCCTTTACTATCTCATTTACATTGTTAGATGGGTCTATTTCCTTCATTCTGACTCTCTGCATTGCCCTCGTACACATTTACATGTGCAATTATTGATTGCATGTTTGGATACACCACCATTTGGTACACGTTTACATCATCCAAGATGACGGTAGATGTAGCATTGGGGGAAAAATTACCCTATCAAAGAGGGATTCTAGAAGGCACAGCTGAAAGGTCTGGAAGGGAAGGGAGGCTTGGCAGAGTGGTCAGATGGGTGGAAGCACTTGGCCATAAGAGGATGAAATGCTGGAGAGGACAGTGTTTGTGGGGCTGCCATTGAGGATGACAGACAACAGGATGGGGAGACACTGTGGGCTACAATCTCTCCAAAAGAGTAAGTTCTAGCAATCCCCTGAAGGAGGATGTTAATAAGAATAGCCAATCATCATGGAGCACTTACTATACATCAGCTCCTGTTCTAAGCACTCTGGACTCATTATTTCCATTATTATCGTAACAGTGCTAGGAGAAAGTACTAGTACTATATCATTTTTTTGGCAGATGGGGAAACTGAGACAGAGAGAAATTGAGCCACTAAAATTAGATAGTGGCAAAATCAGGATTTTATTCCAGGCCTTGTGACTCCAGAGCCTGAACTCTCACCCCAAAACTATGAGGGAGGAAATTTGAAAGCGGCATCACGACAGCATGAGCCAGCTGGGCGGGCTGGATGAACTGCGCTTGAAAATGGTTTCTTGTCTCCAGGATTTGCAGAGACACCAGCCTCTCTGGAAGGAGCTAACTTCATTCTGGATGAATTGTGTCTTCTTGATTTTAATTAGTTTGCTTTTTTTAATTTTTGGGCAGGCTCCAGAGAGAGGCTCCCAGCCTGAGGCTGCTGGTAAGTAGATGCCTAAGGCCTGATTATTAGAGGACTGATGTCATGAGCTAGGGCAGTCAGACCGTGTCGTGATAGTCCGATGCCTGGGGTCTCTAGGTCAGATGCCTGGTTTCTTGAGGCTGACCTAAGTACACAGTGCAGTCCAGGATTTTTATAAATCTATATTTATTATTAGTCACAAGCACTCTCAGTGTTGGGCCCTGCCTTGAGCTTTGTCTGTTGGGGTCTTGTGTAGTCAAGCATGGCGCAAAGGTATGCAGCCAGCTCCGGTGTGTTTTGTGAACTGTAACTAAGCTTCAGAATGTATCCTCGCTTGGGTCTTGCTAACGTGACTGAAAATGTTCAATATTTACAGCCTACAGTTCTCTGCTTCCACCTCCATGTTTGTGATAACCTCGCTTTAGAATGAAAATCCTGAAATTCTTACAGCTAAATCTCCCTCTTTCTTAGACGACGTCTATCTGAGAAGGGATAATTGAATTCACAGAAGTAGATAACTTGAGCTGTAAACATAGTTTATCAATTCAAATCTTTTCAATATGGTTTGGTTTATCTCTTGGCCTGTCTTGAGTCCTGGGGACCCCCTGAGGAACAAACGTAAACCCTTCCGGCTCCTGGTTTTGATAATTACCCTTAGCATCGGCTGCCAGAATTTCTTCCTAGCAGTATAGTGCCAGTTTTCCCTCTGGTTTTTCCTTCTTTTGCTGAATCAGAATAAGGCTCAGCATAGAAGCCCTCTGTCTTGCAACATTTGCCTAACATGTGCATTTCAGACTAACCGACAGCAATGTTGCTGTGGCAGTTTGGACTTCCTAGAAATAGCCTTTTCATAGTTGGAGGCATGTTAAAATAATAAAAGTAGGCTGTCATCCTTGGGTTATGGGTGAAAGAGCTATTTATAGATGAGCAAAAAATCCCCAATGTGATAACTTACATTATTGTACAAGGACAATGGAAAATTCTTCAGAAGACAGATAGTATAAAAGGGATTTAAAATTAACCTCGTCATGTTTTATTCATCAAGACCTTAAGTCGACTTATTTTTTTATGAAGGCCATATAATTTTGATTCCTTTTACCTCTCTTTTTAAAAATAAAACAGCAAGCCATTTAAATAATTGTACAAGGTTACAAAGTGTGGTCCTATTGGCCTGTCTTGCCTGAAGACCGATTTGTTTTGCTCAATAAATATTTTATAAAATTTTAGTTTTTAAGTCCTTTAGCCTGGGCTCGTTCCTTCTAGTTTATATAGTCTGCAGTGTGCTCTATGGCAGCACTGTGGGCCACTTCGAATGCCCGATGAGTATTACCTTGTGCGGATCATGTTTCTTCTATGCCCTGGTCTTTGTGCATATTGTGTCCTCAACTACTGTATCTTTCTTAACCCATTCTTTGAATGCAAATCTTACATATCTCATACACTACTTCCAAGAAGAGTTCTTAGGTTATTTTTGTCCATGGCTGTCTTTTGCCTTTTTTTTTTAAGATGGGGTCTCACTCTGTTGCTCAGGCTGGAGTGCAGTGGCGCAATTCCAGCTCACTGCAACCTCTGCTTCCCTGGCTCAAGTGATCCTCCTGCCTCAGCCTCCCGAGCAGCTGGGACTACAGTCTCACACCACCACACGCAGCTAATTTTTGTATTTAGGGGCTTTGCTATGTGGCTAGGGCTGGTCTCAAACTCCTGGACTCAAGTGATCCTCCCCACTGGGACTCCTGAAGTGCTGGGATTACAGGTGTGAGCCACTGCGCCTGGCCACTCTCTTGCCTTCTTACTTCTCAACACATGTAATTCTCAAATGTTGGGGATCAGGTAGAGGAAATGTGATTATTGAAATGTGTTATAATAATGTTATAATGATACTTAAGATCCTTGAGGACAGGTACCATGTCATCTAATTGAAAATGCACACCTCAATGTTGGCCACAGCTTACACATTGTAGTTCTTTTGGATTGCATAGCATTTCAGATTTACTTGGTTCATTTGACACTTCAAATAATGAATAATCAGACATTGGAAAGTAAAAAAAGAAAAACAAGGAAGGAAGAAGAAAAAGAAAGAAGGAGAAAGGGGGAGAAGAGAGGAAAGAATCTGGAGCAATATAATTCATAGAGAATCACCAAGATTAAAATCCGATCAGATCTTAAAGAACACTTAGGGACCCTCCCTCAGATTATGAGAAAATAGAGACACAGAGAGTGAGGTGACTAGTTGAAAGTCACACTGCTAGTTAATAGAAGCATGAAACTAGTAATGTAGTCTGCCAATTTCCACTCCAGTGTCATTTCTCTCTTCCTCCTTCCCTCTGTATGAGTGTGTGTGCATATGACTGTGTGTGTATGCACCCCCACACACATTGTTATATATAGAGTGTGTTTTGGAAGTCTCTCTAACAAAAACAAAAGCCCACTGACCCAGCATCAGCCTTTTTGTATTGATGGAACAGGATTAATTGAAGCTGTAACATTAGGAATATATAGTTAATTTGATTGAGAAGGTTAGGGAATCCAGCGATACATTTTAGAAAAGTTTTCATCTGTAATGGTTAAACAGTTGTTGGTGCTTTAATGTGTCAGAAACCTTCAGTTAGCTAGAAAGCTTGACTGTCCAAACCATTTCCTTCCACCAAGTTTACAGATAGTTATGCTTGGATTGCATTTCAATTAGTTTGCTAATGTGAAGCCTCAGCCTCTCTGAGTCTTTGGAGCAAGAGAGAGAGGCTCCAGGTGGAAGGAGTGTCCTTGCAGACGGTTTCTCTTGCTTTCCTGCCCTTCGTGTGGTGGGGGATTGATATGCAGCTGTTCTCCAGATGCCAGCTCTTCCCCAGAAGCAGCTGCGTCTCAGCAGGGGCCCCTTCTATCAATGTGACAACCTGCTGAGGGCTTTGGAACTTTTCCAGATGTAAGGCATGTTGAGGCTATAAAACATAATCATTAGCATTATTTCCATTTTCGTTTTAGAGTCTCAGCTGTTAAAAGTTTCTTGTACAGATTTAGGGCTTAATTGTTCTCATTTTTCTTCATAGGTAGCTTCTTTTAGACAGCATGGGATCTTCCCTTGGAGCTGGTTTTCCTAAAAAGAAAGAGAGAATAGCTATGAGTAATGTTCCTTGCTTCTGGCTGGCTGGGAAGGCTGAGATTAGAGAGCAGTCTTTTCCCAGCTGCAGTTATATGAGTGTCTGTGAGCTAAACATAATCGTCCATGGCTTTCTTTTGCTGAATCACAGGCTTTCTTTTGCTGAATTCACTTGGAATCAATTTCTTCTTTCTTTCTTTTTTTTTTTCTACCCTCCCCTTCCTTTGTGAACACAGCTCTTATCTTTCATATAGCCTGGAGAGGATCTCTTCTTACTTCATCCTTCTTGGAATCTATGTGCTATTCAAGAGGGACAATATAATTTTTTTTTTGGCGGGGGAGGGTGTTACTTGAAGATTGACAAGCTAACATTACTTTGCATGAAAAAAATGATTTTATATTGAGGGTGAGAAATTTGGAAATAGAGAACTTGAAGGTTTCTGAAAATATTAATCAAAGAAACAGATAAAATAATGACCTTGAATAAATTTGCCCACAGAAATGTATCTTATTGGTTTATATTGTAGTCACTTTGTCTTGAAAACCCAATTCCTCAGTGCACAGTCTCAGAATCACACTGAGTTTCGATGACAGGATTAGAAATACTCACACAACTCCATGCTGGTCGTCGTAGGCAGGCGATTTATGGCATCAGCGGTAAGCATCTCATGCCAGGAGCTGCTGAGAAGGATTTGTTCACACAGGGAACCCAATAATTGGCCAGAGGAGAGAGCCTCATGCATACTGTATCTAAATACCCTGCAATGTTTTACAAGTCTTGAATTAGACATTCAGAAGATTCTTGTCAGCTTCCTAGCTTTCAGAAAGCTGGACAGGCAGGCCCCCAAGGGACTTGAGCTGCAGCCCTCTCTGGAGGCTGGGTGTGGGGCTAGGTGGATTCCTGAGATCCACAAATCTGTCTTCTCCAGTGAGCTCCAGTGTCTGTGAAGAAAGATGCACAGGTTAGATGGAGAGTGCAGGACCTTCAATCAGAAATCCCTTCTTTTGCTTAATAGCATAAAAGAGTATGTGTAGTAAGATTCCATTTTAAGAACACACACACACACACACATACACACACCCCTATCATCTCTTTATCTAAAAATGTGTACCTAAAAGAAGATAGAAAGACATAAAGCTGACATTGCATTGATTTTGAATAATCTGTGTTTTCTTTTTTGATTTTAAAAGCATTTTCTGATGTTTCTTATATTTTCTATTTTTTCAATAACACGAGTTACCTTTATAATCAGAAAATATCTAAAGAAGTGCGCAAATCTACGAAATATTTGAGCCCACAAATTAACATCAGAGTTGGACAGGATCAGTGTTGAGATTCTTTTCTCTACAAATCTCCTGGAATCCCAAATACTCTGGAAAGCCACCCTATGTGTCATAAAAGCTAGCTCAGGCAGAGCAGTAGGAAAACACAGATCTGCAATCTTGCTATCATTGTTGCTGGTGGATTTCTCTAATATCCATACTTTTATTATCCCATTTTGGCTAGTTATGTGACATATACAATTGTGAAAATGCCCGATTCTCTTAAAGATCTGTGCATCTTATTGTATATTAATTATATATACGTAAAATAGAAATAAAAATAAAAAATCAACATAAGATGAAATGTGCAATTTTAGACCTTTTTAAATTTCTGTGGGATTATTTTTGCACAAATTGGTGGTCTGGTCAGAAAAACGCCCAGTGGGAATAAAAAATGTGATATTAATAATATTAGCAAAAGCCATCACTTCTCCCAAGAAATAGCAGCCTCCAAAGTGCTGAAGGAAGGCACTGAGAAAAATCCCTTAGCTTTTATAATTGGGAGAGTTAACAATAGCGTGCGAGAAGCTCTGTGATGTAAAAATGTTTGAAAGATACAAAACATCATCTGGCATTAAATCACTGAAGAAGGCAAGAACAAGATAACATACCTGGGATGTCTTTCATTTTATAAGTAATAAAATCACATTCAAATGGTGATGTTTTCCCCATCAGTGTTGGAGGCTGCGCCCCTCCCAATGTGTGGGACATTTTAATAATAAGCAAATGGACTTAAACCCTTGATAAAGCCAAAAGCTTATTTCCTAGGCCTTCTTTTTAATTTCAGTGGTGCAAGGTGAATTGGAAAACCAATTAGATTTGTTTTGTTCCAAATATTTAGCTAATAAAGTAAATTTAGAAAAAATTATTCTAATTATTGTCTCAGTCTTTAATCTTCAGATAGAGAATCATAAGAATTGTGTTTCTTATAATTATTATAAAAATAGTATTTTAAGTTTTTGGTGCATGATAGTTTTTAAAGCATTTTCACATACTTGATCTCAGTGAATTACCCTAACACCCCTCAAAGAAGTCAGGCTAAGAATTACTACTTTTTATTGTAAGGAAAATGAAGTTCAGCGAGGTTATGTGACTTTCCCTGTCCACTGCTAGAAACTGGAGCTGTTCCTCTCAGTCTGGATTCTGATATGCCTGAATCAGAATCGACATTTGTTACTTATTTCTATTTTAGAAAAATTTGTTTAACCAGAATCCACCAGATCAGTGAGTTGGGTTGCTCTGGATGAGTGAACGCCTGAGGCCTTCCACCTATGGAGTTTATATTAGGGTCCAGGCTCCTCCTGCTTCACTGTTCTATGGCTAAAAATGAGGTCACTGTAAAAGTAATAATTTAAATATTTCCAGATCAAGTTAAGTTCCTGAAAAAGGTAGAAGTGTAAACCCCCATACAATTCCCCACTACTTTCAATGGGGATTCAAAAGGGAGTTGGCCCAGGTCGGTAAAATGCCAACATACACTGCTAGTAAACATTTTTACCCATCTGTCATTGGAGGGAGTCCAGAATTCTCCTTTTTAATGGGGTCCAAATCTGCCCTTGGAGGCTCTAGCTCTCCCTGAGCCACTGTGAGGTTGATTCTCTCTGAGAAGTGGGCAGCTGTGCCTGGCTAACCTACTGTCTGTTTCTCTTTATCATATGGGCATCAAAGCAGGATAGCTTAGCACCCTGGTCTCAAAGCTTGCTCAAAAAAAAAAAAATAATAATAATAGTAATAAGAAAAATCTGTCAGTTCTGCTAACAGTTTGTGTTAGTCTGTTCTCACGTTGCTGATAAAGACATACCTGAGACTGGGTAATTTATAAAGAAAAAGAGGTTTAATGGACTCATAGTTCCACGTGGCTGGAGAGGACTCACAATCGTGGCAGAAGGAGAAAGGCACGTCTTACACGGCAGCAGGCAAAGAGGGAATGAGAGCCAAGCAAAAGGTTCTCTTATGAAGAGAAATGGTTTATCTTATAAAATCATCAGGTTTCCTGAGACTTATTCACTATTGCAAGAATAGTATGGGGGAAACCTCCCCCATGATTCAATTATCTGCCACCAGGTCCCTCCCACAACACATGGGAATTATGGGAACTACAATTCAAGATGAGATTTGGGTGCAGACACAGCCAAACCATGTCACAGTTTTCTTCCCCATACCTGAATCTGAAGACTTAGTAGAGGTCTAATATCTAAAGTCAGACACAAGGCTTTCCTGCATTCCTTGTATTCCCTTCCTCCACTTGGCAATATATACACATGCACCCGTCCAAAATCTTCAGCAAAAATCTCATATGCAAATAACATTTGGTGGCCCCACCATTTGGTCATCACACAGGCCAGGCTGCTCAGACATGTTTGAATCCCACTTGTGGCTCAAACCAAAGCCTCTGCCCCATTATTCAGCTGGAGCAATAAGATTAACACCTGTGAAAAGATAAGTGCACAATCCAACATGGAACATAATCAAAGGCTACACAGACGACATGTACTGCCAGTGCTATGGGATTCTGGGCCAGGAAAGGTCCCCACAGGCACATGTTGGGAAAGACTGCACATGAGGATAGAGGTGTGCTGAATCTGGAAGAAAGGGCAGGATTTTGATAGGAGGGATCCTGCTTTCATTAATCGTACTTGAGGCATACTTAGCACATACATCCTTATAGAGTTCATTTAATGAGTTTTCTAATTTCCTGCCTTCAAGGGAAACTGAATTACTGCCCCCCCCCCTTTTTTTTTCTGGCACTAGAAAGAGAAGTGTTTCAGTTCCAATTCCATGCCTTCATGTATTGAAATTATTCAGCCCAGAGATGAGGGGTTTTGTTTGTTTGTTTGTTTTGTTTTTTTGAGACAGGGTCTTGCTCTGTCCCCCAGGCTGGAGTGCAGTGGCGCAATCTTGGCTCACTGCAAGCTCCACCTCCCGGGTTCACGCCATTCTCCTGCCTCAGCCTCCCGAGTACTGGGACGAGATGAGGGTTTTTTAGACCAAAAGAGAAGCAGTGGAGACAGTAAGAAGTTACTGGATTTTACTGTTTGCTGATGAATGGGATGTGGAGAAAGAAAGGAGGTGAGAATGATTGTCAGATTTTTGTCCCAATCAACTGGAAGGATGATGTTCCCATGGACTGAGATAAGGAAGGCTGCAGGCTCAAGATGTTATTGAAGAGAGAGGATTGGAAGCTCAGTGTTGCACATTTTAAGTTTGGTGTACAAACTGAGATACCTGGTAGCCAGTGAGATGTATGAGTCTAAAGTGCAGAAGAAAGTTCTGAGGGAGAGATACAAATTGAAGTCGTTGGCACAGACATGACCTTTAAAGCCATGGCACTTAAGGAGAGCACCTTGAAAATAGGAGGAGATGGAGAGAAGGCAAGGCCCCAGGCCTGAACTCCGAGCCTAGGGGTGCCCCAACATCCCCAGTCATCATTTATGTCTTTCAGATCCATGGGCTTCCGTTCCCTGCACCTCACCTCCAGGCGCCAGGGTCACAGGCTCTGCTACCTCAGCCGGGCACTGCTGCCATCTGCTGGGCACTGGTGGGGCTTCTCCTGTGTGCGGCTACTCGGGGTGCCACAGTGCTGCGTTCTGCAGAGGGGGAATAGTCCTAGACACTTGAGATCCCAGAGACGGGTAGAATGGGGGTGACGTGTATGTGGGCACACAGGGATTTACCAAAGCAGTGCAGCTTATGCCCCCGAATTTAACAACTGAAAACTCCAAATTCTCCCTCCTGGAACTACCTACCACTCAACCAACTTCTGCAGGACTCAAATTCCATTCAAACACCACGCCCACCTTAGAATTGTCCCTTCCCTGACTCCATCGGCAATGCTTATCTGTTTGAACTTCTATTCCCTTGGAATGAATTCTCTCCTGGGAGGTTTCTTCATCCTTCATTCAAATAGACATTTGGCAAGTCTAGCACATCAGTTTGCCAGACATACCTAGATATATATCAGCTCTAGCAGTGGGGCTTTTAGGCGTTTACAGGGCCCTAAATTCAGACATTTTCTATTTCCTATAAGAACATCTCACATGTTAGTTACTCTGAAGTTCACTAGGGCAGAATGCCATACATCTGATTTATAATAACGTTTAAAAAGATGGTATCTTCTGGTGTGGGGGGTATCTTTTCTGAAACGTTTTTAATCATTAGCTTCAAGGGAACAAAACTTCATTTGGCACCAGCAAAGGCAAGGCACTTTGCATATGAGTTGGTAGACGTTTGATATTTAGCTGGTATATAGGTGAAAGTATACAGAAGTCTATGATACTTAAAAGTGTTTGGAAATGTGACTATTAAGATCACACATTCGTTTTATTAATTTTTTATTATGGTCATGCTTTCTTGAAATTTGGGGTTTCAAAGTCTTTTTAAAAATTGATATTTTATTATTATTGTTTTAGAGACAAGGTATTGCTCTGTTGCTCAGGCTGCAGTGTAGTGTCATGATTATAGCTCACTGCAGCCTTGAATTCCTGGCCTTAGTGATCCTCCTGCCTTGGTCTCCCAAAGTGCTGGGATGGGTTTCAAAGTCCTTAACAATTATATTAGCATTAGGAATCTATGCATGCCATAACAAGTATTTATTTTTGAGCTTGAGCAGGACCCACAGTGGTTTTGCCCATGTACCTATTTTGGTATTTTTCTGGTTATACCACTTCTGCTACTACATTGTATGAAGATCTGCAGAGACAGGTTGAAAGTGTGTGGGTAAGCCCCAGTGCTGCTGGTTGGTGTTTATTTCAACTGATTGGATGTCGTCTTTGAGGACATTCTCAAAGAGGACATTTATGTAAATAAATTTGGAGTACTACTCCTGATTTTAGATAGAGTTGTTAACCCACTAATGTGGTAGTTTACATTTTATAGAATGATTTTATATACTTATCACATTGGAAAATTGTAACAACTCTCTGAGGTAGATGAAGGAAATATAATATTCATTACATTTTTTCTTTTTTCTTTTTTTTTTGAGATGGAGCCTCATTCTGTTGCCCAGGCTGGAGTGCAGTGGTGTGATCTTGGCTTACTGCAACCTTTGCCTTCTGGGTTGAAGCGATTCTCCTGCCTCAGCCTCCTGCATAGCTGGGATTACAGGCACCCACCACCATCCCTGGCTAACTTTAGTACTTTTACTATGGACGGGGTTTCACCATGTTGACCAGGCTGGTCTTGAACTCCTGACTTCAAGTGATCTGCCTGCCTCGGCCTCCCAAAGTGCTGGGATTACAGGCGTGGGCCACCACGCCTGGCCAACTTTCTTTGAAAGATAGGAAAACTCAAAGTTGCAATGATCACACTCCAGTTTATACAATAAGAATCATCAACATCATCTTCAGGACTCAGGGCCTCTGAGTCCTGGGAAAGTGCTCTCTCTAGTAGGCAAGCTTCCCTTTTCTTTCTTTTTTTTTTTTTGAGATGGATTTTTGCTCTTGTTGCCCAGGCTGGAGTACAATGGCACGATCTTGGCTCACCACAACCTCTGCCTCCCAGGTTCAAGCAATTCTCCTGCCTCAGCCTCCGGAGTAGCTGGAATTACAGGCAAGCACCACCACGCCTGGCTAATTTTTGTATTTTTAGTAGAGACGGGGTTTCTCCATGTTGGTCAGGCTGGTCTTGAACTCTCGACCTCAGGTGATCCACCTGCCTTGGCCTTCTGCCCTTTCGATCATTATCTAAATGGACTTTAGTTTCTCTTTAGAGCTGCTGTAGAGAAGGAATATTTGCTACTGCATATTTTTCACTACTTTTTTAAGCGACATTTTCTTCTCATTTTGGTTTGTGTGTTTGGGAGAAAATGTCTCATCTAAATGGAAACATGAGGATGTAAATTTATAGGCTGATGCACAGGAGAGAGGAGGGGGTGTCTTGTGGGTGATGACAGGTGTGTGAGGGATGTGAGGTTGTGAGCAGGTGTGTGAGAGAGTGTGATGGAGCACAGTCATGTCAGGCTGAGTAACATTTCCTCTCCACAGGGTAATTTACTAGGGGACCCTTGACACAGCAGGAAATGTGGAATAGATAGTGTAAGAACAGCTGGAACACCTGGAAAAACTGTATACTTGGAGGGAACTGTGGATTCAACATCTTCATCGTCATTTAGTTTGCTACCTGTTATTGTTAGTTATCTTTCTTTGGATATGTTATTTTTTTTTCTAACTGCATGCCAAGCTTTCAGATGGAAGGAACGGTATTTTGCCTCAATACATCCCTGCAATATCTGGCACAGTAGAAGAAACGGTGCATGTGTTTAGGACTCATTGTCAGTTATTTATTCCTGCTATTCTCAGTGGTCAGGGAGACATATAGCTTATTGCCCCACAAGCTGTAGTTAAAAACAAACAAACAAACAAAATCCATGAGCCCCAGTAAGGGAAATCTGTTAATAGTCATGCTTCCTTCAACTCTTAAGGGGTCCGAACACAGTAATGCTGTCATTTGGGTTTGCAGATAGATTTCTTTAGGTAAAAACTTAACAAAAAAAACAAATAAACATTCTGGAAAGTCCAGTCAGAATAGCCTATCTCAAGAAAGTTTTGTTTGCTTAAACTTAATAGTTCTGTCAACCTAATCACTTCCCTTCCAATAATTTCCCTGTGATCCATTTCACCCCAGATTTTCATAATGATCATTTGCTGGCAGTAGAAACTCAGCAGCAGAAAGCATACTATGTAAGCTGCATGCAGGTCAAGACTTGGATCACACAATGCTTGTGATAATTGCAAAAATGACATCAAATTATTCTCCTCCGTCGTCCATACCCCCTTGCAATTTACTTCATAGCTCCTCTCATCACATTTGGAGTATCTTTCTCTACTCCTTAAGTCCGGGGTGTACTTGATTTTGCCATTGGGGCATTAATTAATGTGACTCTAGTAAGGACTTGAAAAGTGCTTTTTTATTGAGACTTTGCTGTCTTGCTGCTTTCCAAGGCTGCTATGTGAATAAACCCAGGCTAGCTGACCACATGAGAGCCAGGTGGCATAGTTGCCTCTGTTGCCCCAGCCAATAGCTAGTCAAGCCCCAGAAGCAAAGCTGCCTTAGCTGACTGACAGCTGACTTTAGCCATATAAGTGAGTCCAACTGAGACTAGCAGAGGAATCACCCAGCTGAGCCCAGCCCAACTTGCTACTCTGTCAAATTTTGAGCTAAATACATGGTTCATGTTTGTATTTATTTATTTATTTATTTATTTATTTATTTATTTTGAGACAGAGTCTTGCTCTGTCATCCAGGCTGGAGTGCAGTGGCGTGATCTCTGCTCACTGCAACCTCCACCTCCTGGGTTCAAGCAATTCTCCTCCCTCAGCCTCCTGAGTAGCTGGGATTACAGGCGTCTGCCACCATGCCCAGCTAATTTTTTTTTTTTTTGTATTTTTAGTAGAGATGGGGTTTCACCATGTTGGTCAGGCTAGTCTTGAACCCCTGACCTCGTGATCCACCTGCCTTGGCCTCCCAAAGTGCTGGGATTACAGGTGTCAGCCGCCATGCCTGGCATAAATGGTTCATGTTTTAAGCTACTAAGTTTTGTGGGGGCTATACAGTAAACATCAACTGATACAGTCCTCAGTCCTCAATAAAAATTATTGAATAGAAAATTTAAATGAATGAATAAATGATTAAATAAATGAAATAGGTTGTGATTTTATTCAATCTTCCCATTCCACAAATAAGGAAATTGAAGTCAAAGTAGTTAAATAACTTGGCTCATATGAGGCAGCAAGTTTGCGGAGAGACAAGTATAAACTATTATAATTTCCTTTTAAAATAACGTTATGGCTCCCTAATGATATTTTAAGCTCCTTGAGAGCAGGAAACATGTTTCTATTTCTTTACATCATCAGGGTCTACAAAAAGTATTTCCTGCATTTCTGATTTGCAAATTACTGTTTTAATATATAGTATATGGCCACAGCACATGAGTCAAAAGGCAGAACAGCTTTAGTGAAAAGCAAATCTCTTTCTCACCTCTTTCACCTAGCTACCCAATTCTCTTCTTCAGAGGCATTCACTGTCAAAACTTTTTGTTTGCTTGTTTGTTTTGTTTTATGTTCTTTCAGAAGTCTATCATATGTTTGTTATAGATGATGGTGAGTAGAACTCAGGGCTTGTTTGTTTCCAAAAATCTGGGAAAGGAGAATATGGGACAATAAACAAAGCCCAGTCCCATGCCTCCCTCTTAACCATCAGCTATACCATCTACGAAACCACACCATTTTTTGGAGACAAAGTTGAACTAAAAAATAATCAGGGCTGATCAAAATAATCAGAGTAAGTGATATCTTCTGGGTTATTGTGGCCTATATCCTAGCAAAATGAAAAAACAAAAACAGAAACAAAAGCAATGTGAAGATATAAGGGATTCTCTAGATGTTGGCTAAGAGCCATACCCTTAAATGTTTTGTCTGGATCAGAAACAATGGAAATATGTCTCCAAAGGCTCAAAGGGATTGCTTTGCTATCCTGTAGGGGTAATTGTGCATAGACAACATTGACATTCTGGGGCTGGACTGGGGGAAGACACAACAAAGGAGAAGGGAAAGAATGTGAGATGAAGTTGGGGTGCATTTCAGAAGGATCGGGGCTTCCAGTAGTTTAAAATGTGGTAGATAAATTAAGAGGATGAAATTTCAGAAATGGGTGTGGCTGTCACAGAAAGCAGGCTATGTTATACCGTGGAAATACAATACATTTCTGTAAAGTAGGGAGCTAAGAGCTAGATTGCTGGAATTAAGAAGTAGGGGACGGAAAGAGGGAGGACTTGTATAGAACGTAAAGGTACTAAATGAACACCATGTGTGCAAAGTTTTTTGGCTACTATGGGAGAGTGAAAGATGAGATAGAATAGAGGAAGAGAGAAGAAAGCATTAAAATATGCCTTTTAAAAAGTGTTTTTAAGATGGGGAAGTTCAGGACATGTTTTAAAATGGAAAGAACTTCTCTCCCACCACCCAAAGAAAGGGCCAAAGAAAGAAAAATTATGGGAAAGAAGTCTTGGATAAAGGGGACAAACTCATTTCTCCTAATAATATCCTACATATAACCTAATTTTTTTCAAAGTGCTTCAAGTACTGTATCTCCTAGGTATTTCTTCTTATAAATAGACTTACTGGCTATACAAATTTAGAGTTATTTTTCTCTGTCAAGAAAACTAAATATTTTTACAATACATTTTAGCTTTTTATAAAAATTAAAAACCCAAAGTTTTATTTTCTCTTATTTCCTCCCTTTCTCCCTTTTCCTTAATGCATTATCTTTTTATAGTCACCTCTTCTCCATGTTTCTGTGCCTTAGCATTTTGCCAGAGATGATGAAATATCACCACCCCCCTCACTTTGTCATTTTCTTTCAACTTGTTCTATACTAAAATGTTGTTCTGCTTCCCCAAAGTTTTTACTGTCAAAATTTTATAGCTCACCTCTTTTCTACAAGTTTACTTGAGGCAGATGCTTGTCTCTTGCATTAGGATGATGTAAATTTTTACCAGCCCTCTGAGGGACGTGATACATACAACATTCCCACACCAGCCTTTCATTATGATATTCATCACGTAGCACAGGTTGACTTGTTTCTTAGCAGAGTGGTTTTTCTACCACTGCGATGTCTTAATTTTGTGTGATGAGGGTTTTTAGATCCTAGTGTGTGCTAGGGGTTTCAGATAAACTGAATTTCCTTCTGCAGAAAGAATTTCTTTTCTGGTTCAGAAAGCTAAATTTCTTTCTGTGGATGTCTATTAAAGACAAGTTTTTCTCAACATCTAGCCTCATTCTAGTCTGTTTCTGTTGTCTTGCATTAAGGTATGTCTTCTTCTTGGAGCCTAACCAAAGGCTTGGCTCCCCAAATTCTCCCAAACAGAATTATATTCTAGGACAGAATCATAATATCCATCAGATGCTACATTCTGGAAATTTCATGTGCCTGAGAAGTCAGGGATATGGGTGGTTTGTTTTCAGTACTCCCAATATCTTTTTCAGTATCATCTTGTGTCTCATTTCTCTTCACCAAGTACTTTTGCTGGTTAAAGTTTTGCTGTGATAGTTATGGGAGGTATTAGTAACTTTAGGAAGAAGGCAGTACTTGATCTGATTCTTAGATGATGACCTCTTAGACCCCAGGGAACCCAAAGGGGAGATATATTTGGGCAGGGGAAGGATCATCCTGACATTCTCCAGTCCACCCAGTAAGTTGTTGCTGACTCTGCATGCTTATAAGACAGCCCAGCCTCCATGGTAATTATCAGTGCTTATACCAAGGTTCAAGGCTGCCTTTTTGCCAGTGCCTCTGCTTAATGATCACTTCTCTCTACGTTCTTCACGACCTCACAGCTCCATCGCACTCTGCTGCGCTGGCCACCTGCATATCAAAGTTGTACTTCATCTGTACGTCCTGTCTCTGGCAACTGTGATGTTCAACTTCCCTGAACTAGAAGAAGAGGGAAGAAGAAAAACCTCTTCTTTGTTGAGAATTCATTCCAGCACAATTACCCGGCAGGGAGCCTGCCTTCTAGGTTCCTTCCCATGCACTGCTGGAAGCTTCCAGCATCCTATCTCTGCAGCTCTAACCCTGTGTCTGCTTTGATAAGAGCTATGGTGTAATCAGCACAGCCGCAGTTCTCTAGCTCTGATTCCCCCTTGTGGCTTCTGCATTCCTGTTGATAATTAAAGAAAGCTTTCTTGCCATGATGCAGGCTATATAAAATAAGTTAATAAGTAATAAAGCAGCTGGCCTTAAGCCAGGAACTTGCTGCTGCTGGTATTGGTCCCATCCTGTGGTATAGTTACTGAGGGGGAAGGAAGCTTGGCTCTCAGACACAGGCTTTTGGAATGGATAGCTGAGAGAGTAAGCTTGGCTTGACGTGCCACTAAAAATGTAAGAGCCATAAAGAACATTCTGTGAGAGAGTTTATGGGTCCCTGGCCTTTGAATGAGATGGATCACTGACCCTCCTTCCTATGTTCCCACCTCATCGTCTCTCAAGTCCCAGATTAATTACCTCTTTTTGCCATCCATATCACTGCATAGCTCACTCCTATTTTATTAAGTTTAAAATAAATGCAGCAGGGACTTGATCTCCAAGTTTTATGTTACTCAACCCTCAATTTCATATCTTCCTTTTCAAGATTGCACCCTGATACATTAAAGATGAGTGCCTTGAGAGCCATTTATTTTGAGATTACTGTGTGCTCACTTATTGTATTAGAGTTCTCCTGTGAGATAGAACTAATAGGATAGCCAGATGGGTGGATGGATTGACAGACAGACAGATGGATAGATAGATAGATAGATAGGTAGATGGATGGATGGATATGAGGTGATCTATTAGGGAAAGTGGCTCACATGATTATGGAGCCTGAGAAGTCCCATCACAGGTCATCTGTGAGCTGGAGAATCAGGGAAGCCAGGAGCGTGGCTCAGGCCAAGTCCGAAGGCCTGATAATCAGGGAAGCCAGGAGTGCAGCTCTCAGGCCGAGGCCAAAGGCTTGAGAACATGGGGCCACTGGTGTAAGCCTTGGAGTCTGAAGGCTGGAGAACTTGTTGTTTTGAGATCTAAGGGCAGAAGAAGAAGGGTGTCCCAATTCTAGAAAAGATAGAGTAAATTAGTTTTTCCTCTGCTCTTTGTTCTATCAGGGCCCTCAGCCAATTGGATGGCACTGCCCCACACTGGGTGAGGGTGGATATTCCTTACTCAGTCCACTGATTCAAATGCCAATCTCTTCTGGAAACATCCTCACAGACATAGCTGGAAATAATCCTTTAGCAGTGATCTGGGCATCCCTTAATGCAATCAAGTTGACACCTAAAATTTACCATCACACCCATGATCTCTTGAAGTGGCCATGGGTTGTTTCTCTGTTCCTGGAAGCCTTGGAGAATCTTCCCCATAATGAGGTTTCGGCTCCATCACAGCCTAGGAAACTTTCTGGGAAGTGTTTGGGCCTGGAGGAGAGTGGGGTGGTGGTGAGCCTGTTTTGATTAATAACAGATGTCTTGCTTGCATTTAGTCTGCCTTCGGTACCAAAAGAAGAGCTGAGACCATTGTTCAGGTGATTTGGGTTAAAAAATCCCTGTACTCAATTTCCTTCAAAGAAGAAAGTGATATTTGATTGTGAATGAGCCAAGATGTCTGTTTCCATGAATGAGGGTAATTGATGCTCAGGGCACACATTTGCTTTTATTGGCTGCCCATATTGTCCCCGGACATGGAAAAGGTACAACTCTACAGAGGGCTGAAAGGGTAGTTTCAGGAGCTCCCGCAGCAACAACCCCTCTAAACCCTGCAGCCTTCCAAACCCACTGGCAGTTAAGTAAAGCATTAGCAAAATAAGCTCTTCCACACCTAACTGCTACTTCTGACTCTGATGTTTATTCTGGAATTATCTACAGCTCATCCCTGGTTTCTGTAGTTGACTGTAAGCTTTGGGTTTCATACATTACTCTCTAAACATCCCTTGGTACTGACTTCATGGTGACATTCAAAACATTCACTAACACTCTTTCCCTCCTGAATACTGATGTGTCATCTTCTACTTGCTTCACACATACTGTCCCAGAGTTGTTCTTGGTTGATTCACACTTCCTCCTAGGTTTCCTACCCCAGGTTGGCTCCTGACTCTAGCTCCTCTTAAAGTTATTTACTGTGAAACTTGACTGCCCGGCAGGTGATGAAACAATTGCCACCATTTATTTGCTGACTCATCCTGAGATCCAAAGATATAATTATGACAACTACCGTTCGAATTAATCAACCACATTTCTACAACTAGGGCTGCCACAATGTACAACTATAGGGGCCACCACTCACATACAATGCAAGGTGAACGGTGCCTCTTAGCATTGTGCTATGTGAAGGTCCTGGTGAAAGCTTTGTCCATGTACAACAGCAGTTCCTTTAATCCCAACATGCAAAACTAGACCGTAGATGAATCTGGAAACTCTGACATATTTAGTGATCACAGGAATGTTAAGATCAGACTTGCTAGAGTGAACTGATTTATTACTGTCTTCTGTGTCTACACTCTAGGTGTACGTGAAAAAGCCACACTGTGGCGGGTCAGGCACAATAATAGAAAAATAGAGAGTGGGTTATATGCATTTATGTTACATTCTGCCACATCACTCAGTGCTCTTATGCATCTTTATCCCTAGCTTTTTCCACCATTCTTCTCAATCTGGAACATTCCCTACTATTCAGAGTCTGTTCTATTTGGAGTTAGTCAATCCCCTTCCTAACACACACTGAATCCTTTGCCCCTCCTCTTTTTGCCCCAAACACATTTCTAGGAAGGCTTATCTTGGATTTCTTTGCTGATGGGATTTGGCAATTTTGATAGTGGTTATAATTTTTCAGGTAACCTCTATAATTCTTTAATTCTTGGAAGGCTAGGAGAGATGGGTTTTTTTTTTTTATCATCAGGAGGATCAGGAGTTGGATTAAGCTATAAACTATCCTTCCTGTGTACATGTATAGCGATCTGATTTCAGTGACTACTTAATCTCCCTTTATTTATATACCATTATAAGAGGATTGAATTATATAATTCCAGCTATATGACTGATTAAATAGCATGTTCCGTATGATGTATTAGTACTTTTTGAGCACCTACTCTATGCAAAGTTTATTGTAGCAAACAAGTGAAATTGAATTTGATGTTGTATCGAGGAAGATAAATATTTCACTATTGATTATGCAATATTTGATTATGGTTCCTTTAAAGCACCTTGAAAGGGAGGTATAATAGGCAGTGAGAGCTGATAAAAAGAAAGCTAGCTGTCCTTGAGGGCCAGGGAAGACTTCCTTGAGCTAGAGTTGAGATTTGAATATAGAATAAGAATTATTCAAAAAGGTGAAGTGATGATAATGAAGGAATTGGGGAGTGGAAGTCATCTGGCAGTAAATGTCCCAGGTAGAGCCTAAGGCATGTGAAGATTCTGAAGTAGGAAGAAAAATGGCATATTTAAAGAGCTAAAAGATGGCCAAAATGAAAGGAACAGAGAGAGCTTGGGGAAGCGTAATATAGATGTCGGCAGAGGTCAGCTCACACGTGGCTGTCTGGATCATGTAAAGGATACGGTCACAAGCCAGGTTTCCCAAGAAGCAGACTCAAGACATAGACAAGCAGCATGCAGGGAGTTTATTGATGAGTACTTTAGGGATCAATACCTGTAAAAGAGTGAAGCAAGTGGGACTGGAAAGAGAGATAAGTTGAATTAGGGTATAGTCTCAAGAAATATGTCAGTTCATTCTATAGAGAGCTAGGAGGGCTTCTCAGAATTACCGAAGTTTAGGTGAGGGGGCTGAGTCTTTATGCTTTCTCAATGACCAGTTGACCAGTAGCCAGTTGAGAAGTGCAGTGGGGAAGGGTGTGCTTTCTTAATTGAGTGGCTCTCTTCGTCTGAGGACAAGTCCAGGAGAGGGATTCAGCTGACAATTGTCAGCTTTTTAATTTAATTTTATTATTATTATACTTCAAGTTTTAGGGTACATGTATACAATGTGCAGGTTAGTTACATATGTATACATGTGCCATGCTGGTGTGCTGCACCCATTAACTCGTCATTTAGCATTAGGTATGTCTCCTAAAGCTATCCCTCCCCCATCCCCCCCACCCCACAACAGTCCCCAGGGTGTGATGTTCCCCTTCCTGTGTCCATGTGTTCTCATTGTTCAATTCCCACCTATGAGTGAGAATATGCGGTGTTTGGTTTTTTGTTCTTGCGACAGTTTACTGAGAATGATGATTTCCAATTTCATCCATGTCCCTACAAAGGACATGAACTCATCCTTTTTTATGGCTGCATAGTATTCCATGGTGTATATGTGCCACATTTTCTTAATCCAGTCTATCATTGTTGGACATTTGGGTTGGTTCCAAGTCTTTGCTATTGTGAATAATGCCGCAATAAACATACGTGTGCATGTGTCTTTATAGCAGCATGATTTATAGTCCTTTGGGTATATACCCAGTAATGGGATGGCTGGGTCAAATGGTATTTCTAGTTCTAGATCCCTGAGGAATCGCCACACTGACTTTCACAACGGTTGAACTAGTTTACAGTCCCACCAACAGTGTAAAAGTGTTCCTATTTCTCCACATCCCCCCCCTCCAGCACCTGTTGTTTCCTGACTTTTTAATGATCACCATTCTAACTGGTGTGAGATGGTATCTCATTGTGGTTTTGATTTGCATTTCTCTGATGGTCAGTGATGGTGAGCATTTTTTCATGTGTTTTTTGGCTGCATAAATGTCTTCTTTTGAGAAGTGTCTGTTCATATCCTTCGCCCACTTTTTGATGGGGTTGTTTTTTTTTCTTGTAAATTTGTTTGAGTTCATTGTAGATTCTGGATATTAGCCCTTTGTCAGATGAGTAGGTTGTGAAAATTTTCTCCCATTTTGTAGGTTGCCTGTTCACTCTGATGGTAGTTTCTTTTGCTGTGCAGAAGCTCTTTAGTTTTTATACTCTCAGCAGCTGGGGGAATGCGTGTCTTGGTCTGAAGGGAAGGATCTTGGTGTATACCATGATGCCCATTATTGATATTATTCTAAGTCTGATGAGAAACTAGCAGAAGGTTTTCAGCCTGGGAGTAATAGAATATTTGTGTTTGAAAAGATGATATTGACTTTTGCATGGAGAATGGATTGGAAGGCTGATCAGATTGGCTCTGGAGAGACCAGTTAGGAGAGTATGGCAGTAACTCAAGCATCAGATAACAATAGGTTGCACTGGATGGTGGCAGAAGAGATGGATTGTTATTTGAGTAACAACAGACCAGGTATGAAAAAGAGAACTTGACAATGTACTGGCTGGAGAGATTGAATGATAAAGAAAGTCAGGTATAACCATAGAGTTACTGGCTTTCAGCACGGAGTGGATGGTGAGGCCGTTTGCGGAGCTACACAGCTGAGAAAGAGAGTAGATCTTGAGTTCAATTTAGGCAAGTTGCATTTGAGTTGCTTGTGAGACATTAAAACAGGGAAGGCAGCTGGATGTATAATTATAGAGCTTAGGAAGATGTCTGGACTGTAGATGTAAATTTTAGAGCTGTCATGGTATTTGAGGCCATGGGCATAGATAATAAGATGGCTTAGAAGAGAGCACGGAATAAGATGAGAACCCCAGAATGAGCTTAGAGGAGCTCCTGCATTTCAAATGGAAGATAAGCCCCTAACTAAAATAGACAAGGCATAACCAGAGGGGAAGGAAGAATGCCAGGAGAGTGTAACATCAGGAAAAATAAGAAAGGTGTAATGAGGAAGAGTTTCCAATGTTGCTCCTGTAGCAGGTAGGACTATAGCCATGTTTTAGGCACTTTTTACTTTCTAATAAAATGCTATAGTTTAAATATAATGAAAATGTGTATTAAAAATGTGGTTACCGTGTTTTTTACATTCCTTTTGGGGCAAAAACTACTTTATCCAAGTTTCTGAATCTGTGGTCATGTGGCAGGATCCTAATTAAAGAAGCATTTTGCCTTGGTGTGAGGGAAGAAATTTTTTTTCTGTCATATTGCACAGAAAAATAATTGTTGAGTGCCTACTGAGTGCCTACTGTGTCCTAATATGCTGCTAAATGCTGCTGAATGCATGGATTCCAAGACAACATCTTTGTTCTCAAAAGGCTCAAAACCTAATTGATGAAATAAGACCTGCTACTTCATTAGACTTCTCTTAGTACCAAGAAAAAAGGTGCTACTGGCCAGCAAATGACAGCAAAAACTATGGGTTGGGGAGATCAGAAAAGGCTTAGGTGAAGACACTGAAGTCTGAGCTTCATTCTAAATGTTAGGTAGGATCTGAATGGTAGGGAAGATACTTTAGGTGAAGGTCAGGGCTCAAGGATAGGTGGAGATGGTGGAATATATAGGATACATTTAAGGGATGTTAGTAAGTGAGCAATATACAAACTGAGTGGCACTTGGATGCCACTTGAAATAACTGTCATATTCTAAATTCTCACCTACTTTTGAGGCCTTTAAATATCCTGATATGTGGTTTATAATATCTCTTGAGATTCTGAAATTTTCTGATGAAATTTTTTTTTATTTGCTTTTCTTTTGAATTTTAATTGGTGTGTGCTTTGCTATGTGTTTTTAAATCTCAGATTGGTTAACTTCGACAATTAAGCCCGGAGGAGGTTTCCTCTGAAATGCAATCCAGTTCACTCCCACATTGTCCTTCTTTCTTTCCTCCTTACCCCACCCAGATAGGTCAAAGCATGTGCTTTTACTAATGGATTATAGATAACACGTTTGATAGTGGTTTAGAATCTGGAATGAGCAGTTTTTTGAAGCGTCTAAAGCTTTCACTTATACTTTATTCATATTCATTTAGAATTGATAGACTAAAAAAGGAAAAATATAATCAGCCTATATATGTTGAAATAGTTAGCAGACACAGCACCACGGCATTTTTGTATGATAATTGAACATATTTAGTAAGTGTCAGATTGCTATCTGGCTTTTTTCCAAACATAAGATACTGAATATCATTTTACCTAAACTGCTAGAAGCTTTTTTTTTTTTTTAATGGCCACTACATTTGTAACCCTTTCAAAACTGAACAACTCCAGAGAGCACCACTGATACTACGCTCGATGTAAATGCCCTTTTATTCCTCTCCTATTGCACAGCACCCAGCCTGTACAATATATCCTAACTCTGCTTGCACACAATGTAGCAGGGAGAGGTACCACCTGGGGCATGGCCTTCTGGTAGAACAGCTAGTTTCTCCATAGCCACAGGATGAGGTGATAGTCCTAATGGTTAACCCTATATGGCATGGACACAAACCCATCTTTACCTACTCCAGCACTTGCTTGATAGTTTGATTGAATAAAGAATTCTAGGTTGAAACTGATTTTACCTAAAAATTTTGAAGGCTGTGTTCCATTTTATTCTAGTATGCAGTGTTGCTATTTAAAAGGCTGATATATTTTAACTATTGATTTTTTTGGTATATAATCGATTTTAATCCTTTGAATAGTTTCGGCATCTTCTCTTTGTCCCTGATGCTATCAAACTTTCTGCATCTATCCTGAGTATCTTGGGAGGAAAATTTTCTGACACATTAGGTGTCTGCAGATGTCTTTATTTTAGTTTCTTATTTGATATTTTGTCTGGATATAAAATTCTAGTTAAAAAGTAATTTTCTATTAGATTTTTGAAGGAATTGGTTTGTTGACTCAGAACTTCCAGAGTTGCCGTTAAAAAGACCATTGCCATTCTGATTTCTATCTCTTGATGTGAATTGTATTTTCTCTTGGAAAGCATTTTTGTTCTTTTTGTCCTGGGAGTTCTGAAATTTCATAATGGTATGCCAAGGTGTGAATTAAAAAATATTTATTATGTTGAACCCACGGTTAGACCATTTCAATCTGGAAACTCCTAATCTGTAGTTTTGGGAAATCTTTTGTATTACTAATACATTAATTCTTCTTTCTGGGTATCAAATTCTTTGGATATTGAGTATACTAGTTTGATTCTCCAAATTTTACAGTATTTTAATTTCTGTGTTTTTTTTTCCATCTCTGGCTTTTGTTTTACTCTTTAGAATATTTTATCGTCTCTTCCAGCTTCCTACATTGAATGTTTTATTTGTGTTATGTTTTTAATTCCCAAGATTTTTTTTTGTTCTTTGAATGTTCTTTTTAAAAATAGCATCATGTTCTGTTTTCTTATCTCCATAAGCACATCAATGATAACTGATTTTTTTTTTTCCTGCTTCTTCTTGAATGGTCTGTTTGCTTCAGGACCTTTTATTCTGTTTGTTTTGGTTTCTGTTTTTCATTTTTCAGGCTTTCCTCAAATATCTGATGATCTGTGGCAGTATTTAATATTTGAGAGTGAAATTCCAAAAAGTCCTTTTGCATAAGGCCTGTTGACTGGCAGGTTCACTGCGGATGGCAGGTGAGGCTGTTTCACTGGGCTGGTTGGTTTATCCAGAAAGGAGTCTCGCAATCTTCTTCTGAGGACTTATAGGCCTGGCTGTTTTTATTTCAGGAGTTAGACAAAGGACGGGTCTGTGAGGTGCCCTGCTCAGTATGTATAAACTTTCCCATACCCCCTGTGCAACTCCGATCCTCATGGTGCCTGGCATTCCTGTAAGCCATGCCAGCTGGACTCCTTAGGAAACGCCCAGTCTTCTCTTTGGTGGCGGGGAAGGAGAAATATATTTTCCTATTTTCTTTGTCGATGTAGACCTTTAAAAGAAATCTCTTTATCTTGTTTTTAATAGTGGTTTGAGACACATGGAAAGTTGACTTTTGTTTTTAATCTCCCCTATTTACCCTATGGTCAGTGGCGTTCTCTTCAGAGGCAGTGACCTTGGCCCCATCATGCACTCACAAGGCCATGGTGTGAAGTCTCAGACCTTCCTATGACTGTGGCCACAGTGAATGCGACCGGAAGATGAGGGTCCCTGACACTATCTCTACTATCTGTGCATAGTCTGCCTTCAAGTGTGGTAATTTCTTACCCTTTAATCATTCTCAAGGGCCCTTCTCATGGCCACCAAAATGGCACCTCACTAGGATTCTGTTTGGATCACAGAGCAAACAAAACCTACAGTCTACTGGGCAGGTCACAGTGTGTGAGTTAACCATGTCGGTGGTCTCCTGTATGACTCTGCCCACCACCAACGAAACCTTGAGTCCAGCCAGCCCCGAACTTGTGCCCTATCCCTGTTATCCATATCACCTACAAGGCAGCCTCTCCAGTTTCCTATCTCCCCATCTTCTACTCTTCTTTTCCCCGGGCTTTCTTCTATATAATTCTTCCTACTGCTGCTTCTTACCAGCATCCTTCATATAAATACATTTTTCTTTATCTTTAGTCTCTTTACAGAGTTCTTTCTAATACTTTTCTTTAACTTTACTTAACTTGACTACATTTTTTAAACTAATGAGCTCCCTTTGCAATATTACATAATTCTTTGGACTCTTTTTTGAATTTGAAATTCATTTAATTATTTTTGTATGGTATGTGATGAAGAAGTGCTTTGAAGTAAAATGCTTTGCTCATGTCAGCATACTATTAAAGTTCATATTATAAATGTCATTATGAAACAAGCGTTACATTTGATTCTCAAACCCAGAAAGGGAAAAGCTGACATTTGTATATAAAATATTACTCATTAATATACATACATATTTTAATATTTATCATATGTGTATTTTAATTTTTCCCATTCACAAAATGAGACATACTCTTTAATTTATAGTAAATTAATCCATAATGATAAGCCAAATTTTTTAACAAACTGCTACAGAAATGGCAAATTTTAAAATGCATATTTTTGAGAACATATTGAAATGTAATTCAACATTACCCCATCAAGGAAGCACTTGTGGCTTGATGATTGGGATTACTTCACTTTTCACTTAAGTTGAAACCTAGCTCCTCTCCTAAGGATGCTATCTCCTTATAGATCTCTTGAGTAGAGACAGTTGTTCCCTTATCTCACAGGGCATGAATATACCATCAACAATCTCTCCTTTGCCTTTCCTGATCTAACCATAGTAATTGACCAGGCCATTGTTATATCAGGCATTCTTCTTCATTAGTTGAGGGCATGGCCACTTGGATCATGGATTATTTCCATATTCAACAGAGTCTGGCCATGATGGATAAGTTGTCTTCCTGGCTGTGGAAGGGATTGTGGTATCCTGTATGTTGGACAATACTAACATGAGCCAGCTCTGTATCCCCTCTGAAATAATAAACTCCAAGAATCATTTTCTACCTACCACAACTTTCCATGTCTGTAGGCCTTCCTCTTGTCCCAAATGTCCTGGGCTTAGATCTCACTCTGATCTCTCATTTCCTTTCTTTCTCCAGTCCACAAGTCTCCTCTACAGCTTGACTTCTTCTCCATCTAGTAGAGAACCCCATTGCATTATTTAGCTATCATTTTTCCCCACCACTGTCAACATTTTATTAGTAATAACAAAAATCACATTTAGTAAGTGTGTTCTAGATATTAGGTATGCTACTAACCACTTTACGTGAATAATCATATTTGATTCTAAAAACTCGATGATTAGATGCTATTATTATCTCCAGTTTACAAATGAAGAAACTAACTGATGATGATTAGATACTTTCCCTCAAGTGATGTAGTTGGAAAGAGGTACACTGAGGTTCTGTGTAGCTCTAGAACACATACTCCTTTAAATAATTCTGTTAGCACCTCAATAGCCTCATCTTACCTGCCCTGCAATTGCTGCTTTGAAAGACTTTTGTCATCCACTTTCCTACTCTTTTTATTTTATTTATTTATTTATTTTTTTTTTGAGGCGGAGTTTCGCTCTTGTTATCCAAGCTGAAGTGCAATGGCGCGATCTTGGCTTACTGCAACCTTCACCTCTGGGTTCAAGCGATTCTCCTGCCTCAGCCTCCCGAGTAGCTTGGATTACAGGCATGTGCTACCACGCCTGGCTAATTTTGTATTTTTTTAGTAGAGACGGGGTTTCTCCATGTTGGTCAGGCTGGTCTCAAACTCCTGACCTCAGGTGATCTGCCTGCCTTGGCCTCTCAAAGTGTTGGGATTACAGGCATGAGACACCATTCCTGGCCTCACTTTCCTACTCTTACATCAAGGATTTATTTTATTTTATTTTATTTTTTTTGAGACAGAGTTTCACTCTTGTTGCCCAGGCTGGAGTGCAATGGCATGGTCTTGGCTCACTGCAACCTCTGCCTCCTGGGTTCAAGCGATTTTCCTGCCTCAGCCTCCCGAGTAGTGGGGATTACAGGTGCCCACCACCACGCCTGACTAATTTTTGTATATTTAGTAGACACAGGGTTTTGCCATGTTGGCCAGGCTGGTTTCGAACTCCTGACCTCAGGTGATCCACCCACCTTGGCCTCCCAAATTTCTGGGATTACAGGTATGAGCCACCATGCCCAGCCTTACATCAAGGATTCTAAGAGCTGCTAAAGGGAAATTGTCAGTGCCAGGTGGATTGGTGCCACTACAGAATCATCTCCAGAATCACCTGAGGTTTTCCTTGAATCCAGTTTACGTAATTCTTTCTCTTTCTTCAGTGGCTATTCAAAACTTTCAACACAACAATCCTTGGGTCCTCTACCTCACTCCTGTCTCATTCACTCTTAGCAAATGTCTTTGACTCCTACCTCACTGGGAAAATTATGATTATCAGGTATAAATTGCTTTAAGTTTTTGCCTGCACACTGACAAATGGACATATCTGTAAAAATCACATTAGTCTTTTTCCCTGCAGTCCAAGAAGATAACTTCTCTGTTCAAGACTAATTCTTATGTCTGGACTCTGTGCGTCCCTCTCTCTCATCTAGCCAAATACAAGGATTGCATTACATATTTCTTTCTCTTTCTTCTGTACTTTCTGTCTCTTCCTCTCCACTGGCTCCTTCCCCTCACTCTGGTCCATATTCTCCTTTAGCAGACTTGAGATATGCATTAGCTGGAGTCCTACCAGGAATCAGGTGGTACTATCACAATATTTTGAGGAAATTTTAATAAAGAGAGTATTTGCAATGCTATAAATAGGCTGTAGGTAAACTACAAGCACAGTAGACATGCAGGGCTGAGGGGTAGGTCAAGGAAGTGGTTACTGGAACCAAGGAAAGAGTTATATGTGTGAGATCAACTTAAGAGCAGTTGGCCAAGGCACAGAGCTAGTCTGAGCTGACTCTGCAAGAAGGTTGCTGAGAAATAAATAACTGCACTTCATTCCTCTCCTTCCAGTTTCCTGCCAGAGCTCTCCCATTGGCTTGAAGAAGTCAAGCCAAACATAACCAGAAGCCAAAGACAAAATGTTTTTTGATATGGTTATAGTTCATAAATATCAGCCTCTTAGGGCACAAAGCAGGTTGAAGGATAAATAGGAGATCTAGAGGGACAAATTATTGTACAGAATCACTTTATTTTTTCTGGAAAATCTTCACTTGAATTTTCACTGGAATGCTAATTTTAAAGACGAATGTCATTTTTAATTCTCAGTTGTCACCATTTTGTTTCTAGATGGTGGAATAAATTTCAAACAAAATACATCATTGAGAATAGGTCCTGCTTTCTATGATTCTTTGTTTCATGATTGTAAGTGGCCACTTGCTATGTCTTGAATGTAGTTGGTGCCAAACAAGTGATTGATTGAATTTGCTTTAGCTTCACTACATACCACTCTCTAATTGCTTGTATTTCTGTTGCCTGGTAACTTTCAAAGGCTTCATTCTATAAAAAACAAAGGTGAGAGAAAAAGCAAAACCAAAAATACTCAGGATTTTTTTCTCTCTAGTATCACAAAGTAAAATACACAACAAAACATGGAGTGCTGTTACACGTTGGGGAGAAAGATTAATTTGAAAAGTAAGGAAGCAGGTTTTCCCACCACACCTGGCTTTGGCTATGCCATGGTCCATTATGGCCAAAGGGAAGCTACAGGGCCAGGACAGGCCTAAGGGAAACTCTCCATTCAGACCTGGAGGGCCCCAGACCTGCACACACACACTGCAAGGAAGAGCAATGGGCTCTGTTATTGGTGACCAGCAGCAATTGCTCTTTCATCAGAGCTTTTTCTAGGTGTTTTTCATTTATCTAGCATGTATCTTAGCAAGGATATTCCAGAAATGGATATACCTTTGGCTTTCCTAGGAGAGCGATGTGAAAGAGGGTGGGTATTGGCTACCTAGACTTGGTCAAAGACTGCCCTGGCTTTCTTGGAAGCCTTGAAACCTGGTGTCTCCCTTGGGTCTGTCTGAAAGTTTGCATAAGCTGTCTTATATTCAGGGTAGGGAGCATCACCATAAATTATTTTATCATCATTATGTCCTGAAATGGTGAAATGTTGCCTCATGGGCATAAAAATCATGTATGGGGTTAAACTGATGGTTATGGCCTGGGGAGAGGATGGCATGCATATCTGTTTTATCTTGGAGTCAGACAGAATCTTAAGAAAACTTTTTTGTCTCCTAAGAAAAATTTAAATCATTGTGTTTGCTTCTCAACCTCCATTTTTTCTTTCCAATTTTCTATTTCCCTTTATAATTGCACTTGAAAATGTCTCTTACCATCAAGCAGAAAGTAGGACAGGTACATATCTGATCACCATTCTTTGATACCTAGACATTTATTCCAATCTATAGGCCAGGCAACTGGGCAATGATTCCATAGCTAAGTGGGTTGCAAATGCAAGGGAATTCCTACAGAAGTTTTTCACTGCTATAAGAAATTATTCCTACCCTTTGGTTATATGCTGCCAAATGAAGAGTGGAGCTGGAGCCAGATTAAATATACACTGATTGGAAACTGGGAAAAGGCTGGTGTACTTCTCAATAGGCCTGCTCATTTCCATTTAACTAAAAACTTGCTATTACATATGCATTTGATTTAAAATAAGATCGTTTCAAATGAGGCTTTTATTCCCTCTCATTACTTTATAGTCATCTTCTCTACATTCATTCTCTCCACAAATATTTACTGAAAGCCTTTTAAGTGCCAGGTATTGTTTTAGATTCTGAGTTTACAACAAGAAGCAACAGGCAAAGCACCTGACTCACCAAGCTTACATGTGAGTGGGGCAGACATGCATGCAAGGGAGTACATGGGAAACAGCAGGTCTGTGAAGAAAGGTGAAGTGGTGTGAGGGGAAGCAGGTTGCATTTTAGCCAGGGTAGTCAGGGAAGGCCTTTCCGATGAGAATCCTTTTAGTGGAGATCTGAAAGCTGTGAGGAAGTGTACCAAGAGACTGCATGACAATCTATGCATGCAGCGTGTATCTGGCTACCCAGTTACAGTAAGTGATAGACAGGTGCATGTCTAGGTGACATACTTTCTCTCTAAAGCACATTGCTGTATTTTGTTGAGTTTGTGCTTTTCTGTATGTCTGATTACCTGGATGGCCATTCAGATGGCCAGATGATGGTGCAAATATATTTATAGGATTTATTGGATCATACTCCAGAGAGTCAGGAATGATCTGAAGCAGGGACCAGGGACTGAGAAACTTCTGCCACCAAGGAATAGGAGAACATCCCTTCCTGGGCCTGAGCAGGAGTGGCCTGAAGGGCTGCAGAGGTCAAGTTTCATGGGTCGGTTGTGCTTATGCTTTTCTTGGAAGCAGGAAGTGCTTTACACAGGAGTGTTGGAATTGCTACCCAGACCTGTGAGCTCTTCAATGAGTCCTATACATGCTTGGTTGGTAATCTATGTTGGCTCTGAGAGACACACTCAACAATAGAGGTGGGGAGGTGCAACCTGATCTGGAGGCATCAGTAGACGATGTTGACTAGCACAGAGGTTTTTGAAGAGGAGAGTGAGAAGTATTAGGAATGCAGGTTGACTTGCGAAGGCCCTTTAAAAAAGTCCTTTAAGCAAGTCTTTGTAGATGCACAGGCCTTAGTTACCTCATCTCTAAAATGTGGATAATAAAGCATCTCATGGAGTGAGAATTAGATGACATAATGCATATAAAATGTTTACAGTTAACGTTGGGCACATATTAAGTGCTTAATAAAGAATAACGGCTGCTTTGATAATGAACATGGTGTTTAGGGATAACTGATGTGGTGATAGTGTGTAGGATTAGTTGGAGGAGGGATGTAGTGGAACAGGGAGCCCAGTTACACGATGGCTTTAACAATCAAGGCACAAGAGTAGTGTTAATGAGGCTGAGAGAGAAGGGACCCATGAGGAATCGCAGGAAGGAAGGGTTAGGAGGATGTGGTGACTGCCTGGGAATCTACCATAAAGGAGATGGAGAGCCAAAGATAACTGGGATTTGGGCTGGGCAGCGGAGAGAGTGATGGGCTATTTAAAGTGTGAAAGCGGCATTGGCTAGGATTGTTAAATAACAATACACAGAGGAGAGTGGGCTGGGAGACAGCCCCTGGCTGGAACAGGAGTCACACTGGAGGAAGGAATGAGGAGAGTCAAGTAAAAGTTGCAGGATGGAAACAGACCAGAACAGAGGAGAATTGCACAGTGGCAAGACCTGTTGATCAGAAAGGGAACAGTACCAAAAATGAGCTGCCTGGTCAGCTCTGTAGAGTCCAAGAATTAAACCAGGCTGGTTTCTCCTTCCCTCCCTCCCTCCTTTCCTTCCCTTACTTTCCTTCCTTTCTTCTTTCCATTTTTTCTTCCTTCCCTTTTTCCCTCCTTCCCCTTTCTCCCTTCCTTCCTGCCCTCCCTCCCTTCCTCTTTCCCACTCTTCCTTTCTTTCTTAAAGAGTGGGCTAGATCCTATTCCCAATACTAGATGTATAAAGAAAGTAAATGACACCTTTACTCTGAAGAAGTTCACTATTGAACGTGAGTTACAGAAAAGGCTGGATACAAATGTGAGGGGTAGGTTCAGTGAATGAGGCCCAGTTAATTTTGGATTAAGAGAAATAATCAGAGATTTTTTTTTCTTCCTGAAGATCTTTACACAGATGTTATGGTTTGGCTGTATCCCCACCCAAATCTCACCTTGAATTGTAATAATCCCCACCTGTCAAGGGCAGGACCAGGTGGAGACAACTGAATCATGGGAGTGATTTTCCTCATACTGTTCTCATGGTAGTGAATAACCCTCACGAGATCTGATGATTTTATAAACGGGAGTTCCCCTGCACAAACTCTCTTGCCTGCTGCCACGTAAGGGGTGTCTTTGCTTCTCTTCCTCCTTCGTCTTCTGCCATGATTGTGAGGCCTCCTCAACCATGTGAAATTGTGAGTCAATTAAATCTCTTTATAAATTACTCAGTCTTTGGTATGTCTTTATTAGCAACGTGAGAACAGACTAATACAACAGATAAGGAGATGTAGGTGCACTGATTTATTTTTTATTCTACAGATGATATGAGTATATTTTGCTCCAGGCCTGCTTGTTAAGGTAAGAAGTATGTAGCCTCTGATTGATTTTGATTTTCATTTCAGGAATGCTGAGTTAACTATGTTTGAAATGATCGTGATACAGTATAGAATTGTGTACATTTCTTGCTTGTTGAATTAAGTCACCCCATCTTACTTAGTCATTTCTGATGATGACCCATGAGGCTCCTTGCTGTCAGTGTGGTTGCTAGGCCTGCAGAAGCAGGACCACCTGGGAATTGGTGAGGAATGCTAATTCTCAGCCCCCCTCCCCAGACCTGGTAAGTCAGAAGTTCTGGGCTGGAGCCCAGGGATGTTTGTTTTTACACATAGTCCTCGTGATTCTGAGGCAGGCTAAAGCTTACAAATTACTGCTTTGTGTTCCTAGTATGGAGCCTTGCATTTAGTGGATAACCAATACACATCTGTTGAATCCAATTAGTAATATTGAAGGCTCTTTCCCATCTACCCGAGAGACGGTAATAGACTCCCAAGGTGAAATACACTGTAAAGTTCTCTTCGAAAGCTGGAGAAGCACTGACTTCTTATCCTTTTTTTACCTGGTCTGATTTTCCTCTTTTTCTTCATCTCAACAGTTGTCATATGGAACTTGCCATTTTGTATGAGGCTCAGGTTAGAGTCTGGGATGACAGCATCCTGTGCTTATGATGCGTTAGTGAATGGCCATGATGAAAGGGAGTCATGAAGAGCAATCTTTTAGTGACTGCTTCAGTTTCTAGGTTTTACATAGAGTCAGAGAAAGAGCAGCCTTTCTTAGTTTATCCTCACTTCTTGGGCACATAACAGCCTTCAATCCTGTTGATGAATGCTGCCTTGGAACTACTCTCTTCGCTTCCACCCTGACCTCTGCTATCTGTCCTTTGCAAGCTGCTTCTCCTGTTCCTGACTCCTCCATGTAGATCTGTCACACTCACTCTCTCTCTGTTCTCTCTGCTTTGGAGATTTCAACCACTTTTCTGGTTTCAACTAGTATTTCCGGGGGGAGTTGATCCCAAACATGAAGGTCGCACAGACCTTCACTGCCTGTGAGTACCACATTTCCTTCCTTCCTTTCCGCCCTCCTTCCCTCCCTCCCCCCCTCCCTTTCCACCCTCCCTCCCTCCCTCCCCCTTTCCACCCTCCCTCCCTCCCTCCCCCTTTCCACCCTCCCTCCCTCCCCCTTTCCACCCTCCCTCCCTCCCCCTTTCCACCCTCCCTCCCTCTTTTCCTCCCTTCCCCTTTCCACCCTCCCTCCCTCCCTTCCCCTTTCCTCCCTCCCTCCCTCCCTTCCCCTTTCCTCCCTCCCTCCCTCCCTTCCGCTTTCCACCCACCCTCCCTCCCTTCCCCTTTCCACCCACCCTCCCTCCCTTCCCCTTTCCACCCACCCTCCCTCCCTTCCCCTTTCCACCCACCCTCCCTCCCTTCCCCTTTCCACCCACCCTCCCTCCCTTCCCCTTTCCACCCACCCTCCCTCCCTTCCCCTTTCCACCCACCCTCCCTCCCTTCCCCTTTCCACCCACCCTCCCTCCCTTCCCCTTTCCACCCACCCTCCCTCCCTTCCCCTTTCCACCCTCCCTCCCTCCCTTCCCCTTTCCACCCTCCATCCCTCCCTCCCTTCCCCTTTCCACCCTCCATCCCTCCCTCCCTCCCCCTTTCCACCCGCCCTCCCTCCCTCCCCCTTTCCACCCGCCCTCCCTCCCTCCCCCTTTCCACCCGCCCTCCCTCCCTCCCCCTTTCCACCCGCCCTCCCTCCCTCCCCCTTTCCACCCGCCCTCCCTCCCTCCCCCTTTGCACCCTCCCTCCCTCCCTCCCCCTTTGCACCCTCCCTCCCTCCCTCCCCCTTTGCACCCTCCCTCCCTCCCTCCCCCTTTGCACCCTCCCTCCCTCCCCCTTTGCACCCTCCCTCCCTCCCTCCCCCTTTGCATCCTCCCTCCCTCCCTCCCCCTTTGCACCCTCCCTCCCTCCCCCTTTGCACCCTCCCTCCCTCCCTTCCCCTTTGCACCCTCCCTCCCTCCCTTCCCCTTTGCACCCTCCCTCCCTCCCTTCCCCTTTGCACCCTCCCTCCCTCCCTTCCCCTTTGCACCCTCCCTCCCTCCCTTCCCCTTTCCACTCTTCCTCCCTCCCTTCCCCTTTCCACTCTTCCTTTCTTCCTTAAAGAGTGGGCTGGATCCTATGCCTGATACCAGATGTATAAAGTGAAATAAGTGACACCTTTGCTCTTAAGTTCACTATTAAAAGTCAATTAGAGCCTGTAATCCCAGCACTTTGGGAGGCCGAGGTGGGCAGATGACCTGAGGTCAGGTGTTGGAAATCAGCCTGGCCAACATGGCAAAACTCCATCTCTACTAAAAATACAAAAATCAGCCAGGTGTGGTGGTGGGTACCTGTAATTCTAGCTACTCGGGGAGGCTGAGGCAGGAGAATTCACTTGAACCCAGGAGGCAGAGGTTGCAGTGAGCTGAGATCATGCCACTGCACTTCAGCCTGGGCAACAGAGTGAGACTGTCTCGAAAAAAAAAAAAAAGTAGAGAAAAGGCTAACTGTCCTCTGGACCTTCTGCCTGGACATGCCACTGGTACCTTCAACTTACCCTGCCCTAATCAAACTCCTCAATTTCTTCCCATCATCCTACTTCTTTCCAACCTCCCTATTTCTGCTCAGGGTGCCCTTATCTTCCTAGTCACACCTGAAATTTTAGAAGTCTTTTTTTTTTTTTTTTTTTTAATGGGCAGGGTCAAGGTGAGGGCAGGATTAAGGAAGCGTAAGCCACTGAGGATTCTTCCCAAGTGGTTCTCTCTCAGGTACAGCCCTGTTTGCTTGCCCCTCTCCCCCTTCCTAGTTTAGCCTCTCACTAGGCTGTTGCAAGAGGTTCTTAACTATTTTTCTCTCTGTGTGAGAGACGGGAGATTGCGAGAGATTGCCCTTAGCTTTTCCTTTCTCATTTGAACATCCCCCACTCATTATTAAATACGTGGAGAAAATAATTTTGCTCTGCAGTTGTGTAATAAAGTTCTTTGTGGCAGCTTGTTCAGTGTGGGCTCGAGAGCATAAACAAATGGAGGTCACTTTGCCTTCTGGGGGATTATTTTTAATATCCAAGATTTTTCAGTGCCTGCTCATTTCCCCTGCTTCTTCAGAAGCCTCTCACAGCTAAATCCATTGATGGCTTCCATAAAACCTAAATCCCACAAGAGAATGTGTAATTAAGAGACCTTCAGATCGTCAATCAAAACACAGGTACTCATGTTTTAGATACATTATTACCTGGCTTTGCACACCACGTAGAAACAGCAAATTAGATTTCTAAAAGGAGAGAGGAGTGCCAATAATGCTAGCATTTACTGATGTTACAGGGTGACCTTTTAGAACGAGCAGAGGAAAGGAGGGAGAGTAATCAATTATCTTTTAAGTATTTTATATTCATTGCTCTATAAATCCCGACAACTCTTATATACCAGATGAGGAAACTGGAACTTACAGATGTTTAATGACTCACTCAAGGTCGTATTTCTGCAAGAACTAGAGATTCTAACTTGAGCTTCTTTAATTCCTAAAGCTAATTTTCTCTTTATTATGCCAGCATTTCCCAAAATGACTCCATGGAACAAGACTTCTTTGGAATGATGATAGGGATTCTGTGTAAAAGGTCAATGAAGTTACAGAATGCTTCTGACACAGCTCTTTTGTTGTTGACTCTTATCCCCACCTTCAGCCCATGGCAACCATTGATTTCTTCTGCTCTATAGTTTTGCCTTTCCAGATGCCATGTGAATGGAATCATGCAGTTTGCAGTCTTTTGGTTTATCTCTCCTTCTTTCATTTAGCAAAGGCACTTGAGATTCCCTATGTTGTGTGTATCAATAGTTGGTTCCTATCATTGCTAATGAGTATTCCACTGCATGGATGTACTGGAGTTTATTTATCCATTTACTGATTGAAGGACATCTCAGTTGTTTATAGTTTTGGGCCATTGTGAATAAAGCTGCTACAGACAATCACATACAGGTGTTAGATTGCTGGTTAATTGGTTACCTTGAAACCTCAGCTCTCTAATGAGTTCATGAAAAATTGTGAATTTGCAATTGGTTTGACTTTTGATATTGTTATAAAGGAGAAAGCAATGCCCTTTTAAACTTTACCTGTCTCAAGCTGAAACTAATCCCAAGCTGGATTCTATTTGTTCATTAAAAGAAATGTAAGCAATGGTTTTGAATAGACCTGTATGATTCCACAAACTGTTGCAGTTTATTTCCAATATTGTAGATATTGTTTATCTGCACATGAGAAATTTGTTTGTGATTTTTTTCATCTGTGAACATGGAGGGTTAATCTCCATGGACTCCAAATTCTAATACCGTCTGCATGTATGTTCTTTAAAGGGAAGCTTGGCCAGGCACGGTGGCTCAAGCCTGTAATCCCAGCACTTTGGGAGGCCGAGGCAGGTGGATCACCTGAGGTCGGGAGTTTGAGACCAGCCTGACCAACATGGAGAAACCCCATCTTTACTAAAAATACAAAATAAGCCAGGCATGGTGGCGCATGCCTATAGTCCCAGCTACTTGGGAGGCTGAGAGAGGAAAATCGCTTGAACCCAGGAGGTGGAGGTTGCGGTGAGCCGAGATCATGCCATTGCACTCCAGCCTAGGCAAGAAGAGTGAAACTCAGTCTCAAAAAAATAATAAATAAAATAAAGGGAAGCTTGACATCTTCTAGCTACAGTGTTCTTTTGTTGATTCCATCCCTAAGTAAGATTCCTTAGCTCTAACTAACCTTAGTCTTAGATGAACTACTGCTCATCTCACATGTGCCTGTGCAGTGTGTGTGTGTGTGTGTGTGTGAGAGAGAGAGAGAGAAAGAGAATGATGGAAACACAGGAGCTAGCATTTTCCTGTCTAAGCTCAGGAAAAGTGTATATTTTTGGATGCCCATATCATTCAGCTGTACCTTCCTCCCTCCCTCATCTTTGCTGTTATCTTCTGATTTCCTGATCACTACAGCCTGTCCACTGGAGCCTTGGGGAGATAGTCCTGATATAAATCCCAAATTTTGTCATCTAAACTCTAGCCTCTGAGAATTGCTGGAGGTAAAGTCCCCAAATGGTGCCTATACAGATACATGTTTTCAAACCTGACCTCAGCTCTCAGCCCTCACTTCAAAATTCTTGTATGCATCCCTAGCCTGCTCATTTTCCCATTAAATTCAGAGAGTATTTCAAAATATTAATCCCCTTTTCAAGACGTTCAGACTACTGTCCTGCTACTCAATTCAGCCGATGACCTCATTGCCTAACGGACAGAGATACAGTCATCACATGGGTCTTCTCCCTGTCTTCCACGTAGTTTCTCACATCTTTTTTAACCTCTTCTTTTTGCTTTAGTCAAAGATATATTTATCTTCCAATCTAAGCTTAATCCTTCCCTCAAAACCCAGAAATGTCTAACATATAGAATCAACTACCAGTTGTTGACAAAACCAGTTGAGATTTTGACTGGGAATTATTGAATTTATGGAGAGATTCACACTAATTATTAAATTAATATTTGCTGACATCCTTGATAATATTTCTTGTTTGATGGCTAATTTTCTTGATAGGACTATAGTGACTTTAGCTTTTTTAAAATTTGTATTTGCATCCTTTTTCTCTCCATTTTATTATAATCTGTCTGTGTTTTTGTACTTAAAGTGAACTTCCTGTAGAAAATATACAATTAGATCTTTTTTATCTCATTTCAAATTTAAATTGGGTATTTTAATATATTGACTATTTAATACATGCTGAATATTGGAGAGTTTAGGACATTGATACTAATGTAATTTCTCATAGTTTGTTTTATATTTTATATCTTACTATTTTTTGTTCACTCTCTGTTCTTTGTTCCATTTTCTTGCTTTCTTTTGGATTCAGTATTGTACATTATTTCATTTCATTTTGTTTACTCAATTTTTAGTGTTTTGCCATGTTTCCTTTTTTAAAAAATTGTTCTAGGGTTTAAAATATGAATCTTTAACTTATCACAATCTACCATTTCATGTGTAATTTAAGACCTTACAACATATATTTCCATTTCTTTCACTCTGTCCTGTGACTTGTACAAAGTTTAAATTAAGATTTATGACATAGTTCAGGATAATTTCCACTGTGTCATTTTGGAATGGCTCACCATTATGGACCCCAGGGATGCCAAAACATAGAACTGTCTGCAAGGTGATTACTTGAGAATATGAAACATATTTATTTAAAAAATACACATACATAAAATTTCAATGGCTTTTGGGGTACAAGTGGTTGTTTTTGGTTACATGGATGAATTGTAGAATTGCGAAGTCTGAGATTTTAGGGTACCCATCACCTGAGAAGTGCACATTACGCCCAATAAGCAGCTGTTTATCCCTTAACCCCATTCCACACTGCCCCCTTCTGAGTCTGTAATGTCCATTACACCACTCTGTATGCCTTTGCAAACCTATATCTTAGCTCCCACTTATAAGTAAGACTGTATGGTATTTGGTTTTCTATTTTTGAGTTATTTCACTTTAAAATAGTGGCTTCCATCTCCATGTTGCTGCAAAATATATTATTTCATTCTTTTTTATGGCTGAGTAGTATTCCATGGTGTATACATACACCACATTTTTTTAATCCACTCTTCGATTGATGGGCACTTAGGTTGGTATCATATCTTTGCAACTGTGAATTGTACTGTAATGAACATATGCATGCAGGTGTCTTTTTGATATACTGACTTCTTTTCCTTTGAGTAAATACTCAGTAATGGGATCACTGGGTATCAAAGGGTAGATCTGCTTTTGGTTCTTTAAGAAATCTCCATATTGCTTTACATAGAGGTTGTACTAATTTACATTCCCACCAGCAGTGTATAAATGTTTTTTTTTCACCAATATCTATTAATATTTTTTGACTTTTTAATGCCATTCTGGCTGGTGTAAGGTAGAATCTCATAGTGGTTTGCACTTCCCTGATGATGAGTGATGTTGAGCATTCTTTCATGTTTTTTGGCCATTTGTATAACATCTATTAATAAACGTCTATATCATTTGCCACTTTTTGGTGATACTATGTTTTTCTCTTGCTGATTTGTCTGAATTCCTTATAGATTCTAGATATTAGCTCTTTGTCAGATGCATAGTTTGCAAATATTTTCTCAAAAATATGGAACAAATTTAAATGGAAAGTAATTATAACAGGGCAAGAAAATATATGTAGTAAACACCTAATGACAAGAACAGATACTAAGGACAAAATGAGCTCACGGTAGAACAGCATTGCTTTAAGTGGTCAGGAGAAGCTTCATCAAAGGACTAGAATTCAAAAGAAGAATGTGTCCAAAGAATGTTTTTATTAGTTGAGCAGATATGAATATGATGGTGACACTGAGATATGGTAGGACCGATCAGATGGAAATGAGCTTGAATAGGATGAGAATTTCAGGCTGCAGACGGTAGAATATAAATTTGGAGCAATTGGCATAATTCTGCAAAATTGAGCACAGTATTTCTTGCAATATGCTGTGTCATTATTCTACAAATTTTGTTTCTATAGCTTTGTCCCTTTGCATGGTAATGCTATTCCGTCTCACTCTTTTAGATAACAGCAATTTGTTACACAGCTTTCCAAAAGCAGCACTGCTTTCATAAACCTTGTGTCTAATAATGTTTGTTAATGAATTATTGAAGTGGGAAAGGCAGAGCTGGGAGGCAGAGAATTTAATAAGGGATGGGGAAAGCAATCATGAATCTGGTAGCAAATATCACTTTTGGCCTTGAGAGAACTTTACTTGAAAAAGAACAACAAATATTTTATAGTTTAATTCTCTCTTCCCTCAGTCCCTCTTCTCCACTACCTATTAGATTTGTTGCTCCTTTAAACACATTTTTGTTTGTTTGAAACAGGGTCTCACTCTGTCGCCCAGGGTGGAGTGCAGTGACTTGATGACAATCACAGCTCACTGTAGCTTCAACCTCCCCAGCTCAAGTGAACCTTCCACCTCAGCCGCTGGAATAGGTGAGACTACAGGTACAAGCCACCACGCTGGCTTTATTTATTTATTTTTGTTGTAGACAGGGGGTTTTATCATGTTGCCCATGGTTTTGAACTCCTGGGTGCAAGTGATCCACCCACCTCAGCCTCCCGAAGTGTTGGGATTACAGGCATGAGCCATTGTGCCTGGCCTTAATACATTCCTAATTTAACTCTTGTGTTCCAGCTTGTATTGCTCTTAATTAACATGTGAGTGATCCACTTAGTGACCTCATGCCATAGTCGTTGCCTGCCACTGGATATGGGGTTGGTTTATCTCCTCTCTGATGGAATCATCCTAGAGGCTGTGCAGGCATTTCACTTTTCCTTCACTATTTCATGGCACTTCCCAAAGGATAATTCTCATTGATGCATGGAGATCATTCTTCAGTCAACAGTGTCTCCATATAGTCAGCAATATATAAAGAAACTTTCTGTATGATTACTAATCTGGCACTAAGACTCCCCCACCCCTTTCCAACCCTAGCAGTGCACAGCTATTGCCATGACCAATGCTACTTCCATATCTCTTACCACTACCATTGTTGGCTGTTATGCTCAGCATGGTGCTAGATACTCTCTCTGTACTGTTTCCAATCCTCCCATAACCCTGCATCACTGACACAATTCTTCATGAGCTCCGCAATTAACTAATGGATTATGCAACTTGCCCAAGGTGAGTGATCAGTAAAGCCAGGAATTAAGCCTAGATCTATCTAATTCTTAAGCTAAAGTTCTCTCAACCATCACAAACGGCCTATCAAGTGCCCTGTGTTTAACAAGAATTCATTTTCCAAAGCTTACATTGGATACCTATAGGGCTGTGTCTGAAAACCCACTGTTACATTCAGTGTGTACCTACAGATGTCTTTCTGAATCTCTTAATGTTTTTACTGTTTTTATTATTTTTATTTTTCTCCCCGCCCCTACCCCCCAGTTAAATGTCCTATCCATGGTTTGGAGTGCCTGTGGCAGTTGGTGAACACTCCAGTGAGCATTGATATTATTCAATAAATGCTTTTTAAGGGCTGTATAACACATTCTCAAAGTGAGGTCATTTCGTAATAGGGAAAATTTGGCAATTCAGTAGTTTAGAAGTGGTGGCATATGGTAAGTCTAGTTTGAGTCTTGTCTTGGGGGAAGGGGGTTGATGATACATGATGGTACAGGGTGTAACTTATTTTAAACATAGTCATACTGAAACATTTACACACCAAAATAATTGCCAGTAGTATCTGCTCTCAGGTTATGCCATATTTGTGTTTCTTATAAAACATAGAAAAAATCCCTGCTGTAACTCATGGTTTTAATTATTTCATGCTTTGCCACTCTAGTTCCTGTTTCATACTTCAAGTCAAATTCATTTTCTATAGTTCCAAATCTCCTGTATTTAAATCTTGCTATGTTTAGAATTTTTATCCCAGTTCCATCAAATGAGCAGACACTGTTGCTTGTCCCCCTTATTCCTGGAGGCAAGGTTGTAAGCTTGGCTTTATTCCAGCAACAAGGGGATGCATCTTGATGAGTTCTAGCCAATTATAGATCATTTCATCACCCTTTAAAGTGAATAGTTTAAGTCTTGACATTTAATGCAATTTTGGCTAAACAGACGTGAGGGGAAGTCTGTTGAATGATTCTTGTAAAGCTTATTTTCATTGGTAAATATTTATGCTGGAGGAACTATTTTTCTTTTCTTCAATCCCTCACTATTTCTGTGACTATTGTGATGTATGCAACTTCTGTAGTCATATTGCAATGATGGGAAATAAATCTAAGGAGGAAAGAAAACAGATTAAGGATGCAATGCTGGAAGATGGAAAAATCCTGCATCCCTAGTCATGTTTTTGAGCTACTGAGTTAATAAATTCCAAAGCTGAACTGTAATGCTTATATGAAGTGATAATACTACTGGGTGTGCAATTTGTTATTTATGAGCTATCAAACTTTGAGAAGTGGTCATTTTTTTTTCCCCCACAGAAGCACTTGTCAGAGATTGCAAGGCCAATAGATAAATGAGGAAAAAGCTCATTGAGCCGAAGGAGGTTGAAAAAGTACTGTATAATTATTAGGATATGAATATCAGCAACCTTTTTTTTGTTTTCACTATGCTGAATTTCTAATGCATGTATTACTATTAGATGTGGACTAATTATTTGGCCTTTACAATTCTCATGAGTACAGAAATCTCTAGTAGACAAACATGGTGATAAAGTTTTCTGCTGACTTCAAAGTCTTCCATGCAGTGCTTTATGCTGCTAACCCCATCAACTCAGCTAATATCTGCTTTTGCAGAGGAGATTTTTGCAAGAGGCAAAGCTGAAGAGTTGGTTTATATAAACCTTTGTGGCAGAATCCCACACTCAGACTTAAGTTATCTTGAAGAGAATAAACAAGAATGATACATAGAAGGCTCATTGACTCACGTAAATTGATGTACTAATTTTCTCAATCTTGCAATTGTGTCAGTAAATGACAAACGTGAAATTAATAGCAATAGCTAAATAAACAATTGAAAACATTACAAGATGTGCTTTGTCCTTTGGCATGGAACATTCCAGCCAGTCTTCTTGTTCTCCTCCAGTATTGCCTTCAGGATCTAACTTCTCCTGACAAAAATTAGAGAACCCAAGGTCTGTATCTCCCTCTTCTCTTTGAAACCACATCTATTTTGTTGCTCATTCTGTCAAATTCTGGAATTTGCTGACACATTGGAAAATATGATAAAAATACAAAAGCATGTCAGTAGGATTCAGAAGACTTGGGTTCTGGCCTCTGTGTCATCATTGACTAGCTTTGTAATCATACAAACTTGAGGTAGATTTGCTTTATCCATTTTGGAAATGATTTAATCAAAGCCAATTGAAGTGATTTTTGGATAAGCCACAACATCCATACTCTCTGGTAGTAATGAATCACTAAGAGTTGACTATAAACTCAATTTTGTCGTATCATATTATGCATACCTAACATTACTTGCTCACCATGGATTGTGAAGGTCTTTGCCCTTCAACTAATAATACACATGCATAGCCAGCCAAGATATGGTCTGAATCCCTGGGGTCATGTGATGATCTTTGCCCCACATGGACACATAGCATTGTGCTTGTTATCCCTAAACTTCCACCAGCTGTGCTTATTGACCTTGTTGCATATCAACTTGTTATGGACACCCATGCCAGAAACTGTGGAGATGGAGATGGGTGCGAGATACTTAACAAATAAGCAAATGGTACTAATGGATCTGCTAATGATGCAGAACCATAGAGCTGATTACCTGCAAGCATATTATTTCTTGGTTAAATACTGACTTTAAAGGTGGCATCCGTTCCAAGCTGCTTCTCTGCTTCCTCATACATGATTTACAACCAGTTGTCAAGTGATAATTTGATGAGATTAAATTATGTTTTTAGAGAAATAAGTCTGCTTTGCCACACTTCAGAAATTTTACGTCACACCAATGTTCTGGATATCTCACATCATAGTCAAACCTTCATGTGCTGGATTTTTATTATTTATTGACAAAGCCTCTGTGGGTCCTCTTCAGACAGCTCATATACAAGGATCTTAATGTCAAGGTAAGACCAGTACAGTAGGATTTGTGTTTTTAAGGCTAATACAAACCTATTAAGAAAGGAAAGACTTGGAAGACCAAGGAGGATGGAGCAGAATAAAAGATGGAAAGGGAGAGCGAATATATTAAAAATTTTTTTTCCTGCAGAAAGAGATAAGGAGGAATTTTCTTTTTAAGAGTTAGCAGATAATTGTGTCTTACACTTTTTTTCTTCTTATTTACCATGGTCCTGCTGTAAGGTTTGCGAGGTCAGATAAGTTAATGTGCTGAATCCAAGTATCTCTAGGTCAAGGAAACATGAAAATGTTCAAATTTTTGTGTCAGAATTCAGGGCTTTTTGTTGATGTTGTTCTATATCTGTATCTGAGGCTCTATTCTTGGACATTGGGTAATTGGTTAAAAATACTGTAAAGATGTAGTGAGATAATGGATATGGAGAGAAGAGATTGTTTTCATTAGTATTGTTTAAGCCCATTAGTGTGTGACAGTTTGGCTGGACAGAGCTTCAGAGCTTCATAGAAAGGGTGTTATCGGAGGTTTTTTGCTGTTGTTGTTGTTTTTTTTTTTTTTTTTTTTTTTTTTGAGATGGAGTCTTGCTCATTCATCCAGGTTGCAGTGCAATAGGTGTGATGTTGGCTCACTGAAGCCTTTGCCTCCCCAGTTACAGCGATTCTCCTGCCTCAGCCTCCCAGGTAGCTGGGATTACAGGCATGGGCCACCATGCCCGGCTAATTTTTGTATTTTTAGTAGAGATGGAGTTTCATCATGTTGGCCAGGCTGTCTTGAACTCCTGACCTCCGGTGATCTACCTGCCTCAGCCTCCCAAAGTGCTGGGATTACAGGTGTGAGCCACTGAGCCTGGCCCAGAGGTGTCTTTATTGAGCCATGGAATGACAAAATAAGAATGGATGCTTTTACAATTCTGATCTTTCCTCCTCCATTTATAGACAGGAACATTTTGAGGATGAATAAGATGAGATAATTTAAGACTACCTGAAAAATTAATGTCAGAGTCACTAGGACACTAAGGAGACAAAACACAAAAGGGTGCAGGTGTTGTGGAGTCTGGAGCTGGGCTCTGAGCTAAAACATGCTTCTGCCACCCCTGACCAAGTGCCTTTGAATAAGTTGCCTAGTTTCTCTGGGACTAATCTTCCTCATATTTAAAATAAAGGTGTTATCTACCCATGGTTTTGTTTTTACCTATCCCATAAGGTGATTATGTATGATAATATATGTAAGGATTATAAGTATATATAAAGTAAAAGTATACTTAGGCAATACCTAGTAAATGCTCCATAAATGTTAGCTACTATTAACTATAATTACAGCAACTAGTATTTCATTTCATTGCTTAAATGTTGATGACAGTAAAGATGATGCAAGGTTATAAAGACTATGCAGCGTCATCTCTGACTGTGGGAAGAATATGATCTGATTCAGGAGTCAAGAAATGTTGCTCAAGCAGTTAAAGAGCAATGAAAGGAAGAAACACAAGTTGGTTATTTATAATAGGTATTCATCAAGGTTAGACAAATCTGGGAATTTGGAATAGTGCACCTAGTAGAAAAGCAACTGGCCTCTTCTCAGCCTTGAAAGAAACGAGTTTCCCTGAAAGAAAGTTTTTTTAAGTCTGGGGGCTTTAGTAAAAAGTCCGAGGGACCACAGGTGATTCAGTATAAACTTTGGAGTGACGGTATCGCAAAATGCAAACAAACATGGAAGTATCATATCACAGGAAAAAGATGCAGATTTAACAACCTGCTGGACAGAAGGAAGCTTATAATGGTGCAAGTCACCTAATGGCATTTTTGTTTCCATTACTACTTTACTCTTCCTTTCCTCTAACCTCAGAGGAAGGGATAAGAATTAGCAACTGGTATATGGGGATAAAAATGAAGGAGAAAGAAAGAAGTTACCTGCAATCCCTTTCTTAAAGGCAGATGCCTTGTCTTCAATAAGGCGTAGCTTGGAAAGAGTATGATGATGTCTTGCTTTTGATTAAAGTAGGTAATTAGGCTGGAGAATTTTATGTACTGAACTGAGTGTTTGTGACTCAAACTCATGATAGATCTTTGTATTGTAAAGTGTCTAGTGGAGTTATGGGAAGGAAGAGCTAACTAAATTTTTATTCAATGGTAAAGGAAAAACTAGTATCACTGAATACCTTCAAAGGCACAGTGGGAGATATAGTAACTTTATGATTCTCTTCATGAGTCTACTCTCCTCAAAGAATCATTTAATGTGTTTGTCCAAATTTGCTATTAGCCACCAAATTATTCCAGCCAATTTTGTCACCCGAAGTCCTCAAGGTAAAACAGCCTATCATTCTCTTAAATTATTTTCAGAATGACAGAAGGAAAGTATATCTACATATTTATTTATACCTACATATGTAGGTATGCATTTACATACAAATTATAATTCTCTAGACCTTTCTACACTCACTTATGCAGCAGTCTTTTATAATATGTGACATATTATTCTTGTACTTTGGGTAAAAGAAACAGCCCAGAAAGAGTATCTCAGTCGGTCAACCAATACAGCAAAAAGACAGAAATTTCTAACAGTTGAAAGAAAAATGAACCAGAGAGTGAACTTCTAGAGTTATAGACTAAAGACCTTGGTGAACTTGTTTCTCCTCTAAAACAACAAAAATATGGTCCAAACAAATAAAAACAAACATTAAAGAAATCTGGCAATAACCAACACCACAGAACAGACTGAAAATCATGTATCCAAGGGAAACTACTAAAGATCAGTAAAATAGGGTCTGTAAAATTCTAACAATGAGTTCATTTCTTTCCTCCTTCATACTCTGTTCAGCAGGGTGGTCACCAAACATTGACAGCCATACAGAAAATGGAAAGATTGATTGTTTTTTGATCTTGGTTAAAAGCGTTGTTCTCAGAGTATGGTAGCTATTTGACCCAGAACTTAGCTCTGTGTGTGTGTGTGTGTGTGTGTGTGTGTGTGTGTGCATCAGGAAGCCTGCTCTAGGACATTATTTAAAACAATAGCAAACTGCTGGTGCCATTTCAGCTGCCCAAGGCTATGATTTCAGTTGGGCAAACAAGAGCCTATTTGGGTAACTTTAAAGAAAATCCTGGAGAACTGGACAACCATAGGAAACTTTAGAAAGCTCATACATGTTCCATGAGATCTAAAAGACTGCACATGAGCAAACCCGAGCAAATGCCTAGGAAAGACCTGGGAAAGGAAAAGGCACTCATAACTTACTGTCCTTTTGCAAGTAAGAAATAAGAGCTAAGGATACCTTGTAAACTGAAGTTTGAAGGGTTACCTTCTCACACAGGTCCCCTTGGCAACAGTGAAAGATTGAAAGGCAAGGCATTTAAGCATCTCTTCTGACCAATCAGTTGGTGACCACTAAATTATACTAAACCAGATGTGACCCTTAGGAGGCCAGGCTTAAAAGTAAAAGCAAGAACTTAACAAAAAGCTAGCAAAGGCCTTCAGGGAATAAGGAGTCTAGAAAAGTTGCTAAACAAGTGGCAACCAGAAAAACAAGAGCAAAAGCCACAAAACTTTGGGATGGATGGAGGAATCTGATGCCACAGATGTTACAATGTGTTTTTAAAAATCTAATTTTCAATCACAAGTCCTTATCTAGTAACTTCCTGAGGAAGCTCGGGCATTGGATTTACTAGACACAGACTTTAAATCAGCTATGTTGAATATGCTCAAAGAACTCCAGGAAACTATGTCTAAATAATTTTTTAAAAGTATGACAATACTTATTACCAAATAGAAAATATTATTAAGGAGCTAGATATTATACAAAAGAGCCTAAATAGAAATTCTGGAGTTGAAAATACAATAACAGAAAAGAAAAAATATATAACAGCAATAGTAGATTTGAGCTGGCAGAAGAAAGAAGTAGTAGACTTAAAGATGAAAAGTCATTCGAGATTATCCAGTCTGAGGAACAAAAAGACTCTGCTCATTTTCTTTTTTTTTTTTTTGTTCCTGAGACTGGATAATCTCGAATGACTTTTCATCTTAGAGTCTGAGAGACCTGTGGGACACCATAAATATAAACATAATGGAAATTTCAGGAGGATAAGAAAAAGAAAAGGCAGGAAAAAGTGAAGTAATGCCTCCCAATTTTTCAAATTTGATGAAAAATGTTAATCTAAATATTTGAAAATTTCAATAAACTCCAATTAGAATAAACTGAAAGGTATCCACACATAGACATATAATAGTTAAATGATGAGGTCAAAAACAGAAATAAAATATTGAAAGTAGCAAGAGAAAAATGACATATCATATGCTAGGCATCCTTAGTGAGATTAATAACTAACTTTTCATAAGACAAAATAGAGGCTGAGGAAAACCTGATAAATTATTAGTGTTAAAAAGATTGTCAACCAAGACTCCTGTATCTAGATAAGCTGTTCTTTAAAAATGAAGAAAAATTAATCAATTTTCCAGAAAATAAATATAGGGAAGGCCTACTAGCAGTAAATTCTCTGTAAGAGTTTCTAAAGTACGTCCTTTGTGATACAGTGGACAATAACTGAAACTCCCAAAAAGAAATAAGCAGCACTATTTCAGGGTAAGTGAAAGTCATTGTGAAAGACTGTATAAATATATATTTGTAACTATCCTGTTTTAAAAGGCAACTGTATAAAGCAATAATTATAAAAGTATTTGTTAAACACTCAACAATGTATAAGGATATAATTTGTATGACAATACTAGCACAAAGGAGGGAGAAGAGAATTGGGCCATAGAGGAGCAAAGTTTTAAAACACTATTCCATTTAAGTTGGAATTATTTCACCAGTTTGTTAAAAATTATGATGTTAATAGTAATCCCCAGAACAACAACTGAGAAAATTTTAAAAGTATATAGTAAAAGAATTGACAAGAGAATTGAAATGGGGGCACATTAGAAAATATCCATTAAACACACAAAAAAGACAAATTAAGGAATAGTGAAACAAAAAAGACATAGAAAAGCAAAACAGCAAACTTAAGTCTTTATCAGTAATTAAATTATGTAAATTGATTAAACACATCGGTCAAAAATAGATTCTCAGAATGAATTTAATAACATCATGATCCAACTATATACTGTCTACAAGCAATAACATCATGATCCAACTATATACTGTCTACAAGCAATACACTTAAGAGTCAAAGATACAGATTAGAAAAAGACATAGATAAAGATTAAAGACTTAAAAAGCATGGAAAAAGGCATATTATATAGACAGTACCCAAAACAGAATTTCAGTGGCTATACTAATAGCAGTAATCACAGAGCTTAAGACAAAAGTATTATTAGAGACGAAAAGGACATTTTATGAAAAGAATATTACTCCTTCAGAAAGATGTTATGATTATAAACAAAGACACCTTTAAAAATTTCCCAAAATACAGGAAGCAAAAATTGACAGAATTGAAGGGAGACATAGAGAATTTAGCAATAATATTTGGATAATTCAATACACCATATTCAGTAATGAGTAGATTAGACAGAAGGTCAACATTGAAATAAAAGATTTGAACAAATAGACTTAATAGACATCTGTAGAACAGTTGTCTCTAAATCATACAAAGTGTTTTCCAACCAAAATAGAATTAAATAGACATCAATAAAAAATTTGAGAAATTCACAAATATGCGGAAATTAAGTTACACTCTTTTAAATAGCCAATGGGTCAAAGAAGAAATTGCAATGGAAATGAGAATACACTTTAAGACATGAAAACAAAAATATGACATACCAACATACATGGAGCACAGGTAAGGCAGTGTTTAGAGGGAAGTATATAATTGTAAACAAATGAAGGGGTAAAATAAGCGATTTTGGCATCAATTTAAGTTAAAGGCACTTGAAAAACAGCAGTTACATAAAGATCATTCTGACCTTTGTGCTGTTGAAAGCAGAAGACAAAATTCCTATGTGAAATACTCTCTGAAGATTAGAAGGAAAAGCAACATCTTTATCCTCAAGATAGAAAGTCAATATTGAGATAATTCTGTATAGACCTTGTTAAAATAACTTTTATCTTTTAAGCCTCAGTTGCTGAGTCACAATTGACTATTGTTTGTTCAATCTAGTACATAAGTAGCTGACTATAACTGCTCCTTTGGGTATTCATTATGAGAGTTCTCATATCATGTAAAACTTGTATTATGCTTTTCTCCTGTTAATCTATCTTATTTAATTCTTGGATCCAGCCAGGACCCTAAGAGGTTAGAAATGGAGCTTTTTAACCACTATATATTAAATATATTAAAAAAAATTAAATATATTAACTAATATGTTAAATATATATTTAATATATTAACTAATATATTCAATATATATTTAATGTATTAACTAATATATTTAATGTATTAACTAATATATTTAATATACATTTAATGTATTAACTAATATATTTAATATACATTTAATGTATTAACTAATATATTTAATATACATTTAATGTATTAACTAATATATTTAATATACATTTAATGTATTAACTAATATATTTAATATACATTTAATGTATTAACTAATATATTTAATATACATTTAATGTATTAACTAATATATTTAATATACATTTAATGTATTAACTAATATATTTAATATACATTTAATGTATTAACTAATATATTTAATATACATTTAATGTATTAACTAATATATTTAATATATAATATATTAGATATATTAAGAAAGATCTCTAGATAATTCATCTTAAGATATTTGAGAAACTAGAACAACAAAAACTAACCCAAAGCGAGCAGAAAGAATAAATAACAGAGCAGAAATAAATGAAATAGACAATAGAAAAGCAATAGAGAAAAATCAACAAAATTAAAAGTTAGTTCTTTGTAAAGACTAACAAAATTGACAAACCTTTAGACTGAAGAAAAAATTTTTATTAAATCAGAAATTGAAAGAGAAGACATCACTGATCTTGCAAAAATGAAAAGAATAATAAAGGAATACTGTGAATTGTATGCCAATAAATTTAGATGAAAAGAATAAATTCCTAGAAAGACACAAACTACTGAAACTGACTGAAGAATAAATAAAAGAACTAAGTAGACCTATAAAAAGCAAAAGTTTGAGTTAATAATTAAAAACACTTCTAGCAAAGAGAAGCTCAGAGCCAGATGTCTTCACTTGTGAATTCTAACAAATGTTTAAAGAACTAATAGCAATTCTTCACAAACCCTTCCAAAAAATAAGAGGAGATAACATTTCCCAACTCATGCCATGAATCCAGCATTACCTTTTTACCAAAACCAGATGAAGGCATTATATGAGAACTATTTACCAATATCCTTTATGAAAGTAGATGCTAATGTCCTCGAAATAAATGAGTAAACAAAATCTAGTAAGATTTATAAATGATCATACACCACAACCGATGTGAGATTTATCTCAAGAATGCAAGGTAGTTTAACATCTAAAAATCAATAAATATAATATACCAAATTAATAGAATAAAGGACAAAAAAAAACCACACTTATTTCAATGGATGAAGAGAAAGCATTTGACAAAATCCAGTACTCCTTCATGATAAAAACATTTGATACTAGGAATAGAAGGAAACTTCAACTCAATGATGGAAATCTGTGAAAAACCTACAGCTAGCACCATTCTTAATAGCAAAAGAAAGAATGACTTTCTCCTAAGATCAGAAACAATACAAGAATGCTGCTCTTGCTATTTCTATTAAACATCGTACTGGAGTTTCTAGCCAGGGCAATTTGGCAAGAAAAGGATATAAAAGACATTCAGATTGGAAAGGAAAAAGCACAACTCTACTATTTGTAGATGATTTTGTATATAGTTTTATATATAAATATAAGAAAACTAAACAATTTAAACTGATAAACAAGTTCAGCAATGTAGCAAGATACAAGCTCAATATATAAAAATAAATGTATTTTTATTAAGTGGCAAGAAACAATTTTAAAATAAAATTGAAAAAGCAATTCCATTTATAAAGCATCAAAAAAAGAAAGTACTTAGGAATAAATTTGTGTAAACAAAAAATAAATTTCTCTAAGCAAAAATGAGATTTGTACACTGAACACTACAAACATTGTTGAAAGTAAGATCTAAGTAAATGGAAGGATATCTGTGTTCATGGATTTAAAGTCTTAACAATGTTGTTAAGATGGCAATGCTTAATACAGATTCAGCATAATGCTATCAAAATCCCGCTTTTCCCCAGACATTGATAAGCTGATCCAAAAATTTATGTGGTAATACAATGCGTCTAGAATAGTCAAAACAATTTTGAAAAAGAAAAGTTGGAGAAATCACACTCTGACGTTTTAAAACATACTGCAGTTGGCCTTCTTATACCGTTGGATTCTGCATATGCAGATTCAGTCAACCACAAATCAAAAATAATTGACAAAAAATAACAAAACACAATATAGCAACTAGTTACACAGTATTTACGTTGTGTTAGGTACAATGGGGGAGCAGGAATGAGGTATGACTGCTATGAGGCTTTTTGGATTGTTGAAAATGTCCTAAAATTAGAATGTGGTCATGGTTGCTTAACTCTGTAAATAGAATAAAAATTTTTGAACTGTGCAGTTTAAGTGGATTTTATGGTATGTGAACTATATCTCAATAAAGCTGTAAAAAATGATCAAGAATCCTGATTCCTACTGAAAACTCTTTTCAAACCTATGCTGAATTTTTGAGAATTTAAAGACTTATCTAGTGTCACATAGATGGGGTGTGGCAGATTAAGGACGGAAACTAAATCTAACCCTGGAATTTGGGTTTTTAACCTTTGCTAGATCTTCACCAGACAATAGATCTTACTTGACTGAGATATCCATCTCATTCAGAGGTGTGAAGCCCTGGGTGGTTTAGAAGTAGCCATTACTATCACATAGTAAGCTAAGATTGAAAGATGTAATTGATGTAATTATAATCAGGTCTGCTTAAGAAAAGACTGTAGATATTCATTTCTCCTACTGATAAGATTTAGATTCTGTTTCACATTCATTTTGTACATTGATAATGAGGGTTTGATGCAAAAATTAAGACTAAAAAAACTTTCTCTAATTAGAGTTAGGGTGTGTACATGTGTAGTGTGTGAAGTCTAAGTTTACATGTATTTTTTAAACCTTTATACATTCAGTAGAGTGTTATGTATCTAGAGAAACATCAGTGGATCCTCTTGCTTGTACAAGCAAGACCACTTGTACATGCATAGTATTTGAGGTTCTCTAGTAGAGCATCAGCCACTTCATCCCTATTGCCCATGACTCCTCTTCCTATAGCACATGTTACAGCCAAACTGCCTGCGGATGGCTCCTTTGTCACATCTTCAGCTCTGAAGACCAGAAGGGAACCTTGGGAAACATTTCCTTAAGGATAGGGTCATAGTGAAGGAGACAGAGGAGTAGCCCTCAGTCACTGTAAGGTCACAAGGAAGTGCTGAGTCAGTACTTATTACTCAGAGAAGTGCTGAGCACAGTAAGTACTTCTAACTTACTATTGTTGTGAATTAGAAGTGCTTACTTACTGTGTGCCTACCATATCCTCATCTTGGCAGTGTAAAAGAAAAAGAAAAATATCAGCAAGGGTAGGCAAGTAATTTCTTGTGGAAAAATAATGTAATTTGGAGATCAATGGATGAATTCCAGGAAAGTCATTTCAGTAGAAATTGTCAGATTGTAATGGGTGCTGAGCATTGGAGACAATATATGAATTTGACTGTGAAAGGAAATAAACTTCAAAACTGTCAGAGGGACAAAATATTCCCTGAAGAACTTAGAAACACAAACTGTGTTTAAGCAAAATAAAAGGAAGAAATGAAAAACAAGAATTCAGATACCGGTTACAGCCTGTTTGGAGGCTATGTTAACAAGGCCATGGTCAAGGGTTCGGTTGTCATCCAGGCCAGTTAGTCTTACATAATTAATCCTTTGTTTATTGGTCACAGCTGCACCTCTGACCTTGGGCAGCCATTTAATAATTGCATAGTTTTGACACATGGGAAGTCAGGCAGGTAAGAGCTGTGAATGTTCAGATGCAGATTATTCTCAATATATGAAAAGGAAACTTAGATCCACACTCTGCGGAACTAGTAATAGTGGGATGCCCTAGATATCCCAATGGACTTGGATTTAGAAAACCTGGATTGCATGTTTTCTCTCTGTCACTGTTCCCCTAATACTATCAGGACAAAATATTCCATGTTCTGCTTGCTGAATATAGCTGAAAGTAGTATAAAAATCCTCATTAAGACAATCTACCCTGTCAATGAAAAGAAATTTACTGCACCATCATAGCATGGCAGGAAAGAAGCAGTGAGCCTGGTTCAATCATTTGTTTATTCATTTAACAAATGTTTATTGAGTGGCTATTATCTCTCAGGCACTAAACTAGGTAAGGGGGTTGCAATTGTTGAGAAGATAAAGTCCTAGGAAAAAACAACAAAAAGAGAAAACAAGTAAATAGGGCTTTTAAGAACTGTGATTAAGTAGATAATGAATTTGAATAGCTGGGGGTGGCCTCTGTAGTGAGAGTGGAAATAAAAAAAGCCTTTCTCGTGGTTTGAGTTCCTCCAGGAAGAGGCTCTGAGCTAAGAATTTAGGCACAAGTGGTTTATTTGGAAGGTAATCCCAGGAATCCCGAGAAGATCAGGGAGTGAGACAAGGAAGGGAAGGAGCCCACCAAAGTGCTTCATTAACCCTCCAATCACTTAGGCAACTGTAGCTGACTCGCCCTGGGGAACTCTGGGAGATGGTGTTGAACATGGACCTGTGAGTTACTCCACCTGAGGTGGGTGGGAGCTGGGGTATTTATAAATGGATCATGGTCAGTTATTAGTTTAAAGTTACTGTGAGAGGAGGACATTTCTTGGCATTTCCTGCCTACTGAACATGTGGCCAGAGGAGATCCAGCAGCCAGAGAAAAGCTCTCAGCTGGGGAAAAAAAAAAAAATGTAGGTGCCAGCAATAGGAAGTCAGGTCTTCATGGTAAGAGGGACTGATGGAGTCTGCCCCAGTTTGTGAATGACACTTGAGTAGAGAGAGAAGGAATGAAAATGATGCCACCACATGAAGAGCTAGAAGCAGTGCATTTCTGGAAACAGGAACTTCAAGAAGAAAGGTCAAGAAGTAGGAAAGGATGTATGTGTTTGAAACTGAAAAACGGGCCAGCTAAGTACTGGGGTTAGCAGAAAGTAGTATGCGATGAAACAAATAGGAGGGTCTCCATCAGATGTGGCTTTAAAGAGAACAGAGAAATGGGATAGAAGCCATTCCAAGGGCAAAGGCCTAGTTAAAGAATTTAGGAAAGGGGAATGATGTGGCCTGATTTACTGGCTCCTAGGGACTGAAAATTAGAAAGGGGCAAGAGTGGATGAAGGTGGTGACAGGCAAAAATAAGTGAATGGATTTGACATTTGGAAAAAGAAAATTGGCTGGGTGCAGTGGCTCATGCTTGTAATCCCAGCACTTTGGGAGGCCGAGGCGGGCAGATCACTTGAAGTGTAGAGTTCAAGACCAGCCTGGCCAACATGGTGAAATCCTGTCTCTACCAAAAATACAAAAATTAGCTAGGTGTGGTGGTACCCACCTGTAGTCCCAGCTACTTGGGAAGCTGAGGTGGGAGTATTGCTTGAATCTGGGAGACAGAGGTTTCAGTGAGCTGAGATTGTGCTACTGTACTCCAGCCTGGGTGACAGAGTGAGACCCTGTCTCAAAAGAAAATAGGAAAAAAACCCATGGGACGTGATTTGATAAGAGGGCAAAAGAAATGAAGGACATAGGGCTGACTTAGATGTTTGGTTTGAGCAACCAGGTAGATGGTGGTGCCCTTTCTTGAGATAGGGAAGACTGGAGTAGGAAGAATTTGGGATAGGCAAAAAATAGATTTGTTTGTGTTGTCTATTAAACATCCAGCTGGAGGTGTTAAGTGGGCAGATGAGTCTAGAGTTGAAGCGATAAATGAATTTGACATATGAATTTGGGAGTCACCCACATATAATTGACCTTTAAAATTATGAGGTTAGATTAGCTCACCTAGGAAGAGAATAAGAGATTTAAAAAAGAGAGATTTGTGCACTAATACTCAAGAACCATCAGCATTTAATGGTCAGCTGGAGAAGGAGAAACTGGCAAAAGAAACAGAAAAGGAAAATCTGTGAAAGAAAAACAGGAATGTGCTGTCATGAACACTTCGTCAATGCATATTGGAGGCAAGTGTTGACTCAGAAGAAAAAACATCATAGCTGACTTACGCCAAAAAAAAAAAAAAAAATTATTGAACTGTTGAACTGAAAAATTCAAGACTATCCAGCTTCAGGCATGGCTAGATCTAAGTGCTCAAATGACATCATTTATAATTTGGGGGCTCCATTTTTTCCCACTTCCCCCTTTATACTTATGCAGACTCTTTCCACGTGGTCACAATGGATTCTTCTAATTTACAGATTCCAATGTCAAGATAATTTCTCTTAACACACACCCCGTAAATCAATGACTGTGGTCAGGAAATGTGAGTGAAACAGAATAGCACCATGATTAAGGGTATGGGATTCAACTCAGCTCTATTGTTCATTAGCTGAGTGAGCCTGGACCAGTCAAGGATTTTGTGGTTCTGTTTCATTATTGCTAAAATATGGCTAATAATAGTACCTACCTCATAAAATTATTGTGATTATTAAATGAATTATTTCCAGAATGTTTAGAACAGTGCCTTGGACATAGTCAGCACTCTGTGCTATTACTATTTGATTGAACAGGTCTGGAGTAGAAGGTCACTCCTATCTGAAATGATATGACCAAGACAAGGAGGAGAGTACAAAATTAGAGTATTGTCAACAGAAGGCAGAGTGGATCTTGGTGAAAGAACTTCAATAGACATTCACTGCAGAAGCAGGAAACACTAGAATGTTCCATGAGGGAGGACAGAGTGAAGTGAGTTATATTCTGCTGAAGATGCAAGTGAGATGAGAACAGAGAGGAGTCCATTGGACCTGGAAACAGGAGGTCACTGACAAAAGAGGGTGAATGAGAAGTGAGGATGAAGAGGGAGCTAGCAGAGACAACTGTTAAAGTTTTTCTGTGATCGTGGACGTAAAGATGGAAACAGTGAACACTGGGGACTCCAATAGGGGGATGGAGGGTAGGGGGCAAGAGCTGAAAAACTGCCTGTTGGGTACCAAGTTCACCATGTCGGTGATGGGATCAATAGAAGCTCAAACTTCAGCATCACGCAATATATCCATATAAAAAACCTGCACGGGTATGCCCTGAATACATTTTTTAGAAAGTTTTTCTGTGATAAGAGGAATTGAGCAGACACTAATAGGAGATGTGAGAGTTAATGTTTTGTTTTCTTTTGTTTGTTAATAAGAGTAGGTATGTAAAGAGAATGGCCCAGCAAAGATGGAGAAACTGATGACATAGGGTATAGAGAAGGGAAAAATGAAGAGGCTGGGTCTTGGAGAAAGCAAGAGGGGATGAGACCCAGATGTCAGGCAGAAGAAATTGTGGGCAGTGAGAACAGAATAATGGAGATAATGGAGAATAATGGAGAAGGCAGAGAAGATGAAGATAGATGCAGGTAGTTACGTAATTTTGTTGAGGGAAATACGAGGCAGTTTTCCTTCATTGCCTTCTTTTACAGTGCTTTAAAAAGCGAGGTAATTATCTGAGAAAGTATATCTGTGTGTATAATGTGGGGGGATGCTGGAAGGTTTGAAAAGAGAGACGTTTTGATAGAGTCTTAGCAGGGCTGTGTGGGATAGTAGGACGTCATGGGATAGTCCCTTTCTCTGTTCATGGGTAAGCATTGCTGAGGCTGGGGGCTCATTTAAGGTTTGGTCACCCACTGCAGTGGAGTCCTGGTATGTGTCAGGCAATCTCATTATGTGAGATAAGTTATAAATTTTTCTGATCTTACACTTCTGGTTTCTAAATTTCATTTTAATCACTCAAGTGACGTGTAGATATTTTGAATTATTGGCCTGCCTCTAAGAAGTCGTGCACTGATACTGATAGTTCAGCACTGTCACCTTTCCACTACCTGCGCCAAGTACAGCGACAGAAGCTTTTCCTTAACTCTGCCAGATGCTCAGGCTCACTCTGCCCTGTGGACTTCCGGATGTTTGGGTAATGTGAAAGGTGGTTGTTTTCTTTATTTGATCAGGGCATAAACAGTGTCTGGACTCACTTGGTCATTTCTGGCTTTTTGTGGAAGGAAAACCCTCATCAGATTCTGATGGGAGGGGTGAGGGTAGCTCCTGGGAAGAGAAGACAGACAGTTTTCATTCTCACAAAGGCTGAGACTTTCGAGACGGATGCCTCAGGTGCCCAGGTTCTGAGACGATGCCCTGAGGTCCCTCGAGGTGTCCATTTGCACAATGCCTCCTTGTTTCTATATATGAAACATGATCAGATTTGACCTTCATTACCCTTAAATTTTTCTCTCATATTTTTTCTTCCTGTGTAACTTTGGAAGAATCTTTTTCTGTTTTCTGGAGAAAAATCCCTCATTCTCCTAAATTTTGTGTTTTATTTCAGAAGTATGCCACTAGATAGTGGTCTCTAAGGGATTTATCATTTAGTAAAAGTGTCTAAGCAGGCACCTGTAGTGTATGCATAATTTTATAATTAAATGCGTATTCATATCTGCATGTATTTGTATATATGCAAATAATATATTTGCATATGTGCCTATTTGTGTATATGCATAATTCATACATAATATACATGTACTACTCTATTGATAGTTTAGCTTCTTCATAAAACATATATAGAAATATAAATTTAAATATAAAATAAAGATGAAAAAAGTAAAATTTATTTAAATACATTTAATTTATTAACAGCAATAGAGACCTTTTTGCTCTAAAATATCAGTAATAATTATTATTAATAATAACATGTTGAGTGACAGTAAGGTGAAAAAATACTGTTTTTGGAATTGAGGCTTTTGAGCTCTGAAAATAGTTTTCAATAAACCCAATTCCTTTTTTTTTTTTTTTTTTCTAACCTTGAATAGGCCCAGACTAGTACTGGAACATGTTTAACTTGGCCTTGGCCAGACTTCACCTTGAAGCCATAATCAATAATTTCTAAAACTCATGCTGAGGATAGTGGGAAAAAGCAGAATATTCATAAACTGGGCATAAGAAGTCTAATTTCAAGTTTGTGATTTTATTTGGCTTGCCTGTACCTTTACTATGCCATTTTCTCATTGCCCAAAGTTACTTATTTCATGAGGTAAAGGAGTCTCCTGTGAGACTTTTCAGGTAAAATATGTTCCTTTCCATTTTCCCACCCTTTTATTGAGGTTATAATTACAAAGTTCAGGGAAGGATGAAAAGGATAAAAGAATCTTTATGATCCTTCTCTTCATCCCCTCACCCTTTTTTTTGGTTTGTTTGTTTTTTAAAAGAAGGCAGTATCAAGCCATTGATAGAACGGGATTAAGAAGGTTGGTGACTGCTTTTTTTCTCTTTTAGATCATTAATCATGCTGGAGTAGGGCAATGTGGGAAGGTCCCATGCTGTGAAACTGATCTCTACCTATATCCTGTATCCATCTATAGTTAATAGATGAGCCATTGAGGAATGGCTATGAGTAAAGGACTTTGAAATTAAATTTTATTTTTTTTATAACAACAAACAAGCTTAGTGAGCGCAGTCTCCTTCAAGGGAGACCCCTTCAAAAGCAATGCATTTATTTGAACAATACTGTCATTGCTCAAAATAATTTCTGTAAGTTCTAGTTTTCAACTCCTCTTTATAAAATTCTTCACAAGCTCCCTAGTGAAAATCAATGCTCATGTATTAAAAGTCAGCCCTAATTTTTAAAAACATCAGAATTGCTAAGCTTGATTGCATACATTATTCAGAATACTCAACTTTGGATGAATTCAGGCTGTTTCTGAAACTCCTGAGGATTTTCACAAGAACATAGGACAAGCTCTGAGCACAATTCCACATGGGACAGCTGAGCATAGTGGCTTGGACATGGGATAATGTCCTTTAGAGTTAGGAGAAAGGGATTACAGTTCTTTTTAGGACTAGATACTTGACACATTTGCAAGCCCTAAGATGCTGGCAATTAGTAGGTTCCCCTACAAAGGCTTATGGAACAAATGGTGACAAAGAAAAGGTCACATTTACTTATTTTCCTTTCCCTTCCCTCCCCACCTTAATGCCACTCCCCAGAGGCTTCTGTGCTTTTTGTTCTGTCAGTTACGCCACAGTCCTTGCTTATGGGTTCTGGTAATACTATCTCTGCTCTGTGCCCCTGCAGTCCTAGGGGTGCTCATAACTTCTAGCTGTGGCTGAAAGTTTGGGTTGCTTACCTATTCCTCTTTTGGCTTTTCAGTTCTTCCATGACTGTTTAACCAGTTCTCTGCATTAAATACCCACTGTTTGAAATACCTAGAGTGGGTTTCTGCTTGTTTAATAAGACTATGGCAAAATTTAAAGCCATGTGTGGTTACCTTGTTTCACTGTTGATTTGGGGACAAAAGCCTTATTAGCCTCAATTCAAGACACAAGAAGAAGAATCTGTCTCTAGTGTGTCTAGTTTTCATGTCTGGTTTTTCAAAATTTCTTAACTGATGTGCTAGAGTTCTTTATATATTGATATCCTGATACTAATTTTTTATCTATTGTATATGTAGCAAGTATTTTTCAGGATGTGTTGACTCCTCCTTTTTTATTCATTTTTTGATGTCTAAAATTTTAAAAAACTTAAAGTAAAATCATATCTAGTCTATGTAATTAAATCTAAAAAACACAAAGTATATACTCATATTTTTCCAATAATTTATGTATTTATTTAATGTTGAGTTATTTATACATCTAGAATGTACTGTTATACTGAATCAGATAGAGACCTAGCTTATGTTCCCCACAACCCTTGCCAAAGGATTAGTTAGAATTATTTATTGTCACTCTTATTTATTGTTGATAAGAGTTGATAAGAGTGACAATAACTGTCTTCTTCTTCTTCTACTACTGTACATTTAAGTCAAATTTCTTTATCCAAATTCCTTAAGGTTTGCATTATAGTATATTTTTGTGTTCTTGACATTTAACAATAGAAGAACTTTTTTTTGAATGGTTTCCATATCTTTTAAAAAACTGGCCAAATATATTGTATAGAAATCATGTTAGGTACTAAGACACACAGGAGATAAGTATTTTCTTGAATTTAATTTAAAATGTTTACTTATCTAATTATATTTACGGCAGATTGACTGGAATGAATTCTCCTCTCAGGATATAAAAACCATGTTGCACAATATACTATTTAGCCAAAAACGTGCACATATTTAGCTCTGTTATTTGGCATCTAAAAAGTCTTTCCCTTTAGGAGCTTAAAAAGCACATATTCCTTCTGTTTCCTTAAGAAAGACTTGGTTCAGGTTATCCTAGTTGTCATGATTGGTCTTCAGCCTTCCCACCCAAAATGAAATAATTTGCAGGACACAAATAAGAGTAATTAGGTTCCTTAGGATACCAGTTTCTCCAAAAAGCATAGTATGAAAGCTCAGAGGTAGATGTTTTTGTAAATCTAAGTAAGTAGAAGCTTGCCCTTTAGGTAAATAATTCAATGTAAAGAAGTATGGGAATAATTCTTGGACTCAGTATCATTCAGGCCCATTTAACAACTTTCTATCTCTAGAATGCGTTAATTCGTTCAATCAACAAATCGATAAATTTTATGCTAAAAATATCAAGTGCTAGGGATTCATGAGTGAACAAGATATACATGGTCCCTGTCTCCAAGAAATTCCAGTCTGCTGAAAGAAATGACCTGTTATTAATGTGATGGGGTAATTAGAATTTTTTATTTAACACACATGGGGAGCACATTTTATCTAGTTTGGGTAGGTCAGGCAATACATCTCAAAAGGATTCTAACTGGAAATCGAAAAAACACAATAATGGGCTGGGTGTGGTGGCTCACGCCTGTAATCCCAGCACTTTGTGAGGCCAAGGTGGGCGGATCAAGAGGTCAGGAGATCGAGACCATCCTGGCTAACATGGTGAAACCCCGTCTCAACTAAAAATACAAAAAAATTAGCCGGGCATGGTGGCGGGCGCCTGTAGTCCCAGCTACTCAGGAGGCTGAGGCAGGAGAATGGCATGAACCTGGGAGGCGGAGCTTGCAATGAGCCGAGATCATGCCACTGCACTCCAGCCTGGGTGACAGAGCGAGACTCCATCTCAAAAACAAAACAAAAACAAAAACACAACAAGAAAAAAACGCAATAATGATGAGTGAGAAATACATGTTCTAAGGCAAAGAAACAGCATACAACAAAGGCAGTAGGAAGAAAGCCTGTGGGGGCAGTAAGAGAACTTCAATAGTGATAATGACTTGAAGACAGAGGATGATGGGGCTGAAAAGATGACCATAAACTCCAGTAAGTCAAATATTTGTCGCTAGGCCAGTAGGGAGGGCCATAACCATAGGGTAGAACACAATCAGATTTGCTTTTTGTAAGACTCAGCTGGCTTCAGCTGATAAATGAATTGAAAAGGGAGGGCAAGAAGGGAGGCAGGAAGAACAGTTAAGACACACAACTGGGGTTGTATTTACCCAAATGAAAAGTAGACAGATTCAAGGGAGTTTAAAGAAATAGAATCTGCAGGACTTGATGACACATTGAAGATGAAGAAAAGGGAAGAGCGCAGGCTGACTTTAGGTTTCAGTGCTACAAAAGATTGAATATAGTGTAATTAACTGATATGACAACCCCAGAAGAAATAAGATTTGGGGGAAGAGGTGCTGAGGTCAGTTTTGGGCAGGTTTAATCCAAGGTACCCATGCGATATCCAAGATACATAGTAAAGATTAGGGTACTGGATTCTAGAACTCAAATTGAGGTGTGGATATTGGATTTAGCAGTTTATAGAGAATGATATGGAAATCATAGATTTTTAATTGTACATCTGACTGTCCACTAGGGCAGTAAGGTACAATTACTGAGCAAATAGAACTAAGCCTTGCCACCATTTGACTTATTATGAAGTACAGGTAGGGCAGTAGTGTTTGCACCTGAACAATTTCACCTATGAATTTTTAATTTTATTATTTTAAAAAATGTATATTGGGGCTAGGCATGGTGGCTCATGCCTGTAATCCCAGAACTTTGGGAGGCCAAGGCAGGAGGATCATCTGAGGTCAGGGGTTCAAGATCAGTCTGGCCAACAGAGTGAAAACCCATCTCTACTTAAAAATAAAAAATTAGCCAGGCATGGTGGCGGGCGTCTGTAATCTCAGCTACTCAGGAGGCTGAGGCAGGAGAATCACTTGAACCCGGGAGACAGAGGTTACAGTGAGCTGAGATCGCACCACTGCACTCCAGACTGGGTGACAGAGCAAGACTATGTCTCGAAAAACAAATTATATTGGATATTGACAGGTTATGATTGTATATATTTATGGGGTAAAAGTGATGCTATAATACATGTATACCATGTATTGTCTAATTGAAACACTGCACCCTTTGATTGACATCTCCCCATTTCCCTAACTCCCAGCCTCTGTTAACCACCATTCTGCTTTTGAATGCCTTAGATTCCACATGTAAGTGAGAACATGCAATATTTGTCTTTCCATACCTGGCTTATTTCACTTAGCATACTGTCCTCCAGGTTCACCCATGTTGTTGGAAATGGCATAATTTCTCTCTTGTTAAGGCTGAATAGTAGTCCATGGTATATATATATAACATTTTCTTTATCTGATTATGAGACATTTAGTTTGGTTCCTTAACTTGCGTATTGTGAATCATGCTGTAATGAACACGGAAATGCAGACTTCTCTTTGACATACTGATTTCAAATTCTCTGGATATACAATGGGAAGTGGGGGACTGCTGGATCATATGGTAATTCTGTTTTTATTTTTTTGAGGACAATTCGTACTCTTTTGCATAATACTGTATTAATTTACATTTCCACCAATTGTGTACAAGGGTTCCCTTTTCTCCACATCCTCACCAACACTTGTTATCTTCCATCTTTTTAATAATGGCCATTTTGACAGATGTGAGGTGATATCTCACTGTGATTTTAATTTGCATTTTCCTAATGATAGGAATGTTGAGCATTTTTTCACATATCTGTTGGCCATTTGTATGTCTTGTTTAGAGACTTTTTCATTTCTGGCAGAGTACTCCAAACGTCTTAAGTCTTTGCTCATTTTTTTTAAGTCGGGTTATTTATTTTCTTGCTATTAAGTTGAGTTTCTTATATATTTTGGATATTAACTCCTTATCAGATGTATGGCTTACAAATACTTTCTCCCATTCCATAGGTTGCCTCTTCACTCTATTGTTTTCTTTGCTGTGTGTATATTACTGAGTTTGATATAATTCCATTTGTCTATTTTTGGTTTTGTTGCCTGAGATTTTGGGGTCAAATACAAAAAAGTCATTGTCTAATGTTGTATAGTTTTCTCTCTGTTTTCTTCTGTTAGTTTTACAGTTTCAGATCTTATGTTTAAGTCTTTAATCCATTTTGAGTTGATTTTTGTACAGATGCTTCTTCGCCTATGATGGGGTTATATCTCAAACCCATCATAAATTGAAAATATTGTAAGTAAAAAATTCATTCATTACACCTAATCTAGTAAACATCATAGCTTATCCTAGCCTTCCTTAAACATGCTCAGGAGGCTGGGTGCGGTGGCTTATGCCTGTAATCCCAGCACTTTGAGAGGCCAAGGCAGGCGGATTACCTGAGGTCAGGAGTTCTGAGACCAGCCTGGCCAACGTGGTGAAACCCCATTTCTACTAAAAATACAAAAAAAATTACCCGGGCATAGTGGCACATACCTGTAATCTCAGCTACTTGGGAGGCTGAGGCAGGAGAATCACCTGAACCCAGGAGGCAGAGGTTGCAGTGAGCCGAGATTGCACCATTGCACTCCAGCCTGGGCAACAGAGCAAGACTCCAAAAACAAAAAACATGCTCAAGATACTCACATTAGCCTACTCTTGAGCAAAATTGTCTAACAAAAAGCCTATTTTGTAATACAGTGTTTAATATCTCATGTGATTTATTGGATACTGCACTGGAAATGAAAATAGGAATGGCTTGCTGTTGCCCAGCACTGCAAGAGAGTATCATGCTGCGTATCACTAGCCTGGGAAAAGATCAAAATTCAAAGTATGATTTCTACATGCTTTTGCACTATCATAAAGTCAAAAAAATAAAAATCAAACCAATGTAAGTCAGGGACCATGTGTACATGGTGTGAGATAAAGTTCTAATTTCATTCTTCATGTTGCTATTCAGTTTTTCCGACACCATTTATTGAAGATCCTTTCAATAAATGACCTTTTCTCACTGTGTATTCTTGGCATCTTTGTGGAAAAGCAATTGACCTTAAATGTGTGAGTTGATTTTTGAACTCTTTATTCTGTTCCACTGGTCACTGTATCTATGTTTATGCCAGTGCCATTCTGTTTTAACTATGATAGCTTTGTAATATAATTTGAAGTTATTGTCTGTGAATTCTTAGACGTGCCATGTTTTAACCACATCAGCATAAATTTAAATTTGAATATATTCTCGAGGAAAAAATTTTTTTAAAAATCTGTTTTGTTCAGTGATGTACCCAAGACATGGAAGACTCTTTGACACATAGTAGACACTTAACAAATATTTGATGACCCAATGAATAAAATTCTACACAAAAAACAGCACAAAATAGTCTCCAGGTTCTTAATAAATTCAGTCAGCGACTGTTTCTTTTATTACATTTTTAAAATGTCTAAAATTCTTATCTAAAAGGTATGAATTTTAAACAAAAAGGTCTCAGAACCTAAGGCACAGAACCCTAAGTTCTAATTATTGTACCAGGTTTTGCACTGGCCAAGAGTACCCTCAGCATCTCTTCTCATGTTGAGATTCCTATGAAAAGGGAGAATAGATTATGTTGTTTTCGCGCTAGCTCACGTGAGGTTTCCACTGTGTTTTTCCATGTAGCCAACCTTCCAGATTTTATCCTTTATAATCTCTGCTTCCACCTCGCCTTCCTTGTCTTCAGTGAAAACTGTTCTTTTCCATACAAATTTCAGATTGTGACTTTTATGTAAGATATTCCCATTCAGATATCTTTTCTCAGCCTGTTGTAGCCTCCTGCCCTTTGTTTGAAAAGAGTGAAACATCATGAACTTTTCTTTTTGACCTTTGAGCATTCATGGGGGAGACAGGGGAGAGAGGCGGCACAGAGGCTTGGGAGAATGCCTGCCTATAAGCGGCTGTCATGGTTTGAGCCTCTAAAAGGGCAAGCCTGTTGCTAAGGAAACTGCTGCTCTAGGAGGGCTAAACACACAGTAAAATAGCAGGAAAGGAAGGTACAAATAAGTCAGATGCTTGGGGGAGGGGTGGCAGGAGGCAACCTAAGAACTTTAAACCTTTATTGCTGGGAACATATCGAAGGCTCTAGTGAGGAGAAAATCAACGTCTATATCCCTTCCTAGAAAATAGCTGAAATTTAAAGGAAGCCTAGACTTCATGTGAATGTCATTTTGCTTAGCATACAAGCAGAAAAACAGTGGCTGTCAATATTTCATTAATATTTAGAAAGTATATAGTAATTTTCCAAATGTAATTATGTTCATTTGTAATATTCAGTATCATAAGAACACATTCGTAATACTCGGTCATCTTTTATTTTGTAGTCAATGCTTAAAGTAACTATAGATGTAGTGACTTTGGAAATTATCTAATACATATATTTTTAAATGAATAACTTTTCTTAAAAGAAAAGTAGTTAGGCCCATAGTTAATGGTGTTTTACATTTATTTCCTGTTAATTATTTCTAACACAATGAGCCTTTAGTTACTTAAATGAATACATTTGCAAAATTACGAAACATTAAAAAGATTATTTTTAACCTTATACTAAATACATAAGGAGTATAACTTCAAAGGCATTTTCCTATTAATATAAAATAAGTCATTTTATAGCAGTGAAAGTTAGATTTTTAATATACAATGAGTTGGCACAACTAACATGGACAATCTTTGGACTTGCCATTACCATTGTTTGTAAAACATCTGCTTGCATCAACAAACATTTCCTTTCCTTCCATCCTCTCCTCTCCCAGAATAACTCATTGGTCCAGATCAGTCCACCTAAAACTTTGGCTTTGAAAATATCCACCTTCTTGTTAGGCTACAAAGATTTTTATTTCAAAGCATGTTTTCCCAAAATAAGTGTGTAAGATAGACCCATACGAATTTTAAAATGAGGAGAATGCCTTATGAGTAACAAAAAGTTAAATTGAGCTGTGCAGAAGTAAGTGAGAATGTGGCAGAAAGGTCAAGAAGCATGTACCACCTATGCCTACCACTGTGTAGATGCCAGGAATGGGGTGTGTGTGTGTATGTATGTGCACGAGTGTGCGCATGTGTATGGGTGCGGCAAGAAGAATGCAAGAGAAATCGAAGATATAAACATAGTTTGGGTGGAACCCAGAATCTAACAAAGTTACTTGGAAGGAACCCAGCTTATCCTTAATAAATGCTTTAGTTCAAGTAGGGGCTAACTTCAAGAGCTATGCAAGTTTTGGGTTTTAAGTAAAACCTCCAGTGTATGCTTTGATGAACTCAACATACCAGGTCAGAAACCCTCTCTGATACCTCCTTTGGGACTTGGCAGGAAGTCACCAGACTTCATTGTAGTATAAGGTAGTGTTTGGCTTCGTTACATAGATAAAGTATAATTTCTAACCCAATATTCTCTTGCAGATATTTTTAGAGAAGCTCTTGAGTTCTTAGTGATATTTACCAGGCAGTCTTAAGAAAAAATTAAAGTATCCCAAATGATGTAAGCTGATTTAAGTTAATTGTGAAAATGGATAAAGCAAGAGTGACATAAAAGAAGGAAGATAGGAAGATAGCTGAGAACATGAAGATTAATGAAGTCAAAGGCAGATTAAAGTAGTTCATTTATTTTTAAAATTCTCTTTTTAAAAAATTATATTTTATTGTGTTAGGAACACCTAGCATGAGATCTACCCTGTTAACAAATTTTAAGTGTACAATATGGTATTGTTGCCTGTAGGTACAATGTTGTACAGCAGATCTCTAGAATTATTAATCTCATTTAACTGAAACTTTATGACCATCGATTAGTAAGTCTCCATCTTCCCCTCACCCCAGACACTGGCAGCCACCATTCCACTCTTTGATTCTATGAATTTTTTAAAAATTGTATTTATTACTTATTTATTTATTTTTGAGATGGAGTCTCGCTCTGTGGCCCAGGCTAGAGTTCAGGGGCGTGATATTGGCTCACTGCAACCTCCACCTCCCAGGTTCAAGTGACTCTCCTGCTTCAGTCTCTGGAGTAGATGGAATTACAGGTTTGCACCACCACTACACCCAGCTAATTTTTGTATTTTTTGTAGAGACAGGGTTTCACCATGTTGGCCAGGCTGGTCTCGAACTCCTGCCCTCAGGTGATCCACCTGCCTCAGCCTCCCAAAGTGCTGGGATTACGGGCATGAGCCAACTTGCCTGGCCTGATACTATGAATTTGATCATTTTAGATATTTCATATAAGTAGAATCATGAAGTATTTCTTTTTGTGACTGTCTTATTTCACTTATCAATTATAAGGCCTGACTGAATTCCAGGCACTGTGCTAGGTACAGTGTAGGAATATAATAAGGTTAATAACATGCAGTTCATTTCCTCAAATAGCTCACATTCTAATATGTGGCATAAGGATAGAATTTATGGAAATAATTATATAACTTTCTATATGACTTATTTTCTACTTGATAGCATTTAAATACAAGAAAGTATTAAAATCATTTGTTATATTTCCTTTCATGAAAGATTAAGATAATATTTCTTGATTAAAATGATAATCTGTTTTATAATACTACCTTTTGGTTAGTGATGGACTTTGGAAAATATGAACAGTATTATATATATACTAATATATGCACTACTGTGTATATATTACACTAATAAGGTTTGAGAATATGCAAACACTTTCACACTAATCTTGCTTGATTTGCACAAGGTCAGTGTAGGATTTATTACCTTATTGCATGGATACAGAAGTGAATGGCTTTTTCAAAGTAACTTGGTTTCGACAAAGCCATTTGCTTTCTGAAAGGCACTTGGCTAGTAAGAGCTAATTCTAGTCTAGATCTTAAACAACAAATACTCTTCTTCCTTCTGCCTTCTGGAAATATGTAGGCAATTTTTTTTAAAAGACTATTTAGTCTGATTCTAAAAGTATTATACTGTATACATTTTAGAGTGAAAATAAGTATTTTTCTTTTCACTGGGATCTAAAATATAAACAATGCAGTGTATAAAGTACATATATTTTTAGTGTACAGATTGATGAAATTTTATAATATATCAGGTAACTATCAGTGAGATTAAAGTACAGAACATTTCTATAGCCCAGAAATGCTGCCATGAACCTTTTGAGTAAATATCTTTTCTCCTCCCACAATGACTCATGAGGGTAGCCACTATTCTGACTCCTATTACCATAGGTTAGTTTTACCTGTTCTTGACCTTTTGTAAATGGAATCTTCCCATATGTTGGCTTTTGTGTCTGGCTTCTTTTGCCTTGCATTTTAACTATGAGAGTCATCCATGTAGTTGCTCGAATTCAGTTTTAAAAAGTTACTGTATAGTATTTCATTATATTCATAGTATGAATATATTATAATTTTTAAATACTTGCTACCATTGATGGCTATTTCAGTTAAAGATTTTGGCTATTATGAATAAAACTTCTATAAGCACCTTGCACATATTTTCCCCCCGGTGGACATGGGCAGAAATTCCTTGTGTATGTATACACACACACACACACACACACACACACACACACACACACGTACACATACCAATGAGTGGAATTGTTGGTTATGCCACTCAATTCCAATGAGTGGAATTGTTGATTATTGAGATAGGCATATATTAAGCTTTAGAAGACACTGCCAAACAATTTTCCAAAGTGTTTAAAACCAGCTTACATTCCCACCAAAAATTTGAGAGAGTTCTAATTTATTCACTTTCTCATTGACTTAATGGTGCTGTCAATCTTTAATTTTAGGTATTCTGGGTATGTTCATAAAGATATCTCATTATGGATTTAATTTACATTTCCCAAATGAATACTGATTTTGAGCACTTTTCACGCACTCAGTGGCTAGTTAGAATTTCTCTTTTGCTCCTGTCTAAAGTCTTTTGCATATTTTAAATCCTAAGCCAAAATAACAAAGCCAGAGGTGTCACACTACCTGACCTCAAACTATACTGCAAAGTTACAGTAACAAAAACAGCATGGTACTGGTACAAAAACAGACACAAAGACCAATGGAACACGATTGAGAACCCAGAAATAACCATCTGATATTTGACAAAGTCAACAATAATAAGCAATGGGGAAAAGACTCCCTATTCAATAAATAGTGCTGGGATAACTTGCTATCCATATGCAGAAGAGTGAAACTTGACCTCTACCTATCACCATATACAAAAATTATCTCAAAATGGATTAAAGACTTAAATGTAAGACCTGAAACTGTAAAAAATAATTCTGGAAGAAAATGTAGGAAATATCCTTCTCTAGATTGATCTTGACAAAGAATTTATGGCTAAGTCATCAAAAGCAATTGATGTCAATTAATGATGTCAACTTACAAATCCTTTGCAGTTAAAGAAAACACAGTCATTGGCAGGAATCAGTTTGTGATCCACTCTTCTTGGCCTTCTTGGCCTCTGACTTCAGTTTTCTTTTTATTGATACGTTCCTTCCAGTTTGGAATTTGAGATTGCTACTGAACTCAGAATTATTTGAATCCCTTCAATCTTTTCCTGCATTTTAAAAGTGCTTATATATCATAAAGACTTGACTTTCCTTGAGTTTACGCAATACTTGTTAAATTTTATGGGCCTACTGTCTTTTTTGTTTGTTAATTGGTTGGCTTTCTAATAATTTTTTGATGTATAATTCATATACTATAAAACTGATGTATTTCATATAGTTTGAACCATGTAAACAACACCACTATCGAGATATGGAATAGTATTTCTTTCATGCCAAGCGGGCCCTTGGGCCCATTCCTAGAAAATTCCTTCTGCATCTCATCCCCAGGCGACCAATGACCCACTTTCTACAAATATTGATCAGATTTGTTGTTTCTACAGATTTATATAAGTGTACTCATACAGTGGAGTATTACTCCTTTGTGTCTGGCTTGGTTATATTTTAGTGCTTAGCAGTGTTCCATTTTGTAAATATATCAAAATTTGTCCTAAAAAATGACCTATTGGGTACTATGCTCACTTCCTTGGTAACAGGATCATTCATACTCAAAACCTTAGCATCACACAATATATCCATGTGAAAAGACCTGCATATGTACCTCATGAGTCTAGAAAAGTTGAAAATAAAAAAAAAATCCATTCATCTATGGACATTTAGATTGTTCTAGTTTTTCAATAAAGCTGCTTATAGATATGTTTAAGTATTTGTGTGGACATATGTTTTCATTACTCTTGCATAATTATCTAGAAGTTGACATGTTGGCTCATATGGAAAAAGTGTATGTTTCACTTTATAAGAAATAGCTAAACTGTTTCTCAAAGTTGTTATACTATTTTACAGCCTTACCTGCAATGGATAAGAATTTTAGTTACTTCATGTTCTCCCCAGTGCTGAGTACTGTCGTTTGAATTTTTTTTTTACCCATTTTATTGGGGGTGCGATATGGTTAGGCTTTGTGTTCCCACCCACATCTCATCTTGAATGGTAATCCCCATAATCCCCATATGTCAAGGGAGAGACTAGGTGAAGATAATTGAATCATGGGAGCAGTTTTCTCCATGCTGTTCTCATGATAGTGCGTTCTCATGGGATATAGTCTGATGGTTTTTCTAAAGGGCTCTTCCTTTCACTTGGCACTTGTCCTTCCTCCCGCCTTGTGAAGAAGGTGCCTTGTTTCCCCTTCGCCTTCCACCATGATTGTAAGTTTCCTGAGGCCTCCCAAGCCATGGTGAACTGTGAGTCAATTAAACCTCTTTCCTTTCTAAATTACCCAGTCTCAGGCAGTTCTTTATAGTGGTATGAAAACGAATTAATACAGAGTGCAGTATTACACTACAGTTTTACTTTGAATTTTCATGATGTCTAATGATTTTCCTGTGGTTATTGGCAATTTACGTATTTTCTTTTGTGAGCTATCTGTTCAAATGTTTGCTCATTTTTAAAATTGGGGTGTTGACTTTGTGGGGCCAAGATGGCCCATTAGAAGCAGTGGCAATTGGAGGCTCCCAACAAAAAGAAACATAACAGAATGCAAATCCTGGACTGGCAACTGAGGTATCCAGGTTCTGTCATCAGAACTGACTAGGCATCTGGCATGACCCACGGAGAAGGGAGGAAGAGCAGTGTGGTGCAGTGGCCCACCTGAGAGCCACACAGGGCTCAGGGGATCCCTCAGCCAGGAGAGGTGGTGAGTGAGCATGCTACCCAGCCTGGGAAAACATGCTTTTTCCATGGAACTGTGCAACCCACGGATCAGAAGATCCCACTCGCGCGAGCCCATGCCACAGGGGCCTAGGATCCCAGCCACGGAGCTATGCAGATTCTCAACAGCCACCAAGCTAGAATAGGTTTAAGCCTGCCGAGCTCCCAGGGGGAGGGGTGAACAGCACCACAGCTGCAGCTGCCTGCTGTCTAAGCTGTTTGAGCTCTTTGGGAGAGGGGTGACAGTTAACACTGGGACTGATAGCTGCCTAACATACTAAGTACCCAGGGTTGGGGAAGGGCAGCAGTCATCTCTACAGCTTCAGGCTGTGCTTTTTACCTGCTGGAACTAGAAAGGCTGGACAGCATGATCACAAGAGCTATCCCCCACAGTCCAACACACCGGCTGTGGGAGACTGTGGACAGAATGCCTCTTCAGGCCTGACCCTGACCCATCCCTCTTCAATGGGTGGGGCTTCCCTGCAGGAACTCCAATAATTCCAGCCAGAGGCTCAGGGACAGAACTCTGATCTCTCTGGGCCTGAGCCCCTAGGGGTTAAGGGTAGGCACAGTCTCCAAGGAGCAGCAGACTTGGTCTTTCCTCCTGCTAGTTCTGAGGAATCCAGGCAGCCCGGATGAGTGGGTTTCCACCCAGCAAAGCACACCCCCTTCACCAAGGGACAGTCAAAGTGCTTTGTTAAATGGGTCCTGCTCCCTGTGCCACCCAACTCATTGGGTGATGAGAACCTCCAATGAGTTGTCAGATACCCTATATAGGAGCATTCCTACTGACATCAGGTTGGTGCCCCTCGAGGTCAGAGATCCCAGAGGAAGAAGCAGGTATCCATCTTTGCTGTTCTCCAGCCTCCTTGAGTGACATCTCCAGGTGCAGGAGTGAACCAGATGAATAGGGTGTGAGGTGAACCCCCAGCAAACCGCAGCAGTCCTACAGAGAGGCACCTGATCATTGCAAGGAAAACAAAGCAACAACAAACAGCATCAACAAAAAAGTCCCCAGAAAAAAAAAAAAAACCCATTCCAAGTGTCAGCAGCTTCAAAGATTGATACTAGACAAACTCATGAGGATGAGAATCAATTAAAAAATGCTGAAAACCCAAAAGGCCAGAGTGCCTTCTCTTCTCCAGATTATTGCAACACCTCTCCAGCAAGGGCACGGAACCAGAGGGAGAATGAGATGGATGAACTGATAGAAGTAGGCTTCAGAAGGTGTGTAATAACAAACTCCGCTGAGCTAAAGGAGCATGTTCTAACCCATTGCAAAGAAACTAAGAACCTTGATAAAATGTTACAGGAGCTGCTAACTAGAATAACTAATTTAGAGAGGAACATAAATTACCTGATGGAGCTGAAAAACACAGCATGACCAAGCAGAAGAAAGGATATCAGAGTTTGAAGACCATTTTGCTGAAATAAGACATGCAGATAAGATTAAAAAAAAAAAAAAAAAAAAAGGAACAAACAAAACCTCTGAGAAATACGGGACTATGTAAAAAGACCAAACCTATGATTGATTGGAGCACCTGAAAGAGGAAGAATAGAACTAAGTTGGAAAACACACTTGAGGATATTATCCAGGAGAACTTCCCAACCTAGCAAGACAGGCCAACATTAAAATTCAGGAAATACAGAGAACGCCACTAAGATGCTCCATGAGAAGATCAACCCCAAGACCCATAATCATCAGAGTCTCCAAGGTCAAAACGAAGGAAAAAATGTTAAGTGCAGCCAGAGAGGAAGGCCAGGTCACCTACAAAGGGAAGCCCATCAGACTAATAGTAGACCTCGCAGCAGAAACCCTACAAGCCAAAAGACAGTGGGGGCAAATATTCTACATTCTTAAAATAATTTTCAACCCAGAATCTCGTATCTAGCCAAACTAAGCTTCGTAAGTGAAGGAGAAATAAAATCCTTTGGAGACAAGCAAATGCTGAGGGATTTCATCACCACCAGGCCAGCCTTGCAAGAGATCCTGAAGGAAGCACAAAATATGGAAAGGAAAAACTGGTACCAGCCACTGCAAAAACACTCCAAAATATAAAGACCAACGACACTATGAAGAAACTGCATCAACTAGTGGGCCAAATAACCCGACAGCATCATGATGACAGGATCAAATTCACATAGAACAATATTGACCTTAAATGTAGATGGGCTAAATGTCCCAAGTAAAAGACAGACTGGCAAATTGGATATACAGTCAAGACCCATCAGTGTGCTGTATTTAGGAGACCCATCTCATGTGCAAAGACACATATAGGCTCAAAATAAACAGATGGAGGAAAATTCACCAAGCAAATGGAAAAAAAAAAAAAAAAGCAGGGGTTGCAATCCCAGTCTCTGACACAAACCAGACATTAAACCAACAAAGATCAAAAAAGACAAAGAAGGGCATTACATAATGGTAAAGGGATCAGTTCAACAAGAAGAGCTAACTATCCTAAATATATATGTACCCAGTACAGGAGCACCCAGATTCATAAAACAAGTTCTTAGAAAATTCTTAGAGGACCCACAAAGAAACTTAGAGTCCCACACAATAAAAGTGGGAGACTTTAACACTGCACTGCCAATATTAGATCAACGAGACAGAAAATTAACAAGGATATTCAGGAGTTGAACTCAGCTCTGGATCAAGTGGAACTAATAGACATTTACAGAGCTCTCCACCCAAAATCAACAGAATATACATTCTTCTCAGTGCCACATGACACTTATTCTAAAATTGACCACATAATTGGAAGGAAAACACTCCTCAGCAAATATGAAAGAACTGAAATCATAACAGTCTGTCAGACCACAGTGCAATCAAATTAGAAGTCACGATTAAGAAGCTCAAAACCACACAACTACATGGAAATTGAACAACGTGCTCCTGAATGACTCCTGGGTAAATAAAGAAATTAAGACATAAATCAAGAAGTTCTTTGAAACCAATGAGAACAAAGAGACAATGTACCAGAATCTCTGGGACATAGCTAAAGCAGTGTTAAGAGGGAAATCTGTAGCATTAAATGCCCATATCAGAATGCTAGAAAGATCCCAAATTGACACCCTAATATCACAATTAAAAGAGCTAGAGGAGCAGAGTAAATGAATCCAAATGCTAGCAGAAGACAAGAACTAACCAAGAGCAGAACTGAAGGAGATAGAGATAGGAAAACCCTTCAAAAAATCAATGAATCCAGGAGCTGCTTTTTGGAAAAATTAACAACATAGATTACTAGCTAGACTAATAGAGAAGAATCAAATGGACGCAATAAAAAATGATAAAGGGGATATCACCACTGACCCCACAAAATAAAGAGCTCTATGCAAATAAACTAGAAAACCTAGAAGAAAGGGATAAATTCCTGGACACATACACCCACCTGAGACTAAACCAGGAAGAAGCTGAATCCCTGAATAGACCAATAACAAGTTCCAAAATTGAGGCAGTAATTAATAGCTTGCCAACCAAAAAACACCCAGGAACAGATGGATTCACAGCAGAATTCTACCAAAGATACAAAGAAGAGCTGGTACCATTCCTTCTGAAACTATTCCAAGCAATTAAAAAGGAGGGACTCCTCCCTAACTCATTTTGTGAGGCCAAGCATCATCCTAATACCAAAACCTGGCAGAGACATAACAACAAAAAACTTCAGACCAATATCCCTGATGAATGACAATGTAAAAATCCTCAATAAAATATTAGCAAACTGAATCCAGCAGCACATCAAAAAGTTTATTCAGTTGTCAAGTCAGCTTCAACTCTGGGATGCAAGGCTGGTTCAACACAGGCAAATCAATACACGTAAATCATCACATAAACAGAACCAATGAGAAAAACCACATTATCATCTCAATAGATGCAGAAAAGGCCTTTGATAAAATTCAACAGCCCTTCATATTAAAAGCTCTCAATAAACTAGGTATTTATGGAACATATCTCAAAATATTAGCCATTTATGACAAACCAATAACCAACATCATACTGAATGGGCAAAAGCTGGAAGCAATCCCTTTGAAAACCAGCTCAAGACAAAGATATGTTCTCTCTCACCACTCCTGTTCACTGTAGTATTGGAAGTTATGGCCAGGGCAATCAGGCAAGAGAAAGAAAGGATATTCAAATAGGAAGAAAGGAAGTCAAATTGTGTCTCTTTGCAGATGACATGATTCTTTATTTATAAAACCCCATTATCTCAGCCCAAAAACTCCTTAAGTGGATAAGCAACTTCAGCAAAGTCTCAGTATACAAAATCATGTGCAAAAAACACAATTTCTATACACCAACAATAGACAAGCAGCCAAATCATGAGTGAACCCGCATTCACAATTGCTACAAAGAGAATAAAATACGTAGGAATAGAACTTGAAAGGGGACATGAAAGATCTCTTCAAGGAGAACTACAAACCACTGCTCAAGGAAATAAAGAGAGGACACAAACAAATGGAAAAACATTCCATGCTCATGGGTAGGAAGAATCAATATCATGAGAATGGCCATACTGCCCACAGTAATTTATAGATTCAATGCTATTACCATCAAATTACCACTGACATTCTTCACAGAATTAGAAAAAAACAATTTAAATTTCATATGGAACCAAGAAAGAGCCCATATAGCCAAGATAATCCTAAGCAAAAAGAACAAAAATGGAGGCATCATTCTACTTGATTTCAAACTACACTACAAGGCTACAGTTATCAAAACAGCATGGTACTGGTACCAAAACAGACATATAGACAAATGGAACAGAATAGAGACCTCAGAAATAACACCACACATCTACAACCATCTGATCTTTGACAAACCAGAAAAAGGCAATGAGGAAAGGATTCCCTATTTAATAAATGGTGCTGGGAAAACTGGTTAGCCATAGGAAGAAAATTGAAACTGGACCCCTTCCTTACATCTTATACAAAAATTAACTCAAGATAGAGTAAAGACTTAAATGTAAAACTCCAAACCATAAAAACCCTAGAAGAAAACCTAGGCAATACCATTCAGGACATGGGCATGGGCAAAGACTTCATGACAAAAACACCAAAGGCAATGGCAAAAATGGCCAAAATTGACAAATGGGATCTAATTAAAGAGCTTCTTCACAGCAAAATAAACTATCATCAGAGTGAACAGGCAACCTACAGAATGGAAGAAAATTTTTGCAAGCTACTCGTCTGACAAAGGTCTGATATCCAGAATCTACAAGGAACTTAAATTTACAAGAAAAGAACAACCCTATCAAAAAGTAGGCAAAGGATATGAACAGACACTTCTCAAAAGAAGACATTTATGCTACCAACAACATATGAAATCTCATCATCACTGATAGAGAAATGCAAGTCAAAACCACAATGAGATAACATTTCATGCCAGTCAGAATGGTGATTATTAAAAAGTCAAGAAACAATAGATGCTAGTGAGGCTGTAGGGAAATAGGAACGCTTTTACACTGTTGGTGGGAATATAAATTGGTTCAACCATTACAGAAGACAGTGTGGAAATTCCTCAAGGATCTAGAACCAGAAAAACCATTTGACCCAGCAATCCCATTTCCTGGGTCAAAGGAAAATAAATCATTCTACAGTAAAGACACATGCACACGTATGTTAATTGCAGGAATATTTACAATAGCAAAAACATGGAATCAACCCAAATGCTGAACAATGATAGATTGAATAAAGAAAATGTGGTACATATACACCAAGAAATACTATGCAGCCATAAAAAGGAATGAGATCATGTCCTTTGCAGGGACATGGATGGAGCTGGAAGCCATCATCCTCAGGTAACTAACACAGGAACAGAAAACCAAACACCACATGTTCTCACTCACAAGTGGGAGCTGAACGATGAGAATGCATGGACAGAGGGAGAGGAACAACACACACTGGGGCCAGTCGAGGGGTAGGGGACAAGGGGAGGGAGAGCCTTAGGACAAATAGCTAATGCGTGCGGGACTTAAAACCTAGATGATGCGTTGATAGGTGCAGGAAACCATGATGGCACACATATACCAGTGTAACAAACCTACATGTTCTGCACTTGTATCCTGGAACATAAAGTAGAATAAAAATAAAAAATAAATAAAATAAAATTGGGATTTTGTCTTTTTTTTTTTCTGAGTTGCAAGAGTTCTTTGTATTTTCTGGCTAAAAGTTCTTTGTCAGACATATGCATTAACAAATTTTATACCAACTTCTGGCTTGTTTGTATTTTTTTTTAACAATACCTTTGACAAAGTAGATGTTTTAAATTTTGATAAACACATTTAATTTTTTTTATAATGTGGGCTTTTGTATCCTATCTAAAAATCTTTGTCTACTTCCAATGTTGCAAAGAATTTTTTATCTGTGTTTTCTTCTAGAAGTTTTGCAATTTTAGCCTTTACATCTAACTCTATGATCCATCTTAAGGTAATTTCTACACATGAAGTAAAGGAAGGGTCAAAGTTATTTATACTTTTTTTTTCATATGGATATTTAGTTGTTCTAGCACCATTTGTTAGAAACTGTTTTTTCCACATTAAATACCCTGGGTTTTTTTTGGCCATAAATTAACAAATATACATGGATCTATTTCTGTACTCTATTTTCTTGATTTATGTTTATTCATTTCTAATGTCACATTCTCTTCACTACTTAACTTTATAATAAGTATTGAAATTAGGTAGCATGGTTCCTTTATCTTTGTTCTTTTTCAAAATTAATTTGGATATTCCAGGTTTTTTGGATGTGCAAGTAAACTTAGAATCTATTTATTTTTAATTTTTGTGGGTACATAGTAGTTGTATATATATTTATTGGGTACATGAGATATTTTGATACAGGCATGCAATGTGTAATAATAACTTCATGGGCAAGAGGGTATCCACCCCTCAAGCATTTATCCTTTGAGTTACAAACAAACCAATTATAGTCTTATTCAAAATTTATCTAAAACATATACTTTATTTAAAATACAATTAAGTTATTGACTATATTCCCCTGTTGTACTATTAAATAGTAGATCTTATTCTTTCTATTTTTTGGTACCCATTCAATTTATTAGTATCTTCAAAAAGCTTGCTGGAATTTTTATTGAGTTTATTAATTTGAGTAGATTTGACATCTCAAAATACTGTGTCTTATGAACCATGAGCATATTATATCCTTCCATTTATATAGGTCTTCTTTAATTTCTCTTATAAATATCTTAGAGTTTTCAGTAAAATGGTTTGGTACACATTTTGTTAAATTTCATATAATTTCATTGTTTTTCATGGTGTTGCTTCACATTTTAATTTCCAAAATTGTTCTCTGTTAGTATAGAGTTAGTATATGCTGTATATATACTAACTGTAGTTAGTATATAGTAAAAGAGTTTCCTTGATCTTATATTCCTAAGTCTTGCTGAATTATTAGTTCTAGTAGCACTTTTTATGGATTCTTTAGGATTTTCTATGTACAACTAAGTCTTCTACAAATAAAGACACTTTTACTTCTTCCCTTACCATCTTATGCTTTTAGATACCTTTCTTTTCTTATTGCACCATTTCATGCTCTTAGTATATTACAAACTATGAAGAGTGAGAGTGAACATCCCTCTTTTTTGTAAAGTCTTGGAACAAAAATCATCTTTTAATGTTTTAGATTTTTTGCATGTATCTTTGATTAAGGTGAACAAGTTCATTTCTGCTGCTGTTATTCTGAGAGTTTAACCATGATTACATGTTAATTTTTGTTTCATGCTTTTTCTGCTATTTTAAAATGGTTATACATGTTTTTATTTTATCAGTATAATGAATTGATTTTTTTTGAATGTTAACCAATTTAATATTCAGTCCACTCACATTGTATTATCATGCTTCTATTTCTGGATTCAATTAGCTCTAATTTTGATAAATATCTTTATGTTAGTGAAAAATATTCATCTATAGTTTTTGGTTTGTCTATTAACTTGATTAAGTTGTCTGTTTTTATTTGACTTTTTTTTTTTTTTTTAAATCGGGGTAATGCCTCATAAAATGCGTCGGGGAGTGTTTTCTTCTCCACTGTTTTCTAAGAGAGTTTATGTAGGAATATATTGATATTAAATTTTCCCCTTAAATATTTGATGTAATTAAACAGTTAAGACATTAGAGTCTGGATTTTTTATTATAAAGATGTTTTAAGTTACCAATTCATTTTAATACATGCAAGCCTATTTATATTTTCTATTTCTTATATCAATGAATTTATCAACTTACCTTAGTTATACAATTAAATAGCAAAAAATTATTCACAATATTACTTTAAAAATATCTATAAGGTCTATATTGAATTTTTTCATTTGTGATACTTATTAGCTCCTGACATCTCTTCTTCCAGTTTCAGTCTACATAGAAGTTTCTCAATTACAGCTGACCCTTGAACAATGCAGGGGTTTTTATGGCTGTTATTTGGTATATTTTTCTCAATTCTTTTGCTTTGGAAATATCCAAGACTTTAGGTGTAAGAAACATTTTTGCAGATAATAAGTACTTGAATCTTTTTAAAAAATTCAGTCTGACATTTTCTGTGTTTTAATCAATATATTTTAGACTATTCACATTTAAAGTGATTGGTAATACAGTTCAGTTAATGTCCACCATGTTTTAATGGTTTTCTGTTCATTGCATTTATTCTTTATATTTCCTCTTTTTCTGCCTTCTCTGCTATTATTTTACATGATTTCATCTCCTTTCTTAGCTTATCTTTTATCCTTAAAAATAATTTTTAGTGAGTTTTCCCCTCTGTTTTATAACACATATTTTAAACTAATTCAGATCCATTTTTTAGGAAATACAATACTGTTTGACATGTAGTATATGTAGCTTAGAACAGAGTTATCGCAATCTCTTTCTCCCATCCTTTGTGATATTATTTTCACTTGCTTATCTCTGTTTTAATCACCTAGTACGTTGTTACAATTCTTCAAACCATTATGTTTTAGATCAGTTTACAATAAGAAAAGTAAAAATTCTATTTTACCTTTATTTCTTTTTCTTTTATGTAGACTTAATTATCTAATCCATATAATTTTTCTTCTACCTCAAATTTGTTTTAACATTTCTTACAAGGTGCATGTGTAGGAAATGATTTATCTCAGGTATTACTTGTCTGAAAAAATATTTTTCCTTCACTTTTGATGATATTCCTCAACATTTTGATGAGTAATTTTGCTAGATCTAGAAGATTAGGTTGCTGGCTTTAAAAATATTTGAAATATTTTACCCATTTTTTTCTTGCTTGTATTAAAAGTCTACTATAATTTTTTCTTTGTTCTGTAGGTAAGTTACTTGGAGAGTAGAACTTTGTAATGGGGAAGGGACTGGGTATATTTTATAGTGATTACTCTTCCCTTCTCTTTGTGAGAGCCATAAGGAGATCTTTCTGGTAGCGTTCCCGAAAGTAAAGCCCATGAATGTGTGGAAGGTCTCCCAACACTGCATTCCCTAGGCATTTCTAACTTGTAACACTAACTCACATGCAAACTCCAGCAACTTGTCATTTTAAGGGTTGATAGCTCCAGCATCTTCTGCCATGTGTAAGAAGACATCAGATGTGCCTGTCGTTTTTGAAATTGAGGTGATGGTTTCCCTGCAACCTCAGGTTTCTAATGGGTTCAAGAAAAGTCATTGCTTTTCACTGAGTGCAACATGTTCTTATTGTAAAGACAGCAATGGTGACTTCTAAGGGCTCTATTTGTTGATGTTGATTCATTGGCTCTCATAATGAGTCAATGCTGCTGCTGCTATTCACAAGCTTGGGGGATCATGAGATGCTCCTCTTTCTTGAGTATCCCAAGTAATTTTTATTGTTGTACTTTTCCTATTATTTCTAAGATATCTCTCTGTCTTTTCTTTTAACCCATAAATACAATTTCTGCCGTGATTAATTAGCTTTTAATTGTCCTGATTATACTTTTGAAATAAAGCATTCTTAGTTTTTGTTAAATTTCCAAATAAGTTTGTTGATCTCACAATCTCTCACTTCAATTGTCTCCATCTACTTAGAATTTTAATCCTTTCTTGAATTTCTTAACAAAAATTAAAGTTGTATTACATGTTATCTTTTTTGAAAGCAACTATTTAATAAAAGAAATACTAGTTCTAACATTTCAGAGTGGTCTTTTAGTTAAAAATGCAACATTTTTTATTACGCTTGTCTCATCCTGACAAAGGAGGATAAAAGCTAGTCTAATTGCTTATTGAGAGAACTCTGTCAGAGTATGTGATTCATTATTGGAATGTGTCACATCTAAACTTTTTTTTTAATTTGCTGTGATATAGGTTCAACTGATTATAGAGTAGAAAAGAAGCTTTAATTAGCAATATTCAAGAATGAATCTTTATCTCTGGGATGACGTATTTGTTTAATATGTTTGTAATGGCAACCTTGTTTAAATGCCAGGAGTGCTCTTGTTAGGAGATAGCCATGCCACCCACCTATCATATTTCACAAGCAGCCTATTTCATAACCTACAGGAAGCTAGATGTATCCTAAGAGTAGGAATTTTGCTTAGTCAAAACTCTGACACTTTTTAAAGACCTTAGAAATACCAACATTTACCAAAAACAACCATCCCATAAATTTATCAGTCTAAATTGAGGGAAGCAAAGATGTTATGCTGGCAATTTATTTCATTTATTTTCCCAGTGTATGTTTAATCCTCACTTATGATTAATCTGAGATTGGCCAAGGGAGTAATGTCAGGAAAATGGTGGGATAAGAGACACCACCCTTTATTCCCTCACACACAAAAAACAATTACACATCTGTTGACCAATGGAAATAGCCTTGGGAGGGTTCAAGTAAAAACTTGTAGTGGAGGAAAAAACAGAATAACTGCACAGAAATGATTTTTGGGAAGATTGGCATACCTGAAACACCTGCCAATGGCTAGGAACAAAGAAGAAAGATGGGGGCTATGGTTATCAACCATGCAATGAATGCCACCATGGTCTCCAGTGGCCTTCTCTGCCAAGGACACTGGAAGCTTTCACTGAGGTAACCAACAGCCATCACTGTTGCAACATACTGGATAGGGAGATGCTACTGTGTCCCCACTCCAAGAAAAATCCACTGTTGGACCACCACCAATCCCCAACCCTGTGTGTGCCTGGGACTTCATGGCTTCTCCATGTGTCTATGCTCCACATCCCAGTTCTTTGGCACACATGTACTTGTGCCTCAGACAATGAAGCCACCACTGCTGTGGAATAACACTGCTCCAGCCTTTTTTTTTTTTTTTTTTTTTTTTGAGACACGGTCTTGCTGTGTTGCCCAGGCTTGAGTGCAGTGGCGTCATCTCAGCTCACTGCAACTTCCACGTCCCAGGTTCAAGCGATTCTCCTGCCTCAGCCTCCTGAGTAGCTGGGATTACAGGTGTGCACCACCACACCCAGCTAATTTTATATTTTTAGTAGAGATGGGGTTTCACCATCTTGGTCAGACTGATCTCAAACTTCTGACCTCAGGTGATCTGCCCGTCTTGGCCTCCCAAAGTGCTGGGATTACAGGCGTGAGCCACTGCGCCTAGCCCACTCCAGACTCTTGAGGTGTGATTGCTATGTACATGCCTGTGCTGCAGACCCTAGCTCTGCCACTGCTACGTGAACACCTATGCCTTGAGCATCTTAGCCACATCCACAGTGAGCTAGACTGCACCGCAGGCCCTGGAGCCATAGTCTCTTTGCGTGCAACTGCAGTCCAGGCCCCAGCTCTCTTCTCATTTCATGAATGCTCATGTCTCAGATATTAGAGCCACTGCCACAGTGAGCTACCCTGAACCCTGGACCCTAGAGCCACACCACAGACATTAGCGCCACCAACACAGTGAGCTAGCCTGCACCCTAGACCCTAAATCGACTGTCACTCTGCATGTGTTTGCTCCCCAGACTCTGGCTCTGTTGCTACTATATGAGGCCTTATACTGCAAACACAGGAACTATTGCTGCAGCAAATGTCTGTGCCTTAGTCCCCAGAGCAGCAATAACCTTGCATATACTCCATGCTGGACCCTGGCTCTGCAACTGGTCCACAAACACCCACACCTCTCACTGTTACCAATGTGGCAGTGGAAGTGCTTGCAACCCAGGCGCTTGTGCCTCTACTGCCCCAAATCCAGTAGCCACAGTTTTTCCACACATGCCCATGGTCCAGACCCAGGCTATGGCCACTACACAGGCACCGCAGATCAGACACTAGTGCCGCTCCAACTGCCAAGGTACCCACAAGGCAGATCTGGTGCTAAGAGGGGTACCCTGAGCCACAACTTCTCCATGGAAGAAAGAGATCAGGAGAACTTCAGCAGTCTTCGCCACCAAAAATCCCAACAGCTCTCACTACTAATGCAGACACTCATGGTTTTGGCTACTCACGACCCCTGCAAATGTTTGCTGACACCAATCACAGATGACAGAGCTGCATGAAGGCTACATCACTGCACATTTACTCAAGCTGAAAATCACTGCACCTCACTCAGCCAGCCCCTTCACATCCAACCATAGATGAACAATTTTACCCACTAACACCGGCCTATAAAGTCTAGAAGACATCTATATTCTAGAAAATCAAAGATCATTATAGAATGATAAAAAGATATGTTCATCAAGAGGACTTAATAATTATAAACAACAGTTATTAAGTTGTTCGATGTTGGATATATAATGCATCCAACATCAGAACACCAAAATATATACAGGAAATACTCATAAATGTGAAGGAGGAGATGGACAACAACACAATAGTAGGATCATCAGCACCACACTTTCAACAATGGACAGATTATCCAGATGAAAATCAATAAGGAAACATTGGACTTGAACTACACCTCGGATGAAATCTAATAGGTATATCCAGAACATTTCACCCAACAGCAGCAGAAGATACATTCTTTTCAAGGGCACAGAGAAGTTCTCCAGGATAGATTATATATTAAGCCATAAACAAGTAAAAATTTAAAGAACACCGAATCATATCAATTATCTCTTTCACCCACAATGACATGAATCTAGAAATCAATAACAGGAGGAAAACAGGAAAACTTATAAATACAGTAAGTACTTATTTAACAGCATTGATAGGTTCTCGGAAACTGTAACTTTAAGTGAAATGACTTAATATATGCCATACGAACTTAACTTCTATTTACATCAATTAGCCCATGGTAAAATTGGTTTTGTTATACAGGTAATCATTTCAATTAAATTCATGATTTCCAAGAACCAATCAACAATGTTAAATGTGGACTTACTGTATACGGAAACTAAACAACACATTTTGAACAACGAATGGATCAGGGAAGATATCAAAGGGAAATTTAAAAATATCGTGAGACAAATGAAAATGGAAACACAATGTTATTAACCTCATGTGATGCCAGAAAAGTAGTTCTGAGAGGGGAGTTTGTAGTGATAAATTCATACATGAAAAAAAGAAAGATATCACATAAACAACCTAATGTTACACCTCTAAGTACTAGAAAAAGAACAATCTAAGCCCAAACTTAGCAGAAGGAAGAAAATCACAAAGAGCAGAAATAAGAGTCTGGCATAACAATGAAAAGATCAAGAAAATTAAGAATTGGTTTTTAGAAAGGTAAAATTGAGAAACCTTTTGCTAGACTAAAAGAGAAAATACTCAAAATCAGAAACAGAAGAAGGCATTACAACTGATATTACAATTATAGAAAGGATCATAAGAGATCTCTATAAACAATTATATGACAACAAAGTAGACAATCGAGAAGAAATAAATTTTAGACGCATACAAACTACCAAGACTGAATCAGGAATAAACAGAAATAGAAAATATAGGAAAATAGAAAAAGAGGAAGAAATAGAAAATCTGAACAGACTAATAGTGAGTAAGGAGATTGAATGTCATTAAAAAAAAAAAATCCCAACAAAGAAAAGTACAAGACCAAATGGTTTCACTGGCAAATTCTACCAACCATTTAAAGAAGAACTAATAGCAATTCTACTCAAAATATTCTAAAACATCGAAGAGGAGAAAACATTTCCAAACTCATTCTATGAGAACACAACAATAAAAAACTACAAGCCAATATCCCTGATAAACAGATGCAAAATTCCTCAACAAAATACTAGCAAACCAACTCCACCAGTACATTAAAATTATACACGATGATCAAGTGAGATCTATACCTGGGATAGAAGAATGGTTCAAAAGATGCTAATCAATAAATGTGATACATCACATTAATGGAAGGAAGGACAAAAATCATGATCATCATAGGTATAGAAACAACATTTGACAAAATCCAACATCCTTTTATGACAAACTCCCAACAAATTAAGTATAAAAAGAATGTGCTTCAACATAATAAAAGCTATATATTGCAAGCTTACAGCTAACATCATACTTGTATTATTCTGTTTATGCTGCTATAACAAAACATCTGAGACTGGATAATTTATAAACAATAATTTATTTTCTCACAGTTCCAGAGGCCGGGAAGACCAAGTCTAAGTCACTAGTACTTGGTGTCTGGTGAGGACCTTCTTGCTGTGCCCTCACATGGCAGAAGAGGCAAATCCTGTGTCCTCACATGGCAGAAGGAGGAAGAACAAAAAGGGCGGAACACTCGTGAACCTTCTTCTATAAGGACATTAATCATGAGGGACAAGTCATCATGACCTAATCAACTTCTAAAGGCCCCACCTCTTACTATTGTGCTTTGGAGATTAAGTTTCAGCATAAATTTTGGAGGGCACACAAACATTCCAATCGTAACTATACTCAATGGTAAAAAGTGAAAGCTTTTCCTGTAACGTCAGGAACAAGACAGAGATGCCCACTCTCGCTACTTCTATTCAACATAGTTCTGGAAGTCCTGGCAAGAAAAAGAGAAAGCTTCTAAAGAGGTAATGATTAATTCCAAATGAAGTAACTCAGGAATGGAAAACTAAACTCATCCTATATTTTCATATGTGGGAAGCAAAGCTATGTGGATGCAAAGGCATAAGAATGACACAATGAACTTTGGGGACTCAGGAAAGGGTGGGAAGGGGGTAAGGGATAAAAGACTACAAATTGGGTTCAGTGTATACTACTTGGATGATGGGTGTACCAAAATCTCCTAAATCACCGCTGAAGAACTTACTCATGTAACCAAATACCACTTGTTCCCCCCAAAACTCATGGAAACAAAATTTAAAAAAATAGAGGGAAAATGGTTTCTGTTTGCAGACGGCATAATCTTATATATAGAAAACCTTGAAGACTCTACCAAAAATGATTAGAAGTGATAAAGTTTGCAGGGTGTAAAATCAATATACAAAACTCAGTTTTCTTTCTATACATTGACGATAAACTTTTTGAAAAAGAAACTCAGAAGGCAATCTCATTTAAGATAGCACCGGAAAGAATAAAACACTTAATGTGGTGAAAGATCCGTACATTAAAATCTGTAACACACTGATGGAAGAAATTGAAGACACAAATAAATGGAAAGAGATACTGTGTTCATGGATCTGAAAGTCAACATTGTCAAAATATTCATGTTACCCAAAGCAATCTACAGATTAAATGTGATCTCTATTAAAATTATAATGACACTTTTCACAGAATTAGAATAAACCATCCTAAAATTATCATGGAACCACAAATGACCCTGAATGGCCAAAGCAATTTGAGCAAGAAGAACAAAGGGGGAGACATTACACTTCTACCCATGCATATATGGTCAACTAATCTTTGACAAAAGTGTCAAGGATACACAATGAGGAAAGAAGACTTTTCAATAAATGGTGCTGGGAAAACTGGATATCCACCTGCAAAGTAATGAAATTGGATATGATACATGAAAACTCAAAATGAATTAAAGACTTAAATATAAGACCTGAGACCATAAAACTCATAGAAGAAAATGTAAGGAAAAACTTCATTACATTGATCTTAGAAATTGTTTTGGAGATGACACCAAATACACAGACAACAAAAGCAAAGATAAACAAATGGGACTACATCAAACTCAAAATTCTATGTAGAGCAATGTAAACTATCATAATGAAAAGGGAACCCATGCAATGGGGAAAACACTTGTGAGCCATTTATCTGATAAGAGTTAATAACCCAATTAAAAAATGGGCAGAGGACCTGAAAATATATATATTTTTGTTTCCCAAGGAAGACTTACAAATGGTAAACAGGTATATGAAAAGGTGCTCAGCATCACTAATCTCAGTATTCTTCAAATTGTCTGATTTCAAATGCAGATCAAAACTACAATGAGATACTATCTCACACCTATTGGGATGGCTACTATGAAAAAGTCAGAAGAAAAAAAAGTGTTCTCTAGACTGGAGAAAAATGGAACCCTTATACATCGTTGCTGGGAATGTAAATGGGTACAACCACTATGTAAAATGGCATGGAGTTTCCTCAAAAAATTACAAATAGAACTATATGATCCAGCAATCACACTTCTGGGTATATATTCAAAGTTAGCAAAATATCTCAGCTCATTGCAGCAATTTTTACAATGTTCACAATAGCCAAGATTGAAATGACTAAAGTGTCAGTTGATGAATGAACAAAGAAATTGTCATATATATAACAAAATATATTACATTATATACATATAAATATATTTAGCTTTAATCTTTTTCCCATTTGCCTTGAGAATACCTGTCAGTGGCTCTTGTGGCTGCAGCATTTACCCTGAGATAACTTTGCCAGGAAATATCTTGCTTGTATTATTTTCCCATCATTCTAGTAAATCAACTTTGGAAACAAAAGACATCGTTCTATTTATAACATTCTGTTTTTAGTAGCAGTATTTCCATTTACAAAATACAGTAATTCCTGATTGTTAAAAATGTCAAAACCTAGAAAACGTAGCAGTCCTACACGTGATGTTAACATCATTCTCGAACAGTTGTGGGCCAGAGATTCATTTGATAAATTAAGGTTTTCCAAAATATATGATTCTGATGAGTCAGACAATTCTGATGTTAATTTTATTTAGAAATAGCTCGGAGAACAGTTTTCATATTTTATTTTCACATTGAAAATCAGATTTGCTTCAGCCTCAAAAAGTGTGTTTATGTAAAATTAAATGAGCACTGACAGTGAGCTGCACTTTTTGTTTCTAAATGGAAACAGGATTAAAAGAAAAGGAAATTCTGCCATTTATGACAACATCAATGAACCTGGAAGACATTATGGCAAGTAAAGTTAAAGTAAGACTCCGAAGAATAATGCATAATCTTAATTATATGTGGAATATATAAAAGTCAACCTCATAGAAACAAATACTAGAAGGGTGATTATCAGGGGTCAAAGGGATTGGGGAAATAGGGAGAAATTGGTCAAAGGATAAAAAATGCAGCTGTAAGGTGAATAAATTCTGGTGACCTTGTGTATAGCACGGTGACCATAATTGATAATATATACTCAAAATTCACTAAGAGAGTAGATAAGTATATGGATATGTTAACTAGCCTGATAATTTCACAATGTATACATATATTAAAATATCACATTGTACACCTTGAATATACACACAATGGTCAATTATACCTCAATAAAACTGAAAAAAATTGAGTAATTTTTAAAAACCTGAGATTGGCCAACTCTCCATTTCTCGGCTCTGATTTGGTCTATACATCTCATTTTCTGTAATCGTATAGATTTCTCTTTATTTCCATTTGCCTGATCTAGTGGAAATTTGGATGCGGGCAGGGGAAAAGGGTAGGTTTTAATTCCATTTCAGCTTTCTATCTTGATCCTTAAAACTTCTCTCCTTTTTTCTCAATTTCTAGGCGAGATCTCAGGACTGGGGCCTCTGAGGTTATTTCACGAATATCATTATTTCAATTTATTTAAACATTTTAGAGATGAACAGATCAGCCCCATCAATGTTAGTTGGATTATAATCTACAAGCAATGAGTTTCAGTTCATATCTACCTGCATTCTTACTTGCAAATTAGAGTGCATCTTGCAAAAAGTTATCTGTTCTGAGACCATTATATACACAAAGATAATTTCTAGGCAAAACCTGAATATCAGATAATCAATAAAAATGCAAGTATATAGAATGTTTACTTTGTGTTAGAATTTATAGTAGTTCTTTACATGTACTGCACCTTAAAATGAAATCTTTTATAGGGATATAGTTTTGAAATTTCACATTTTGCGATTGCAAAAGCTCTGAAGTTTGGAGAATGTATTACAATGCAAATACACTGAGCAATTGTCAGCCTAGAAAACTTGCTGCCAGAGAAAATTAGAAATAGCTTCACACTACCAAATTAAGATAAGAATTTGGCAATATATTTTGGGTGCTTGCCCAATGTTTAATATCACTTGAGGGAGTGCCTACTTCTAATGAAAAATAAATTTGTAGAGTGAAAGAAAAATTTTATTTGTTCCTTTACCAAAAGTAAAAATATGAATAAAGAATATGGCTGCAGTAATGCATTTTTTAATGAATATAAAAGATCTTCTCTCATGTTAATACATCCCATAATGTGAAGAAGAGTACTCTTATTTTATTCCTGTCTAACCTACCCAAGACCTATCCAAGGCTCTGGGTAAGGATAAAGAAGCTGAAGACTATTTTCAACTACAAAGGAGTAACTAAGAACATACAATTCCTGTAGAGTCAGGGAAATCTCTAAGCATATCTTTCTGAGCCTTAGTTCTTCACTTGTAAAATGAAGAAAATAGTATCTATGCCATAGGAGTGTCATGAGGATTAAGTGAGATAATTTATGCAAAACATCCAGTATTTTGCCTCTTACGGAGTAGGAGCTCAATGAATGATGGATTTTTTTTAAGTCATTGTTTATTAGTATTATTTCTCTGAGTCCATTCCTTTTTCTTTAGTGACCAAGAACAGGTACTAAAAGAAGAAAATGAAGGAAAGTTTAGGAATGAGGGAGACTAGATGTTTTGGCTTTAGAGTGATGATAAAGCAGACAATCCTAGAACTGTGTCTCTGTTTAGTAATTTTCTGTTCCTAATAAATCAAGGCAAAAGAGAAGAAAATCTTCGTAGCCTTTTAGAATAACAATAAGGTTATGTTATAACCAACCCAATAAACACACATTGTTTCCGTGATTCAACATGGAAAGGGTATCTCAAATTTAACTCCTATAACTTTAGAAATTTTAACGACCAGGGTTGTTTTGTTGTCATATTTGTGGTGGATCTGTGTCTGTCTGGATGCCCAGATAATGCATTTGTTGCAGCATGGTTCTTCCAGAGGTACACACATTTTCCTTGAGCATGTACCAGCATAAGGTGCAGACTAAGGAAAGAAAACAGTTTTTGTGAAACCGGACATTAAACTCAGTGCATTGCATTCTTCCCATTTTCCCCATTTTTTTGGATCAGAGTTGTGGTTTGAATTAAGTTCAGAGGGAGAGGTTTTTCAGGAGTCGAATAGTTTACATGATTTCAAGAATTTGTAAGCCCATGAGTTGGCTGCAGTCTTCTTGTCTTTGCCTTTCCTTTCTTGGAAAGTCCAAGTCCTTTCAACAAGGCCAGAGAGTCTGGCTTCCCTTTGCTGCTGCGTCTCTCACCATCTTCCCTTGCCCTCTGTGACTCCACACTTCTCAACTTCTGTCATTTCTTTAAACCCGTGGTATCTGCTCCTACATCCAGTTCTTCACATGTGGCTTTCTCTCTGTAGGGAAAACACTTCTATGTCATGTTTGCTTTTCCTTGTCTGCTTATCCTTCAACGTCTCAGTTCACAAGTCACTTTCTCCAGGAAGCTCTCTCTGACCTTTTAAGTTAGGGCTAGGTCCCATTCTCTGTGTGTGCACATTTGCATTAGAAAACATAACAGATTGTTCTGCAATTGGATGGTTGACTGCTCACTGTTCTTGTATTCCCATAATAGTGGAAACCATGCTCATTTTGTGTCTTAAGTGCCAAATATAGTGCCTGGCACATAGGAGAAACTCAGTGAATGTTTGTTAAATCAATACATTTGAACTTTTTTTTTAAAGAACATAAAGGAGGAGTTTGGGAAAGCACTGCTGGCCCAACTATAACAGCTTTTATTTGCCCCTTAGCTATTCCTAGTTCCTTCTTGCCACATCTTTATAATCTCCTTTTCTAGAATCTGGGTAAAATATTAAGCACCTTCACAGCAAAGCCAGTTTAATGGTAATGGGGACTTCAGTTTATAGTGTATGTAATAAGAAGTCAGAATAGCTTAGATGTTAAGTCCCAGATTTGGAGTTAAGCAAACCTGTGTTTAAATCCACCCTTACAGGTGGTGACCCTCAACAATGTACATTGACCTATGCAAGATTTAGTTTCATCTATAAAATAGGAATAAAAATGTGTAAGTCAAAGGATTTGATGACAATTCCATTGGATATTTTATGTGCAATTGGTTTATTGAACATTATGGGCTCAGTAGGGTGTGAGTAAGAAGCAACCTAACTTTTTTTCTTTTCATTGTTTCTTTAAAGTTGTCTTCTTGACTCCTTCCTTCCCCCTGGGTAAAATATTAAGCAAATAACCATGGGTTTTCTGATTGTTCTTAAGTGCGAATAGATAGTCTCGTTTTCGGGTACTGAAGAGTCTTGTCCATTGTGATTTCACAACAGTTTCTCATTTAATTCTGAGTCTTTCCTGCTTGAGATATCCCAGCTTGGGATAACTTCAGGTCAGGAAAACCATGATGGCAGGGGGAAAGAGGTTATAGTGACCTTCCTTAATATTTTCCCATGTTACTTCTCCCCCTGTCATTCACTGAGCTGCCCCTGTTCTTATAGGGAAGAGCCTGGGAAAGGTAAGAGAGGGAAGGATACAAAAGTTCTTTTTTTCCAGCATAGCTTTTACCCAGTATTGGCACCTTTCTAATGGGACAGAGGCAGATGCAAGCTATTTCTCTCTTGAGCTCTTGTTTGTCTCTCAGAGGATCTCATTTCTGGGGATCTTCCTCCCACTATTCCCTGATGGAGGTGATATTTTATGGCTGGCTGCTTAACGCCCTCCTCAGTCCATTTCTATCTACTCCAAACAACTTTCTTGGGAGTGCCTTACCCCTCCAAGCCCAACTTTTGGACAAGGTTCCTTGCAAGTTGACTTATGTCTGGCTTCATTCCCCAATGCTACGTCTCTTTTTGTCCTGGAATCTCTAAAAATTCTCACAGTGGAAGGTATCCTTCATATCTTTCCAGTAAGTGGAGCCAGACATGAAGACCTTGTTTTACATAATAGAGTATGGGGAATTATTTTCTACTTTTGATACAGGATTTGTGTTACATTTATATTATGATCTTCACTCTAACCATATCTCTTATATCAGGCGAGGATGCTCTAAGCAGCTTCTGGCTTTTAGATTTTTTTTGGGGGGGTGGGGGTGGGGAGAGGGGTATAAGTCAGGTGTCAGGCCAAATATACCCCAGACTTCAGAAGATACACCCATCAAGATTTCTGAATCACAGGTTACTAGTTTGGAGGGTGAAAGAAGGAAGATAGGGTACCTTGAAATGCTCTTGGTAAAGAAATGTTAATGCACCAGCGTCTCCTCACCAATAGGCAGATGTCCTTGGTTGTTTATGCCCTCAAGGTGGCCCAGTGTTTGCTAATCCTGTTCGTGAGACCACCTGCTAGATGGTCTGGTATCTCTTTGGAATATTGGGTACTCATCACCCTTTGATTTCAGGTTTGGGTTACCAGCCAAAATTAACATGATGGGAAAACATCCCATTTGACATCCTGTTGTACGTGTAAATTTACATGTAATATAGTTAATTAATAACTGGTTGTAGTAATTAGCTTGTAATTAAAGCAAAGCAGATGCATCAGCATCATTTCTATCATTCTGAATCATTCTTCCTTTTAAGAATGGTGGGAAGATTTAAGAGCTGGATGTTAAATAAAATAAAAGATCAAAGACGACTACGTCTATCTATGCTGGAATCACCACCTGGTCATTTCCCACCCCTGTTACAGGAAGAGGTAGCAAGGATGGATTTCCCTTTACTGAAATATATTGGGATTTTATATCACATGTTATTTCTTTGATCTGAAATCTCTGTCCATCTCTCCTTTTGCCCATTTGTTTAAAAAATTCGTTTATTTTTAAGACAGGAAATGTTTCAACATATTTTTCCAATTTATCTTTCAGAGGAGATCTGACTTTGTATTCAGATAGCACTCCATATAGGCCTTTATTTTGAGACTTAGTATGTTTATTATATTCACATATTTATGAAATTCTTAAGAGTAAGAACCATGCCTTATTGCACAAGTTGGAATATGCAAAAAAGCTTCAACTGTAATGTAACATTGGAAATTTTATGGTTAGACTAAAATCCTATGAGAAATATCGATTTGGTGTCCCTACTTAATTCCTTTTTTATCGTGAAACATTTCATCCACTATTCATTTACATTTTGCCCATTCCAACCTTAAAAGCCATTCCAGGCAGGCAAGCAGTAAGCTTTTTCATAAGCAGAGCCAGGATATGAAGACCTTGCTTTGTGCACAATGGATAGAGTAGGAGGAGTTATTTTCTATTTTGATACAAGATTTGTAATAGTTTATTTATGGAATAAGATTCAATAGATTAAATTTAACATTTACAATAAACAGCAATGCTGCTGTTTACAAAAGTACTGATATTTGTTACTTCATTTCTTACTACCCTATGAGGTAGGGGGGTTATTGTGCTTATTATGATAAAACTGAAGCCCAGAGAGTTGAATAACTTGCCCAACCTCACATAAAAAAAAATAATTTATAGATTCATCATTCAAACCAATTCTAACTCAGGGTTCCATGTTCTTTTCATTATACGAAGGCTCAATTTGTAAGTTATACAATTAATAACAGAAAGACGTACACATGATTTTAACTGATACAAATCTATTACATAAATCTATTTTTAGGTACCATTACCACATTACTAATATTCAATGGAAAAAAATATGCTGAAATTTTTAAAAATGTATACTAGATTTTCCTATTTATGCAGCACCTAGTACTTTAAAAAGTGCTTGAATTTTCTTACAGGATTCTCACAATAATTCAAACTCAGAGGCTTGCTCTTCCTTTATTATCAACTCATAAATATCCTAAAAATAGACATAAATTCAATCGTTTTGTGACATTCTGTAATGCAGAAACTTGGTGACAAGGTTCTGAGAAAGTGAAACTATAAATTACAATGCCATTTATAGCTTTGAAGCAAGAGAATTTTCTCATCTTCTAATGGTAAAGCTACTGTTCATCCATTTATTTACTGATTAATTATTCTATCATAGTCCAAGAACATGGCTTAGACCTATAGAGGATATGAGCATTAATAAAGTTTATCCTTTGCCGTCAAGTGTTTAATATGAGATTGAATATGTATGTGACATAGACATATATAATGCAAATATTTAGTAGGAAAAGTAAAAGACTGAAGGAATATTTTAAAAAGTTCAGTGGAAAGAGAATAATACCACTTCAGAGAATTAAGGAAGATTTTAGAGAAGAGACATTTAAATAGGATCCTGAATAATATAAGTAAAAAAGAAAGAAAACAATCTCCTAGAGTCAGTGAATAATAAGATCAAAGACAAAAATAGAAAGGCACAGGTTGAGTTTTGGAAATAATTGGTTGGACTATAAAATATATGACAAGAAGCAGAGGGAGATAGGTCTAGAAAGATGTTTGAGGCCAGACAGTGAAAGGCCTGGAATATCAAGTGAAGAAATGGATTTGATTCGGTGACGATGGGGAGCTACTGAAGGATATTGATTAGGAGAATGTGACAAGTTGGGAGATGGATTCTGTAATCATTTTCACATTTGGAAAGTGGAAGAAGCATCAGTTAGAGTGATTATAGTAGTACATTTGAAAATTGCCTGAGGCCAGGAGTTTGAGACCAGCCCAGCCAGTAAAGTGAAACCCTGTCTCTGCTAAAAATATAAAACTTAGCCAGGCTTGGTGATGCGTGCCTGTAATCCCAGCTACTTGGGAGGCTGAGGCAGGAGAATTGCTTGAACCCAGGAGGCAGAGATTGCAGTGAGCTGAGATTGCACCACTGTACTCCAGCCTGGGCAACAGAGTGAGACTCTGTGTCAAAAAAAAAAAAAAAAAAAAAAAAAAATTGCATTCTTCTTAAAATGCTTCAACAGTTCCTATTGTCTTCAGGGAAAATGAAAACTTTTCTATATGCCTGAGAAGATACCATGTTTTTTCATTTTTCCTTCTCCACCTCCCCTCACTTACTATAACATGAGGTGCTCTCACTCCTGATACTTTCCCCACCAGGAAAATGCTGCTTCTGTCTTACCTGACTGACTTCAAGAATATGTGTAAACTTTATTATTTCAAGGAGATATTTTCCTTCTGTAAAAAAAATAAAATTCGCCTGTTATATGTCCCCATAGCACCATGAACTTCTCCTGCTCTGATTGTTATTCCATTTCATTGTAATTAGTTGTTTAATTGTGTATCTTTCCAGTTAGACTGCCTGCTCTATGGAGGCAGAAACAACATCTGTCTTGTTGAATCATGTGGACACGTGTACCTGGGTCATGAAGGTTTCTCTCAAATAGATGTGGGTATATATGTGTATCATAAGTAGAAAGAAATCCTGGAGTAGCAGCAAAGCGGTACATGCTATTTTATAACTGAGAATGAAGATGTTCACAGCAAATAAATATTTTAAGTTACTTGGTAGGTTTTTCCTTTTATAAATTAGAATGACCATGATTTTTGGTGAGGTGAGTCAAATTTTATGTTTCTGTTCATGATGTTAATATTTTGCTCTTGAGAACTGTTATTTCTCTGGGAGTTGGAGGATGGGAAACGTGCTTGCTTTCTTCTCTCTGAGTCTGCACGTATGTGTCTTCTGCATCATCATTATCATCATCATCATCATCATCATCATCATCATCATCATCATGGCAGCTCTCATTTACTGGTCCCTGGCAATATGCCAGTTCTGGTGCTAGGAGTTTTATCCATGTTATTTAATCTAAACAACAAGAGATATTCCCTATTTTATATAATATTATTGATGAATAAATGTCAAATTAGAGAGATTAAGTAGCTTGCTCAAGATTACTAAAAAATGTTGCTCTCATTGAATTAATGAATAGAGCAGTGGTTTCTAGAGACTGGGAAGTGTTGGTGGGGTGAGGGAATAGTGACAGGTTGGTTATCAGGTACAAACTTACACAGCTGAATAAGAGGAACAAGTTTTAGTGTTCTGTAGCTCTATAGGATGAACTATAATTAACAATTTGTTGTATATTTTCAAATAGCTACAAGAGCAGAGTTCACAAAAACTAGAAAAATGGGAAGAATATTGTTTTGTTTGATGTCTCACATGGACCTTAACAGTGCTAATGGCCATATGTAGATGACAAGCTACATGTGCGATTGTTTTCTGATTTTGTAATTGTTAAAAGTGAGGCTCAGAGAGGGCAAAAGACTTGCTGTAGGTCACCCAGCTTGTAGGGCAACTGAGACTCAGATTATTAACCGTAAATCCAATCTAATTATGTTTTCTCTCTGTCTCTCTTCTTAATTTTCAGTGGGAATTTTTGGCATTTTTATTTATTCATTGACTCATTCATTTATTTATTTATTTTTGAGATTGAGGCTCACTCTGTCTCCCAGGCTGGAGTGCAGTGGCGCGATCTCTGCTCACTGCAACCTCTGCCTCCTGGGTCAAGTGATTCTCTTGCCTCAGCCTCCTGAGTAGCGAGATTACAAGTGCCTGACACCACGCCCAACTAATTTTTGTATTTTTAATAGAGACACAGTTTCCCCATGTTGGCCAGGCTGGTCTTGAACTCTTGACCTCAGGTGATCCACCTGCCTCGGCCGCCCAAATTGCTGAGATTACAGGCGTGAGCCACCATGCCCAGCCATTTGTGGCACTTTTAAAGGAAGATTATAGAAATGCTAAAACGATGTTGGTTTGAATTTGTTGATTCATACATAGTCTGTAGAATTTTTTATTCAGCACTATTGTACTCAGCTATATTCCTCTATAATTACATCTGTAAGCACCATTGACTATTAGAAAAAGGTTTTGTAATATATTTTTTTCTATAGAAAGATAGAATGATAATTTAGCATTCCTTTAGCATGATTGGTCAGAATTTGTTGTTTGTAATTCATAGTTTGGAGAAGTTTATTTCAGCTTTACAACTCATCATTGACAAAGCCATCTCTGCAGCTTCCTTCAGTCTTTTGTGCAGCAACATGCTCTGGGAGCACTGCAGCTTGTTTACATCCTTGGGCGTGATCCTGACAGGCAAACTGGTTCATAAAGGCTATGTCTCACTCTGTAACCCCTTTCTTTAACACCGGCCTCCCTAGATTTTCTTCTGTGGATTAAGATGGTATGAAGCTGCAATTTAGTGGTCCCCAGGGCTCGCTCCTTCAGCAATTCCTTGTGGAGTAAAATATAAAGTCTGGTCACTTGCTGAAGTTTATCAGAGGTTGTCTTACAGTAGAAGCTGGTCTTGTCCTCAGACCAAGGAGTGTCACTTTTCTTTATACCCTTATTCAGCCTCATTGATCCGAGGTCCACTCCTTATAACTGAGGCCTGAAGTCAATGAGAAGAAAGGCTGGATTTGGGATTGGGTGGGAATAGAGGGGAACAGAATAGGCTTGAGATCCTATGATGCTTATGGAGGAAGCAAATTCCACAAATGATCAGCTCTGCTTCTGCAGAGAATGATGCTCTGGATGGATTTGAGGTGGAAAACAAAGGCTTTCCTCTCTGTTGATGATGAGCAGATGGAAGGAGTTGATGGGGTAAAGGAGCTATCAAATCCTCATCCTAAGTAGACTCTGTATGGATTGCCAGAGGTAAATTGAGGCAGAAAAAAGAATGTAAATCATCATTGGTGAAATGTCTGTTCAAGTCTTTTGTCTGCTTTTTTTTTTTTTCTGATTGGGTTATGTGTCTTTTTTTAATTGAGTTGTATGAGTTCTTTATATATTTTGGATTCAAGTCCTTCATTTGTTATATATCTGCCAATATTGTATCTTAGTCTGTGGCTTGCCTTTTCATTTCTTAACAATGGGTGTTAAAGAGCAGTTTTGTTGTATTAAAATAACACAACAAAAAAACACCTTTGGGCTTCAAGAATTTTTCTGTGTTATTTACCTTTGCAATTGTATTAATTTCTGCTTAATGTGTGTTATTTTCTTCCTTCTGCTTGCATTGGGTTAATTTGTTATTCTTATTACAATTTATTATGTGTAAGCCTAGGTCACTGATTTTAATCTATTCAACTTTTGTAATATAAGCTTTTAATGCCATAAATTTCTAAGTATTGCTTTACCTTGATCCCATGGATTTTAATATTATGTGTTCCTTTTCATTTAGTTCACAAAATTGTCTAACTTCCCTTGTGGTATTTCTTTGACTAATGGTTTATTTAGAAGTGAGGTCATAAGGTTCTAAATATTTGGAAAATTATCAGATTTTTTAATTTTTTAAAAATTATATTCAATTATATTTGTATAATTTCAATAATATTTTTATATTTATTGGAAATAATTTTATGACCCAGAAATATGGTCATTTGTGGAAAATAGTTCATGTGCTCTTGAAAAGAATGTGTATTCAGGTTGTTGGTGGAGGTGATTATTCCATAAACATAAATTAAGTCAAGTTACTTGATAATACTGTATTGCTCAAGATTTCTGTGTCTTTCCTGATATTTTTGTCTACTAATTTTTATCCATTATCGACAGAGGGAATTTGAAATCTTCAATAATTGTGGATTTAATAAAATTGTATTTTTAGTATTTTCAGTTTTTGATGTATTTTGAAGTGCCATTAAGTGAATACATTCTTAGAATATTTATCTCTTCTGGATTAACTGACCCCTTAATCATTATACAATGACCTGTATTTCCTTGGTTGTATATAGTTATAGATAGAGATATTGATACTATATACTAATATTATAGCTGATATTGATATAATCAAGCTTGTGTATGTGTGTGTATACCTGCAAAATACAACTTTGTTTCCTGACTTTTTAATGATTGCCATTCTAACTGGTGTGAGATGGTATCTCATTGTGGTTTTGATTTGCATTTCTCTGATGGCCAGTGATGATGAGCATTTTTTCATGTGTTTTTTGGCTGCATAAATGTCTTCTTTTGAGAAGTGTCTGTTCATATCCTTCGCCCACTTTTTGATGGGGTTGTTTTTTTCTTGTAAATTTGTTTGAGTTCATTGTAGATTCTGGATATTAGCCCTTTGTCAGATGAGTAGGTTGCAACTTTGTTATTTATTCAACCTATATGTGTCTTTGTATTTAATGTCAATTTCTTTTAGATAGTGTATACTTTGGTCATTCAGGGTTTTTTTTTTTTTTTTTTTTGGTCATTCTGTTTAACTTTGCCTTTTAATTTTTATACTTATATCATTTACATTTAATGTGATTGATTATATACATGTCTTTAAATCTGCCATCTTTTAATTCATTTTTTGTCTTATCTATTTTTGAGCTCTTAGTTTTTCTCCTTTTCTGCTTTGTTTTACATGAATTACATATTTTTCCATGATTTGATTTGATCCTCTTTATTACTTTTTTCCCCTAGGGTTTATATATACATATAATTTTTAACTTCTAGCAAGCTACCTTTTAATACTAGTCTGTCACTCTGTACATATTATAAGAACATCATAACAGCACACTTTTATTTTCTATGACTGGTCTTTGTGCTATTGTCATATGTTTTATTTTAACAAATGTTATAAACTTGGCAATGCATTGTTACTGTTTTTGCTTTAAACAGCCAATAACATTTTAATAAGCTTTAAAAGTAATAAAATTAAATTTACCAACATGTTTACCATTACTGGCACTCTTCATTCCTCTTAATGGATCCAAACATCTAGTTGATACAATTCTTTTTTTCTCATGAAGGACTGTCTTTTACATTTATTATAGTGCTTATCTGTTGTTAATGGATTCTCCCAGCTTTTATAGGCCTGTAAAAATTTTCAAACCATTTTCCTTTTGGAAGATATTTTCACTGGGTATAGAATTCTAAGTTGACAGTTTTTTTATGGAGTATTTTAACAATGTTGCTTTACTGCGTTCCAGCTTGCGTTTCTATTTAGAAGCTTGTTCTGGTCACTACCTTCGTTGTTTTGTGTGTAATGTGTCTTTTGTCTTCCAATGGCTGGTTTTAAGATTTTTTTTCTCTGTCACTGCTTTGCTACAGTTGAGCTATGATTTATCTTCTTGTGGTTTACTTTGTTTCTTCTATTTGGGGTATTTTGAGCTTCTTGGATCTGTAGAATTATAATTTTCATAAAATTACTGAAATTTTTAGCAATTTTTTCAAAAATTTTTTTTTGTCTCACTACTCTTTCTGTTCTGGAATTCAATTCCATGCTCATTACACTGTTTGAGATTGCCAATAACTTGCTGTTGTTCTGTTTATTTTTAAAGTCTTTTTTTTCCTCTATTTTATTTTGGATACCCTATCCTGTCATGTCTTTAAGTTTATTATTTGTTTTTCTTTTGCAATGTCTAATCTGTCAGTCAGTGCACTTTTATGTCAAATGTTGCAGTTTCATTTCAGTTCAATTTTTTTAATCTTCTACTTTTTATTATACTCATACTTCTTGTACAAATTGAGTTGTATTTATAATTGTCCACTAATTTATTTAACACCCTTGTCCACTAATTATCTTGATTTCTTTGATTTCTTTGTTATTGACTTTTTGTTATGCTTCATATTTTTCTGGTTCTTTTCTTGACGATTAATGTTTAATTGTATGCCAATTATGAATTTTAGATGATAAATCTTGTTTCGTTTCCTTAAATAGTTTTGGTCTATGTTCCAGGGCATAACTAAGCTACTTTAAAGTTTATTTTTAAGTTTTTTTATGTGGGTCCAGAGCAGCTTTTAAGTTAGGACTAATTCGTCTCAACTCCTAAGGCAAAACACGTTTGAGGGCTCTAATCCAAACATTGGCAAATTTTTTCTCTGGAAGACCAGATAATAAATATTTTATACTTTGTTGGCCAAATGGTCTTTGTTGAAATGGTTTAATTTTGCTATTGCAGCACAAAATCAGTCATAGATCATATGTAAACAGATGAGTATGGCTATGTTCCAATTTGGCCTGTGGGCCATGTTTTACTGACTCCTACTTTACTTAATGCTAAGCATTAGGAGAGCTTTCCATTGTAGCTGTTGAGGGCATGAACTAGTCCCATCTTTTAGTGAGCCTTGGAGATCATTCTCCCTGTTCCTTTCTAATGCTACTTGCCTTAGCTTCAGGACTTATTTTACATGCATATGCTGATCAGTATTTGGTTAAAGTCTTTGAGGAAACCCTCTGATAATCTCTGGCATTCATTCTCTTCTCTTCTCTTCTCTTCAGTAATCTGCCTCATGAATTGAGAATTCTTAGCCGTTTTCTTCTTCTTCTTCTTTTTTTTTTTTTTTTTTTTTTTGAGATGGAATCTTGCTCTGTCACCCAGGCTGGAGTGCAGTGGCGTGATCTCAGCTCACTGCAACCTCCGCCTCCCAGGTTCAAGCAATTCTGGCTCAGCCTCCCAGGTAGCTGGGACCAGAGACGTGCGCCACCATGCCCAGCTAATTTTTGTATTTTTAGTAGAGACAGGGTTTCACTATACTGGCCAGGCTGGTCTTGAACTCCTGACCTCAGGTGATCCACCTGCTTCAGCCTCCCAAAGTGCTGGGATTATAGGCGTGAGCTACCGAGCCCGGCCTGGACCTGTTCTTCAACCATGAAGACCAGGGGAAAGTGCTAACACAGTCCCCACTACCACAAATTATGCAGTTGAATTTCCCACATTTGGGGAAATTGCAGGGGTCAGCACATCCAGAGTGCAATGGATGAGCCTCGTGCTGGGAAAACCACCTTCGTGATCATGGTATCTCCCCTGCCAGTAAGTATTATGAATTCTTAGCCTTCTTAAACCCTGACCTCTGCCTCTTCAACTCAGGGAAAACACCCACGTCCTACTGGTTTGATCTGTTTTATGCTGCATACTCTCCCCAGGCAGTAAGCTAGAGCAATCTTAGGGCTCTTTTACTTTGATTTCTGATTCTTGGGGATCACTGCCATTATTTACTTGTTTTTCAATGTTGGAAAACTGTTCTTTCCTATATTTTGTGTGCTTTTTCACTATTATTTCAAGTAAGTATAAATTTAGTCTGTTATTCCATCATGACTAGGAGCATACCACCTCTGCTTTAAAAAGTACTTTTTAAGTACCGTTTATCTATTACTTATAAAGTCTCGATGATTATCCATATTCGCTTTCTATCCATGAAATTTAACATTTAAAAACAGGTTTTTATGATTTCTCTTTTGTATATTTTAAAAATAATTAGTTACATCCATATAAATACTTGAACTTTAGCAGTTTTTCACTATGGTAAACATTTGTTAAAATAAAGTTTCTGAATTTTTCAACATTGTTCCCTCTAAGCTTATAAAACCTTTTCATCTGTAAATGGGAACTTTTCTGCCTTGTTTTTACCTCTCACTTTTTTTCCACTAGCTCATCATCTTAAAACTTATTATGCTAATACTACTCTCGATACCTACAATTTCCTTTTCATATTAATGGATTTTCATTAAGTGACAGGTTGTATTATCCCTGATTGTGTAAAGGAGTATTTTCTTGTCAAATTTTAGTTTTAGACTGAGAAGGTGGGAAGCTGAGAGGGTTTTGGCACAGGTTATACCTTATATTAATAATATAATTTCAAAATTAAAATACAAGTGGCAATGGTTAGAAATCTAAGAGACAAGACGATGAGTCAGGCTGGTGTTATAATGTGGGCTTCCACACAGGGATGAGAGCAATTACAATGTCTGGGCAGTTAAACAGCAAGACACTCTTAGCTGGATGACAGAACAAAGTTGTGGTTGGGGCTCTTTGTTTTAGTCTGATTCCATCTGTACTAGATCAAGTAGGACTCAGATAGATACCTGTGAATGTGGATCATACCTTTCTGTTGTTCACACTTGTGATGTTCTGGGCCCTCCTTTTTGCATCTCTTTTGTTATTTAGCTGAGATATGACACGAGAGGGAAAGGAATAGGATGCGTCTTCCCATCAGGAGGAAAATAGAATCAGCTATTCTGAGCATTTTAAATCTTTTGGGGTTACATGAGGCATTTCAGCTGCTACATCAACTAAACACTTCAGTCAGTCAACGTTTACCAAGTATATTGACCCTCCATATCCACAAGTTTTGCATCTGAGGATTCAAACAACTGAGGATCAAAAATACAGAAAAAGTAAATAAATACACATACAATGATAAAAATAATACAATTAAAAACAAAGCATAACAATGATTTGCATAACATCTACATTGTTTGAAGTATTATAGGTAGTCTATTGATGATTTAAAGTATAGAGGAGGATGTTTGTAGGTTATATGTAAATACTACATTTTATGGAAGACGCTTGAGCATCCACAGATTCTTCTGTCTGCGGGGATCCTGGACGCAATCCTCCATGGATACAAAGGGAAAACTGTACCTGTTATTTGCTAAATACTGAGACTATAATGGTTATTACATGTCTTCTAACTTTATAAATGTTAGCTCCTGGTTAGGAAGATTGATGTATAAGTAGGTAACTTTACTTATTATTTCTAGTATTAGGGGTATATGTGAGATGCTCAGGAGCCCTCTTGAACAATTAGCAAGGCTTGTCATGACTTCTTCAGTAAATGCATTATCTTTGATGCTGGGAATCTTTATCACACATTGTGTTAATATACTCCTATCTCTACTGATTACCCATTATCTGTAATTTACTCATAGAAAAGGACGTGATGCTATTTTGTTCTTAAGTAACCAATTTTCTTCTTATTTTTGACATTATAGATTAAATCACCATATTACTTTTCCTTGACTCTAAATATATTTTAGAAGTAGCACCTTTTAAATATAATTTTAATATTCTACTTTTTGAGTTGCTGAGAAAAAATATTTCCAATTATGCTTAGCCCTGGAGAACTGATTGTCATTATTAGCAGTCTTGCAGCATGAGAGAGATTTTTTTCTTATTTAATTCCTAGTCATCTAAAGGAGACAGATGTTGATTTAGCAGGCAAATAACACCAAATAATTTCAGGACTGGTGTCAAGCAGTTTTTTCTGTTGTCAGCTTATGAACTGGTGTGATCCTTCCTCTACTCCCAACTTCTTTTTCTCTTTTTGGGCACATTAGATTGAGTTAATCTGCCTCCTTCTGAGGCACAGAAAGGAAAAAGCCAACTGCATCCAGTTGACAGAATTCATATGAAGGCATTAGGATATTTGAACAGAGTTTCTAACAGGGAAAAATCTCAAGACGTTTATGTTTGCAAGTATCTTTGAAAGCCCGGTACCACAGAAATTTGAGGGTAAAAGGATATGTCCAGGTTTCTTCCAGACTGGTAGTTTTAGAGTGCACATCTGAATTTAAAAATCTTAATTAATAATTACTTTGAGGGAATAAGTATGTTCTACAAAAGAATGCTTGAATTGCTGTGAGGAATCAGATTATCATTCATCCTAGTATTTGTTTTTTAATGACCTTTGTAAAACATATCTGGTGGGTGTCACTCCTCACACGAGGCTTAACTGGGATACATACTGGGGAGTGTACCATCAGACAAATGAGAGAAGAAATAGACTCAACTGTGCTGCCGGCACCGCATGGGCAACCAGAAATTTCATTGCTAAGAAGTCAGGCATGCTCTGTGTAGTGTCAGCTGGCATCAATATTTGGGAAGGCTTCCTCCAGCAGGTTAGAATTAGCATTGAGGTGCAGGGAACAGGGGCATCTGAAGTCCAATGGCAGCAACTAAAGGTATCGGGAGCAAGACTAGCTCTTCAGGAAGATTTCAAGAATGCAGGACTGTATAAGCTGGAGTCAGGGAATGAAAAGCATAGTATCCAACATGGGATCAGTGGACTGGGAACTTGGGCTCGGGGGAGGCTATTTGTGTATAATAGGGAGGTTGGGGGAGGGAAGAATGTACAAATAGGAACAGAGCTCCCTTAGACGTATTAGATACCATTTGATGAGAATAAGGCTACTTTCAGTTGCTGCTGCTGATGTACTGTCCTTCTAGTTTAATTTGAGCTTAGAGACTAACCAGGGGTGGGCCTGCAAAGGTGAAGGTAAAACAGCCCAAAGTTGACTCTAGGTCTTATTCTAGCATCTAATTTCCCTCATAATCGTTATCCTCACTCCTTTTACATTTTCTGTTTCTTGCTTGGATTACATTTTGCTGGTAACAATTTGCTGTGAAAAGTATAAACTCTTCCCACTTGGAGAGTTTCTCCACGTATCTCTTCTCAAGACCTGCTTAGGGCTAATTTTCCAGTCTTGTTTCTTCCAAGTCCCTGAGGTCCAGCTAAACCATTGTTCACTGTGCTTGAGTTAGATACTTCTGGCCATCTCTGTGACTTCAAGATGTGCTTAAATTTTTTCTTTTATATCACTCTATTTGCTTACCGAATGCTAACTTTTTGGCTTTGTAGGTCAAACAACCCCAATATATGATGGGCAACTCAAGTCACATGGTGATTTAAAAGACTACGGCCAAGCATTCCTTCTCTACCAGGGCCCAGTAGTAAGCCAGAATCTGTTTCTCCAAAAAAAAAAAAAAAAAGAAAAGAAAAGAAAAAAAAAAGTATCAGTAAAGGATGGTATAGTTTTGCTTCAAAATCCTAAAAATCTGTGGTGTGATTCACCTAGAGATCCTTGCCAAATGCCTATCTGCTTTAGACATATCAAACACTATCACATCCGTTGGGTCACACAGCCTGATTGACAGAACAGCTTGCTTGACAGCTGGACAGGTGCAGAGCCTTTTCTTATTCTGCTCCCCACTCAGTATGCTGACAAATAAAAAAAAAAATCTGGGCTTGGGCTTGTGGCCAAAACTGATCTTTTAAAATTCAGTAGGTTATGAAATACCTCATGAAGCCTTTAGAAAAATAGCTAATACTTTTTCCTTGCCAATGAAATAAATTGTTTTTTTCCCTGGGAACTTGGAGAGTTATGTTTTTATTATTTTCTATGTTTTTTGAGTTTGCTACCAACTAAAACACTTGGAGCATTTTTTAAGATGTCATTAGGCCTGTATAGTAATCCTAACCAAGGGCAAGTGGTTAATCCTTTAAGTTTGTTGAATTATTGCATAAGCAAAGAATCAGCCAATAAATACTTGCGAGACAAATGTTCATATTGCACAAATAGGCAGAAGATATGGATTCAATGTATATAGAACACTGATAACCTTAGTATCAGTCTATATATCAACACTGATACCCTTAGATACCTAAAGAAATTATTCAGTTTTTGAAAATTTATAATTTGTGTTCTGTTATACAGAATGGATGTGAAAGATTATGTTTATATATTTTAAATTTTCTAGTTTTAGATTTACAAAAAAAGTGCCAAGACAGTACAGTTTCCATATACCCCACATATAGTTTCTTCTCTTATTAGGATCTGTCAGTACTATGGTACATTTGTCACAACTAGTGAACAAATATTGATGCATTATTCCTAACTAATGTTCATATTTTTAAAGATTTACTTAGGTTTTTTAAACCTATTGTTGCTTTTTTGTTACAAAATCCCATCCGGAATACCACATTACATTTAGTCATCTTGTCTCCTTTGTCTCTCTTGGCTGTGACAGTTTCTTTGTTTCTGATAACCTTGAAAGTTTTGAGACACCCTGCTCACGTATTTGGTAAAATGTCCATCAGTTGGAATTTGTCTGATATCTTTCTCATAATTAGATTGGGATTCTGTGTTCTTGGGAGGAATACCAGAGAGGTAAAGTGCCATTTTCATCATATCAAGTTCAAGGATATATACCATCAACAAGACTTATCACTGTCATATTAACCTTGATTACTGGGCTGAGACAGTGATTGTCAGATTTCTCTATTCTAATATTGTTTCTTCCCCGATTTGCTCTACTCTACTCCTGGGGAGGAAGTCTCTCTGCAGAGCCCACAGGTAAGGCATGGAGAGTTATCTTCCCACTTGAGGGTGGAGGATCTATATAAATTATTTGGAATTCTTCTGCATGGGAGATGTGTCTCTTCTCCTTCCATTTATTTAAAATGAATTCATAATTCAATCGTATATTTAAATGAGTGTGTATTCATGAATATTTATACTTTGGGTTATAAACTAATACCATATTTTGTTGTTCAGATTGTCTCAGCTTTGGCCATTGTTGGCCTTTGTGTTCTTATGATATACCATAATCATTATGGGTTCTTTTGAGCACTTCCTTACTTTCTATCACTGCAAGATGCACCGGTCTCATCTTGTGTATTTCCTGCCTCAGTCCTAGATTCAACCCTTTTTCCAAGGAGTCTTGGTAATAGAGAATGGTATTTTTGTTGGAGTATGGTATTGGAAACCAAGATCTGGATTCTAGATGTACTCATTACTATTTGGGTGTCATTGCTTTTAGGTCTTCTTGGCTGACAAAGCATGAACATACATGTGTGTGTACTATCCTGTCTATATATATATTTATCAATATTGCTGTATGCAATTATTTGCATTTATATTAAGCTAAACATGAGCTTATACTAATGTCTCTATACCTTGCTTATCTGTAAATACCCATTCCAAAATATGAGAAACCTGACTTCTACCTTCTATCATAAATTCACTTAATTGTTCTATTCCAGTATATGTATATAATGGTTTAGAATTGTTAACCCATATTTTCATGGGAAAGAAGTTTATCAACTAGAGGGCAGTGCTTCTGCACACTTTCCCTTTCTTTACTCTTACTCAGGTCAGCACTTTCTCCATTTCCATCAATGAGATTATTTTATACATTCATAGTACAATTGATTCTCTTGTGACTGTCTGCTTCCATCATAGGATTCCTCAACATCCTAAATGATTTTAAAATTTTTACAGACATTAAGGTTCAATCTCTGTGCTATAAAGTTCAATGTGTTTTGACAAATGCATAGTGTCCTCTATCCAGAATGAAAGTATTACACAGAATGTTTTACTACCATGAAAAAAAAAAAAATCCCCTGTGCTTCACTGATTCAACTTTGTTCACCCATAATCTACTGGCAAACACTGATCAGTTTACTGTCTCTATTGTTTTGCCTTCCACAGAATGTCATATAAATGGAATCATACAGACTTTCAGACTGATTTCTTTTACTCAGCAATATGCATTTAAGATTCATTCATGATTTTGCATGGCTTTTATAGTGTAACAGCCATGTTTTCTAGTTTCTGTATTTGATACTTCGATATCTTGAGGTCCGGGAGACCCTGGAGGGATCTGCTATGTCAAGCTAATTCCTAGAGATAGCAGATCAATCTTTACCTTTCCTATGGAAACTAACCAATCTAGACCCTATGCTCCACAACCTCCCTCTTTATCCTCTCACATTACAAGGTGCAATCTCCTCTAATCATTCTAGGGCAAAGTAATTTAGGTCTGTGATCCACTTGGGTTAATATTTGTGAAAGCTAAAAGGTATTTGTCTATGTTCTTTTCTTTCCCCCACTTTTTTGTATATGAATGTCCAGTTGTTAGAGCAACCTTTGCTGAAAGGCCATTTTTTTCTTTACTGAATTGCCTTTGCACTTTTGTCAAAGATTATTTAGCTAAATTTGTCTAGATCTATTTCTGCACTCTCTGTTATGTTTCACTAATCTGTGTGTCTATCTTCCTCAATGATACCACACTGTATCTGTATTGTAACTTTATAGTAACTTTTGAAATTCAATAATGTGTGTCATCCAGCTTTATTTTCTCCTTTAGGATTGTGTTGGCTATTCCTTGCATTTTAATTTTTCATGTAAAGTTTAAAATTAGTTGGGATTGTGTTGACTCTATAGATCTAGTTGAGACAAATTGCCATCTTCATGCTAAGTCTATTAATCAATGAACATGGACTATCTCTCCATTTATTTATGTCTTCTTGGATAGTCTATTTTTTTTTCTTATTCCTCCTGCCTTTCTCCCTCCAAAGAGAAATTCTTGGCTTTCTGAAGCTTCACTGAAAAGTCAGCTCTGAAAAGGCAGATTAATAGGAGAAAAGACATACAAATTTATTTAACATGTATACACAAGAGGCTTCAGAATAAAGACCTAGGCCCCCAACGAGGTACAGAAGCTTATAAACCATCTTGAGGTTAAAATAATGTGGGCTCAGAGCATGGCCAAAAACATGTTATGGTCGTAAATCAGATTTGAGGGGCAAGACAGGTTATGCGAGAGATAAAGGAAGAAGCTATGCTAGCAAAGGTGGCCTTGTTGCATAGACGAAGTCTCATAGGCCATAGCCCTCAGAGAGAATAGATGATAACTGTTTCCTTTCAAAGTTTGAAAGATGTCAGGCTCAAGCTCTACTAGAGCTGGGAAAGGCCGAGAAAGGAAAGACCTGGCTGCATTAATGGAGATTCTCCACAGATGCAAATTTCTTCCACAAAAAAAGAGTTTTGCAAGATCACTTCTGTCTTCTGACCCCCACCGGCAGCCATTTCAAAATGTGTCAAAGGTAGATATTTTGAGGTAAAGTACTTTTATTTCCTTCAAAATCATTCTTCATTTAGGTTAGAGTTTTTTATATCTAGTATTCCCTTTGATTCTTTCTTAGAGTTTCTCTCTGCTTACCTTTCCTATTTGTTCTTGCATGTTGTGTACTTTGTTATTACAGTTCTTAACATATTAATTATAGCTATTTTAAATTCCCTGTCTTTTCCAAAGTCTGTCATATCTAAATTTGGTTCTGATGGTTGCTTTGTCTCTTCAGACTGTTTTTTCTTCACATTTGTCGTGTTTTCTAGACAATGTATCAAGTAATAGAAACTGAGTTGAAGAAACCTCTAATGTGACTTTTTATGTTATATGGGTAGAAATTAGGTTGTGTTTAATGTTTGGTGTAGTTGTAGGTGCCAGAGTCTTCACATTCCTATAGTATCGTTGTTTTTGCTTTTGTCTTGTTTATTCCCTTTGGGATTTTCCCAAAACTCCTTTTTTTTGGGCGGGGGTGGGGAAGTTGTTTTTGAGACAGGGTCTCACTCTGTCACTCGGGCTGAAGGGCAGTGGCATGGGCACAGCTCACTGCAGTCTTGACTTCCTGGGCTTACACAATCCTCCTTCCTCAGTCTCCCATGTAGCTGAGACCACAGGTGCTCACCAGCATGCCGGGCTAACTTTCTGATTTTTTGTGGAGACGAAGTCTCACTTTGTGGCCCAGGCTGATCTCAATCTCCTAGGCTCAAGCAGTCCTCCCACCTCAGCTGCCCAAACTGCTAGGACTACAGGCATGAACCAGTACACCCAGCCAAAACTCCATGTTTGATAGAGTCTATATCTTGATATTCTTTGAGCTGTAGTTCACTGCTACTATACTGGAGACCTAATGGTGTTGTGTAAAGTCTGAGGGAGAGGAAGTATTCTATAATCCTATGATAAAATCTCAGTGTTGTAGTGGGCCTACCTCCTCAAGCTGTGTGCTTCACAAATGTTTCTTAGCTTCCCCCTCTTTAGATTGAATATGAAAGCTAGAGGGGGCTTGAGTCAGAGAAATGACTTTTTCCATGTGAGATGACACTCTGGTAAAGTCTTTACTTTGGAGAGTAGGCTTTGTTATGGATAAGGCTCTGTGTATTTCACAATGTCTTTTCTTGTCAGACCCCTGCCACAGCCATCTTTCTTGAATTTTCACATTGAGAACCTTATATTATTCATGGCAATAAAGCCCAGAAAAGTGTGACACCCCTGTCAGACTGTTAACCCCAGGAGTTTCTCTCTTTGATGCTAATCTGCACTTAGCCTCCAGGAATTCATCAAACTTGCCATTTAAGTGTTCTTCCCAGTTTTTGACTCCAGAAGGCTTCTGCTCACAGTAAACAGATACCAGCTGTAATTGTTGGGAATTACCTGCGTGTCCAGATTTTGCAGTGGCAGTTTGGCATGAAACCTGTCTTAAGCATCCAGTTAATGTTTTATTTGTTATAACATAAGATGGTTGAGTTCCAAACTCTTTACATGTCATAGGTGAAACTGAGAGAATTGCTATCTTAATACTATTGAGACTACCAATCCATGAACATAGTATATCTCTACATCATTCACTTTCTTATCCTTTTTGATGTAACAGAGTAATGCTGAGAAAACATGTTTTTGTTTCCTAAGAAATATATTAATTATCCCAAGGAATTAAAATCAACTATAGTATTTTTTTTACTTGATGCTTTACTTGGTTTTATGACTTTAATAAAAAATTGCTGCTTTCCTCTCCAAATGGTATGCTTAAGCATTGTTTTTCTCTGAACTGATGTGCCTATGTCCAAAATGTTTTCCCAGTTGCTAAAAATCTTTATCCCTAAATTGATTTATGTCTCTAACTTGAGTTATAGCTCTAGGAAGTGCCTACTAATTTGGGGAATGTAAGTAAAGTGCCTCTCCCATAAAGTTTATTTTTTAATCCTATAAAAGTTAAATTTGCCATAGGAATCAAGAAGAAATAAGCCAGAGGAACTGAAATATAAAAGCTGATCAAAGTTATTATGGGAACACTTGAAAACTTTTCTCTATGTGACAAAGCATACATCTGTGTCTTTATTAAATGAAATTACTGCCCAGCAGATCATAAAATTACATGATATAATTTCCTTGTACCACAGAACTTCCTATGACTCACACACATGAACTACCTTGTGTTTAACTAGCACTTGTTTTTTCTAATACAAACCTAGAGCCAAATTAGTTATTAAGCTTCCAGGAAAATGAACAAGATTGTCTTTGCTTTTATTCTCTCTCTTTAAAACCGCAAATTTACTTAATGTTATTTCTTTTTTCTTTTCAAATAAGAATTCCTTGCCAATTTTGATAAAAATCCAAAGCAATTGGCAGGCATTGATATTTCCTCCCTCCTCTGCATGTCTTATGTAAAATGACCCACCAATATGTCTCCAAGTAATTTACCTCCCCATCTCTGGAAGCAACATTAATAATAACAGTCCTTTAAGAAATTTCAAGAGTTTCACCTGCTTTTCAGGTAGCTTAGCGCAGTCAACCTGGACAATATTCAGCAATCTTCTTGTTACAATAATTCTATCCACCTTTTTGTGTAGAGGATCAGATTTTTATATCTTTAAGAGGACAACAATGATGACCATAATTTATTAAGCAACTCTACTCTTTTAGAAATTTTGCATGTGTACTTCTTATTTAAGTTTCACTGTAATTTTATGAGTTAAGGGCTGCCGCAGGCACAACTGGATATGGCCAGACATGTTTTAACCGATATAATCCAATTTCAAAGATGAGTAAACTGTCTAGAGACTATTTTACCCAAGATCGTTTAGCTAATAGTCAGCAGAACTGACATCTAAACCGAGGCGTCATGCCCTGCCAGCTTATCTCTGAACCCTTCACTTTGCAGGAGGCCGGCAGCTTTCCATGGGCAGTAAGTGTTTCAGTTGGGCTAAAGATTTAATACCAAGAGTCCCTAGAAGAGCAATATAAGTGCAATTTTTTGATGCAATATTGCAGAAGAAGAGTAGGTTAAAACCATCTACCTGTGAATCAAAAGAAATACAATTCATGATCAAAACCAAGACAAGTTCCCTATGATCAAACTTATGACTTAAGATTTCTTGGTTGAAGAGAAATATGAGCACAACTTTCTTGGACTGTGGATTTTTTCCCCTTTCCCCACCTTCCTCTCCTTTCTTTTTTCTCTTTTTGCCTTCTTTCTTCCTCTTTGCCTCCTTTTTTTCCCTTCTCTATGTTTCTTTCTTTTTACTTCTTTTGTCTGCTTTTGGCCTTTTACTGGGAAATTACAAGAAGAGACTGCATTTGGCTATGTGGGCTGGCAGTGTCTAATTGCTAAGTTTGAGGACCAGAGCATGGGTCAGGCCACATACTACCCACTACTTGTATTTGTATGATTCTATGAACTAAGAATGGCTTTTACATTTTTAAATAGTTAAAAAAGAATTATATTTTTTGACACATAAAATTATATGAAATTTAAATTCAGAGTTCATAAAGTTTATAGGAACACAGCCATGCTCATTCATTTACACATTGTGTCTGACTTCTGTTCGGCTACAATGGCAAAACAGAACAGTTGCACCAGAGACCGCATGGACTCTATAGCCTAAATTATTTACTCTCTGGCCATTTATAGAAAAGTTTGGTGACCCATGTTTTAAAAGGTTAATTCTAGCCTCCAGATCTTAGAATTTAACAAATGCTTGGAACTGAACCAGTAGGCCTCCCTGTTTTGGAAAGAGGAATTTTTGTTTGTTAAAATGCAGATCTTTCTAGAAGACAATTAAGCCTATTAATCACTAGAAATGGGTTAGACTGTTGATTAGATCCTTACATGGCATGTAATAAACAGCCAGGACTAATAGATGAAAGATGTTGGAGAAACATGGTTTTCTCTAGGCCCTGCTAACAAGATGGGGTAGACAGGCGCTGGAGTGGGGTGAAAAAATACAAAACACAGACATTTAATGCAGACTTAGGATGTGTCTAACTCACCATAGCATCTTAGTATACATTTTCTATTTTAATCTTCATGATCCTACCATGTAGATATAAAAATATTAATTTTTATTAAGGAAGAAATGGAGCATCAGAAAGATTCTCCAGGGTATCAAGATGGTAGGACGACAATAGTTTTGAAACAGGATTCAACCCAGGTCTAACCAATTCCTCTGTTACCATGATCACAGGTAAAATTTTCCTTTCCTGTTAACACAGTTTTGCCCGGGACTGACTCTATTTACATAACTGTGATACTGGTGTAGTTTCTATACTAACAAATTGCTACTTGCGATAATGAACTTCCTACCAGTTGGTTGGGTTTTGCTTTTTGCAGGAGGGAGAAGGGAGTTGACCCAACCCAAACAGCTTTGGTGTAGTACGTGGTTCTCTGGGGGTGGGGATGAGAGATAATGACTTAAAAAAATCATACTGTGTCCCAGCCTTTCATCCCGTCTTTCTCAGTTTACTAGGTTGAATCTTACAGAATTCTCCTTCAAAGATAAAAGTGACTTGAAATTCAAAAACAATTTCAGAAGATGCAACCTAACATATTTATGTGCTATCAAAGAAAATTAACGTTAAGGCTTGACAACTTTCCAGAAAGTTTTGTGGAATTGAAAAAGGCTGAGTAATTCTCTTAGCATGTTGTTGAGGGATTTACAAATCCGCACTGATGTCTCTTACTACCAGTATGCATAAATGTTCTCTTTACTGCTTTGTATTTCTTCCCTAAGCCACAGGTTTCTGCAACATCTGTCATGTATACCTATCCTACAAAAACCCAATGGACCAGAATAATTGCTTTTATTTGGCTATGATGTCCTATTATGATGGAAGTCATATGATCTGATGTGAATCCATGTCTGTAGCTATTTCCCACATTATGGATGGGACATGTCTAGATTCACTGGACTTAATTTCCCACAATTTCCTGCCCAAAATGCCATGGATCTCCCATTGATTTCTTCTCCATGTTTAGAAGCAATTAGCAATTGAAGTAAATTATAAGGTGTTTCATAAGCTTCCTTTAAAAATAGTTCTTCCCTCTGTTCATGTTATTCCTTATGACATCCTTTTCCCTTCTTCCCCACTCTGTGTGGGGTCATTTGTCATTGCAGATTTTCTCATACCCTAATTTTTTTTTCTTTTTTAGCTATTCATTAATTTTGGGCTGCTGCTACTGGTTTAAATTGTGGTTTTACTTTTTTCCTGGTTAAAATAAAACAACATGCAAGGGAAGTTATCCATACAGATGAGTTAATGTTTACAGATTTTTTGTGGAGATAGAAAATGCTTTGCTTGCCAGCACAGGGGAGAGAGCTGGAGGCTGTGTGGACAATGTGGATGTTGAGAGAAGAAAAGAGAATTTCTAAATTCTTCCTTGGTATGGGCTTCCGGGAGAATCACTGTGGTTCATCTTACACAAAACCAGTCTCTGAAGTTTTGCTGCTCACAGCCTAGATGTGTGGGTGAGGAGAACCTGATGTCTCAGCCAAATAAGAGAAGTGAGCAGCCGTCAAGATTAAATCAACCTATTTGTGATTTTAACTTTGCCGATTGGACTCAAGTCACAGTTGCTTTTTCTGTGCTCAAGGTTAAACAGCAACTGCAGGTACTTACTTAAAATTCACAAATAAGATCTTTAGTAATTTTACGTAAAATGTACAATTTAACTGAAAAGAAATTGTATAACCTCTTCTGATTCTTTGTTTTCCTAGAACTACTGTTTAAAACATAAAAGGCTTTCAAGATACATATTTTTGCACTTTATATTAAGAAAATGTACTAACAGGACGATGCCTTAGTAGGGTGTGAAACTCTTAGTAAATCTCAGTATTTCCTTTTTTTTTCTTTTTTTTCCACCTCAAGTATTAAAGCCATGAAATATTAGATAGAAAAGAGGTCACAGAACATGGGATCTGGCCGGGTGTGGAGGTTCACTCCCGTAATCCTAGCACTTTGGGAGGCAGAGGTGCATGGGTTGCCTGAGCTCAGGAGTTTGAGACCACGCAGGACAACATGGTGAAACTCAGTCTCTACTAAAATACAAAAAACGAGCCAGGCATGGTGGCGGGCGCCTGTAGTCCCAGCTACTCAGCTGGCTGAGGCAAGAGAATTGCTTGAACCCGGGAGGTGGAGGTTGCAGTGAGCTGAGATCACACCACTGCACTCCAGCCTGGGCAATAAAGACCCTGTATCAAAAAACCAAAAACAACAACAACAACATGGGATCTAAGGACAGGGTGGTGAGGCGCCCCAGCTCTAATTTGTAAAAATCCCAGTGACAGGCTAGACAGAGGACTGACTGGCTTGGCAGCTTTGCCAGTCAACCTTCCCTTCAACTGTCCATCTGAGCAGGAACTCAAGCTATTACACAAGCAGACAAGGGAAAGAGCTTTAACTTAGGGAAGAATTTGAAAGTGTTCCAGAAGGGGGTGTTGGGTCCAGAAAATCTGATTTTTTAATTTTCCAAAATAATAAGACACAATGCCTGTAATATTTAATCTGTTTATTTTACCAAATCATTATACTACAGGTAATATATTTTGGCAGAGGTAGGATAGATAAAGGGAAATACAGAAGAACTTCACTAGTGAATATGCCGTCAATTTTGCATAGTAAGCGCCAACATTAACTGGTGTACAGATGATTTAGAGTGAAAGGTGAAAAGGGCCTGGGATCCATTTACCTGTTCAGTGGAGTTTGGAAACCAGTAGCAGCTGGCGAAAGGACATTTTTTGTAAGGGGAGTGACCAAGGCAAATGCTGAAGATGGAGAAGGATGTGTGTGTGGTTGGCTGGCTTGTGGAATGGCAAGAGGCTGGTGAAGTGGAGTGAGCGAGGGAGAGGGCTCTAGTGAAGTAAGACAAATAGCAGGGGAGCTACAACACAGGAGCCCTGTGCCACTCGAGTGTGATCCTGAGACCCTGCAACATCAGCATCCTCTGTGAACATGGTAGTAATGCAGAATCTTAGGTCTCATCTTGACCTATACAGTCACAACCTGCATTTTAACAAGGTCCTCAGGCGATTCTCAGACATTAAATTTTAAGGAACATCATCCATTGAAAAACTTTGGATTTTACTTTGGGACAGTGGTTGGCTGCCCATGATAGTGGTTGGAAGAATGGGGGGATATGGTCTTTTAAAAATACTGATGCCTTAACCCCACACCCAGAAATTCTAGTTTAATTGGTGTGGAGTGAGGCTTGGGAATTGGGATTTTTAAACTCCCCTGGTGATTCTAATGTGCAGTAAAGGTTGAGGATGGCTACTGCAAGTAACATAACTTGACTTTGTTTCAAAAAGGATCACCTATCCTTGCTGCTGTGTTAAGAGAAGATTGTATGAAGTCAAGAATAGAGATAAGCATGAGAATAATGGGCAAAATCCAATTCATACCAAGAAGAAAAGTTTTAAATTGGCATAGGACTTCTATTACTATGTCAAATAAAAGTGGCAAGAGTGGTCATCCTTGCCTTGTTCCTTATTTTGGAGCAAAACCTTTAAGTTTTTTTTTTGTTTTTTAACCATTGAGATCATATTAGCTGTGAGTTTTTCTTATAGTCTTTACTCTGTTGAGGTAAATTCCTTCAATGACTGGTATGTTGAGATATTTTATCATGAAAGTGTGTTAAATTTTGTCAAGTGCTTTTTCTGCATCTATTGAGATGATAAAGTGATTTTTATCCTTCATTGTGTTAATTGTAGATCTCTCGCATTAATGAATTTGCATAGGTTGAACCATCTTTGCATCCCAGGGAAAAATTCCACTTGGTCGTGGCGTATGGTCCTCTTAGTGCACTGTTGAATTTGGTTTGCTTAGCATTGTGTTGAGGGTTTTTGCAGCTATGTTTCTTAGGGATATTGGCTGGTGGATTTTTTTTTTCTTTCTTTCTTTTTTTTTTCGTGTAGGATCTTTATTTGCCTTTGGTATCATGGTAATGCCAGCATCAGAAAATCGGTTTGGAAGTGTTTTCTCCTCTACAATGTTTTGGAAGAGTTTAAGAAGCATTGGTGTTAATTCTTTAAAGTCTTAGTAGAATTTGCCAGTGAAGCCATCTCGTCCTTGGCTTTTCTTTGTTGGGAGATTTTTGGTTACTGATTCAATCTCCTAATTAATTCAATTAGAAGCAATTAGACAAGAAAAAGAAAAAGTGTCCAAATCTGTTAAGAAGAAGTAAAATTATCTCTGTTTGTGGATGACATGATCTGACATGTAGAAAACCCCAAAACTCCACACATATAAAAATGTTAGATCTAATAAATAAAGTTGTAGGATGTAAAATCCCAACATACAAACATCAGTTACATTTCTATAGACTAACAATGTGCTATCTAAAAAGGAAATTTAGAAAACAATCTAACTTATTAATAGTATTAAAAATAAAATATATTGGAATAAACTTAACAAGGAGGAAGACTTAAACACTGAAAACTATAAAACATTGCTGAAAGAAATTAAAGAAGACACAAGTAAATGGAAAAATATCTTGTGTTTATGGATTGAAAGATTTAATAATGTTAAAATGTCTGCTATCCATAGTAATCTACAAATTCAATGCAATCTCTATCAAAATCCCAATTGTATTTTTTATAGAAAAGAAGAAAAATATTAAAACTCATCTGGAGCCACAAGAGACCCCCAAATAATCAAAGCAATCTCGAGAAAAAAGAAGAAACCTGCAGGCAAAACACTTCCTGATTTGAAAATATATTACAAAGCTAGAGTAATTAAAACAGTATGGTACTGGCATAAAAATAGACATATAGGCCAATGGGACAGAAGAAAGAACCCAGAAATGAACCCGCACATATACAATCAACTGAGCTTTGTCAGAATGGTAAGAATACACCATGGGGAAAGGATAGTCTTTTCAACAAATGATATTGGGAAAACTGGATAACCACATGCAAAAGAGTGAAATTAGACCCTTCTCTTATGATACACACACAAAGTCAACACAATATAGGTTAAAGACTTAAATGTAAGACCTGAAACTATAATATTCCTAGACAAAAACATAGGGGAAAAAACTTCATGACATTGGTCTTGGCAACAATTTTTTTTTGGATACCAAAAGCACAGGCAACAAAACAAAAATACACAAGTAGGACTCCATCAAACTAAAAGTTCTGCCTTCAAAAATAAGAAACTTCTGCAATATGCAACAACATGAATGACCCTTGAGGACATTATGCTAAGTGAAATATGCTAATCACTTAAAGACAAATACTGCATGATTCCCCTTATATGAGATATCAAAAGTAGTGAAATTCATAGAATTGAAGAATGGAATTGCTCTTCCCGGGGGATAGTAGGGAAGGGGCAATGGGGAGCTACCAGTAAATGAACACAAGGTTTCAATTAAACAAAGTGAATAAGCTCTAGAGATCTGCTGTACAACATTGTACCTAAGGTTAACAATACTGTATTGTGTATTGTATATTTTACTTATATTTTTTATTTCTTTTTTTTTTTTTTTTTTTTTTTTGAGACAGAGCCTCACTTTGTCACCCAGGCTGGAGTGCATTGGTGCAGTCTGTGCTCACTGCAACCTCCACTTCCGGGGTTCAAGCAGTTCTCCTGCCTTAGCCTCCTGAGTAGCTGGGATTACATTTGTGTGTCAACAGACCTGGCTAATTTTTGTATTTTTAGTAGAGATGTGGTTTCACCATGTTGGCTAGGCTGGTCTCAAACTCCTAACCTCAAATGATCTGCCTGCCTCTGCCATCCAAAGTGCTGGGATTACAGGCGTGAGCCACCTTGCCCATCGTGTATTGTGTATTTAAAAAAATAATAAGACGGATATAATGTTACATGCTCTTACCACCATAAAAATAAGTAAATAAAATTTGTTAGGCATCATATAAAGAAAAATATGTAACTTTGCTGAGGGCATTGATAAAAATTTGAAAACAATAGAGCTTCATAGCATCGTCTTACAATTCAAATTGTAAAAATGTCCATTCTGTTCTTATTAATACATTCATATAATTCAATTCTCATCAAAATGCCATAAGATGTTGTTGAAACATGATAAAATGTTTCCAATACTCATCTAGAAGCTTAACAATATGAAAATAGGGACTTAGAGTTTGATAAAGAAGAATGAAATAGGGAAAGTAGTGGTAGGAGGTATTAACTTTTTTTTTTTTTTAATCAACCCACAATAGTTTTTTCAACAGAAATATCAGTGTAGATACAATAGAAAGTTTGGAAGCAGACATTAGTATATGTAAGAATTTAGTGTTACAAAAAAAGAATATTTCAAATTAATGATTATTTCATACTTTTTGGGATAACTCTATCTCTTATACATTTGCATATATTCTAGACAGAAGAATTAAAGACATATATGTTAAAACAATCTCCAAAATTGTGACTATGCATGTATGTGAGTAAAAATAATTTTGATATGGGTAAGGATTTCTTGAGGGCAGGGAGTAAAATTTTTTAAGTGTGACACAGGCAGAAAGCATAAAGGAGAAAATAAATTTGCTTTACAAAAGCAACTTACACATTTAAAAAATAACCATAAATAGGCTGAGTGAGATGGCTCACACCTTTAATCCTAGCACATTGGGAGGCCGAGTCAGGAGGATCACTTGAGGCCAGGAGTTTGAGACCAGCCTGGCCAACATAAAGAAATCCCATCTCTACCAAAAATACAAAACTTAGCTGGGTCTGGCAGTGTGAGCCTGTAATCCCAGCTACTTGGGAGGCTGAGGCACAAGAATAGCTTGAACTTGGGAGGTGGAGGTTGCAGTGAGCTGAGATTGTGCCACTGCACTCCAGCCTGGGAGACAGAGTAAGACTCTGTCTCAAATACATAAATAAAATGCAAATAAGACCCCATGGGAAATATTTGTCTTATATATGTTAGACATGTATGTGTCTCATATGTATTTGAATTTCTGTCTCTCAGAAATACAAAAAAATTCTTAAATTTGGAGTATATATATATATATTCCATTTGTATTTCTACCTCTGAATTTTCTGACAACCATTTCACATTGCACTATTCAGTGTTCAAACAGTAGTTTGTACACCTAGTAGTGCAATGTGAAATGGTTGTCAGAAAATTCAGAGGAAAATTCAGGGAAGAAATACAAATAGACAGTAAACATACTGTCATATGTCCAACTACAATATATTAAGAAATTCAAGTTAAACTATGATATACTACTTTTTGCCTATTGAATTAGATGGTATTTTAAAATTATATTAATATTATGATATTTAATCTAGGCAGAGTTATAACAAAATGGGTATTCTCATATACTGCTTTTCAAAATGTGTATACCCATTAACCCAAATGATAACTTTATGATAATTTTTATTAAAACAATTACGGTGGTGAACACTAATATGGCTCCTGGTGTATATTTCACAGCATTAAAAAATAAAAATAACAACATAAAATTCTATAATTTTTGAGTATTATAAAAATTTATGACAGATATAGGTAATACAATATAAACATTTTATAGAAAACAGTTAATATTATTGAATACTGGGAAGATAAATGTTCTAAATCAATATTAGACAGGCAAATATACTCACCACTTACTGTTAAAATAGAAGACAATATGCATAGCATGAATTAAATTAAAGATAACTTTATAGAGAAAAAATCTGAAAGTGACAAAATTTGGTAAGTCATCTTTGAGTTCTTCCTCATAATTTTGTTGACCTGTACTTTCTAAATCTTCTATAATATGTAATAGTTGCTTAAAAATAAAAATTTTGGAATAATTTAGGTATAGAAAAGTTGCAAAGAAAGCAGAATGCCTGTATACTCTTCACCCAGCTTCTCCTAATGTTAACATATTCTGTAATTACAGTACAATTGTTAAAAATAAGATATTGAAATTTATACACAACTATTAACTAAACTGGATACTTTATTTGAATTTCACCAGGTTTTAACTAGTTCTGTTCCAGGATTTAAGCCAGGATACCATATTGCATTTAAATTGTTACTTTTCTAAAAAGAGGGAAAAAAAACCTCCAAAACTCATTGAAAAACAGTAATAACAACATAAAATTTGCAAATTGAGGGAAACTCTAGCATTTGAGCATAAGATGGGCTTTGTCTGGGCTTCCTGCTGTACAAGAAACTAAAGAAAGATAATAGGGGACATAAGCATTCTTGTCTTGTACCATGTTAAGTCTACATACTTGAAGCAGGTAATAGTGACCGGGGATGGGAGTAGGGAAGTGAGGTGGGATATACACACCACTATTCCAAACAGCCCCATTAAAAAGTGTTTCTTCTCCTGTACAAAGGTTATCCATAGCAATGGATCTTTGCTTCTGGTTGAAACTATATCCAACTAAATATACTTATTTAGTTCTGCTCTGAAACTTTGATTGGCTGTCATTCCTTATTCATAAGAAATTGAAAAATGATGTATTAAACACAAATTGGTAGGCTTTTGAGTTCTGTTGGGGAAAACAAGAAAAGAGATATTTGGTAATGAAATATTTAGGACTACTTATAGGCTAAAGAGGTATTTATTGCCAAGGTCTTGTCTAAGATCTTGAATTGTGCTGGTTTATTTCCATTTGTGTTGCTTGGCTCCCTGAGTGACAAGGAGCGTATCTTTGTACAGTAGCCAGTGTAAGACTTCCAAGCAGAGTAAACTTTGAAGGACAGTTTAGGTTTTGCATAGCTGAGAACTACCTTTTGAATGGATCTGGTAACCACGGTATAGACTCATTTTGTCTCCTTCAGTATTTGATTGGTTATTAGGCAACCTCCTCTTTGCTTCCCTGTAGTGCTCTATGATTTGGGGTGTTGCCATTGACCTCCTATAACTCAGAATTTATCTGACTTGATGAAATAGAGGATTTAACTGGGGGAACTTCAGAAATTCAATCTTATTGACTTAGCCTTCTTTCTATCAGAGTTCTTTCAATGAGTGGAGACTATAGGAAATTATCATTGTGGAATCAGGCTAGGTAGCTGAGTGTCAGATATGCTTTTAGGGCTCTCTGGAGCCTGAAACAAGTGGTTGGCTGATGTCTCGAACACATTCAGTATATTGATTTTCCTGGTAACCCACCCCTTGTGGGTTAAATGAGGACCTAAGCTCTTTTAATCTAGGCAGTATAACTCTGGATAGAGCATATATAGTAAATACTAGACTCCAGTATCTAGGTATGAACAAACACTACTGAGGAAAAGGTGTATGTACAAACCTACCTTGGTTAGGAGGCCCCCACTGTGTAATCCACCCATTGCAGGCTTTGGGGTAAGGCAGAGCAGGGTTCAGTTCTGATTCTGTCACTTACTGTGGGATTTCTGGTTTATTCCTTACCCTCGCTGACTTTCATTTTCTTGTTTATAGAATAGGAATTCTAATATCCTCTTTGCAGAACTGTGAAAGTTAAAAGAAAAAAGAATATAAAATATTTGATGCAGTCATGCAAAAAGGGATGCTTTAATTATCCTCTCAGCCCTGCTTCTTCCCTAAAAATGAGCTATCTTGATCACAAAGATATAATTCTTGTATAACCATTTTGTTTTGAAGCAAGAAAAGGTAAAAAATCAAAGCAAAACAAAACATGGTATTTCCCAATGGAGACAAGTAAATTGAGAGTTTTGGATGTCGACATCAAGGTATGTCGTTTTGTATCAAGGGATTTCAGAAAGGCAGGGTAAAATTGTACCGTGATTTATACTCCCGTCAAAGTAAATTTTCAGAACCAGCTACTCTGCAGATACTTGGTGCTGATAAGTTAGTTTTTAGGTTCATTTAATCAGTTCTCCCACTAAGCCAGAACTAAATGAATCCCAAATAATTTCTAGCTATTCTAGGACATGTGTCATTTTCCTTAACGCCGGTCGTTACACTTCTTCCCCCTGTGTATTCCACGATTTTCTTGCCAATTTCTGTAACGAAGACTACAAAAACCAAAAGTATTTACTTTCAAAATATTGCAAGCTACCTTAATTGAAAGAAGATGAGATGTAAAAGCATTTGATCTAAGTACACACTAACCCTAATATGATATAGTTATGAAACTTGAAAGGAATGTAAAAATGAAATTAAAAATTTGTTTCATTGCATTGTATTAGAAGTAAGGTAAGAGTAACTTTGTGATACAAATGTACCTTTATTTAAACAAGTACACTTATTTTAATATTTTGTGAGTCAAAAATTTCAATGCATTGCTTAATAAAAATGTGAATTTTTAGGTTTCACTAACAAAGATTTGGAATCAGTGGTGCTGAGGTGGAGCCCTGGAAATATGCCTTTCAAGAAAGCATGCATGCGACATCCAGGCAGATTTCCTTATAGAATATTTTGTGAAATAATTGGAGAATGAAATTGTATTGGTGCAGATGTCTTCTAGAAATTAAATTCCACTAACTTTTCACAAACTTGCCCCATTGGCCTAGAATTGCGGACTGTTTCAATCAACATTAACATTCCACAATCTAGCTTCCTATATTCCAAGGAGTTCAAGATGCTCTGAAGTCAATAATGAAACCAATGAACATTTTAAATTGTGTTAACAGTAAATATCCTGATGGTAGGGTATATGAAAATGTTTCCATTATAATAAAAAAATACTGTGTGCAAGATTATAGCGATGCTTCAGAGCTAGCAGAATTACTACATAAGAGAAACACTTGAGTTACCTAGAAGTATAACTGACATCAGAGAATGGCATCTTGCACACTGAATCTAGCAGTAACTTTACTTAAATTTTTTACCTAGAGCTTGTTCATGTAGACCGGTGCTACTCAAAGTGTGTTCTGCGGGTTGGTGCCATCTTTAAATGCTTGTTACCAGTTGGTGACAAAATCCATACAGGAATTAAAAGCTTTCAGAAACTTTGAATAACATTTTAAAAGAGTAATTTTATGTTCCTTAAATCTAAGAAGTGAAATACATTGGGCTTGTGTTTTGTGTGTCTTTTCTTTCAATTTCATTTTTCTAGTAATTCATGTTGATTGCATTTTACAAGGGTGTTGGACCATGATGTACTGGGAATTTTAAGTAAACATGTTCTTTCATCAGGAGTAGGTTGAGAAAGCCCTGATCTAGATCACTTCATTTGTGAAAACACCTCTTTGTTTACAGTTTTCCTTGAGATGGTGATTTATGATTGCTCAGAGATTGACCATTTTTCTCTCTCTGAGTCAAACCATAGCTGTTGCCAAGCCTGTTTGTAGTTATAACTAGACAGTGAAGATAAGGAGAGCTATGTATTGTATTTTGCACATGCATGTGTGTGTGTGTGTGTATTTACATTGTTCCAAGAAAAAAAATTCAAGGAGGCTGGCTTAGGGACTAAGGAAGCTAAGATGGAATGAGGCTCTCTGAATTTAGGAAGCATTTATTTTGTTCTTGAAGAGTCCAACGGTGTTTGGATGGGAGGTTCCTTTCCTTTCTCCCACCCTCCAATAGATTATTAGCGTCTGGGAGCTGGTCTTGTCTACAGTGTGCTTGGATCCAGGTGGGCCTCAACTCTTGCTCTCATTTTGATGATGTATAAGGCCACTTCTTAGGTGGAATGCAGAAAAAGCTATCCTGAAATTTAAGTGTGACTCTTCTTATGCGTTATTGAGTAGGTGACCTGCCTTATGTACAATTCTTAACTCTCAGAAATTAAGTTTTGGGAGAAGAAACAACACCTATCAATACTAATTACCAACTATACATTTATTACATCTGTGAGTCTCATGCCCCACCTAACCACTGTCCTTAACAGAAGGTGGTAGTTAGATCAAATCCGTTGCCAATATCTTCAGAGTTCATTGGACCATTCCTGTTAAACTGCAATAGCTAGGCGGATCCAATCTAGCTCTCCAAAAGATGCTTCCAGATAGTACTGCAAATGCTGTAATTTTTATGAACCCATATTAGGTTTTTGCTGTTATTGAAACAAATTATCACAATTTACCGCCTTCACAAAAGATATTTATTTTCTTACAGTTCTTGAGACCAGAAGTCGGAATGAATCTTACAGGGTGAAAACCAGGGTGCCATCAATGTTAGTTCTCTCTGGAGGCTCCAAGGGGAAAGTCTTTTTCTCCTCTTTGCAGGTGTGTGTCAGGGGGTCTTTCCCAGCTTCTGGTGGCTGCATCACTCCAATCTTGGCTTCTGTCATCACCCTGCCTTATCCTCTTCTCTCTTCTCCTCATAGTATCTCCCTCTACTTCACTTGGAAGCGCTCTTGTGATTACATTTCAGGCCCACTTGGCTAATTACAGATAATTTCTCCATCTCAACAGCTTTAATTTAATCACATCTGTAAAGTCCCGTTTGCTATATAAGATAACATATTCACGTGTTCTGGGGATTAGGATCTGGGCAGTTTAAGCAGCCATTATTCAGCTCACTACAGACCTCAGTAAAAATCCCTTAATCCCTTTTTCTTAATCCCATCACATTTTTAAAATGTCAAAGCAGGGCTTTTTTTGGTATGTGAGAGATTTTATTGGCTGCAAAATTAATATTGAAGCAGAAAAGCAGGTAAGAATACAAGCCTTAGTATTAGACTACGTGGGTTAAAATCCTAGCTCTGTCACTTAGTCTGTTTAACTTTAAAAATAACCACTTTGTGCCTTATTTTTCTCACTTGTAAAGTAGATAAAGTAGTATCTACTCCATAGGCTTCTTATAAAGATTAAATGAGTTTATACAAAGAACTTAGATCAATATCTACATACACAGGAAGTGTTCAACAAATGTTAGCGTTATCATAGTATTCTAAAGCAAATATGTGTTGGTTCACCCTGTGCCAGGCTCTGTGACAGCTCCCAGGGCTATTTTCACATGAATTATAGGACTGAGGACTCATAGAAGTTGTGAGTGTTGAGAACTGGCTTCTTCAGCCTCTGTTCCACCTACATCCAATGTGTCTGCCTGAGGTTGGGCCCCTCAGCAAACTGACTCTGAAGTGAATAATTGCATAGGGGAAGTTTATATTGGAGAGTGGCCATCATAGCAGCTGTGGAGGAATAAAAGACATAAGATTGTGCAGAGAAAGGAGTTAACCTATGAGGCAGTCATAACACGGGATTATCCAGTCCATTCTATGAGGGCCTCTGTTGCTGGAATGATCCTGCCTTGAGCCAAAGGGTCCTTCCTGTCCTTCATACCCTCCTGCCCTTCATACCCTCCTGCAGACCAGCAATTAGATGCAGTGTGTCCCTGGGACTGGGCCTCATCCTAGATAAGTTAAGTTTCTCCAACTGAAGGGAACATCCTGAGAAAGACTCAGCCTAGAGAGGTTGGCCACCAATAATGTCAGCCGCAGGAGGAATGAGTGGCTCAGTCCCACAGGAGCAGCTGTGCCACCCACCTGGAGGGCATCATCTGCAGTGCTCTCTTAACTAGACATTCTGATGTCCAAAGTCTTAGGGTTTCACACTCCCTTGCGGGTGAAGAGCTGTGTGTGATTTTGGTTTTAGTGATCAGAGGTACTCCACGGAGGTTTTGATTTGGAACTGAGTGAAGTAGGGGTCAGAACAGGCAGACATTCATTTGCTGAGGGGGACTGTGGCACAGACAGTGTGATTTTTCAGTCGGAGGCTTCCTTATCTGGTACCTTCTCACACTGATGGTAACAGCTCTCCTGCTGTCGTGGTAGAGACTGTGATACTGGGGACTGGGAAGTGTTTCAGGGAGTCAGGTTAGAACCGGCTCTCCTAACCTTCCTGTGATTTCTTGTAAGTCACTTAATACCTGATAGTAAATTATTTCTACTTAATTTAGCTAGATGCTAAATTTGTTGCCACTGTACTATACCCAATTATAATAATTTTATTGTCATTTGTTTTGTAGATGAGAAAACCAAATGTCATCGAGGTGCAGTGATGCTCATAGCACCATAGAACTTGCAACTTGCAAGTGGCAGAGCCCAGATTCTGACTCCAAATGCTGGACTCTTCCCCCATAGAAAGGTTAGAAAATATACGTGACGTATGCTGCCCCTCATCTGTCAGCCCACGTCCAGAAATGGGCTTAGAATCCTTAGCACAGAGCTTCAGAAAGCCACAGCCGGTTAATAGAAGGTAGCATGTAGTAAGTCTATTTCATATTTAGCTCCATATCACACAATATTTAACTACAACGAAGGAGCAAGTCTGATTTCTTGGTTCTCTTTCTACCTTTGTTTCTCAGTACATTTCAGGGCCTCTTCCCAGTCGAATGCTCTCAGGTGTCAGTAGTCCTGCCTCTCTGGAAAGGTGTTGTCAATCTAACGTGTTATCCTCACATCAAGGTTTTGACACTTAAAGGATGACCTCCAGAAAAAGGCAGTGCTTAACCCTACAGAAGGGACTAGTAACAAAGTAAGTTTAGAATACTCGAAGGGAGATGTTTCAATAATATCTGGGTACTGGCACTTCCTCTAGTACAGCACTTTACACCCTTTTGCTCAGTAAATATTTTTTGATTGGATGCTTTTCTAATTTGTCTGCTAATGGCTGTGTGGGCAAAGGCAGAAGACTTGGATTCAAAACAAAGAGCAATATTAGGGTTAAAATGATTTCTTCCAGGGACAGCTCCCAGGGTAATATTCTAGAGCATAAATTTAGCTTGGCTGATATTTTGTGAAGGAAGTAGAGGAGTCTTTATTTATTTTGAAATGCAATAGCCAAGGATTCAGCCTTTGATTTCTCTCCAGATATGGTTGGAAGTTCTGAAAAGGTCTTCTGGGTGCCTGGATCTTGCTGCTCCAATGCGAATCTTCTTGGTGTCTCTCCTGGGTAGCTACAATCTGCCTTTGATCTCGCTCCCTAATTCTGGGTGTGTGTGTGCTGACATTTATAGTTGTAGACTTGTTTGCTTCCTTCTGCTTGCCTAATTGATCCATTTTCCTGCTGGGGGTCCATACCCAAATGCTATGACTTTGGTTGTAATGCCACTCACCCCATTCTCAAAGTGAACACATGTGTGTATTATATAAACAGCATGGTATTATCCTTACTGCGGAACTTATACCAAAGCTGTGTGTTTTTACAAATGTATTAAATAAAATGCTGCTTAACTACATTGGTGGTTTGACAATGAGTTTAACCTTGAAACAGCCATATTTTGACCTCATCTAGTATGAAATGGGTAAAGGAGGTGACATTTATTGAGTTTTATTTATGCTAGGCACAGTGATAGGCATTGAAATACACAAATTTCATTTCATCCTCACAATGTTTTATGAGGCGGGGATTATTATTCTGGGGGGTGAAGTAACCCAAGGGCACAGAGGTCTGAATCCAACTGTGACTGCCTTGTCAGAACATCAGTTTGCCTCCTGGTGGTCTAGGTAGTCCTTGGTAGACCTGCTGGAAGTAACTGTGGAGATCTGATGGCCAGGGATGGTCTTGAGTTTTACCTTCACTCTATTCTTTTATTTACATTCATTTAAGTGCAAGAAAAAGTGAACCTGGGGCGAGAAGTCATGGATTCTTGTCCAAACATTGTCATTAGCTTGTTGTATAATGTTGGGCAAAACACTCCGCTTGTCTGGGCCTCTCTCTTAACATCTGTAGGAATGATTTGAGCTAAGTTGCTGCTGGATCTCCCCTCCAATCCTCCTGGCTGCCTGGGAGTGGGAAATGCTTCATAAAAAAGATATTCCACTTGATCTTGGTCTTTAAGGATGTACAAGAGTTTACCAACAAAGATGGAGAATAATAGCTTTGCTGAGAGAGAAAACAGAATGTTCACTTCTGTATGTATGGTGTGATAGGACACACTCTTGGGGAATAATGAGAAGCAAAGTATGCTCTATGGATAATATATACACTATGATGTGAGTAGAGAGAGGAAGTTTGGGACCCAGTTGTAAAGTGCCTGGGATGACAATTGAAGAAGAGAGAATTTCACCCTGGATTTAGGAAATCAACGAAAGTCTTTAACGTGAGGAAGTCACCGTCAGAGCTGTATTTTAAAAAAGTTTTTCTAATGGCAATACAAAGGATGGACTGGAGGGAGAAGAAGTGAGATAGGAAAAGCAATAGGTTTTGCATATTAATGTTCCAGAAGAAGATGATGAGGTCTAAATTAGCAGAAAAACAGAAAAGGAATGAGTTTCTAAAGATATATATGAGAGACAATACGTTTCCTGTCATACTGATCTGAGTTACCTTGTATATTTAATAGATTGTAAATGTACATTTAAAAATATGTAAAGATTCTTGAAATTCGGATTCATGTTACCATTGGCTATCCCGGTTTAATTGCCAGAATATTTTTTCTTCTTTCTAAATGCATAAACATACTGATGAGTGTAACAATCCATGGAGCCATAGATACAGCAAAATAAGGTAAGTTACTGTCCAATTTTCTCATATTCTCTGTACAAAAACCCGCTAAAGTCTTCTGGTCCAGTGGAGATAAAAATCATTGCCCCTTCCTTGTTAAATGGAGCAAAGTAAAAGGATAAAATCAACCTGGCTTTCCTTAGTAAGTAAAGGATCAAGTTTGTTGTTTGTTGAAAATACAAATTCACTTTTTATTGTAACTATTTCTTTCTAGGTGAAGTCAATTCTCTGTCCTAAATGAAATGGCAAAATACTCAGATTCAGCAGAAGAGAAGTAGCATGAGATAATACAAAAATAAATCTGTTAAAAGCTTTAATTTCAAGTTCTGCCTGTGGGGCATTAGTTGTGTGACCTTGGGCAAGTCATTTCAGCCTCTCTAAGCCACTCAGTTGCCTTCTTGGTAAATATAGTTCCAAGATCAGTCTCATAAAATTGTTGGGTGGCTGAAATGAAATATTTACATAGATAATGTAAGATAATTTTTTTCTTTGTTAGTCCATTATCTTGTTTGAGTACTTTGTAAGCTTCAAATTACCATGCAAAACTTAATTGCTGCCCATATCTGCATGCCCTGGTGGTGTGTTCATAGCCTATCGAGGACCTAGTATCTCAGACCTCCAGAGAGTCATCTTGTTTAACCTGTTTTGTAATTTGGCTCTGAAAGCACATTTTGATGGCGGATGTGGTATTAACAAATGTTCTAGAGGGGAGAGTGGTTTGCCAGGAAGGTTTGCCAATTAAAAGCAAAGTGAAAATTCAGAATTACAGAGATTTAATTTCCTGCTGAATAATTCTCCACAAGCTGTGTAAACTTCTCCTTACTGAACAAATACTCAGAATAAAATACCTTAGATGCTCTTTTCCTTTTTAATAAGAAAATGTTCATATTATTTGCATGTGGAGCCAAGGGAAGAAGGAGGTCTGGCTCTTCTGAGCTGAGTTTGTGTAAGTCATCAAGAATCCTGCTGTGTCCTCGACCTGTGGAACTTGGAAGGCTGGGTGAAAAGAGCCATTTTTAAAGGGCCTTTTGCCAGCAAGAGCCCAATAGATTGTCCTTGGGCTAGTTCCTTGCGAGTCTGTTTAACTTGACACTTTTAAAATGAATTGACCATTAGTGGAAGATGCTTTAGAATAGTGTTTGAGCACCTACAATGAGCCAGTCCTGAGGTCAAGTGGCTAGCAAAACAGACATGGTCCTTGACTTCCCAGAACATAGTTTGGAAGGGGAGTCAACCAACAGATGTTCACATACATGAATATAAAGATAAAAATTGTGATAAATGTTAATATTAATGCATCCAAAAAAAGGCTATTTAAGAAAAAGGACATTTGAACTGGAACGTAGTGTAAGTGGGAGGTGTTCAACTGCCTAGATCATAGACAAGTGTTCAGGCAGTGGTAGTCTCTGTGAAAAGTCCCTGAAATGGAAACGGCTGGGTGTCCTTGAAAAGCTGAAATGAGGCCAGTATGCAGGAGATAGCTTGAGGGAGAATGGTTCGAGAGAAAGAGAAATAGTCAGTTCCCAGATAATAAAGCTCTCCTGGACCTAAGCACAGTGGGAATCCATTAAAGGGTTTAAATCAAGGGAATAGCCTGGCCAGATTGTATTTACAAAGATCACTTTGCCTGCTGTGTGGGAAACCACTGAAGAGCAAAGTTTGCAAGCAAGGAGAGTAATTAGCAAGCTCTTATAATCATTCTAGCAAGTGATGGTATTGAGGTGGACTAATGTGGTCATAGAGGTGGTGCAGAACAGTGTGCAATTTTGAGATATATTTCACAGTTAGGATCAGCATGACTTGATTCTGAATTGGATGTGAGAAGTGAGGGAGAAAGTTGAGACTCATAGTCGAGTCTCAGATTTACAGATTGAACACTAGCTGGGTGGATCATGAAGCCATTTACCAACTCAGTTCCACAGAGGAAGGAAGTTTTGATGGAAGACCTTAAAGCTGAGCTACAGATCTTAAAAGTCTACTTAACTTTATATTTCATGTAGACTTCATATTGAGTTTAAGTTTCCCAGCAGAGTCACAGAGTGCAATGCTACGTAAGTCTGGAGTTTTCAGCAGAATTCAAGCTTGGAGATACAAATTCAGCAATTCATTGGACCATGGAGAGTTTTGAAAGCCATAGTATAATGGGACTCCAGGGTGTTGTCACTAAGAGAAGTTGGAGCAGTTGCCTCCTTCTGATTACTATGTAAAAATTAACTGATGAGATTAGGTTAGGAGGACACAGGCCATGATCAGGAAGCTCAAATCGATCATTAGGCAATGAAAGTAATTGAGAATCAGAGCACAGGCTTCTGTTGAGGGGGGAAAAAACAAGCAGCTCTGTCTCTCCCATAAGACATATGATAAAATATTAAGCATGTACCATGTAACAGGCATCATGCAAGGCATTTTGAAAACCTTTTTCCAATGTAAACTTTTTAAAAAGTTTGCATTGTTATAAAAGATATGTATACACATAGGTTAAGGGGTTGAATAGTTCTACAAAGGTTATTATGAAAACCACATTTCCTCTGTCACTATTTCCAGCACCCACTCCTTATAGGCAGCTGCTTTCCATTCTTTTAGCTTTTTCTCTTGGTATTTCGATGTATGTCCTAAATAACACATTTTGTGATGTTAATTCCTGATTTTTTATTATTTTTTTGTTTCAGGCATTGTATTTAACTTTTCACTATGAAAAATGAGAACTTAGCCTTTTTCTTCAGGCTCTTCCTCCAAACACAAAGGCACTGAGAGAATAGACTCTAAAGCTATAGACAGTGTAGAGTGGAATGCACTTTTAAAAGCTTCCTGGTAGAGTTTGAATTGCCAGTTGCATCTCCAGGTAAAAGAGATGGCTTGATAGAACGTAAGGGCAGCAGCAGTGTCTCACCTACAGAGGAAGCTTCTCACCTGGACAGGAGTGGTAAAAGGCAGTTGTGACAATGACCACAGCATCTTGCATTTCAAAGCTTTGTTTTTGCAGTGCATTTTCCCACTGACTCTTTAAAGGGCTTCTGATATTCCAGTGAAGTAGGTTGGGCAATATTATTCATATAATTTTTTCTCTCAAAAAGGAAATTGAAGTTAAGAAAATTTGGGTGATTAAGCCAAGATAAGTGACAACTGCGATTACAGCAATGAGGGAAATCATTGATTGACAGCTATGTTTCAATACTAAATGAACACAGTAATCTTTGTTTCTAATAAGCAGTATAAAGTACATATGTGTATGTCCATAATAAACATGTATTTGCATATAAGTTATATAGGTATTTAACAGTGTACATATTTCACTGGCTGTTAAAACTGTACATGTGTATGTATATATTAATATATAGCATAAATTGGTACAAGACTAGAAGAAAATATGCAAAAACTGAAATAATTTGGTTGGAAAGACCAGATTGTGAGTGGTAGCTTAAAATTATTTTTTTCCTGCTATACTATAGCTAAGCAAATTAAAATATTTGCTAAGTAAATTAAAAAGTAGTACAACTTAGCAGGTTAAAAGAATTTTTTTCCCACCTATGAGTGAAAACATGCGGTGTTTGGATTTTTGTCCTTCCGATAGTTTGCTGAGAATGATGGTTTCCAGCTTCATCCATGGTCCCTACAAAGCACATATACCCTAAAACTTATAATATAATAATAATAAAATAAAATAAAATAAAAAAATAAAAAAAAGAATTTTTTTCTTTCTTTTATCTTTTTTTTTTTTTTTTTTTAAAGATGGAGTCTTGCTCGGTTGCCCAGCCTGGAGTGCAGGGAGGCGATCTTGACTCACTGCAACCTCTGCCTCCTAGGTTCAAGAGATTCTCCTACCTCAGCCTCCACAGTAGCTGGGATTATAGGCATGTGCCACCACGCCTGGCTAATTTTTGTATTTTTGTAGAGACAGGGTTTTGACATGTTGCTCAGGCTGGTCTCAAACTCCTGGCCTCAAGTGATCCGCCTGCCTAGACCTCCCAAAATGCTGGGATTTCAGGTGTGAGCCACTACGCCTGGCTAAGAATTTGGACTTGTTATTACAAATGCCATGGGCTGTTGTTTAGAAATCCACATGAATTAAATTGTTTTAAGAGAAATTATCAAGTGAGCATGAGAGTATAAGAAAGGATAGGGATAGAATCTTTCCTCATTTTACAATGTGCCCTCCCCAATCCCTATTTCATCATATATATATAAAATTGTAATTTTTTGTGTATGTTAGCTAGTGAATCATGATTATTCATGAATCAGCATGTGAACTCATAGACTTACCATTGGCTGTCACACAGCCACAAGTGCACATCTGCTTAATTCACTGTGCCCCTCTGCAAGGCAGTCATGACACTGCTAGCTGGGAGAGAGGCACAGAAAGATCTGTTGCTGTGAATTAATCATGAAGGTGATAATGCCTGGACAAGGGCATGTATGGGAAAGGGTAAGGCAATAATTTGAAGACATCTATTTTCCCCAAAGAAGTTAGTTGGAAAAATCAATATTCTGAAAACTGCTTAATATATGATTTTTTTTTTCAAAATTTGGGCAGTGTAGCAGGCATGCCATTGAAAAACAATTGAATTAGAAATTGAAAGCATTGTTGAGAATGCCAAGTCTCTTCCACGTGGATGTCATGTCTATGAAAAATGCAAAGGTGGCTTGGGATGTGAAAACCTGTCTAACCCAAATCCCTGGTGAGAATATAATGCCTCCTTAATAAATTAAATAAAAATATAATAAATTATATTTAATTTTGTAATAATCAGTAAATTTATAATAATTTCATATATTTTTATTAAAGTAACTTTATAAAATTATTAATAAATTTGTAATTAATAAAATTACTTTTGTTAATATAATACAAAGTCATAGAAGGCCAAATTGCAACTTTCTAACATAACCACTAGAACAGTAAATTGAAGAGGAAACTCAGCCTCCCTGCATCATTCCATAATGGATGTGACACGCATTCGAATGGCAGTATTTACTCTGGGTAACATGGTATAACCTACACTCTGAATAATCCCAAGAAAATGGCTAGTTCTACTTTTTTTCCCTGTGGTATGCTTATCTCTTGCTAATAAATGCATTATTTATCTTTGTAATGCTATATGATTACTTATAAATGAATTCCACCCCCTACCTCCAAATAGCAGTACGCTACCCTCTCCAGTGTGAAAACTTGATTTAGTGAGGAAGTGAGGAAGTTGATTTAAGAATGTCCAAATGAAAATAATAGGTTCGAGCTTAGAATGATTAAGGAATTTTGCATTTCATTAATTTCTCTTTCTCTATTGTTTTAGAGAAGAGTTTTCATCCACTTTGGATTAAAAATTTCATGTCTTTTTGATAAGTACTTTATATCAAGTACTTGTTGATAAGTACTTGATAAGTACTTGATGATAAGTACTTTATATCAAGTACCTGATAAGTACTTCTTGATAAGTACTTTATATCAAGTACTTGATAAGTACTTGATGATAAGTACTTATATCAAGTACTTGATAAGTACTTCTTGATAAGTACTTTATATCAAGTACTTGATAAGTACTTCTTGATAAGTACTATATATCAGCTTTATATATAAAGCTGATATAAAATGTGCATTTCCTTCCTCCTTGTATCAGAGATTATTGGTAAACAGTGGTCGGAAGACTTTCTTCTATGGACTCAGGCTCACTTTGTCCTTCTTACGGGCATTTTTTTAAATTCATATTTCTACAGCATAAGTAACGAGCCTACAGGGGAATAGACTGATGAAAAGTCACAGCATCATGCTGAATCAAATGCGCACAGAGAACTGTTCAAAGTGGGACCAGTCATCAGAAACAAGTGGCTCCTTAGGCCAGACCCCAGGACCTCCTGAACCAGAACTGAGGAGTGGTTTAGGTTTTTATGTCCCTGGGTTAGTGAACATAGCTATGTCGCGCACAGGACAGTAGGCAGGAGCATCTGCTCATTTTCACAACAGAACAACCAAGGGGTCTTTGGGTTATGACAACTTGAACTCTAGAGTTAGATGGCAGGGGTACCTCATTTGGCCCGGGAAGGATGATAGAGGAAGGCCACTGTATGTTCAGTAGCACAACTGCCATCCAGTGGGTAACGACCTTTGCAGCAGTTTGTCCCACAGTGGCCTTTCTCCTTTTGTTGTGGTTTTTACAATCATGGAAGAAGGCAAACTGGTGAAGAGAATTAAAATGTTCTCAGCAATTTCTCTCTCAACAGGCTCTTCCAGTCCACCGTTTGTCCAGCCAGCGCTATTTTCAGGGTGACTTGTGTTTGTGCTTTTTTTGGGTTTAAAATCCACAGTCTGGCCTATTTCCCTGGCTATTAGCCTCTTCCTTCTTTGCTCTTCCAGCAGAAACAGAGCTGCTTTTTTTTTTTTTTTTTTTTTTTTTTTTTAAAACCTCTGTGACTTCCCAGGGACAAGTGCCCATTCACACTCCCATAGTGTGTATTGCTCTTCTATAGGAAAATTAAGATTTAGTGCACACACATGTACACACTTATAAGTCCTTATTGCTGATGGATGCAGTTTGGGAATTCAAGTTCAATTTTTTTTTCATTTTTTACACAACTCTCTTTGAAGGTATAATTGTCAATTACTGAAAGCCTTTTTAAATTACTGATCCATTTTCTTGATCAGTCACATAAGACTGTGTGTGTGTGTGTGTGTGTGTGTGTGTGTGTGTGTGTGTGTGTGTATTTAAATCTGATGGGCATAGATATAATCCTCCTACCAAGGATGACTGCACACCCTCCCCCTTTTCCTAATGCAGCTGTTCCCTGTTGACTCTCAGGGATGCACCATCCTATGCCATGCCCCCACAGACTTGAGCATAAGCTACTGAATTTGGATTTGCCCATATTTGTAGATGCTGCAGGTGTGGCTTATTTCATGCCAATTTTAATTTCGCAAGAAACAATTTATTTGATGTCTTAAAATACCTTGAGCAGGTATGAACACAGTACCTCTGGTAGGACCATTTTCCGCAGAACATTGGCAAAGCTGAATGGCTTGAGAATGGTTCAATGTTTGAACTTCCTATTGGGAGAGTTGGGCTTGGCACTGTTTTTAAGAGCAACCAAGGAAGTTGAAGGAAGAAATAAAAACAAAGTTGATGATCTTAAGCAGCAGGCTAAAGTTTGGGCAGTGTCATACCAGTTAAATTTTCTTCTTAAATTCAAATAATTTTTATTACTCACCTTTTTAAAATTACATCTCCTCTTGAATTATGGAAAGCGATACATTAAAACATTTAGATACATTAAATATATATACATTAAAACATTTAGAAAATTCAGTAAAACATTAAGAAGAAAGTAAAAATCACTTGTTACCCAAATTTTAGAAATAATTTCTGTTAACATTTTGATAGTGTCTGTGGATATTATATATACATATATATCCATGATGTGCAGCAATATTTATATGCATAATTATATTTGGTTATACTGGTATGTGTTTATATATGTGTATAAATACATTTGCATTGCACATAAGTATATTCATGGTTTTGCTATGTATAATTTCAGTGCGTTTGGATTAAAGATGTATTTATATATGAATCCTCTACAATAATTGTAAATGATTAAGTAATATTCCATCTTCTAATGTATTCGAATTCAATGTTGGGCATTCATGGAATTTCAAATTTCTTATTATAAAAAAATTTGATGAATATAATAGTACATTTATATTCATTAATGGCTCTATTTCTATAAGAAATACGGTTAGCTCAAAAGGCTTTTTTGTTTTTTAATTCACATTCTTAAATTTCCTATCAAAATTGTTCTTATTGATGTCTCAGACAAAAAATTTACGTGAGGCTTATTTCTCCACAGCCTTGCTGACATTTGGTATTAATATTTGTGTTGATAATTTTGTGAGCAACACATTTGTATTTTCTGATTATTACTGAGTTTGAATCACTTTATTCCTACTTGTTATTTATTTTTTCTCCATTTGAACACTTTATGTCCTTTACCCATTATTCTTTTGGGAATATTTTTTCTTAGTGTTTTGTTTATTTGTTTTTATACTCCTTATAAGACTGTAGCTCAGATATTTTGCCAGAAAGTGTGAAACAGTCCATGTTGTCTTTGATTTCATTGGGATGTGACAAGCTTTCTCAATTTCATACAGAAGTGTTTTACTTGAATAAATGTCACCGTATTATAGCTCCGTTACTTAGAAAGTAATACATTATTTTATTTATTTATTTGTTTATTTAATTAATTATTATTATACTTTAAGTTTTAGGGTACATGTGCACAATGTGCAGGTTAGTTACATATGTATACATGTGCCATGCTGGTGTGACGGAGTCTCGCTCTGTCTCCCAGGCTGGAGTGCAGTGGCACGATCTCGGCTCACTGCAAGCTTTGCCTCCCGGGTTCACGCCATTCTCCTGCCGTAGCCTCCCGAGTAGCTGGGACTACAGGCGCCCGCCAGCACGCCCGGCTAATTTTGTGTGTGTGTGTGTGTGTTTTTAGTAGAGATGGGGTTTTACCATGTTAGCCAGTATGGTCTCGATCTCCTGACCTCGTGATCCGCCCTCCTCGGCCTCCCAAAGTACTGGGATTACAGACGTGAGCCACCATGCCCATCCTGTAATACATTCTTATACAGCCAATTTTCGTTACTCATACACTGTGTATTTGTGAATTTGCTTACTTGATAAAATTTACTTGTAATCCCCAAATAATACTTGCAGTGCTTTCACGGTCATTTGCAGATGTGCACATGTGCTTACCAGTGAAAACTTTCAGTTTTTTTCAGTATATTTAGTGCCACATTTTTTTTTTTTTTTACATTTTTGTGCTTTTCCTTGTTAATTTCTCCATTTAAAATGGTCTCCAAACATTATACTCAAGTATGTCTGGTGTTCCCATGTGCAGGAAGACTGCAAGATGATTAATGGAGGAATTGTGCATCTTAGATAAGATTTTTTCTTTTTCCAGACATGAGTTGTAATGCTGTTGGCTGTGAGCTCAAAGTTAATAAAAATTATATAGTGAACAAAATGTCTTTAAACAGAGACACACATAAAACAAAATTATGTACTGATGGGTTGGTGAAGACGTTGTGACTAGAGGTTCACAGGGCAGAAACCTAACCATGTATTTTACTGAGGAGTACTGGTTTATTATTCAGTGGTTCATAGCCACTTTATAGAATATAAGTACCACAAATAACAAGAATCGACTGCATATTCTTTAGGGGCATTGGTATTTTGGTTCACTAAGCATTCCTGTATTTCTACCATTTTCTCATTTTTTTTAACCTTTTGATCTCTCAGCTTTTTCTGAGAGTGTTGCAAATTTGATGCCACACCAGCGATTTATTATACCTCCAATGAGAATGATCAGCCTTCTGTTTTATTGTTGTTCTTGTGAGTGTCATCTATCCGTATCTCTCCGTGTATTAGTGTAAAGAACCAGGGCAAGTCTTAACAGAGCTTACTAAAGAAACACCATTATGAACTGAATGTTTGTAGATTATTTTGGTTTTCATTTTAATTCTTCAATGCATCACGAGGCACAGTATACCAAAATAATAAATAGAAATGAAAATATTCTCTTAATTCAATTTCTCCAATGTAAACAGTGCTACTGAAGAGTATTTCAATCAGCAAGATAAAGTGTAATTTTCCCCTAAAATAGAGTTATTTATATATACTCCATTATGGTCCCACTCTTGGAAAAACTGAAGATCAATCAGTACCCTTAAAATTAATTGATCCACAGCAAGATTACTCTTTGAGTATGGAATAAAGTGGGGGTAAGGGGCCAGGGAAGGCATCCATGATTTTCTTTTACCAAAAGAAACTCACCTTTATTGATTATTAATAGGCATTTAAATATATTATCTTAATGATTACAAACCCCAAATGGTATAGGCATTTAGATAGTAAGAGCTGGTCTTTGGAGGCAACAAAAGCTTATATTTGGATCTGGACTCTGGTACTCACAGAAATAATAATTGGGTCTAGTTTATAAGGTTATTGTGATCATTACATGAATTAATCCATGTAAAACATCTAAAGGAGCTTCTGACACATAGGAAAAAATAAGTGTTGCTTTTATAACTATAACCTTGATTCAGGTGAAGAAAATAAAGCCCAGAAAGGTGGAGTAACCCATTCAAGGTCTTACAGCAAGTAAATGGAAGCACCAAGACAGATCAAGTTTGTCTGTTCAGATTGTTCATTTTTCCTGTACCATTTACTACTTCTCAAGACAGTAAATATTGTAAACCTATATTTGTATTATAACTGCATGCAATGCAGGATTTCAGGAAGGCACGCATCAATGTCTTCAAAGTGATTACTTCTCAATCATGATAAAATTAAATGATCATGGATTTAAAAGGATTATTGGTATTATGTACATGTTTACATACTTTCTCTGAAATGATGGGCTTCTGCTAATTTCCTCCTTCATTTTTGTGCCTGTCACCTGTTTACCCTACTGTGTAGCATGGATCTGCTATTAGTGCTGGCAGTTGAGATCTCTTTGACATTTTCAGCTCGAGGGTTGGACTGAGGCATTTTCTCAGGAGGTAGAGTTTGCTGTGCCACGACTCTGTGCTCCTTGGTGTGCGTAATTCATGAAATCCAATTTGAAATCAGCTGTTCGCCAAACAGAGAAACTTCCTGTATGTCCCACCTTACAGATACTACAAAAGAAATCTAGTTGTTGCCGGAGGTATTGGAAAATGCTTCCCAAATCCTAAAGGCCATCTTTGTGGACAATGTAGCCTTCTCCCCAGCCTTCTGACTTAATGAGCAGGGGTATAGAATAGGCAAAAGACTACAGGCTATGAATACCATAGTTCTGGCTACTTAATACATGTGAGACCTGAGGAAAATTACTTAATCTCTGATTAGCAAGTTTGTCATCTTGAAAATAGCCTAATGATGACTGTGATTTGGAAAAGTTGCACAGATTTACTGGGATAACACATAAAAGCACTCACCTATGGATTTGTATTTTAAAGATACTCTATTTATCCTCTCATTATGATTTCCACAGTCACATGTATGCAGAGCATGTTTTCAAGACCTCTTTCCAGAAGGTCTAATGAAACTGCAGCCTTTTTAAAGATTCAATGACAAAAAAAACAAAAACAAAAAACAAAAAAACCAGGATCCAGGAAAGAACTAGCAGAAGGTATCACTTCAGACTAACAGATTCTTAGGTAAAATGATGAGCTGAGAAATTTTTCCTGAATGCAACGATTGATTGCTGACTCTGATTTCCAAATTTAGGGAAGTTCTTGTTCTGGGAGCATAATTATAATGGACAAAGTATGCACATATGCTCTTTCTACGATCATATAAATTTCTCACTAAGATGACTTGGACCGTATGTACATAAAAGATAACACATCAATAATGTAGTCAAGTTAGTGGAAAAAGGAGTTTTTTTAGCATCATGTAAACACATGATGCTAAAAATTTGGGAAACAATACTATTCCAATAATATCTCCCAAAGAATAATATTACTGGGGAACCAATAATTCTTATATAGAATTAGAGGTTGAGCACCTCTAATCTGAAAATTCAAAATTTGAAATGGTCTAAAATCTGAAAGATTGTGAGCACTGACATTATGTCACAAGTGGCAAGTGTCACACCTGACCTCATGTGATGGGTCACAGTCAAAACACAGGTGCATATCACACAATTGATTCAGCATTCTTAAGGGAAAAAAGGCCCTCCCAGTCCCCTTCGGCTATGATATATTTTTTCTGTGCATGCCCAGATTCCCCCATGCAAACATGCCCCAGAAGTGTAATAAAATGGTATGTGTGCAGGCTGGACATGCCAATGGTACGTTCACGATGATGATCCACATGGGGCCAAGACCTATGCGCATTACTCATTGTGGGTTTTTTTTTTTTTTTTTTTTTTTTTGCTTATTGTCTTCTTTGTGGTATAAAAACATTGTTGAAAATGTCTACAAATATCCATATGGGTAATGATGATAAGAAAAGAGGAAGCATTTATGATGATGTATAGTACAGAAAGTCAAGCTGTAGGAGAAATCAGACAGTGGTATAAGTGTAAAACACCTCATAGGAGAGTGTGGTGTTGGAATGACCGCTCTGTATGACTTGAGGAAGCAGAAGTACATGGTTTTATAGTTTTATGCTGAAAGTGATGTAGAGAAATCAATGAAAAATAGAACAACACTGCATAAAGCTAAAAACAAAGATCTCCATTGTGTGTCGAAAGAGTAGATCCATCAGCATTGCAGTGAATACATGGCACTTAATTGTATAGTGATCATGAAACAAGCAAAGATCTATAACAAGGAACTCAAGATTGAAGGGAACTGTAAGTATTCAGCAAACTGACTGCAGAAATTTAAAGAAAGACATGATATTCTGTTTTTTAAGACTTGTGGTGATAAAGCATGTACTAATTATGAAACAGTAGAAAAACTCATGGATGAGTTTGCCATTGATGAAAATATGATGCCAGAACAAGTTTATAATGCAATGAAGCATCACTGTTTTGGTGTTATTGCCGCAGAAAGCCACTGACTACAGCTGATGAGACATCCCCTATAGGAATTAAGGATGCCAAGGACAGCTTTACTGCTGAGATGTGCTAATGCAGCAGGCAGGCATGCCTAAGTGTAAATTGGTGTGATGGGCAAAAGCTTGCATCTTTCCTGTTTCCATGGAGTGAATTTCTACCAGTCCATTATTGTTCTGACAAAAGATATGGATCACCAAGGACATCTTTTATTTTTATTTTTCTTTGAGACAGGGTTTCACTGTGTTGCCTAGGCTGGAGTGCAGTGGTGTGATCACAGCTCATTGGAGCTGCAAACTCTCAGGCTCAAGTAATTTTCCCGCCTCAGCCTCCTGAATAGCTGGTACTATAGGCACATGCTACTATGCCTGGATAATTTTTTTTGTAGAGAATGGGGTCTCACTATGTTGCACAGGTGTTGGTCTTGAGCTCCTGTACTCAGGTGATCCTACCACCTTGGCCCTCAAAATGCTGGGATTACAGGTATGAGCCACCAAACTTGGCTGGATATCTTTTCTTACTGTTTCCACAAACATTATGTACTAGCAGCTTGTGCTGACTGCTGGGAAGCTGGACCGGATAATGACTGCTATATTCTGTTATTACTTGAAAACTGTTCTCATCCTCTAGCTGATATTCTCATCAAAAATACTTATGTACTTTTCCCCAAATGTGACTTCATTAATTCAGCCATGTGACCAGGATACTCTCAGATCAATGAAGAGTAAATATAGAAGACACTTTCTTGAACAGCATGCTAACAACAGGGAACAGAGGCATGGGCATAAAAGGTTTTCAAACAGTTTAGCATGAAAGATGCCATATATGGTGTTGCAACACTTACAGCACGACTGAAGACATAGTTGTATATGCCTTGGACAACCTCTGATCTGAGACTGTTTGGTTATGATGAACAATGTGGTAGCTTTGAAGGATTCTGCATTTCAAGTAAGAAAAATAACGATGTCTTACCTTCTTATGTAAGCAAACATTATGCCTTCAGAGTCCATTAGTAATCTGGAAGAAGTGGATACCAAAGAAGTTTTTGTTTGGTTTTTTTTTTTTGAGACGGAGTCTCGCTCTGTCACCCAGGCTGGAGTGCAGTGGCGTGATCTCGGCTCACTGCAAATTCTGCTTCCTGGGTTCAAGCGATTCTTCTGCCTCAGCCTCTCAAGTAGCTGGGATTACAGGCGCCCGTCACCATGCCTGGCTAATTTTTTGTATTTCTAGCAGAGACAGGTTTTCACCACCTTGGCCAGGCTAATCTTGAACTCCTGACTTCGTGATCCACCTGCCTCAGCCTCCCAAGATGCTGGGATTACACCAAAGAAGTTTTTAACCTCAACAATGAGGCTCCAGTTGTTCATTCATTGGTTGGTGGTAAAATAGCCTAAATGGTTCTGAATCAAGGTGATTGTGATAATAGCGATGATGAAGATGACATCGTTTACACTGCAGAAAATGTGCCTATAGACAACGTGGTGAAAAAGTATCAAGGGCTTAGTGAAGGGCTAGAGCAGCAAGCATTCATAACAGAACAAGAAGTCATGTCAGTTTATAAAGTCAGAGATGTCTAAGACAAAAACCATTGTTAATAAGACCAGTGACTCTGGAGGAAAAATTTAAAACCACCCAGCAGAATGCTTCCTCATTCCTAAACTGCTTCTGATGTTTCTTCTCACCTAAAATGAAAATCCAGTGTACAGTAACCTTTTTACTAAAACCCAGCGTTGTAGGTGGAGACTGAAAGTCTGCCATTGCCTGTTGTCGCTGTTGTCTAACAGCTGATGCAGGTACTCTGGGGATGACACTGTGCTGGTTAGTTACCCTGAACACATTTTTATTTCCTGTATTAATGGTATGTTATATATATATATTTATAAATATTTTTATTTTATTATTTTTTGAGACAGAGCCTCTCTCTGTCACCCAGGCTGGAGTGCAATGGCGTAATCTCGGCTCACTGCAACCTCTGCCTCCTGGGTTCAAGCGATTCTCCTTCCTCAGCCTCCTGAGTAGCTGGGACTACAGGCACATGCCACCACACCTGGCTAATTTTTTGTATTTTTAGTAGAGATGGGGTTTTACCATGTTGGCCACGCTGGTCTCCATCTCCTGACCTCGTGATCCGCCTGCCTTGGCCTCCCAAAATGCTGGGATTATAGGCATGAGCCGCTGCTCACGGCCTGTATGTCATATTTTTTACTGTTAAGTACTTACATGTGAATAAGTGTAAGAACTTATTGCTTATCAGTAGCATATAAATTCAGGGTTAGGAAAAATAGTGATGCCAAACAACTACAGATCGTCCACACGGGTGGCTGAGATAGTGACACCTTTGCTTTCTGATGTGCACGAACTGTGTTTCATGCACAAAGGTATTAAAACTGTTGTATAAAATTACTTTCAATTGATGTGTATAAGGTATATATAAAACATAAATTAATTTTGTATTTAGATTGAGTTCTGTCTTCAAAATACCTCGTATATATGCAAATATTCCAAAATCCAAAAAATTCGAAATACTTCCAGTTCCAAGCATTTCATATCATGGATACTCAACATGTGGCTGGCTTTAGAAATAGGATGTGATCCCCAAAACTAGATAAAGATGAAAACAAGCAGCTTTCAAGAGAGTGTCCTTAAATCAGAGATGTAGGAAAGAATCGCCTGTAGAATCTTGAAATACATACTCATCTCTGGCATCCAGCCTCATAAGTTCTTATTTGATAAATGTGGATGAGGCCTCAGTACCTGTATTTCATTGCTATAATTCAAGCTACCAACTGGGTTCTAGAATGCACATATGACTCTTGCCTTAGGCCAGCAATATATATATTACTTAGCCATGTTCAATATCCATTCTTTTCTATCTTGTTCTATGATGGGGGAAATTGATCTCTAGAAGTATTTATTCCTTTGCTCCTTCCCTGTCAAAAACTTCGGTTCCTAGGTATCCCTTAAACTCTCTAGGATGTGCTAAGGTGTCCCTCTTTCAGGCCCAGGAGTTGTAATGGTTTTTCACTGCTCATGGACCAGGATATGTATATTATTTCTAACTCCAGGGCACTTGGTTTTCTTAAACTCAATCAATACCTTGTGTGATTAGTTTTGTGTGTCAGCTTACTGGGAGATAGGGTGTCCAGACATTTGTTCAAAAGTTATTCTGTATGTCTGTGAGGGTGTTTCTGGGTGAGATTGACATTTGAATTGGTGGAATAAACCAGATGAGCCTCCCTAATATGGGTGAATCCCATCCAATCAGCTGAAGGCCTGAATAAAACAAAAAGATGGCATAATAGGAGACTCCTCCTGCCTGACTCCTTGAGCTGTGGCATTAGTGCTTTCTTGACTTCAGACTCATTCTGAAACATTGGTTCTTCCTGGGCCTGGAGCCTGCTGGCTTTGGACTGAAACTTACACATTTGGCTCTCAGGCTTTTGGTCCCAGACGGGAACTACAAATAGGCTGTCCTGGGCCTCCAGCTCACTGGATGCAGATCTTGGGACTTCTTAGCTTTCATAATCGCATGAGCCAAGTCATTGTAATAAATCTCATATATGTGTATATACATATTATATATTGTATAAAATTACCTTCAGGCTATGTAATTAAAGTGCATATAAAACATACACAAGCACGCACATATATATTATTGGTCTGTTTCTCTAGAGAAACTTGACTAATATATCGTGTAAGTACCTTCTTTATTCAATTCTCTTCAATTATCACATTTGGTGTGTAAAATGTGATGATTAGTTCTTTCAAGACCCTGCCTGATACATATACGCTAGTCCAATGAACAATAACTAATCAGTTACTCTGTAACTTTTGTTTTGACTTTTGACTGTATTTTATAAAAATAATTAATAAACCTACAAGAGTTGATATCATTGACATTACAAAATGATTTGTATTTCTATGCCAAAAAAAAAAACTGAGGAGTTTTACAGGAATTTTTGGAGCAATTGATTTCCTTCAAGAGGGAAGTAAGACTTTTAAAAATAGAAATTGGCTTCTTTCTCAAAGTGTTTTGCCTTTTTTTTCTAAGTTCTAAATGTAAGGGTAGATTTTGCTTCTTCAACATTTATTTCCATTTGTTTGTTGTCAGCTCTTCTAGTGCACCAGTACGTGTGGATCTTAGTGAAAACAGCTTAATTCCCAGTAGAAAGCATGTCCAATTGTTTTAATTTCCTTTATCACAGCTGTTAAGCAGCTGTTTTATCTTTGCAGTGGATCAACTTTTGTTGCATTTGAAATCCTTCAGAATGAAATTTAGTTCCCAAAAAGAATATTGACCTTGGAACACACAGGTACTGATTAAATGTGCAGGGTAGAGTAGGGAGATAGACTGGCCACTCCAGTGAGGGCTCTGGTGACTGGAGTTGTTGATCTCCTTGGAAAAAACCTGGACTGTCATCTGGGATTTTTATTGAATATTCAGCTCATTGCTCTCCCTGGTTCAACTCTAGTTGGCTTAAATTCTGTCCAGTATGAATCCCCATATTTTTCTTTATTTCTTTTTCAGAAGTGGCAAAGTTAGTTCAAGCAATGAAGGTGAGCACAATTCTCTGAGCTTAAGTGATCAGTGATCTCCATTTGCCATATGTGTTATTGAACAGAGTTATTTTGTCTCTTTGTGTTTATTTTCTCCATACATAAAAACCTAACTTTTCTACTTCAAAGAAGTCTATGCAAAGATAGGCATAGACTCTGGATATTAGAAAAAGTAGGAATTAACCTATTATCTAATATAGGTTAATTCCTATATTCTGAGAGACATAAGTGGACATTAGGGGTCTGTGAACCCCTGGATTTAAAAGTGTAAATGTGTGATGTGTAGGCGGAAGAAGTTGGAAAATCCAGAAAAGCAACTTGGTGGTGGGTTTCACATATAGCTCTCTTTGAATCCTGGTCTTCCACATAGGAATCTAGGGATCTCCTGAGGAAAAGAAGAGTAGAATCAGGTCACATACATACACATACACATAAATATCCTTGATGAATAAGGTTCAAGTGATGTTGTCCAACCCATATGGGGTTCAAGGAGTGATGAGAAATTGGTCAGTCTATTTCCTGTTTAGAAAAAAAGGGTCTCTCTTGATAATTGGGGCACTCCATGCAGGCCCATCTCTGTCAACAGTAATAGCATTATTCTGTTTCCTTTGTCTCTCAGTTCCTCGGTCACTTCAACCTCTTCTCTTTCTCCAAAGTTCTCATCTCCTTGTTTGTTTTGGTGTTTCGTCTAGTTCATGATTATTCTCTAGTTCTCTTCTGGAGAGGAAAAGGAACCAGTTTTTGTACACAGAGGAGAATGAAAGGCAAGACACCAGGAATCCTGGCTTCTGGGTGAAATACCTAAAGACAATGAGACACTGAGCTCCCTTATCAACCAAATGATTAAATTATAAAAATGTCTGTTTCATGATTAGCGTGATCTTAGAATATGCCAGCCTCTAGGAAATAATGAGAAAACGTAAGAGGAGAAACATTTGTCCAGCTTTGTGCATTATTCTGTTGAAAGGTTTACCTATCTCAAAAGAATATATGACCTGAAAGGGTTTGAGCATCACTGCTTAAATGGAAAACCTTCATGTTACAGATAAGAAAACAGGTATTCAGAAAAATGCAGAGAATTGCCCAAACTCACACAGGGAAAGGCAGAAAGGTGGAGCAGAGATATAATCCACATTCTCAGACTGTGTTTGTCATTCCAGTGTTCTTTCTAAAATACACTGAAAACTCTAATATCATGTGTAAAAGGAGGATGAAAAACAACTTCTTGAGGAAGATGATTTCTTTAAGAACCAGTCCTTAAGAACACTTTCTCAAGGATTCAAGTTAAGGTTCTGGTTAACAGAGGACGTAGGACTTTTTCTAATAAGACCTAAGTGAGAACCCTACCTCCTTCCCCCAATTAGGGAATAAAATTTTGGAACTAGTTAGCTTTTTAGGGAAGATAGCTATAAGTAATAGTTATAAATGAGCAGCATCCCAATATTTAATCCATAATGGGAATTCAAGAGTGTCATCTTTTGTCTTGAGAGCAAGGACCAAACAATGCTTTGTAAGTGGGAGGGAGAGAGGAGAAGAAGAGAATTTCATTTTCCTTTTCTGGCTTTAATTCCAACAGACACAAATTGATAAAATGTTCATTTGTTTTCCACTCATGACCCATAGTTCTATGTTTTTAATGCACACATATTGTAATTCACACACATAATCATAATTGCAGACCTATATAGAAGCAAATTTGAAGATACTACCACTGTTAAAGCTCCTCAATGATATCTCTTAACTCACTCTTGACTCTGATAAATCAGGCATCTGTAATGCTTCCCAAAGTTAGCTAGTGTCCCTGTAACTACTTTTAGTGCTACTCCACTTTACAACAAAGCACTCTTTTTCCTTAGATCATAGCTTTCATTGGAACTACTTTTTGATTGCATAAGAGTCCCTAAACTAAAAAAATGTTTATTTCCTTGCTACTTTCTGTGAACCAGTTGACTAAGGCATATTTGAAGCTTCCCAAACTACTACTGTGTTAGTGCCTAAGGCACATGTGTGCAGAGTGACTAGATATACTTCACCTATGCATGTGTCTGAGTATAGCTGACTCATACTCAAGTGGTACAGGCTGGTCCCACTAAGCAAACTTATTCTGGCTAGAACTGAATGGTTCTCATATACCACTGGAGCAATGTCCAAGATTTCTCTGATTCTTCCAACTGCCTCCAGAAATTACATGCCAACCACAATGCAATACAATTATGCAGATCACAGAGGGCCATCAGAATGTGAACTGGGTATCATTCACAGAATAACTGAAATAAGATGGTTTCTTAAATGCCTCATATGCCCCTACTTCTTTCTCTTTACATATAGACACCTTTTTCAGGAGTCTAACCAGGATAAAAAGGCTTAGGCCATGACCTAATGCTTTGGTAGGAAGATCCAGGGCTGGGATGATATCACTGGTGCTCAAGGCATTGCTGGTTGACACCTCGTGATCCAGGATGACTTCTTGATTTCTCAGGACCTCTATGAATTTTATTTTAGTGTTCATTCTAGAGATAATATAAACCCCTAATTTATCACTGTATACCTTGAATTAATATAATATCATTTCACTTATGAAGTAAGAGTCTTACAGCAATGTTTCAATTTACACTTCTGTTTTTTGTGCTGTCATATATTTTATTGCTATAAATTATAAATCCTATGTAATGTTATTATTTTTGCCTTCCAAGAGCCAACTGACTTTTAAGGAATTTTTTTTAAAAAGAAAACTAGTTCTTTATTTTTTCTTACATACTGATCATTTCCATTGTTCTTTATTCCTTCCTATAGATTTATATTTCTATCTGATATTTTATTTTACCTTGCTTTGAAGAACTTTCTTTAGCATTTTTTTGGTAATGTGGTTTGTGGAGAACAAAGTCTCTAAGCTTTTATCCAGGAATGATTTTATGTTGTCTGCATTGTTGAAGTATTTTTCCCCTGGATATAGAATTCTAGGTTGACAGTTCTTTTCTCTCAGCACTTTAAAGATAATGTTCTCTTGTTTTGTGGCCTCCATAGTTTCTGGGGAGAAGTTAGCTTTATTACTGTTATTAGTCCTCCAAATGTCATGTGCCCCTTTCCCTTGTATTTTTTTTAAGATTTTTCTTTTCTTTTTGTTTTTTCACAGTTTGACTATGATGTGCCTATGTGTGGTTTTCTTTGTATTTAAACTGCTTAGGCTTCCTGGATTAGCGGTGTGCTGTTTTTTGAACACTTTTGGAAAAAAAATCAGGCAAAATTTTTTGAAGTCTTTTTTATGCCCTATTGCCTTTGCCGTCTCTTTCTGGGATTACAATTACACATGTGTTAAACAACTTAACAATCACCTGCTTGTCATTGAATGCTTTAATTCTTACCATTTTACAATTATTTATTGTTTAATGTGCTTCAATTTGAAAATTTTCTGTTGACTTGTCTTCAAGTTTTAACTGGTATTTTCTCCTTTTGTGTCCAGTCTGCTTAAAATACCGTCCAACAAATATTTCATTTCAGTTGCTACACCATCATTCTCAGCAAACTAACACAAGAACAGAAAACCAAATGCCACATGTTCTCACTCATAAGTGGGAGTTGAACAATGAAAACACATGGACACAGGGAGGGGAACATCACACACCGGAGCCTGTTGGCGGGTGGGGGGGTAGGGGAGGGATAGCATTAGGAGAAATACCTAATGTAGATGACAGGTTGATGGATGCAGCAAACCACCATAGCACGTGTATGCCTATGTAACAAACCTGCATGTTCTGCACATGTATCCAAGAACTTAAAGTAAAATAAAATAATAATTTTAGAATTTTCATTTTGTTCTTATTTAGTTTCAATATATGGAATATAGTTAGAGTATATGAAGTTCTATATTGTCCTGAAATTTCCCATTTTTTTGCCCAATGTTTTTCTATAGCTTCTATAACGTATTTATCATTTACTTTAAAGTCCTTATTTCTTAACTTGATCTGGAGCATTGGGGGACATTTGTAGTTTTATTCCTGTTAACTCTTTTTTCTCTTTATTATAGGTCATGTTTTTGCAAATCTAAAGATACTTTATCTGAATATTATAGATTATGTGTTTTAGAGACTTTGGATCCTGTTATAATTCCCTGAGGGGCGTTGAATCTTGTCTTGGGCTCCTTGGAGCCTCATCCCATGCGTACATTGTTCAGGGTCCACAAATAATTTGGGGGAAGTTTGCATGCAGATTTTGTAGGTCCTCCTCTGTGACTCCTTTCTTTCTTAAACTTTCTTAAACTCCATTCACTTCCAGCTACACTGGCAGGCTCCAATTCCGTCATCTGACTTCTGAGACCAGTAATGCTATCTATGATTTTCTGTTTGGTTCTCTACTTTAACTGCACTGTAGACAAGGAAATGCCTTCAGCACAGTCAGGAGCAGGGTAAGAAAGGCAGGTAGCTAGGTTGTAAGGTATGAGGAGGCATTCTTTCTCAGGGTCACGAAGAGCAGGGTTAGGACTTGACAGCATGTGCCTCCTTACGTGTTACACCCCAGGTGCCTTTCTTTCTTAGTTATTCTCAGCCCTGTCTGACCTTCAGAGAAAAAAAACTATATAAACTGGAAAAGAGAAAATAAAACTACTATTACTACGAAAGAAGACAAGAAGAGAGCAAGAAAGAAACTAAAGAAACATCTCCCTTCCCTAATAAAAACCTACTTTAAAAACCTCATTATATATCCATTATCTATATAGCTCGCTCTCGCTGTCTCTCTCTCTCTCTCGCTCGCTCTCGTTGTCTCTCGCTCTCGCTGTCTCTCTCTCGCTGTCTCTCTCGCTCTCGTCTCTCTCTCGCTCTCGTTGTCTCTCTCTCTCGCTGTCTCTCCCTCGCTCTCGCTCTCTCTCTCTCTCGCTGTCTCTCTCTCTCTCGCTGTCTCTCTCGCTCTCGTCTCTCTCGCTCTCGTTGTCTCTCTCTCTCGCTGTCTCTCCCTCGCTCTCGCTCTCTCTCTCTCTCGCTGTCTCTCTCTCTCTCGCTGTCTCTCTTGCTCTCGTTGTCTCTCCCTCGCTCTCGCTGTCTCTCCCTCGCTCTCGCTGTCTCTCCCTCGCTCTCGCTCTCTCTCTCTCTCGCTGTCTCTCTCTCTCTCTCGCTGTCTCTCTTGCTCTCGCTGTCTCTCCCTCGCTCTCGCTGTCTCTCCCTCGCTCTCGCTGTCTCTCCCTCGCTCTCGCTCTCTCTCTCTCTCGCTGCCTCTCTCTCTCTCTCGCTGTCTCTCTTGCTCTCGCTGTCTCTCCCTCGCTCTCGCTGTCTCTCCCTCGCTCTCGCTGTCTCTCTCTCGCTGTCTCTCTCGCTCTCGTTGTCTCTCTCTCGCTCTCGTTGTCTCTCTCTCGCTCTCGCTGTCTCTCTCTCGCTGTCTCTCTCGCTCTCGCTGTCTCTCCCTCGCTCTCGCTGTCTCTCTCTCGCTGTCTCTCTCTCTCGGTCGCTGTCTCTCTTGCTCTCGCTGTGTCTCTCGCTCTCGCTGTCTCTCTCTCTCTCGCTGTCTCTCTCTCTCTCTCGCTGTCTCTCTTGCTCTCGCTGTCTCTCCCTCGCTCTCGCTGTCTCTCCCTCGCTCTCGCTGTCTCTCCCTCGCTCTCGCTGTCTCTCTCGCTCTCGCTGTCTCTCTCTCGCTCTCGCTGTCTCTCTCGCTCTCTCTCTCGCTCTCTCTCCAAAGAGAAAGAGAGCTGAGGGAGACCATGAATTAGAGATGTCAGTGGATTTGGGACGAAATAAAGCAGTTGGATAAGTGGGACCTGTTTTGCATTTTGAAGAAAGCTGAAATGCATTGGAGGGCCTGTGGAGGAAATGAAAATTAGAAGCAAGGCTATTTGAATCATAGAACCTTGGAAAAGCTGGGCAGGAAGGAGCGAGAGACACCACTAAAATCAGGGGGTTGAAGTCTGCGTAATAATTAGTTAAACCTTAGCATACCTCCTGCTTTCCCAAATAACTAGATTCTCACTTTCCTAAATACTTCAGAAGACACAGGACATTATTCCTATGGAGAGGTGAGGATGCCCTGTCTTTGGCCAGAGGTTAAGCGTTGTATAACAAGTAGGAGGATTGAAAGAACATATATCTCTAGTGGGGATGTTCTTGGCCCTCTTTTAATACTCTTCATCCAGCATGCTGGCAGCCAGCCTTACGTATCTCTTGGCAAGGAACTGGAAGATGCTTCCCTGGAGAAGCTGGTCCAAGAGAAACGCCTACAGATACTAACATTTGAAAATACTCCAATGAGATGGTCAGGACCTGGCCAGATTTACAACAACAATCTAAGACCTAAACCCACTTATCTCAGAAACTAATAAACCAAATAGGAAAAAAAAAAAAGACTTGAATTGTATTAGAAACAAGTGAGATACATAACATCTTGTGTTTAATAAACTGAGAATAAGCAAACAATGTACTGTTAATAAAATTTGACTATGTTAGGCCCCAAAGAAAAATAATCTCCATAAATTTCCATAAAGGAGAATTTTTATAGACAACATTTAGCTATAAAACAGGAAATTATAAATTACTACTAAAAACTTCTTGATTGCAAGCAACAGAACTTACTATGACTCTTTTAAGCAGTAGAGAAGTGTATTGGAAGGATAGCAGGGAGCTTACAGAATCAACTATAGGCTGGAAAACCAGGTCGGATGCAACAAAGTCCAGGTCAGACATCAGGAAAGATGGTCAAGGTCTAGTTCGTGTGTCATATTGTGCATTGCTATTATTAGACACTTGCCACTACTGTAGTCTTGCTGCAGCCCTCACCTCTGGACTCTCCACATCATTGCCCTTACCACTGTAAACACTTCAACTGTCCCTACACTTTGTTCCTCCTTCAATATTCAAAATCTAGGACAAGAACATTGAATTGGCTAAGTCTATGTCATGGACATTCCATAACTATCCTGAGGCACGGAGAAACGACAAGGCCAGTCCACTGGGACCCACACAACATATGCTAACCTGAAAATTAAAGGGGTGGCTGGATGCTAGGTAGCACAAAACAACAAGCATGCACTATTAAAAATAACAAAATAAAATAAAAATAAATGCCCTCTACTATTAATGTGAATTTAAAAATTAAATAATTCAATGGATAAATAAATGTTGATTATTTGGGAAAAATGAAAATGTGAGCAGAACATCAAAACTGATGAAGAAATACAGCCCTGTGTCACTTAATGAGGGGATACATTCTGATAAATGTGGCATTAGGCAATGTTATTGTGCCAACATCATAGACACAAACCTAGATGGTGTAGCTTACTGCACACCTAGGCTACAATACTGTACAGCATGTTACTGTACTGAAAGCTGTAGGCAATTATAACACAAGGTAAGTATTTGTGTATCAAGCAACATCTAAATATAAAAAACGTGCAGTAAAAACATGACATTTTAATGTTATTGGGACCATGGTTTTATATGTGGTCTGTCATTGAAACATCATTGTTTGGTGCATGACTGTATTTAGAGTCCAGTTTTTAACAAAATACATATATTAGGAAAAGAAATTGAAGATAAAGCATATCACTCCAGAAGCCAAAAAAAAAAAAAAAAACCAAAAAACCCACTATCTCAGGAAGACACAGAAAACTTGAAGATATTAAGAAACAAGGGAAAACAGAAAACATAGTTTCATCGCCTTAAGAAGGCAACCAATCCCAAATTATTGGAAAGAAGAGTCCTTTCAAATCTTTTAGGGACAGAGAATTCTATTGACACTATCCAAATGGAAAAGGAAGTTCCCTAAGTCATTCTATGTGGCTACATAACTCTCATGAAAATAACTGGATGAGAATAGCATAAAGAAAAAATAGATCAATTTCACTGTGAGTATCAATGCAAAAAATATGACTGTGCTATTTTCAAATTAAATGCAATAATGGATTAACAGAATAACCACATTCCAAGCTTGGTTTATCCTAGGATTGCAAGAATGATTCAACAATTGGAATCTATTACTCGAAATTAACATATTAATTGAAAAAACAAATACATTATATTATCTTCTCATAGATGCCACAAGGGTTTTGATAGCATTTAACATTCATTTCTGATTTTAAAAAACCTCATCAAGTTAAAAATAGAAAACAGCCCTTCAGGCTGATAAAACTCTGTATCACAAAATTACAGTACACATCCTAACAATTACCGAAACACTAAACATCCCTTAGAAAGTCAGTGTGTCGTCTACCCATTATTCATTACCCATTTTTTTTGCTAGCAAAACATCAATGTCCTTTCTAGGGGTCAAGGTCTAGTTGAATACTCATTTTCTGAGCCTCTGTCACTGTTAGGGCTGATCATATAATCAAGTTCTGTTTGCTTAATTGTTGGTGGAAGTCTCCTGTGCTTTCTGAGAATGCGTCTTTCACTTTCTTGATAAAAGGTGGTACCACACAGTCCCTACTTGTCTTTCATCTTTTTGCCTTGATTATGAGAAAGAGCCATGTTGCAACCAAAAAGTAAGGAGCCTAAAGGAAAAAAAACAACATAGTAACGGTGAAGCAGAGAAAAATTTAAACAGCTTGACTCAGTTTTGGCAGTTTTATTAAGCAGTTGTATCATAACCAGCAACTTACGGACTCCTAATTATAAAAGAAGAGACCAGAGAGGGAAGGGAAACTTTAGTTGAGTTACTCATAGCTAAAACATTTCTAACAGAAACACCCAAAAATAAGACAAGAATGCTTGCCATACCCAATACTATTTAGTGGTGTATATTACAGCCAATATAGCAAGAAGACAATCATTGAATAAAAGCTACAGGGATTGGCAAAGAGGCCAATTTTCACCTTTAATAAACCAATATATCTTGCTAGAAAATTCAAGAAAAATTTAAAACCACAACAATAAATGAATAGTAAAGTGGCTATTTACAATATCAACATAAAATGACCAGTAGCTTTCCTAATCAATATTTGCAGTAAGCAAATATAATAAACGGTCCTATTCACAGTAGTAACAAAATTATAAAATAACTAATAGGAAGGGTACAAGATCTGTTTGAAGACAACCATGAAACTGTACTAATGACTAAAGACAGATATACTATGTTCCTGGAAAGAATGATTCAATATCTTAAAGATGCCAATTGTTGAAAAAACTATTTTTAAAACTCAGTGGAACACAAAGTTAAAGTTCCTAAAATGGTGTTTTATAAAACTTGGTGAGAAGTCTTTAAAGTTCCAGAAAAAGATGAATTGGACAAAACAGGCAAGAATATTTGAAAACAACATTGAAATATGAATAAATATACCCTACCATACATCAGCATACTATAAAACCATAGTAATTAAAGCAATATGGTTTTGTCACAGTAATAAATCAGTTCGACAGAACTGAATAGTCAGTAAAGAGACCCATGTTTATGATAAAGTTGTGCATGTGGGTGTGTATACATGTGTGTATGCTAGCTTCTATGTCTAGAGTTAAAGACAACATGACACTTAGGAAATTTTATTATTAAGGAAACATTCAAGTGGTTATGTAAAAGTAAGCCACCCATTGCCCTGGTGGAGGGGTATGCAAGGGTGCTAGTGAGAATATTGTTAAATTCAAATATGGGAGAAAGGCCAGACCTCTAACCTCTTCATTTTTGTGGTTCTGTGTTGTTCTGACTTCTCTGGTGACTTGAGATTGTCTCATTCAGATCTATTGGAATCAGAAGACACCAAGAACCTCAGAAGGTGGTCATTGGGAAGGAGATTGCTTGTGAATGGTGTGTCAGGTGGGGGAGGTCCTTTGAATTGCTGACCACAGCTCTGTAGCAGAGCTTGGATCCCCAGAAAGAATGGGAACTCTTTCACGCACCAACTGTGGCTGAGACTGGGAGCTCTAACGGCCCTAACGCTCTGGCAAACTGCTATGATTTGGGCGTAAGATCTGAGCATATGAGTGTGCACTAACAGATCTGTACTGTTGGAGGGCAAAGCAGTCAGTACTGCAGACTTTGGGACTCTGTACCAGCCCAGGCATAAATACGGAAGTGGACGAATGACCATCAGATTGTATAGGGATCAATGTTTAAGAGCAACACTCTGTGGCAGAGACAAAAGTGCTGATGGTGATGAACTGGTCAGATGTTGCAATGCTCTCTGCCTGGTATTTGGAAGTAGGCTTGAGAAAGACCCCATGCTCTTACAATTTAATGCTAGGGAGGTGGGAGGCATCAGGAAGATACTAGGTTTTCTTCTGGTAAGATATTTAAGGCTTGATGAATGGAAAAACAGATATGACTTTGTATGTTTCCCTAATTGATAAACTCACAAAGGTGCAAAAAATTATAGATAAAATTAGATGTAATCTATATGTTCCCATTAAAATTGAAAACGGAATCATAGTATGAATGCATTGTTATGAACTTAACTGTTTGCATTCCATATGTATCTTAGACATTTTCCTATATTAGTATATGCAGATATAATCCATTCTTTTAAAGTATTTTCTGAGATCTTATTGTAGGGATGTATAAAAACGTATCTATTTTGCCCACTATTGATGAACATAGGGATCCTTTCTATGTTTTCACCCTAAAAAAATGCAGCAAAGAATATCTTTGCATCATTGTATAATTTTATTCATAGGTTGAATTCCTGGAAATAAAATGGCTATATCAAAGTGTATGTACAAAAAATTTTAAAGCCACTGCCAAATTGCACTCTAAAAATTTGTTTTAGTTTGTAGTAGCCAAAATAACGTTTAAGTGGGCCTGTTTCCGTATTGGCAAACATTGGATATTCTCAAACACTTAAATCTTTGCCAATCTGATATATGCAAAATTGTATCTCTTTATCACTTTGTTTTGAATTTCTTAAAACATAGGCTGAGGATATTTTCAAATTTGTTGGCCATTTGTATTTCTTCATACATGGGTTGCCAGCAGTGTTATTTACACATACTTTTATTGAGCTAGTATTATCATTTCTAATTTTTAAGAATTTATTTTACTAATGCATTCTTTCCTAGATTTTATTTTCAACTTTCTTCTGTCATTCTCTTTTATATGTTTCCTTTGGAAATAGCAAAGAGCTATGTTTTAACCTAAATACAATTCTTTATTTTTACTAACTAAATTGTATTTATGTTAATGATGACTTCTGTTTGATCCCTTTGTGGGGGGGATATTATTTTATTTCACTTGATTTTATTTAAATTATGCATATCACATTTTAAATTTTATCTCCCAGCCCCCCTTTCCTTAATTAAATTAATTTTCGTTGTTTCTTCTTTGTTCCTAAAGTGGTTTGGAAAGTATACATCTCCTGTATATTCAGGTAATAGTTATTCTTAAATATTTAACAGACATGTTTGAATTATCTATCAAAATGAAGAATTATAGCATTAATAGCCTTCTCTTTTTGAACAAGAGAACTTTAGATTTTAGCCTGTTTTAACTTTCTACATTGCTAGTCTCACCCTTTTCTCAGTGCACCGCTCAGGTTTTGCTGAAATAATTGAAAATTTTAGCTTCAGATTGCTTTTATCATTATTGTAACTGTGTTTTATATTTCTCACTTCAAATTTTAAAAAATAGCAGTTAATTTCACAGACATTATGAGCAATTGTTTAGATGCACTCTCAGTTTTACTTGTTCATAACTTACCACTATTTCTCCTCCATCACGTCTTCTCTCGAGGTATTTATTTCTCAGATTCAGTTTTGCTTATTTAATAAATTTTTCAAGGTCTTTACACAGAAATATATTTAGAGTGTACTCTTTTAGTTCTTGTGTATCTAAGAATATCTTTATTCCTCCTCATATGGCAAAAAGATCAGCCTTTTCTGTTTGTAGCTCTTCAATGTCATTTTCCTTGACCTGAGTCCTGAGGGATGAGTTTGAATTCTAGTGTTCACGTGACTGGAGAGAGAAGGAGACATTCCGGACAGAGGGAAGAACATTTGGAGAAATTTTAGGAGACTAATGGCTATTAGATTTATCCTTGGATATAAAGGAAGAAGGAAAGGAACATATCGAAGGTAAAAATGTAGTTAAGGAGGAAAAAAAAGAACCAAAAGTATAATATTTTATGACATCGTTTTACAGTTGAAATTGGTAGAAGTGGTGAGATCATATAAGAAGCCAAAATTATGTAAATAAAAAGCCAAGATCAAAGAGAAGAATAAGAAGTCTAGAAATGAAAAAGAGAGTGAGAAAACTGTAGACTTACAAAGATGTACAGAGAAATAGGAAGGGAGAGAGGCAAAGGGAGAGAGGCAAAGGGAGGGAGGGAGGGAAAAAGAGAATCAAATTTGGCTGGCAAGATATAATTGGTAACTCAAAGAAGACAGTGAACATGAAAGCTACGGAGTACTCATTTGAAAAGCTTAGTTTAAAGGAAGGAAAGGTTGAGACTGGTGGTTGGAAAAAAAATCTTCGTGAAGAAATGGTGAAACAGTTGTGCATCCTGTTTCCCAGAATGTGTAGAAGATAAATCTGGACATTTGAGGAGATCTGATATTGGGCTCTATCTACTTTTCCAAATCTTTCCTCCCTCTCTTAATGTATACTTAAAATAAATATTTTAAATAAAAAAATTATTCTGATGATTTCCCATGAATACCAGGAAGAAATATAGATCCTACTACATGGGAAATATTTCTGGCTGAGGCACTAATTCCAGTCATGTGACAGCACCGACTCAGAGGAAGACTGCCCCAACAGGCCTCCTTTGCCTGTCTCCACCGACCACACATATTCATTTCCAGAGTGAAATAATTTCCGAAAATGCAAGGTTCTTCCCAATAAATTTCCTGTGACATTCTTTGTGTGACAGTTTACCCCCAAGCGAGAAATGTGAAAGTAAGAATACCACAGAGACTGGGTTTAGCACAGCTCTGATTATCTGTCCTTGGTAGTGGAAAATATTTTGTCTCGATTTGGATGCTTAGATCTGGCCCCATGGGCTTTCTCTTTGAAGAAGCAAGGACATCAGGCTTAGTTACAGCTGGGGTCTCCCCAGCTGCTGGCTTAGCTTATCTTAAATTGCTCAGGGATAGAGTAAATGTCATTGAGATGGCAAAAGTCAATGGGGCCATCAAGCAACAGCGTGAGTATTATATTCCGTTTTATGTATCAGGCATTACAAAACTACTAAGCAATCTTCTGTAATTTTTTCCCTCTGTTTGCAAAGGAAAATCAAGTAAAGGTAATGAGTACATATTGATTCGATGAGATAGGTATTTTAATTTTGAGAGCTACTCTATGAGATAGAGAGTTTGATATAACCTTGTCTCGCCCCTGCACCCTGATTTCTGGGCAGGGAAGAGCCTGTCGCTGAGCAAACACAGAGGTGATTTTGAGAACATTTTCTGTTCTGTCCTGGGGTACCATTTCTCATTGGGTAGGTTTCCCTCCATCTCCCCAACACCACCACCTTTTTAAAGCAGTATAAATGCAAATGAATTGAGTGATTTACAGCTGCCCTCACTCATAGCAGCTGGAGAAAATAGCTTTTGTGCAGAGCTGGTTCTTAGCACTCTTAGATATTTTCTGATTTTTCCACAAGCAAGCTGTGCTGACCAGGGAGAGGGGCCGGGCATAATCCTTCATTAACTTGACAGGAGAAAAGCATTTGACAATGTCACAGTGTCCCAATTCTGGGCAGCATGTGAGAGGTGACCCTGTCTATTTAGAGGGACGAGGAAAATGGGAGAAGGTATCTTTTCCCCTGAACAAAAAGCTACAAGGAAAGAAAACATGTATTTATTTCTTATTCTGTATCAGGAACTGTGTCAAATGCTTTTATTTGTCATTGGTTATTACTCTGAAACTCTATGAAGTAGGTGATAGTGTTCCCAATTTTTTAGATGAAGGAACATCTATAGGGAGTTTAAGATACTTCCTAAGGTCATGTGGCAACCTTCTTTCACCTATAGCAATTGCCCCGTCCTGCAGAACAGGGAAACTAATCAACAGACCGGTTGAATCCTTTGGAGGGAAGAAGGGCTGTACTAATTCAGGTCAGGAAATGACAGTGTTCACTTGTTCCAAAAAAGTTTCAAAAAAAGTTGAAAAAGCTTCTCCCACCTCATAATGCACACAGTATACATCTTCTAGGTCAATGGGTTTCAGACTTTTTATAGAAACACATTTTATGTTGTGATCCCTAACTGCACATGTGCAAAATGTCTCTCAAAGTTGCCTATTTGATTAGAAAAATGCTGGCTGGTACTCCACTAAATTGATTTTATGATCACTTATACAGTGATCTGCCATTTAAAAATCACTCCCTAAACCACAAAAATGAATAAGTAAACATTGAATCCCCACCCTTACCTAATTTTTAAAATTATTTCTCCAACTTTCTCTGATCTCATACAAATTACTCATTTCAAGACCTAATTACTGCATCCACTTTTTTCTTCAGTCTTCTCTAATCATTGAAAGTCTTTGATCACATAAATTGATTTAGAAAAGTTAAATCCTGGACTTACCTGAAAGGTTAAGTTTAGACTTGGCCTCTCAGAGCCACATAAAACATCTTAATAAAAGGCACAGGCATTTGGTTTAACTTAGCTTTGTGGATTCCTCATGTCAGGACCTTAAACCACATAGCATATACTCTGATCCCTTGCTGGAAGATATCACAGATTTTTGAACTTAAAAATGCCCAATGGATGAGTGTTATGCAATGGTGGGAAGACCTAAAAGTGGAACAGAAACTAGTAACCTGTGTGGCCTGATTGATGGCCTCCAGGAACTATTTCAGTACAGCCATAGGGTATCCAGAGCTCCTGGGTGCAAAGCTTAGAAGCAATGAATTATACTGTGAGGCTTATTGTGAGGTAGAAGGCTCAAGACTTCTCATCATGTTTCTTTTGTTTTTAATGATTTATGAACAGTCTTTGACATGGGCCTCACCATTCTATTCCGTTTAGAGAGTATAATAATTATAGAAGTGAACTGTAAGGCAGAAATAGTCCTATAAAAATGCTACTATAAATGTGTAGCATTCTTTGCTTAAGGTGGGTCCTAGACCAAGCCACAGAACCAAAGGATTTCAAATGCATGTTGTTGGTGGCTCCAGGGGTTACCGGGGTTTCTGGTTTGCAGAAGCCCTGTAGGGGGCCAGGAAACTGAATCAGAAGTACCATATTCCTCAGTGGTGAGGGTCTTATCATCAGACTCTAGTGCAAATCCTTTTTGCTTTTCTTCATGGAATTCCATCCATTTTATAAGCTCCGCAAATAAATGTCTATTCATAAATATATTAAGTACTTGGCTTTTAGAAGCTGAGGAAAGAAAAGGGTATTAATTCTACTAATGTTTACCGGGATAAGGAATGTGAGGTACAAGCTGTGAGGAGCTTTGCCTAGATTTCTGCCTAAAGGAAATGTCCAATAAGCTTATTCATACTTGATTCCTACTTTTCTGGGGTTTTCAGGATTTCCTGGGTTGCCATCTTCTTGCTCCATCCATGTACTAATAAATCTATTGATTAATTGTACTTCCCTGATATTTATGGATACCAGATACTGGCTAGGTGCTGCTAAGGAAAAATAATTTAATCACAGTCCCTTCCTACATGTAATGCAGAGTCTAGAGGCATGAAAATAATTCTGTAGTTCAAAATAGCATTCAAATGAGTAAAAGTCTATTGGAAAAATATGGGGACAGGAGAATCCCACAAAACCTCCCAGTGACATTGCTGCCTCTGTGGGTACAGATCCTCACAGCACTGTGAAGCAGGTAATATTTATCTGCCTGAATATATTCCAGGATTTTATAGGGCAAGAACAGGGCAAGTCCAAGCTGTCATTGATCTTTCAAGACTGGAACTATAGGAGGGCTGATTAAATGCTATTACTGATAACAATCAGAGAGAATTCAGAGTAAATGGCCCTGTGCTTTCAAATGCAATGCAGATAAAAACTAAATGCTTAAGTGATTTTTTATCATTAACACAGTCATGGCAGGCTATTTCAAAAGCTACCAGTTGTCTTGTTGTGGAAGCCTTTCTCCTAAGACATGGCAAGAGGTAGAATAGATTTTTCGATCCTCCATTTATGTTTCTTTTAACCTGGATGGGAGTAACTTACCCAGGCTTGGATGTCTTCCTCATATTGGTTTCTTACAAACTACAAACCTTATTTAACCAACGATCTGCAAAAGATAGACTTGTTCCTGCAATCTATTTTTCTTTGTTGCCTTGGAAATAGATTAATATCTAAGGGAGGTAAAAACTTTCTTAGAACTGATTTCTCTTTTTTTGAATCAAGAGAGATAAATAGGATGGAAAACTATAATGCCATATGTAGAGGCATTCAAGTTCAAGAATTCCTTGAACTTTACTTAAAACTTGATTGAATGTGAGCTCTACATGGAGAGATATCTTTGCTTTGTTCACATTGATAACTCAAGCATCTAGAACCATGCCTTATACACAGCAGATGCTCAATTATACAAACCTTTGAATCTTCAACAGCCTAGTGTGATCTTCCTCAGGGACATGACAAAATGCAACATGGACTTAGAGTGGAAATTAATCATCTAGAGGGAATTTATGAAGCACTTACATGTGCTCATTCTACACCATTAAAAATGTTTGTTGCAAGGAAAGGCATTGAGATTGCTTTTGGGTAAAATAGGAAATAGGAATATTTTCACTTCTGAATTCCTTTCTTCTGCTTCCTTACGAAGTAAGTGTCCTTTGCTTATCATCCCTTTTTCCAACCCATATCCCACCATTTATTCTTGTTCCAGGAAGACATAGCTCAATCACATACTACATCATACTGTGAAATTATGGTACAAGGATAAAGAATAGGAATGTCTAACTAAGTAGGTCTAAATAAGTACATATTTTTTAGGGCAACGTTTTTCTAACTTTGTTACTACTGACATTTTAGACCAGATAATTCTGAGAGGTCCATCATTTGCATAGAAGAATGTTCAGCAACATCTCTGGCTTTCACCTACTAGATGCCAGTACCACCTCTATTTTGTCCACTTCCTCTTATCCTGTTGTAATAATGAAAAATGTCTCCAGACATTGGTCCTCTGGGGGAGAGGGAGAAAAATATCCTTTTGGTTGAGGACCACTGCTTTAGAGAAATGTTTGGTTTCTCCAAGGGTATTTATCATTATCAAGCTGAATATCCTGCTAAAGGAATTTCAGAGAACTGCAATACATATAATTGAGAGGAATTTGTTAGGAAGTCTTTTGAAATGCCTTTAAGGTGACTGTTTACTTAAATTACCTTTGTGAATAGCTGTAACACAAAGACTCTTTCACTCTTGGACCTGAGGTTGGGGTTGAGTAAATCAAGCATCTATGGGTTATCTGAGGACTCTTTTGATTGTATATATGGGACTGGACCTTAACTTCATATCCATCCCGAGTGACCTTACCTCATTTTTAAGCTTGTTGGAACATAACATGTTTCTATTCTTAACGATGACATAATGGTGATGTTCAGATTATGATATCACCATGATAATTATAATAATGGAATAATATTGATGAACGCTTTATATGTGCCAGCCACTGTGTTAAGTGCTTGATATGGAAATAATTCACATAATTCTCTCAGCAACACTGTGATGAATGATGACAACAATTGTGTTGTGTAGCAGATAAAGGAGATTATATGCTAATTGTCATCATTATTAATAGCTGACTGCAGAAAATATGTTCCTGAACAATTGATATGGGTAGAACACATTGGTAAGTAAAAGAAAATGTATCATACTCTGGCTGTCTTTAGTTTGTTGTATTATTCATCTTTCTGCCTTGTAATTATTTGTATACAAGTCTGTCTGTCTTCACTAGACTCTTAAACCACTTGTGAGGGTCTGACTTATTGCCTTTGCTATCCCCAGTACTTACCACATAACAAGCACTTCAATGTGTGTTGAATATGTAAAGGAATGAATAAGAGAATGGAGGCTGTGCTGTGTTAAAGAGGACAGCACAAGCGAAGGAAGCTCTGCTTGTCACTTCCAAATTACTTGATTCAGCCATCAGGAATCAAAAAATACTCTCTTCCACACCTCTTGTTGTGGGGATAAGAAGGTCTTAAAGGCTTACTATATAATGCTATACTTGTGGGTCAAAATGAAAAAGAGAGTAACATTTTTGGATCACATACTATGTGTGAAGCCCATTCTCAGATGTCATCTCATTTTATTCTTACATGGACCTGGATAGGTGGGTATTATTTCCATCATTTTGAAAATTAAACTACTAAGGCTCAAAAATGCTATTAAACTTATTTTCTTTCAGATTGATCACTATCCTTACTGGAGATAGCACTTTACTGAATTCTTTATGATGCAAGATGCACATTTATCTGATCTGTATCCTCCCCCAGAAAACTCTTTCCTAAAAAATGAGTGCACATTCCAATGTATGAACTGAATTTCATTATTCTCTTTCCCTTAAACTTACTGTGGCATTCTGGTGTCTCGTTTTTCTCATTCTTAAATGAACATTGTTCATTTCTGCCATCAGACCATGTCAGCGACTACTTTGAAATCTTTAAATGAAAGACCCTACATAAACAACAAATATGGTATTCCAGTGACAGTAAACAATCAAAAGAAAGTAACTTGGGGCTAAAGTGTCAAGTTTAATCCTTTGCATTCTTTTATCTCCAAGCAGAACCAGGGCGAGTGCATCTTTTCTCAAACTTCCCGAGAACCACACACTAAAGAATTGGGAATTCTGTTTAGTTCCACTGAAGAGTTAAGCAAATCACACCAGTACTCCAGCACATGGCTCCAAGGAGTCTAGGTACATCAAACAAGATGTTCAGACCACTGAGCCATGCCCTCCAGCTGTCCTAGGAAAACATTTCTTAGACTAAAAATGAACATCTCACTTGTCATCATTGGGCATAATGTAGCCTCCAGGAAAGCAAAGGCTGGTACTTCTTTTAATTTGTTTTGCTATTGTTAAACTTTGTTCATTCTTGTGGTCTACTTTATTTGTGCATGAGAGAGGCTTTAAAAAATGTATGTTTTCACTTTATCTCTCTTTTGGTATTTATTTTCTTGGGCACAATCTTATTTAAGGACAATTGGGGATTGCCCAATGGTCAGTAGAGTCATGAGACTGCTATCTAATTTTCCAGTAGGAGGATAAGGTTCAGTAGCTGTTTCCTTCTGAAAACTGCCAACCTGTGGAAATTTCCAGTCTCAGTTTTTAGGTGTTATCTTTAATTTTGTGCAAAATATCATTTTGGCCCTTTGATGTTCCAGAACACCTCTACCTTCTGCTATTTCACCCTATGTGTTGATTGAGACTTTACCAGTATAAAGATGTAACAGCTGGAATACAGTATTAATAAAAAACAGAAAAAACATCTGAATTCGCTTAAGCCTTTGGACATCTGCCTCTTCCCTTGTGTCTAATCTAGTATGCATGCATGAGTTCTGGGTACCAGGTTAGAGAATAAAATGTCCTAGGACATTGGTGTCTAAAATATTTTCCTTCTTCTGGTATCAGAAAAGATGAAATCATTCAAAAAGCATTTTTCCCTCTGTCAACTATCAACTGTGCAATAGGAATTAGGTTAAGTTCTGAACTAGCGCTTTGGTAAAGCAAATGCCCAGTCCGATTCATAGGGTTGGTGACATTCCTTCCCCTAACACTCTTTGATGGCAGTTTTGACAATGGAAACATTAGAAATATGCACCATTGCGTAAAAAAGCTTTTTTATCTCGGGACCAAAAGAAATGCTTTTATGGTTATAAATACACTGAAAGAAACCTCAAGAAAACCTGGAGCAAATTAGTCAATTGCTGTCAAAATGACAGAGGCTGATATATTTGCCTTCTTACTGTCACTCCCTGGCTGCAACCTTCTGAGTTCCTTTCTAATAGCTTTCCTCCACTTAACCTACAATATTCACTATATTTTTATTTTTGGATATTAGGCATTCTTTACTTTTATCCTTTGACATTGCTAGCTGAATATTTGGACAAAGATGATTTTTGCCCCAAAATGATATAAAGAGGGGAAGTATACCATTGCCATTTAAATCCTAGTCTTCTCTGAAAGTAAAACTGAGTGTCAATAGTATTCTCTTTAAAGACATAAAAAATCTCTGCACATAAAATCTGCTTTGCATCATCTTGAATCTTTGAATATCTGTGGTCTCCTGTCAGTTCGCAAAATACACACTTGTTCTAGTATTCAAGACCCAGGAAACCACCTTCTGTTTCCAAAGTGGGTGACATTGAAATTCTTTCCCCTTGCCTACTCATCTGAAATTAAAGTTTTGGAAGTTACTGGTGGCCTGACAGTGCCCATGTGGGGCAATTAATAATAGAAGACAAATACCTCTAAGGAATGCTTGCTCAAAACAACTTGGTTCCAGCCGAACATTTTGAGGGACAGGAGAAGTCCTGGGGCTGCACATGAGTCCAACAGCATATTTTCCTGGTTGCTTGCCCTCTCATATGGCTCAGTCTGCCTTCCACTGTTCTTATATTCTTTCTTTAGACCATACTCAAATGCATGGGCTTTTGGTCAGCATCATGATTCAGAGTTGTTCTAAACACCAAAAACCTTAAAAATAATCAAACATATAATGGGTAATAGTACATTTCAATGAAAACATAAAAGTTTAATAAGCAAGTTTTCCTGCTGAACCTTGTCTTTCCTTCTTGCTTCCTTTGGCCATTATCTCCTTCCTTAAACATTTATTGGCTCCACTTTCTCTCTTCTTTTTTATATTGATTCTTAAAAGAATCTGAGATATGCCATTATTTTGATATGGATATTTTAGATGAAAAAACTGTTCTTGTTGGGGGCTTGTGACTTTTCCATCTTGTCATTGATTGACATTAAGATTTATTAGGGCTTTAGCAACAAGCTTACCCTTTAGGTCTCTTTATTAATACTAAGAAGGTCTTAATTATAATCTTATCTGAGGTATTATGCTATGTAAAGCCCAGAACACAGAGCAATTTAATAAGACCCATTGCCGCAATATGAGCATAATTACGGTCACAGATGCACTTCAACATGACCTAGTAGGGATAGAAGTTGGATTAAGAATGATAGCCCAACTCTTCTTGCTCTTAGTTACTCATTCAAGAAGTATTTATTGAAAGATAGCCCTATGTGGCCATATCTTAGAGCAAGTCCTTATGTATACATAAGAATCACATAGAAACTGTCAAATCTCCTAGATTAGATCCATGGGATATGCAAAAGTGCAAAGACCACATCATATCATCTCCACCATTGTCAAACGACAAGATGACATGAAATTCAAAATATCAGTACTCTTAGTGTCAAGCCTATCTGAATGAATTTGGGGGGGATATAAAAAATTAGTTTAACCAAGTAGAAAACACGGGGAAAATCCAGAATTCTTTATATATTGTGAAATTACATTGTCATTCAAGAGTAATGAAGAGATCAATATCATGATTATGGGTCTGAGGATCCATGTGCCTACTGAAAGGCAAAAATGCTGAAGAGACTTTAATCTCTGAATGTGAAGAAAGTTTAGACTTCAGCATATGGATATGCAAAGATAGCAGTTATATTTATATGAATTAATATTTGCATTTACTGATCTCAAATATATGTCTATGTTTAGTATTTATTATCTCTAAAAACATAATTTTAATAGAGGGTGCATTGAAGAAATAAAAACAGATATACTCTCTGAGGATACAGCTGTGACAAAGGTCTATGCTCTTGCTCGTGGAGTTAATCTCAGAGAATACAAGAGAGTAAAGGTTTTCCTTCAATAGCCCGTATTTTATTGACTTAATAGGTAAGAAAAACATAAGGAAATGCAATTTGGTAGAACAGGCTACAGAATATATAAATCAAGCTGTCCAGTAAGTTCTCTTGTTTCTCTGAGCCTCAGTTTCCTCATCTGTAAACATAAAGGCATTGATTTACCTGCTCTTTAAGCTTACTTACAGTTCTGCCGTCTAAGACTGTATTGGATATGTGTATTAATAAAATACACAAGCACATATAAATGAAAAGAGAAGTATAAGATGATATTGTTACCCTTTGTGTGGTCAAAGGAGCAGAAGGTGGACAGTCGCTGAAAGATGTTTGTGGAGAATCCAGTGCTGATGATCCACATCACCTTCCTCATTTTAGGAAAGGAGAGCTTGGAGGAGAAGCAGAAGGCTCAGAGATGGTTAGAATATTTGGCCAAAAGCTAACAGGTTGATACGGAGAGAGCATCATGGGAAAAATCAAAACTGGGTGAGAATTCTCAATGTATTTAGGGAATGGGTGAGTAAAAGAAAAAGTATAAAGAAAAAGTCAGGGGGAGGATGAAGCTAGAAAACTGATTGTGAGAAAGTTGTAGCAGTCTTATATGTTTTGATAAATATTTTTAATTTATCTTAGTAGACAATGGGTAAACATTAACAGTTTAAGCAAAAAGTTAAGGTAGTAAAAGATATCTCTGGTAAAGGAAGGATGGTTAGATTTGAATTTATTATCTAGGTCAGGGTTTCCATAATAGTATGCTCAAACCTGGTCCACTGTAATAAAGTAAAAATATGTTAGAACTAATATTTGTTTTAATGCTTTATTTTTAACTTAAGAAATTAGCCTTTTGGGTCAGGTGTGGTGGCTCACACCGGTAATCCTAGCACTTTGGGAGCCCAAGGTGGGTGGATCACTTGAAGTCAGGAGTTTGAGACCACCTGGTCTCATCTCTACTAAAAATACAAAAAATTAGCCGGATGTGGTGGCAGGCGCCTGTAATCCCAGCTACTCGGGAGGCTGAGGCAGGAGAATCTCTTGAACCCAGGAGGTGGAGGTTGCAGTGAGCTGAGATCATGCCATCACACTCCTGTCTGGTCAACAAGAGTGAAACTCCATCTCAAAAAAAGAAATTAGCCTTTGTAGTATTGCCTATACAGATTAGGTGTAATATATATGCATCATTTATAAATTAACAGACATATATTGCTGTGTACTCTGTTTTTTTAAATTGAGGGTCATGAGAAAATTAAGTTTGGAGATAGGATTGGTCTAGACAGATGATCTTTACCTTGAGATTTTTGGAATGTGATAATATCTATGGATCTTTTGTCAAAATATTTCACATTTTATGTATTTTTATTTGTTTGAAATATAAATTAAAAGGAGAAAAAGACATATTTAAATATAGTATTTTAAGTACAATTTTCACAGGTTTATAAAACATCTGAAGCCAAAATAATGAGAGTTTGATCTGTGGTTAAGGAAGTTTGGGGTGGAGAAAATAGAAAAATTAAAGAAATATTTATACAGTCAGCAGAGATTTGTTAATAAATTGGGTTTTGTGAGTGGCGAAAAGAAGTAGCTGTGGTTAAATCTCAAATTTCTCCTTTGAGCTTATGTAGAGACAGATGGTGATATTACATTAGATAGAAAAGAGAAGCATGTTTTGGGGGTATATGAGTTGGGTTTGGGATATTTTGAGTTTGTGAAATTGAAGAATACCAGTGGGAGTGAAAAGATCTGGGATTTAGGAAAACAGTGAATTTGGAGCTATACATTTGAAAATGAATTGCACATATATGATAAAATCATGGACAAAGATGAGATCCCCCACAAACAAAAATGAAATGCCCCAAGAGCATGCAAAATGTGAGAAATGATGAGGGTTCTAGTAAAGAACCCTAGTAAAAACCACACTTACGGGGGGAAGTCAAGTAGGAGGACCAAGAGTAAAAGACAGAGAGAGATAATGCAGGGAAGGAAGAAGAGAACTAGAGTAATAACATCATAAATGAGTCAGTAGAGTAGACCATCTGACAATATAAGGCCAGCATGTTCAAATGCATAGACATCAATTAGGAAGAAGTTATTAGGTTTAAAGATCCTAAAAAGAACATTCTCAGAACTTTAAAAGTCCATTTGTTATGACTAAAGAATAAAAAAGTAAACAGAAAATGTAGTTTATGTTTTAAGAAGATGGATGGTAAAGGAAAGAAATACATTAGGTTAGCACCTAGACAGTGAGGAAGAATCAGGTAATGTTTGTCTGTCTGTATTAAATAATTGAGCACATTATCCATGAGCTTTTAACTGTGAATCTCTGGATACATGACTCTTATTGATGGTACCTTCTCTTCACTCCCATAGCTTTATTTGATTAATGATGCTTATTCTTCAGGTCTTAGCTAAATAGTTCATTCTTTCTAGGACGCCTTCCCTGACTTCTTGAAATGGGTTAGAACTCTAGAATCTCTTTGGTATTCATCTGTAGCTCCCTCCAGCTTGTCTTTCATGGAATTCATTATACTGGCACATAGTAAGTTTTCAGTAAATGATAGCTATTACATTGAGTCATAGGTGTCCTTGAGACTTCTAAGCAGAGCTGTCAAATACATAGCTGGATTTATAATCTTGGACCTCAGGAAAAAATGGCTAGTTGGAGATAAAATTTGTGGGAGACAGAAAAAAAGGGACGATTGGAGCCACTGGTTTTAGTAAGATCCCTAAGGAGACAGTGGGATGTAAGGAAGCCTAGGATTGAGCCTCGGCCCACAGTTAAGTAGCCCTGTAATTGAAGATGACTGTGCAAAGGAAGGGAGAAGCCAATGAGTTCCAGTTCCCACTTGTTTATTTTTGTTTCTGTTGCCTGTGCTTTCGGTATCATATCCAAGAAATCATGGCCAAGACCAATGTTATGAAGCCCCCTCCCCTGCCAATCTTTTCTTGTAGGAATTTTATAGTTTCAGGTCTTACATTTTAAGTCTTTAATCCATTTTGAATTTATTTTTGTGTATGGTGTAAATTAAGAGTTCAATTTTATTATTTTGCATGTGGACCCCTGTTTTCCTACCATGACATGTTGAAGAGACTATCCTTTTCCCATTGTGTATTCTTAATATCTTGTCAAAGATCAATTGACTTTATTTTTATGCATTTATTTCTAGACATTTTTCTGTTCTGCTCCATTGGTCTATACGCCTGTATTTATGCCAGTATTGTACGTTTTTGATTACTAGAACTTTGTAATATGTTTTGAAGTCAGGAAGTGAGTTGCCTTCAGCTTTGTTTTTCTTTTGCTTGATTTTTTTTGGCTATTTGGGGTCCTTTGTGATTCTACATGCATTTTCTGATTGTTTTTTTCTATTTCTGAAAAAAATAACGTTGGGATGTGGATAGAAATTGCATTGAATCTGTAGATGGCTTTGGGTAAAATGGCTACTTTAACAAAATTAAGTCTCCCAATCCATGAACATGGAATGCCTCCCTATCTTTGTCTTAATATCTTTCAACACTACATAGTAGCTTTTAGTGTACATATCTTTCACCTTGTCTTAGTCTGTTTTGCATTGCTATTACAGAATATCTGAGACTGGGTAATTTATAAAGAAAAGTTTATTTAGCTCATGGCTCTGTAGTCTATGAAGTTGAAGGGCACTAGCTTCTGGTGAGTGCTTTTAGGCTGCATAATAACATGATGTAAGGTTAAAGGGGAAGCAGGTTTGTGTGAAAAGGGACCAAACACAAGGGAAAACCTTGCCTTATAGCAACTTACTCTTGCAAGAACTCGTTTATTACCACAAGAGTGAGAACTCACTCATTCCTGCAAGACGGCATTTAATTTATTCAAAAAGGATCCACCTCCATGACCCAAACATCTCTCACTAGGCTCCATCTCCCAACACTGCCACATGCAATTAATTTTCAACATGAGTTCTGGCAGGGACAAATCACATTAGAATTATGGCAGACATCCTGGTTAAGTTGATTTCTAAGCTGTTTTTTTTTTTTTGATGCTATTATAAATGAAATTGTCTTCTTAATTTTCTTCCTGGATTATGTTATAAATTCATAGAAATTCAACTGGTTTTGTGTGTCAATTTTGTATTCTGTAAATTTGCTGAATTTATTTACTTTTAAAAGTTTTTTGTGATAGTTTTAGGGTTTTCTACGTATAAAATGATACCTGCAAAAAGTCATCATTTTACTTCTTCCTTTCAGAGTTGATGGCTTTCATTTCTTTTCCTGCCTAATTGCTGTAGGATTTCCAGTGCTATGTTGAAAAGCTTTTAAATTGTGCACATTGCATATGTTAGCTGTGAACTTTTCAATATGGCCTTTATTATGTTGAGGCAATTTCCTTCTATTCCTAATTTTTTGAGGTTTTTATTATAAAAGAGTGTTGAATTTTGCCAAAGGGTCTTTCTGCATCTATTAAGAGGATCATGTTATTTTTATCCTTCATTCTGTTAATATGATTTATCGCTTTGATTGTTTTTGGTATGCTGAGCCATCCTTGAACCTTAGGGATAAATCCCACTTGGCGATGGTGTATAATCCTTTTAATATCCTGTTGAATTCAGTTTATTGCCTTTTGCTGAGGATTTTTTCATCCATATTTATTAGGAATATTGGCCTGTAGTTTTATTTTCTTGTAGTGTCTCTGTCTGGTCCTGGTAAGGGGAAAATGCTAGCCTTACAAAATGAGTTTAGAAGTGTTTTCTCTTCAGGGTTTTGGACGAGTGTGAGAGGATTGGTGTTAATTCTTTTTGAGTGTTTGGTGGAATTCACCAGTGAAGCCACCTGGTCCTGGGCCTTTTGTTACTGTTGTTGTTGGGAAGGTTTTGAATACTGATTCATTCTCATTACTAGTTATAGGTCTGTCCAAATTTTATTTTTCTTCAAAATTCATTTTTATATGTTTCTAGGAATTTATCTATTTCTTCTGTTATCCAATTTGTGGGTGTATAATTCTTCATAGTAGTTTCTTATAATTCTTTATATTTCTATGTAACATCCCACTTTCATTACTGACTTTATTGATTTGAGTCTTCTTTTTTTCTTAGCTAGTATAGGTAAAGTTTTGTCAATTTTATTGTTCTTTTAAACAAACCATTTTCATTTCATTAATTTTTTCTGCTTTTATTTTCATACCCTATTTCACCTATTTCATCTTCTTTAGACTTTACTATTTCTTTCCTTCTGCTAACTTTGGACTTAGTTTGTTCCTTTTCTAGTTCCTTGAGGTGAAAATTATGTTGGTTATTTAATATTTTTCTTTATTAATGTAGGCATTTACCACTATAAACCTCCCTCTTAGTACTGCTTTTGTTGCATCCCATATGTTTGATATGTTGTGTTTTAATTTTCATTTGTCTCAAGATACTTTCTAATTTACCTTTTGGTTTCTTTTTTGATCTATTGGCTGTTCAAGAGTGTGTCTAATTTTCACGTATTTGTGACTCTTCCAATTTTCTGTCTGTTATTGATTTCTAGTTTATTTTCACTGTAGTCAGAAAAGATAACTGGTATGATTTCAATCTTCCTAGATTTTTAAAGATTTGTTCTGTGGCCTAAATTGTGATCTTCAATGGAGAGTGATCCATGAGCACTTGAGAAGAGTTTGTATTCTGCTGTTGTTAGATGATATATTCTATTTTTGTCTGCTAGGTCCCTTTCATCTAGAGTGTTGTTCAAGTCCTGTTTCCTTATTGATCATCTGTCTGGATGTTCTTTCCATTATTGAAGCTGAAGTTAAAATCTCCTATTATTAATTGTAATTTATTTCTCCCTTCTGTTCTATTAATGTTTGCTTCATATATTTGAGTGCTCTGATGTTGGCTGCATGTGTACTTAAAATTTTTATATCTTCCTGGTGAATTGAACCACTTACTATAATATAATGTCGATATTTGTCTGTTGTGACAGTTTTTGATTTACAGTCTATTTTTTTCTTCTATAAGTACGGCCTTTTAAACCTTTTTTGGTTACAATTTTCATGGAATATTTTTTCCATCTCTTTACTTCAGCATATATATGTCTATAAATCTAAAGCAAGTTTCCTGCAGACAGCATATAGTTGAATCATATTTAAAATCCATTCAGCCTTTATATGTCTTTTAATTGGACAATTTTATCCATTTACATTTAAAGTAATTACTGATGGGGTGGATTATGTTAACTGTTAGATTAGATTTTGTTAACTGTTTTATGTCTGTCTCTTAGTTTTGTTGTCCTTCTCCTCTCTTGCTATCTTCCTTTGTATTTTATTTATTTGTCATAATTATGTGCTTTATCTTTTCCTTTTCTTTTTTTATCTTCTATAGGTATTGTCTTCATGGTTATCATAGGGCTTACATAAAATGTCTTATAATTATAACCATGTATTCTAAGGTGATAACAACTTTAGTTATATGCACAAGCTCTGTACTTTGAATTTTCCCATTCTGGAACACTTTATGTTATTGATGTCACAAATTACAACTTTGTATATTTTATATCCATTTTACATATTTTATATGCTATAGTTTTTTATACTTATTTTTAACTTCTATACCAAATGATGTATGCACTATTACTGTATGAGTATTCTGTGTCTGTCTATGTATTTACTTTTACCAGCTAGTTTTATACTTTTAGATACTTTTGTGTTTCTGTCTAGCATCTTTTAGTTTCAGCTTGAAGGATTCCATTTAGCATTTCTTGGGAGGCAAGTCTGATGGCGATGACATTTCTCAGCATTTCTTTATCTGAGAAAGTTTTTATTTTCCCTTATTTTTGAAGCATAATATTGCTGACTATAAAATTCTTGGTTGACGATTTTTTTTTATTTTAGCACTTTGAATTCATCACCCATACCTCTGTTTCTTTAGGGCTATTTTTGGAGATTTATTTTATTCATTTGAATGGGCTATGTCTTCTGTTTCTTCATGTGCCTCATGACTTTGTGTTGCAATCCAACACTTTAAAAAACAGCCTCCTCTCCCAGTCTTTATGGAATGGCTTCATACAGGAAAAGACCTTTACTAATCACCCTGGCTGGAGATTATGAGAACTTTTCAATTTTTTTCTTTTTCTTCTTTTTTTTTTTTTTTTTTTTTTTTTTGTGGATGCATCTTCCGTGGATTGTGCAAGTAAATTCCTGATTTCAGGGATTTGCTGGTGCCCCTTAATGGAATTTCCAATATCTTGTTCCCTCTGGTGTCTGTCTGTGGTACTGCGGTTACATGGAGCTGTTGCAAATTCTTTTGTTTGCTTTCAGAGTCCCCCAGGCTTCTAAAATATACTAGATCTCATCAGTGATACACATTGGGTGAGACAGAAAACAGTTTCCTGGGTAGTTATCCTACAAGCTGGAATGTTGGATCTGTACTCCACTCCCCTGTCCAATGGAAAGGGCCATTAAGTTGCTTTAACTCCTGTCTGTTGTACTACACATCCTCTGGAACAGCAAATCATCTAGGTTTCTTTTGTTCTTGGTGGCTTCCAAGCATCTACAGTAGGCCAATTCTCATCAGCACTCTGAGATAGATGAGACAGAAATAAGGTCCTTGGACAGGCCCCTTGAAAAACTGGAATGTGGGATGTACACTCCAACTCTTTCCCTCCCCAGGTAGAAGCCAGGTTTGGGGATGTTCTCCTGACTATTCCACACCAAGCTGGTGAAAGGGACTATGGCAAACGAGTGCATACTAGCCCAGTCTGTTGCCTTTGTTATCAGTATCATCAACCCTGATGCCCTTTCCTGCTAGCTCTTAGATTTAAGCAAGATAGAGCCAATCCCTTGGGCAGTGCCTCAACTACAAAGTATGAACACTGGATGTATGGTCTGGTCTTCATTTTTCTCCCCAGGAAGAAGTTAACACCTGGGAGTTTTCTCCCATATCAGTGCACTGTGGCAGGGGTAGGGACTATCATGAGTACCATGAATTTTTCTGCCAGTGTTGATGTGGCTGGATTGGCATTTGCCTGGGGTTCAGGAGCCTCTTAACAGGTTTCTGGATTTTTCTCAGAGGGAATCAGTCTGTGTATTTTTCAGTCTATTTGCAGAGGATCTGGGGTTTCCTATTCCACATTGCTGATATCACCCCTTATTTTACTATTTATATTTGGAAAATTTTAGCAATCACTTTTTAGGAAGCATATGATTAATATTTGGTATCACTTAAAAACTTAAAGTAAAAAAAATTTTAAAATGCATTTATTATTTTAATATGTTTTAGTTTTTTTAAAGTACTTTAATTATCAGACAAATATTCCCAAATGCTTAAGGAGATTTTCTAATGTAATACATTAAGTTTTTTCTAAACATTAATTTTCCCTAAAGTCTTAAAACTTTTATTTTGTATATTATAACTTCATGAGATTTTAAAACTTAAACATCAATTATTTAATAATACGTTGTAAATTTGAAATCATAAGACTGATTAGCCAAATTCATTTTATATTGCATTTAAATATCCAATGCCTATCTTTTAGGACCACAAACTCATAATTCTACTTACAATTAAAAAATGGAAAGTGATTATGTACAGCTCTTTTAGGCACTTGTTATCAGATATTTTCTCAGGTTATCTTGCCCCTACCCACCCAAATTGTAACTTGTTCCTTTATGGAACTGCGCTTAATCTAGTATGACTTGGCTTTAGTGAAATGTGATGTTTTCTATTGATCAGAAATTGGTTTCCCATATCTTGAGACTGGATTTTCTCTTAGTCATGTTTTACACTTTGTGGCTTGAAAAGCAAGCTCCTTTGATTTCAGATTCTCAGGCTTCTTTTCTGCTGTCAGCCAGCAGCAGGGACTTCCGGTCCCTGCAGAAGGAGATCTTGCTCTTGTAATTGGCAACAGTATCCCTGAAGTTGATCTCTTTCATGGGATGTCAGTGGAATGGCTTAGGTGGTTTTGATGTTTTCAAGAGTAATATTCATCATCTTTCTGGCTCTTCTGGCACTGAACGGTTTTGAGAGTGGCCACTCTCCCCTTCTGCCCCTTCAGTGGCAGATGGACTTCAACTCCTCCAGATTGAAGTAGGCGGAAACATATCTTCAGCAGACTTTACACATCTCTCCAATGTCAATTTGAAAATCTTAGCTTACCATAAAGCTACGCATGCAGCCTCGTTATTTTCTTTAATATTTCTTTTTCTTTCTTTTTGGAGTTTTTCTTCCATTTTCACAAAGTTTGGTTGACATTTGTTTCAGATTTGCAATATTCTGTATACTCTCATATCATTAACCAATAATTATTTGTTGTTATAAATTAATATAAAATGAGTATTTTAATTTTTGTTTCCTTTTCATGCTGGTATATACAATAGACTTTAAGGCACCTTAGGAATATACCTGATAGATGTGACTTTAGCAGGATTAGACCTTGATCCTTCCCCTCCACAGTAATTATATCATTGTTAAATTTTGTTTCTCTAAAAATTCCTCTGGAATCATTATCTGCAGCTTCCATATTTACAAAACCAGAGTCTTACATAAATAAAAAAATCCTTCTTTATCTCTTATGTGAGATTTTCTAAATGCAGTTAATTTTTTCTCATTTGTTAAACAATGTTCATGTATTATTTGTTCTCCTTAGCACATAAAATGCTAGTAGGTAGTTAGAAAAGCGACATAATATTAGAAAAACAATTTAGGCTAATTCATTTTTTAGTTATATGTAAGATTGCAATAAAAAAGATGTTTCAGGCTGAGCACGGTGGCTCACACCTGTAATCCCAGCCGTTTGGGAGGCCAAGGTGGATGGATCACTTGAGCCCAGGAGTTTGAGACCAGTATGAGCAATGTGGCAAAACCCCATTTCTACAAAAAATACAAAAATCAGACAGGTATGGTGACACACCTGTAGGCTCAGCTACTTGAGAGGCTGAGGTGGGAGGTCACTTGAGCCTGGAAGGTTGAGGCTGCTGTGAGCTGTGATCATGCCACACTGCACTCCAGCCTAGGTGACAGAGTGAGATCCTGTGTCAAAAAGAAAAAAAGAAGTTTCAGAACAGTGCCTGACTAATGGCCATGTATTCTAAAATAAGTACTGTAAGGCATTTATAAGAAGGAGATATGGTATCAGGGTGAATTTGACATGTCTGGCCTTAAGAAGGAAGCAAGAGTAAAGCCAGTAGAAGGAAAGTGAGATGCAGAGAAGCAGAGTAACAAGGAATCTGAACAAAGACTTGAAGATCTGAAAGCATAAGGTGAGATTTGGAGAAAGCTGACCTATTTGGCTAGACTGGAGCATTTGAAGTGGGTTGATGTAACAAATAAACCTGTATGAGTTCAGGTGCAAGAGGAACAGAATCCCAGAGATGGTTGAAGTATTGATGCTTAGAGTACTGAAGCCTGAATGACACTGATCCCTGTGAAAGGAAAGTTTGGTATGTAGAGAGACCATGTGGATAAAGAACAGCTTTGGCTCTGTAATATTTAACATCACCTGGTGTTAAGCCATTTTGTTTGAGATCACTTACAGACTGGAAACGAGACAGACTGGATGAAAGAGACTCTTCAGGGGTTTATCTGTGAACGTACTGTCTACAGCCATTTTAATACACTCATTATGTCTTGCTAGTATAAATTTTTTTTAAAAATTGTTGATATTCCTTCTCGCCGTCATACTGCTTTGCTGCCCACCTGGAAGGTTATGGTGCTTATACAAAAAGGGCTTGCGTCATGCTCAGCATCTCAAGAGCCAAAGATGAATCTTATATTAAATCTGAGTTTGGCTTGCATGGAGAGATGAAGAGATGTTCTCGTCCAAGTTTGGCAGCTGCTTAGATGTTGAGGTCCCAATGTTTCAAACGCAGCTCAAAACCCTTTAGTGTTTTGAGTTTGGCTCTTGGCAAGGCATGATTTCCTGTTTCTAAGAAAAAAGACACATGAGAGAGCCTTAATAAAGCTTCTTGGACATCAAAACAACATTTTGATGAATTAATTGTAAATGAATCGGAAACATATGGATTCATTCTCTTGAGACACACACATGTTTAAAAAGAGGGGGAAAGGGTTGTTGCTCGGGGCTAAATATGTTTTGGGTTTTATCAAATGAAGAATGCTTAGGGGAAAAAAAAGTAAAAAGGATGAATTGGAACTCCTGCTTTCTCTTTAAATAGACAACCCGTTTACAATCTTATTTGCTGCCACCTATTGTTGTTCCTGAAGAAATTCAACAGTGATGACAAATCACAACCAGCCAGGCCTCACAGTTTATATCAGTACATTAGTCATAGAGGCTTGAAACCCAGGGCAAGGCTTTGGAAGTTTAGGAGAGAATCGGTTTTGTTTTCATGTTATTAACAGAGTTCAAGTCAGACTGTCTGATAAGGATTGTTTTCTCTTACAAATCACTTGTAAATCTACTAATCTTTTATCGAATACTTTTTTCTCCTCTTAAACGTCCTCTGAAATACAGAATGGTTTTCTGAAAATTCTATTTTCAAAACAAATGGAACCACAATAAGATATTACTTCACTTGCACTAGGATGACTATTATCTAATAAACATAAAATGACAATTGTTTAAAAGGATGTGGAGAAATTGGAACCCTTCTGTACTGTTGGTGGCAGTGTAAAATGGTGCGGCCACTATGGAAAATAGTACCATATGATCCAGCCATCTCACTTCTGGGTATATACACAAAATAATCAAAAGCAGGGACTTGAAATGTGCACACCCATGTTTGTAGCATTATTCTCTATGGTAGCCAAAAGGTGGAAACAAACCAGGTATCCACCAAGAGACGAATGGATGAACAAAATGTAGTTTATACACACAATGGAATATTATTCAGCCTTAAAAAGAAATGAAACTTTGACACATGGTACAACATGGATGAACCTTGAGGACATTACGCTAAGTGAAATGAGCCAGTTCAAAAAGACAAATACTATGTGATTCTATTTCTATGAGGTACATAGAGTAGTCAAATTTATAGAAACAGAAAGTAAAATGGTAGTTCCCCAGGGGCTGGCGTGGGGAGGGGGTAATAAGGAATTATTGTTTAATGGGTACAGGGTTTCGGTTCTGCAAGATGGCAAGCATTCTAGAGATTTGTTGCACAACAATGTGAATGAGCTTAACATTACTGAACTGCAAATTTAAAAAATAAGATGGCAAATTGTGTGCTATAGTTCTTGACCACAACAAAATTAAAACAAAACAAAAAAACAACTAATGAAACTTTATTTGAATATTGTTGGACAGAGTAGTCTCCAGAATATGTGACTCCTGCAATTTCAGGAATTTTGTCTTATGGCTCTATGGAGTCTGATTTCTGGGCTAGAAGAATTTGGTTTTACCTGTGAGTAGATGAATACACATGTGGGCACACGCATACACGTACAAACATGTATCTCCTGCCCTAATCCCCTCATACTACAAGTTCTGTGACATTTCCCAGTACATTCCACTGGCCCCAAAGACTGTGCTTAGTGTCAATTTTAATGAACAATCACCTGGAAATTGTTTGTGTGCTTGGAGGAAGGAGCATATTTTGATTTGCCAAGTTCTGTTTATTTGAGTGTATTCCTATTTCTGCTCATTATCATGGAACATAGGTAAATTCCCAAGAAAATCCCCTACATCCGGAGAATAAAAGAGAATAGTATAGCTTGGTTAAACTTCATGAATAGCATTCTCACCACCGCATAGAATACATTTTCCCCTTGGGTTTTTTTTTTTTTTTCAGCTTGTGTCCGGGAAGAGAAATGATAAAATGTATGGTTTGTGGATTATATGTTGAATTTATACTATTCTTCACTCCAAAAATGATTTGAAATTATAAGTCACAAATAAGGGAGAATGAAAAAGAGGAGAACAAGTTGGAGCTAGAGTTAAGATTAGAATAAAAATACGTGCAGTAGACACTGTATTATTGCTAGAGAGAGGCCATAAATTTGACTCTGAGTTTTCTAACTATTAACACAAGGAGGAAAATACACATTATAAGATTTACAGAGATGAATTTTTCCCTATCTGACAAAAGCTATCTTGATACACAATGGAAAACTTAGTCTGATTTTTATTCTTCATCTTAATCTAGTTCAACAAAAAATTCATTTGGTGCTACCAAGTGGCTGAAAGACCCTTGGTTTACCAAGTTTGACTACACTGGAGTGGATACAGTCTAAGCATTATCTAATTTTGTGAAAGTGATCTGAATTTTTTATTTTCCTTTTACTTCCTCATTCTTCTCCATTTTTTATTAGTATCTCCTGGGAAGGAAATAAAGGTTGCATGAGAGGAGAAACATTCAAGTATGTTATTTTTTTTCCTCTATTTACCTGATTCCTGGAAAAAAAAAATCTCAGTTTAGTCAGTACTTGATTCTTCTTGCCTAAAGTATTTGACTTGAGGTCTAAACAACTAAGTGGCTTTAGGCATCTTCTCTCATCCTGATTCACTGCTAGGTCAGCAACTTGGTAGACTGACAAAGTAGAAATGGTGTTAGATGAAGAGTTAGGCAGGGCTAGCGCTTAAGTGACAAGTTAGCTTAGAATATAATAATCTGACCATTGAAGCCTTGGCAGTGCCTCTGCTGGTCTTTAACACTGGAAAGGGGAACTAGACAGTCTCTTTGGTCTTTCTCAGCCCTGCATTATATTAGTTGTTTAATTTTTCTACTCAGAGATGACTCAAGTACATGGAAATATCCTTAGGTGTAGTGTTCTTTCAATAATATCTATTCAATAATCTCTAGCTACAAAATGTTGGTAAGAAAAAGATCCCTTAAAAATGCGTCTGAGTTCTTTGGGGCAGAAGTTCAAGAAGAATGCTTTCTGTAAGTAAAAGGGCAGCGGCATTGGTGAGGGCCAGGGAGAGGAGGCTGGGATGTCACCCTAGGCTGAAAATGACTACTACATACACAATGGAACTTGGCAGTCTAGATTGTTTTGGCTTTATTTCCATTCACTTAAAACAAGTATGTGTGGGAAGGAGCTTGTGGGAAATGGGAGTGGAAGAGATATAATTTATTTTGGGTACTGTGTATTAGTCATTTTTTTGTCCACGAAGTCACCACCTGAAAGAAACAAGACAGCAATAGACGTCATTCATAAGCAATACGTTTTGTTTTAAGAGAGACTTTTATGGATGTGATTAAGCCGTGTTAAACATCCTATGCCACTGGGGCCGGAAGCATTCTCATTGTGTATTCTCACTTGTGAAACGCCATGACTCAGGAAATACATGAACTTTTAAAACTATTCTGGCTGAATCCATATATGCTTTGGAAACTAGGAAAGGGCAATAGAATAATCTGATCATTGAAGCCTTGATTATGTAAAAACTGAGTCATAAATCACCCAGATAATTTCTAAAATTTGCTATATCCTTTTTTTGAAAGTAAATAATGTTGCTTTAACATTCAAAAGCAACTTATTTTTTTATTTAACTATAATACTTCAAATTCTGTCCACGGTAATTTTCTGGTACATTTGGAGCAATCATTATACACACATTTACAGTAATTCTTCACAATGTTGCATGTAATGGTCTTAATCAAAAACTGGTGGACAGGATTATTTTTGGAGTAACCTCAGTATTTTGCTAGAAGGAAAATAAAATTCTTTATAAAAAGAAAGAACAAATAGCTTTTTATTAAAGTAAAGCCATGGGTTAATACATGTATCCAGAGAACTTATTGACTAAACAAGATACTGCAGAGGACAATCTGAAAGGGTGACAACCATGGATTGAGTGTGTGATGTGAGTTTTTTTCCTTTTTCATATATGGCCATAATTATATTCCAGACTACATTGATACTCCAAATAATGAAACCCATATTTGATTTACATTTTCAAATTTAAAAACACTTTAACATTCTTTTGAGAAAGAGCACATGGTAAATAACACCATTTTTTATAAACTTGAGTAAGTAGTAACTTGTCACTTCATCTGGGCATAAAAATCTCTCTTACAGCCTAGAGGTATATATGCATCACATGATGTTTGTGAAATTAGTTCCAAATACTAGATTGATTCTTTTTTTTACAACTGGTTCTATCCACAGGGTATATAACTAACTGTAAAATACCAAAATATTTAATTTGACCTACCACTTCTGAGTTTAACAAACACTGTCATGTAACGAAGATCTAAAACCAAAGACAATGGCAAAAGCCAGAACAAATAAATGAGGCCATGTATATCCAAAAATCAAAAGAAGGCACTTAACATGACTTGTAAGTTTAATGCTTTTATAAGTTTTTTATTGATTCAAAGAAAACCTCAAGTATAACAAGTTCTTGTAGAGGATCTAAGGTTGGTTGGCAGCACTTGTTATCTGGGTATTCTTTGACATACTCAAGATATAAAATTGATGAGTGACTTTGTGGAGAGTAAGATACAAGGCACTCCTGGAAGGCTTATTTTTCTAATCTTTGTTAATTGACTTAACTAACCTTTGAATTTTAAAGGTTTCAGGCTAACTTCTGATTGATGTTTTTTTGTGCCAATCTCTCGTTTTATGATACTTGAAGGTATAAAAAAACTGAAAGGTTTGTAAACTGAGAATTGTTCAAGGATCTTTCTCAGAGTGAGCTTTGATTTCCAATGATTTGTTTACCTTCACCATCTATTTTGGAAACATTGCATGTAATTGAATTAAAAGTATACTTCATCTTATTTTTAAAATATTTAATTTTGTTTGAATATACAGAACATAAAATGTACCATCTTAATCATTTTTAAATGTATACTTTAGTGGTGTGAAGCACATTCACATTGCTCCAGAATGCTTTTTATCCTACAATCAATCTCCAGAATCCTTTTCATCCTACAAGACTAAAATTCTATACTCATTAAACAATAACTCTATAGTCCCCTGATACCCTTGTCAGTCCCCATTCTACTTTGTTTTTAGGGATTTGACTATACTAGGTACCTCATATAAATGGAATCATACAGTATTTGTCTTTTTGTGACTGGCTTATTTCACTTAGCATAATGTCGTAAAAGTTCATTCATGTTGTAGCGTGTGTCAGAATTTCCTTCCTTTTTAGGGCTGAATAGTAATATTTCATTGTATGCATAAACCACATTTTGTTTATCCATTCATCTGTTGGTAGACACCTGGGTTGCTTCCACCTTTTGGCTATTGTGAATAATGCTGTTATTCACAGTAGGATGTGAACAAAGGTATATAAATCTCTTGGAGATCATCTCATATATTTGTTTATTATACTTTAAGTTCTGGGATATATGTGCAGAACGTGCAGGTTTGTAACATAGATATACACATGCCATGGTGGTTTGCTGCACCCATCAACCCGTCATCTACATTAGGTATTTCTCCTAATGCTATACCTCCCCTAGCCCCCCACCAACCAACAGACCCTGGTGTGTGATGTTCCCCTCCCTGAGTCCATGTGTTCTCATTGCTCAACTCCCACTTATGAGTGAGAATATGCAGTGTTTGGTTTTCTGTTCTTGTGTTAGTTTACTGAGAATGATGATTTCTAGCTTCATCCATGTCCCTGCAAAGGACATGAACTCATGCTTTTTTATGGCTGCATAGTATTCCATAGTGTATATGTGCCACATTTTCTTTATCCAGTCTGTCATTGATCGACATTTGGGTTGGTTCCAAGTCTTTGCTATTGTGAAGAGTGCCACAGTAAACATACATGTGCATATGTCTTTATAGTAGAATGATTTATACTCCTTTGGGTATATACCAAGTAATAGGATTGCTGGGTCAAATGGTATTTCTGGTTCTAGATCCTTGAGGAATCACCACACTGTCTTCCGTAATGGTTAAGCTAATTTACACTCCCACCAACAGTGTAAAAGCATTCTGTTTCTCCACATCCTCCCCAGCATCTGTTGTTTCCTGACTTTTTTATTTATTATTATTATACTTTAAGTTTTAGGGTACATGTGCACAATGTGCAGGTTAGTTACATATGTATACATGTGCCATGCTGGTGTGCTGCACCTATTAACTTGCCATTTAGCATTAGGTATATCTCCTAATGCTATCCCTCCCCCCTCCCCCCACCCCACAACAGTCCCCAGAGTGTGATATTCCCCTTCCTGTGTCCATGTGTTCTCATTGTTCAATTCCTATCTATGAGTGAGAACATGCGGTGTTTGGTTTTTTTGTCCTTGCGATAGTTTACTGAGAATGATGATTTCCAGTTTCATCCATGTCCCTACAAAGGACATAAACTCATCATTTTTTATGGCTGCATAGTATTCCTAATGATCGTCATTCTAATTGGTGTGAGATGGTATCTCATTGTGGTTTTGATTTGCATTTCTCTGATGACCAGTGATGACGAGCTTTTTTTCATATGTCTGTTGGCTGCATAAATGTTGTCTTTTGAGAAGTATCTATTCATTTCCTTTGCCCACTTTTTGATGGGGTTGTTTTTTTTCTTGTAAATTTAAGTTCTTTGTAGATTCTGGATATTAGCTCTTTGTCAGATGGATAGATTGCAAAAATTTGTTCACATTCTGTAGGATGCCTGTTCACTCTGATGACAGTTTCTTTTGCTGTGCAGAAGCTCTTTAGTTTAATTAGATCCCATTTGTCAATGTTGGCTTCTGTTGCCATTGCTTTTGGTGTTTTAGTCATGAAGTCTTGGCCCATGCCTATGTCCTGAATGGTATTGCCTAGGTTTTCTTCTAGAGTTCTTATGGTTTTAAGTCTTATTTTTAAGTCTTTAATCCATCTTGAGTTAATTTTTGTGTAAGGTGTAGGGAAGGAGTCCAGTTTCAGTTTTCTGCATATGGCTAGCCAGTTTTTCCAACAGCATTTATTGAATAGGGAATCCTTTCCCCATTGCTTGTTTTTGTCAGGTTTGTCAAAGATCAGATGGTTGTAGATGTGTGGTGTTATATCTGACGCCTCTGTTCTGTTCCATTGGTCTATATGTCTGTTTTGGTACCAGTGCCATGCTATTTTGGTTACTGTAGCCTTGTAGTATAGTTTGAAGTCAGGTAGCGTGATGCCTCCAGCTTTGTTCTTTTTGCTTAGAATTGTGTTGGCTGCGTGGGCTCTATTTTGGTCCATATAAAATTTAAAGTAGTTTTTTCTAATTCTGTGAAGAAAGTCAATGGTAGCTTGAATGGGGATAGCATTGAATCTATCTATAAATTACTTTGGCCAGTATGGCCATTTTCACGATATTGATTCTTGCTATCCATGAGCATGGAATGTTTTTCCATTTATTTGTGTCCTCTCTTATTTCCTTGAGCGGTGGTTTGTAGTTCTCCTTGAAGAGGTCCCTTCACATCCCTTGTTAGTTGTATTCCTAGGTATTCTATTCTCTTTGTAGCAATTGTGAATGGGAGTTCACTCGTGATTTGGCTCTTGTCGATTATTGGTGTATAGGAATGCTTGTGATTTTTGCACATTGATTTTGTATCCTGAGACTGCTGAAATTGCATATCAGCTTAAGAAGATTTTTGACTGAGATGATGGGGTTTTCTAAATATACAATCATGTCATTTGCAAACAGAGGCAATTTTACTTCCTGTCTTCCTGTTTAAATACCCTTTATTTCTTTATCTTGCCTGATTGCCCTGGACAAAAATTCCAGTACTATGTTGAATAGGAGTGGTGAGAGAGGGCATCCTTGTCTTGTGTTGGTTTTCAAAGGGAATGCTTCCAGTTTTTGCCCATTCAGTATGACATTGGCTGTGATTTGTCATAAATCATTCTTATTTTGAGATACATTCCATCAATACTTAGTTTACTGAGAGTTTTTAGCATGAAGGGGTACTGAATTTTATCAAAGGCCTTTTCTGTATCTATGGAGATAATCATGTGGTTTTTGTCATTGGTTCTGTTTATGCGATGGATTATGTTTATTGATTTGCATATGTTGAGCCAGCCTTGCATCTCAGGGATGAAGCTGACTTGATCATGGTGGATAAGCTTTTTGATGTGCTGCTGGATTCAGTTTGCCAGTATTTTATTGAGGATTTTCACATTGATATTCATCAGGGATATTGGCCTGAAATTTTCTTTTTGTTGTTGTTGTGTCTCTGCCAGGTTTTTGTATCAGGATGATGCTGGCCTCATAAAAGGAGTTAGGGAGGAATCCATCTTTTTCTACAGTTTGGAATACTTTTAGAAGGAATGGTACCAGCTCCTTTTTGTACCACTGGTAGAATTTGGCTGTGAATCTGTCTGGTCCTGGACTTTTTTTTTTTGGTTGGTAGGCTATTACTGCCTCAATTTCAGAAATTGTTATTGGTCTATTCAGGGATTCAACTTCTTCCTGGTTTAGATTTTGCTGTGCAAAAGGTGGAAGTGTCCAGGAGTTTATCCATTTCTTCTAGAATTTCTAGTTTATTTGTGTAGAGGTGTTTGTAGTATTCTGTGACGGTAGTTTGTATTTCTGTGGGATCAGTGGTGATATCCCCTTTATCATTTTTTATTGCATCTGTTTGATTCTTCTCTTTCCTTCATTAGTTTGGCTAGCAGTCTATCTGTTTTGTTGATCTTTTCAAAAAACCAGCTCCTGGATTCATTGATATTTTGAAGGGTGTTTCATGTCTCCATCTTTTTCAGTTCCGCTCTGATCTTAGTTACTTCTTGTCTTCTGCTAACTTTAGAAATTGTTTGCTCTTGCTTCTCTAGTTCTTTTACTTGTGACATTAGGGTGTCGATTTTAGATCTTTCCTGCTTTCTCTGGTAGGCATTTAGTGCCATAAATTTCCCTCTAAACACTGCTTTAGCTGTGTCCCAGAGATTCTGGTACATTGTGTCTTTGCTCTCATCGGTTTCAAACAACTTATTTATTTCTGTCTTAATTTTGTTATTTACTGAGTAGTCATTCAGGAGCAGGTTGTTCAGTTTCCATGTAGTTGTGTGGTTTTGAGTGAGTTTCTTAATCCTGAGTTGTAATTTGATTGCACTGTGGTCTGAGAGACTGTTATAATTTCCGTTCTTTTGCATTTGCTGAGGAGTGTTTTACTTGCAACTATATGGTCAATTTTAGAAAAGCATGATGTGGTGCTGAGAAGAATGTATATTCTGTTGATTTGGGGTGGAGAGTTCTATAGATGTCTATTAGGTCCACTTGGTACAGAGCTGAGTTCAAGTCCTGAATATCCTTGTTAATTTTCTGTCTCATTGATCTAATATTGACAGTGGGGTGTTAAAGTCTCCCACTATTATTGTGTAGGAGTCTAAGTCTCTTTGTAGGTCTCTAAGAACTTGCTTTATGAATCTGGGTGCTCCTGTACTGGGTGCATATATATGTAGGATAGTTAGCTCTTCTTGTTGCATTGATCCCTTTACCATTATGTATTGCCCTTCTTTATCGCTTTTGATCTTTGTTGGTTTAAAGTCTGTTTTATCAGGGAGACTAGGATTGCAACCCCTGCTTTTTTTGCTGTCCATTTGCTTGGTAGATCTTCCTCCATCTCTTTATTTTGAGCCTGTGTGTGTCTTTGCACAGGAGATGGGGCTCCTGAATACAGCACACTGATGGCTCTTGGCTCTTTATCCAATTTGCCAGTCTGTGTCTTTTAATTGGGGCATTTAGCCCATTTACATTTAAGGTTAATATTGTTATGTATGAATTCGATCCTGTCATTATGATGCTAGCTGGTTATTTTGCCTGTTAGTTGATGCAGTTTCTTCATAGCGCCAATGGTCTTTACAATTTGGTATGTGTTTGCAGTGGCTTTTACCAGTTGTTCCTTTCCATGTTTAGTGCTTCCTTCAGGAGCTCTTGTAAGGCAGGCCTGGTGGTGACAAAATTTGCTTGTCTGTAAAGGATTTTATTTCTCCTTCGCTTATGAAGCTTAGTTTGTCAGGATATGAAATTTCGGGTTGAAAATTCTTCTCTTTAAAAATGTTGAGTATTGGCCCCCACTCTCTTCTGGCCTGTGTGATCTGGGTTTCTGCTGAGTGATCTGCTGTTAGTCTGATGGGCTTCTCTTTGTGGGTAACCCAAACTTTCTCTCTGGCTGCACTTAACATTTTTTCCTTCATTTTAACATTGGTGAATCTGATGATTATGTGTCTTGGGATTGCTGTTCTCGAGGAGTATTTTTGTGGTGTTCTCTGTATTTCCTGAATTTAAATGTTGCCCTGTCTTGCTAGGTTGGGGAAGTTCTCCTGCATAAGAACCTGAAGAGTGTTTTCCAGCTTGGTTCCATTCTCCCCGTCACTTTCATGTACACCAAGCAAGCGTAGGTTTGATCTTTTCACATAGTCCCTTATTTCTTGGAGGCTTTGTTCATTCCTTTTCATTCTTTTTTCTCTAATCTTGTCTTCACACCTTCTTTAAGTTGATCTTCAATCTCTGATATCCTTTCTTCTGCTTGATCGATTTGGCTATTGATACTTGTGTGTGCTTCACAAAGTTCTCATGCTGTGTTTTTCAGCTCCATCAGGTCATTTATGTTCTTCTCTGAACTGGTTATTCTAGTTAGCAATTCATCTAATAACCTTTTTTCAAGGTTTTAGCTTCCTTGCATTGGGTTAGAACATGCTCCTTTAGCTCGGAGGAGTTTATTACCCACCTTCTGTCAATTCATCAGACTCATTCTCCATCTAGTTTTGTTCCTTTTTTTTTTTGAGGAGTTGTGATCCTTTGGAGGAGAAGAGGCTTTCTGGGTTTTGGAATTTTCAGCCTTCTTGTGTGGGTTTCTCCCCATCTTCATGGACTTATTTACTTTTGGTCTTTCATTTGGTGACCTTCTGATGTGGTTTCTGAGTGGATGTCTTTTTTGTTGATGTTGATGCGATTCCTTTCTGTTGTTAGTTTTCCTTCTAACAGCCAGGCCCCTCTGCTGCAGGTCTGATGGAGGTCCACTCCAGATCCTGTTTGCCTAAGTATCACCAGCAGAGGCTGCAGAACAGCAAAGATTGCTGCCTGTTCCTTCCTCTGGAAGTTTGTCCCAGAGTGGCACCTGCCAGGTGCCAGCCAGAGCTCTCCTGTATGAGGTGTCTGTCAGCCCCTGCTGGGAGGTATCTCCCAGTCAGGAGACATGGGGGGTCAGGGACCTTCTTGAGGAGCCAGTCTGACCCTTAGCAGAGCTCGAGTGCTGTGCTGGGAGATCCACTAGGCTCTTCAAAGCCAGCAGGCAGGGACGTTTAAATTGGCTGAAGCTGGGCCTACAGTCACCTCTTCTCCTAGGTGCTCTGTCCCAGGGAGATGAGAGTTTTATCCATAAGACCCTAACTGGGGCTGCTGCCATTTATTTTTTTGGAGATGCCCCGCCCAGAGAGCCAGCTCATATTTTTAATAAAAATTTTATTCCTAAACACTGGAGAAGAAACAACTTTTGAGACAGTCAATCTAAAATACACACTTAATTCTTTCTTAATAAATTCTGAGCAGACTATATAGATGAGCTATTCCCTGAATGATCAGTGTTATGACCTCTCTTCCTTGTGAGGACTTCCTGTGTGACTCACACAAACTATATTGGCCTGATATTGACATTTCCTTTGCATTTAATGCATAAACAAAAAAAGTTGTAGGTGAAATTAAATAAGATCAGTTGAGACCCCTGATTTTTAAAGCAAAATGAAAACCTGTACTTGATTCTGCTTTGAGAATCATGGAATAATTGGAATGAACATTGGAATGATCTTTAAATAGATCAGATATGTTCCCAGTGAAGTAAAATGTGTTCTCATTTCACCTTTTAAATTTTACCTTACTGACTTAAGAGCACTCCCTTCACTATTATCATTTCATTAATTCAGTCATGCATTCTATTCCATTCTATGAATCTTTATAGAGCTCCCACTGTTTCAGGCACTTTTCTAGGTGCTCAGCATATAGCTATAAACAATACAACAAGGTCCTAGCCTATATAATTACTTATGTTAGATACTGACATATATTTACAATAAACAAGTAATAATTCATAAATAACAAATCGCTTGGTGGAAAGTGAGTAAGTCTTACAAAGGAAATAGGGTGGGCAAATTGTAGCTTGCATTTTATTGGCAGTGCAATAGAAAGTTCCTGGCTAGTTCTGAGAAGCAGGATATCATGCTCTGCTTTAAGCTTTTAAATGCCACTCTGGCTTTTGAATGAAGAAGAGAACTTGAGGGCCCAAGAGTAAGGGCAGAATCCCAGGGACCATTTAGGAAGCATTGCATTAGTCTAGATTAGGAATAACAGTGACCTATCATGGGACTTCAAATAGTGACCTATCATGGGACTTCACCTAGTGATCATGTGAGTCAATTCTCCTTAATAAACTCCCTTTCATATATACGTATATTCTATTAGTCTGTCCCTCTAGAGAACCCTAATCCAAGCATATTGATAGTAGTACTGACAGTTACACATGCCAGTTAAATTTGGGGTGTCTGTTACTTGTGGCTCTCAAGTCCCACGATAGGTCATCGGCAAGCTGAGGAGCAAGGAAGCTAATAGTGGTTCATTCCAAGTCCCAAAACCTCAAAAGTAGGGAAGCCAACAGTGCAGCCTTCAGTCTATTGCCAAAGATCCAAGAGCCCCTGGAAAACCACTGGCGTAAGTCCAAGAGTCCAAAAGCCGAAGAACTTGGAGTCTGATGTTCAAGGGCAGGAAGCATCCAGCACGGGAGAAAGATGAAGGCCAGAAGACTCAGCAAGTTTGCTCTTTCCACCTTCTCCTGCCTGCTTTTTTCTAGCTGCACTGGCAGCCAATTGGATGGTGCCCACCCATATTGAGGGTGGGTCTACCTCTCTCACTCCACTGACTCCAATGTTAATCTTCTCTGGCAACACTGTCACAGACACACCCAGGAACAATACTCGCATCTTTCAGTCAATCAACTTGACAATATTAACCATCACAATGCTTAAATGTGCTTTTGGCCATTTGTGTGTGTCTTTTGTTTTTTAATTTACCTCCTGTCAGATTGCTTATTTTTCTGGTTTAGTTTTTTTCCTTATCAATGTACAATAACTTTTAACATATTAAAGAAATTAAACATTTTGAGCGAGGTATAATGAGAAGCATTTATTTTTCACATTTTAAAAAAATTTGCCTTCAAAGTTTAATGATTTTACCATACAGATATTTTACATTTTTATATAGTCAAATATAAAAATATCATTTTGAATTATTTTCAGTTTTTCCTGAAGGTGGAGGGTGGGAGGAAAGAGAGGAGCAAAAATAAATAAATAAATAAAATAACTATTGAGTACTAGGCTTAATACCTGGTTGATGAAATAATCTGTAGAACAAACTTTTAGGACACGAATTTACCTATATAAGAAACCGTCACATTCCAAGTCTTTGCTATTGTGAATAGTGCCACAATAAACATACGTGTGCATGTGTCTTTATAGCAGCATGATTTATAGTCCTTTGGGTATATACCCAGTAATGGGATGGCTGGGTCAAATGGTATTTCTAGTTCTAGATCCGTGAGGAATCGCCACACTGACTTTCACAATGGTTGAACTAGTTTACAGTCCCACCAACAGTGTAAAAGTGTTCCTATTTCTCCGCATCCTCTCCTGCACCTGTTGTTTCCTGACTTTTTAATGATTGCCATTCTAACTGGTGTGAGATGGTGTCTCATTGTGGTTTTGATTTGCATTTCTCTGATGGCCAGTGATGATGAACATTTTTTCATGTGTCTTTTGGCTGCATAAATGTCTTCTTTTGAGAAGTGTCTGTTCATATCCTTCGCCCACTTTTTGATGGGGTTGTTTGAACTCAAACAAATTTACAAGAAAAAAAAAACATTGTAGATTCTGGATATTAGCCCTTTGCCAGATGAGTAGGTTGTGAAAATTTTCTCCCATTTTGTAGGTTGCCTGTTGACTCTGATGGTAGTTTCTTTTCCAACAATGATAGACTGGATTAAGAAAATGTGGCACATATACACCATGGAATACCATGCAGCCATAAAAAATGATGAGTTCATGTCCTTTATATGGACATGGATGAAACTGGAAATCATCATTCTCAGTAAACTATCGCAAGGACAAAAAACCAAACACCGCATGTTCTCACTCATAGATGGGAATTGAACAACGAGAACACATGGACACAGGAAGGGGAACATCACACTCTGGGGACTGTTGTGGGGTGGGGGGAGTGGGGAGGGATAGCATTAGGAGATATACCTAATGCTAAATGACGAGTTAATGGTTGCAGCACACCAGCATGGCACGTGTATACATATGTAACTAACCTGCACATTGTGCACATGTACCCTAAAATTTAAAGTATAATAATAAGAAAAAAACCTTCACATGTACCACTGAACCTAAAATGAAAGCTACAAAAAAGAAACAATAACCCTGTCTACCTAGAGGAGACTAAGTAATTTCATATGTGTTTTCTTCTATCTTAAAAGATTTATTTGATTTTTTATAATATTTATAGAAATATTATAAATACACCTTAAAAGTAAACAAAATTATCTTTAATCAAACACAATAACCCATTACCTTGATATTTATAATTTCAGAGTTTGTAAACGTTATATTGTACTATTTTAACGTATTTTCACCAAATACATTTATTGCACATTTTTTATATCGTCTCATACTTTTTATAACATTTTAATAACTTCAATATGTCTTTATTTTACTTTTATTATATTCAGGTATGCTCTGTGTTGGATGTTTTCAATTTTCTTCTAATGTAAACGGTGTTGCTAAGATACATTGGTAATGAAATCTTTATGGATGTTCATGACTATTTCCTTAGCATCTTCTTCTAAAGTAAGTTTGTATGTCAGCAGTACTTCTATTGTAAAACCTTGAGCAGGGTGACAGAAGAGTACTTTCGAAGTTGGACTGTGAAGGCAGCCTGCCTTAGTTAGACCCCTGGTCCTGCCCCCTGCTAGCTATGTCACCTGGGAATGTCACAAATACCCTCTGTGTGTCATTTTTCTCACTTCTATAGTGTCCACCATCTATAATAATACCTACACCTCAAGACTGTTATGAAGATTAAGTGAGCTAATATACACAGTAGCTTAAAAGAATGTCTTGGCATTCAGTGAGAAATTTATTTCTTACTGTGTACTGCTGAATTGTCCTAAATATGGTATCTGTTTACAATTTTTAAAAATATATAAAAATTCCTTTTTTATACAGTCTTATTTTATTTTTAAAATCCCATTTGAAAATTTAAAATGTTGTATTACTGTTTTAATTTGCATCTACTTAGTTGTCTAGCAAAAATGAACATTTTAAATCTGTTAATTGCTGATATATATTTATCCATTTCTGAATTGCTTGCTTAGGCATTTTCCAAAATTTCCATTGGGATATTTATTTGTCCCTTATTTATTAAGATTTTAAAGATGTATTGATATTAACTCTTACATGCTGCAAATATTATCTCCTGTCAGATGTTAATTTTTCACCCAACATTTATTTAGGGGAAGAAACTGTGGTATCACACTCTTTTATAAAAATACTTTAACACCAGCATGTTCACTAAATTGCTGGAAACTTGTAGACATTATATGAGTTAAGTATAAAGTTGACAGATGCAAGTTAATAAGGCAAAAGCTTGAATTTAGAATTAAATTTTTTTAATGAAAGAATATTTCGTAATGTATTTTAAATAGGATATGTGTATGAGAGAGAGAGATAAGAGAAAATTGAGTCTTCTTGGCAATTCTTGATAAGATTTAGACCATACCTAGTTGGCCCTATAAACAGAGACTTCCAGGTGGCTGTCTGGAGTAGTTCTATGAAATAAGATAGGCATTTCACCAAAGCTGCAGTTGTTTGAGTGTTAAGACCTGCAAGGGGAAGTAGAGTGCCTTCCCTGGGAAGACAAGACCCAGTTTTCTTGGAGACACACAGGCAGCCAGATTAAAGTCTAATCTCTTTTCCATTGGTGTGCACCAATTCAGCTGAGAGTGTGAAAATCTCTATTTCTCTCTACTATCTTTAGCTACCACTCCCTGCCATTTCATTACCCACAGGAACAGTCTAGGAGGAAAAATTAAAACTTGCTTAGTTTCCTATCTTGTGAGCCTTTATTTCTAGTGTAAAATTCCACTCATTTGAAGGACAAAATATCCTCTAGATCCATCTTTGAAATTTAGAAAGCTAGTCTTTATTACAATAAGGCAAAAATAATCCCTAAAGCTGAAATTTTAGAAAGATTTACAAATACATTCATCTTAAAAATTAATGGTTCCGTTATTTATATGTTTGTCTTCAGTTCATCTGCTGCATATTTGGGCTCATGGCAAAATAAGATTCTTAATTTACTTTCAAATGATTAGTCAATCTTCCCAGTTCCATTAATTTGAAACACACTAATTCAGCATGCCTTCAGAATATATTTATGATATTGAAATTCATATATAAAGTGAACTTTACTACTACACCAGTACAAATACTGTTTTTATCATCAAGAATTTTTTGTATGTTTTACCGTCTGGGAGGCCAGTAAGTGCCCTGCTTCTGACTCTTGTCCTTTCACATTTTATTGGCTGATCTTTCTATTCTTCCCAAAAAGAACTGTTGAACTTAGGAGAAAAAAAATTAAAACTGTTCCAGAAGGAATTTTTCTTCTAATTTTTGAAAAAAATCTATATAAATGTTTTGGGGATAGCTGTTTATGGCATTTTCCCATCTGAGAATATTATACACATATATAATTAAGATGTTATTTTATGTCCCTGAAAAGAATGTAATAATACTCTGTATATTTTGATAATATATGGATATAAAATGACTATGCATTTTTGGATATTTAATATTTTAAAATTTGAATAATCAATGAGATATGGCCTTTCTCATGTATTCTACCAGAGAGTTACTGATAAATAGCAAGAGTACTAGTTGTCACACATTTATTTTTCATCTGGATATATAAGCAAATTACCTTGGTTTAAATGGTACTTTATTTTCTTTAAATTTCTAGATAGATAATTATATCATCTGCAGACAGGTGATGTTACTCTTTCCTTTTCTAATAGCAATTACTTGTTTTCTTTAGAACTCTCTCACCTAGCATGAACTTACAAGATATTGTTAAGTAACTGCAGTGAAAATTAATTTACCTTAAAGTTTTGCTGTAGTTTAAGACTTTTTATCATGTTAAAGAAAAATAATCTTCTTTAACAGTTAGGAATGGGAGTTCATTCTTATCAAATTTTAATTAAAAATGATTATTCAGTCCAGGCACAGTGTCTCACACCTGTAATCCCAGCCCTTTAAGAGGCTGACGTGGGCGGATTGCTTGAGCCCAGAAGTTCTAGACCAGCCTGGGCAACGTAGCGAGATCCTGTCACTACAAAAAGTATTAAAATTAGCCAGGCATGGTGGTGCACATAGTCCCAGGTACTTGGGAGACTGAGGCAGGAGAATCACCTGAGTCCAGAAGTTGAGGCTGCAGTGAGCCATGATCACACCACTGCACTCCAGACTGGGTGACAGAGTGAAACCCTGCCTCAAAAAAGAAAAAAAAAATTATTCAGTACTTTCTATGACCCCTGTCCTAAGAACTTTTTTACCTATATGATTCCACTGCATCCACACCTCTATAAATCAGGACTCTTATAACCCCAGTTATACAAATTAGGATATTATATTTTAAATAATTAAAAAAAACTTTTCACGTACTATGTTTGAAAGTGGTCGCTGAGTTTCAGAATTCTACTCTTAATATCCTATGCTCTTTCTTATTGGGACATTTATAAACATAATTGTATTATTCATCTCCTTTGATGTATCATGGTAATGAATTATAGTAACTAACATTTCCATTAAAATTTTTTCTTTGAATTCCCAAAATTGGCCATGCTAGTTGCTATCTACATAGTATTGGACTTTGGTTGATAGCACTTCCAGATAGTAAGCCAGTCCCACTATCTTGAAATTCTGTCTTCATTTGGCTTCTGAAACCATACACTTCTAGGTTTTCTTTCTTGCTCACATACCAAGCCTTTCAATTTTCTTTTCTGGGTCATCTTTCTGTTCCTTGTGTCCACATGTTAAATATTCCTAAGACTCAGTGCTTACATTCTTATTTTCTGAAATTATACCCTCTTTGTAGATCATCTTTTCTGGTCTTGTGGCTTTAAATGTCACCTGCATGCTAACGATATTTAAATGTTTCCGGTTTCAGTTTACCCCACTGAGCTCCAGGATTGTTTATTTAACCAACTTCTTGATTTCTTCATTTGGATTATCTAAGAGAAATTCAAAATTGGCATAGTCAAAATAAAACTTTAGATAAGTATATATTTTAGTGATAAAAAGAAGAAAATATGTTTTATATCTACATTATTGTTACCATTTCAAACACTCTTCCACATGTCTGTCTAGTATCATATGCCTTCTTCCTGAATAATTTTCTTTAACATTTTGTGTAGCTCAGATATTTTGGCAAGTAATCCTTTAAGATTTTGCTTGTCTGAAAATATTTTATATTTTATCTTCATTTTTGAAGGATACTTTTGCTGGGTATAGAATTCTACATTGCCATTTTTTTCCATTACTGTAAAAAAGTCACTGCATTGTCCTCTGAATTAAATGATTTCTGCTGTTGTTCTTATCTTTGTTTTCCATATGCAATGTGTTTTGATTTTTTCCTGACTTTTTTATTCTTCTTTGATAGCTTTACTATATGTCTGGTATTTATCCTGCTTGGCTTTCTCTGAGCTTTTTGGATCTATGGTTTGATATCTTTTGTTGTCTCTTCAAATATTTCTTCTGCCTCATTTTTCTCTCCTAGTATTTTAACTACATGTTAATGAGATAAGGAAATATTATCCAATATTGGGTGGTCTCTTGTATTATGATTTTTTCTCTGTGTTTCAATTTGAACATATTAAAATTAATCTATAGTGACATATTTTTAGTTCACTGATTATTTTACAGCTTGTGGTAAATGTGATGATCCCATCAAAAGAATGCTTTATCTCTGATATTGTGTGTATGCATATGTATGTGTATTTAAAATATTTTCATTTGACGTTTTTCTAATTTTTCTGCTGAAGTTTCCCACGTGTTTATTCATTTTTTTCCATGTTTTCTGGTAAAGGTTTTGGCATATTAATCATAGTTATTTCAAATTCCAAACTCTCTCACTCTTAATCTCAGTGCCTGAATTATCTCCAAATCTAGTTATATTGTCTGCTTTAGCCCTTGACCCAGTTGTTTTTCCTTGCTCTATTCTTCATCTCAGGATTTTTGATTGAATTCTGAAAATGATGTAGTAAAGACTGAGATAAACTGTATTCATGGCTGGAAACAGGCATGTCAGGCTGTTGTTGTGGAGGGTTGACTTATTCTAGTCAGGAGTTGAGTTATCTTCGGGTTTTGTTGTTGCTATCATTACCTCTAGTAAACCACAGGTTTCAAAGTTCTCTAACAATGGTCTGCTGTTATCTTGTAGTAAGAGTGGGGAATGGGATACCAAAAGGTTTTTATGAATGCCAGAAATCATGGATAGTACCAATGCTTATACTATATATATTAATACTATACCATATTTTTTCCTAAACACACATACCTATGATAAATTTAATTTATAAGTTAGGCATAAGAGATTAACAACAATAATAGAGAAAAGTTATAACAATATACTGTAATAAAAATCATATGAATGTGGTCTCTCTCTCTCTCAAAATATCTTCTGGTATTATACTCTCCTATTTTCAAACCATGGTTGGCTGCGGGTGACTGAAACTGTGGAAGGTGAAATCATGTATAAGGGGCACTATTGCTTTTCTTTTCCACCTTTCCTTCAGTTTTTAACCATCCTGGCATGTCTCAACCACAGAGAGAGCTCTTCCAAAGCTCTTTCCCTCTCCCAAAAGTAGACTGCTCTTGTTACTTAGTACTAGGTTCATGGTAGGGGAAGAAAAGTCCTCTGTTACCCTGCTCCAGGTTCAGGCTTAGCCTCACGCAGTGCATGTCAGTCTTATATTGACAGCTATCTCAATGTTCCTACCCATCCTCTCCATTGCAGAAATTATCTGTTTTTATCTGTAGTCATTTTTGGGCAAGAGAGAGTTTACTGCCCTTCTGCTAGTGGTAGCAGACTTCTGCTTAGCACTGGTGTACGATCCTAAATCAGAGGTGATGTTCCGTCCTTCTGCCAGAGGTAGAATAATATTTTTTAAACATATTTCTCCAAGCAACAATGGTTTCTCCGAGTGTCTTTATCTAGAAACAGCAATGTGTTCTATGGTTAGAAAGGCTTCCTATTTCTCCCTGAGAGGGAGACAGATTTTTTTCTATTCATTTCCTAGAATCAGTCATTCTTTGCCTGTGCTCTGAGTCAAAAATGTTTGCTGCTGTCTTCCAGTAGCCTATGTGTTTGCTTCTGATGAGAGTGTTATGTAAGTAGTCCAAAGACATCTTCTATTGGCTGTAGATTGTTTATTTCTTCAAAGCTCATGATAATGGTGTCATTAGCCCAGAGGAAAACTCAAATTTTTACACATCCAATTGCTTAAAAATGTAGTCCAAATAAGCATATTTTTAGTGAGTTAGAGTCTGCCTACTTTGCATATCCCAGAAAATTTCACTCAACATCTACTAGCCTTAGTTAGATAAGACAAATTCTGGAGTTATAAAAGACTCCAAGCCACTGCTGTCCTTTGAAAATCTTGGTCCTAGAGACTCCTCATGTTGCTGCTTTGTGACATCATGTAGATACACAAGCCCCTCACCAATTACCCTCTCTTGCCCTTGCCCTATTTTCCTTCTGGATGGTAGTCCTGTGCCATTGTCACTGGAAGATCTCATGCTGTAATATGCACCCCTCCTGCCCCACCACACATACACATGAAAATCTGTCAAGGTACCACCCTAATAAAGCTCATTGTTTGTTAATGCCCCCTTGCTATCATATATATATATTTTTTATCAGCCCTGAAATCTCTGAACTCGCTTCAAGTGGCAATGAAGATGAGGTGACTTTTGGTTATGATCAAGGAATTCATATGGGGGTCTACCCAGTTAGTGAAACAATCATTGGAAAGCCCATACGTTAGTTTGGTATAACATTGCTCCATGCTGTATTGTACTGTTAATATTTTACATGTACCCCCATACCTTATTAGCCTGGCCAAGCAGGAGCACCAATATCTGAGTAAATCCCCACCATTAGAATTGACTTTTGGAGTCAGAGGCCCAGGAAAAGTAGCACCAATATCTGAGTAAATCCCCACCATTAGAATTGACTTTTGGAGTCAGAGGCCCAGGAAAAGTGGTTAGTGCTCCTGTCTGGGTCCCCCACCAGGAAGGTGCTGGATGTTGTAAGACCTGCAGGCCTAAATAGAAAAGAGGGAGGAGTACACACCTCTAGACCAAGGGTTGCCTATCTGTGACCCTGTAACAGCCTACAGTGGCAAGAGCTCCTTTTAGCCAGTGATTTGGAGTATGCTGAGACAAGAGGATATCCTTACTCTTGGGGACTGCTACAGCAGGTAAATGAGACAGTGAGGCAGAGACATCAGGCTGAGGCCAGGCTCCTGAGCCTAGCTGGAGGAGTAGCCTTTGTAAGCAGCTAGCACACCTCCATGATACTCAGTTATGCTGTGTGATGTTGTCATTATAGTTTCTCCTTGGAGGGATATTGAGATCCCAAACCTGGGGCCAAACTAGCCTAAGTGTTACTTCAAGTGAATAAAAGCAGGGCAATTTACATCTGTGTTCCTTCCAGAACTTTAAAAAAGCCCCTGCCCTGGTGAGCAGATGCTCCAAACTACAACTCATGTGCTGGTCCTTGTTCATGGAAGCTTCTTACCAAGAGGCCACGCAGAGAGTGAGGAGGGGCCTGAAGTCCTGGGCGAGATGATACGAAGAGAGGAACCTGGGCAGGAGGATTCGTGCTCTCTAGCACAGTGTCACCAGGACCGGGACTGAGATTATTTACCCACTAAGTAATGAAGACAGAAAAATCAGAAGGAGAGGGCCAATAAAGAGGACAAGGTTATCACTTGGATGAGGAAACATGGCCTTTCTTTTACACTGAGACCCAGTTTCTCTTTAAGGAGCTAGCCTGGGAAACAAATGAAAAGGGGCAGCCTGGCCACATAGAATGTATTTGGTGGAGAGTAAGCTCTACCTAACAGGAGCTAAATTTAAACCATTAGCTGCCATAGTATTAGATGCAAAAATGGTATTCCTATTAAAGGATCCTGTAAAATTAGTGCAGAAGGTAGGAATGACCCACATATGAAGCTCTGGTCTTGGTCCACAGATGCCTTGCTGATGTAGACTTTTATGACTTGGGCAGGTATTCAGCCTACATGAGAACTCATAACAGCCTGGGCAGAGTGTCAATGGAAGATTTTAGCTGAGGCCAAAAATCCTCTCCATCAATTGGGGATATTAGAACGGGCTTGTCAGTCAACAGACTGCATGTAGTATGATGACTTGGCAAGTCTGGCTGAGTCTGAAATAGGTCGAGTCTATCCAGCTGTTTCTTGCAGGGGCGGGGGGGGGGGGTCCTGAAAAATATAAGTTGTCCTTATTGGCAATGATGGCTAATGCTAAAATAATTTGAGAGGCCATACATACCCTGGATTTAAAAGAAGCTCAGAGAGCCACATCTCAGCATAACCCACAAAAATTAAATAGCCCAGGGACTGGAACTCATGGCCACATCTCATGCCTGGATTACTTACTGGCTGAAGAAGCAGGTGTATCTGCTAACACATCTTTCTGTAAGTAACACTCACTAAGTTTTACAGATAGCCAGGAACAGGTACCAAAGGGTCCATAATGATACTCTACTCACTAAAAGATTAAATGAATCAAAGTCTTTTCCTCTTCTAATCTATTCTCCAGACTTTCTTCCACTAAATGGGCAGACTACCTGAAAACAGAATTTGAAACTGTAGCATGTGCCTTGATAGGATTCTGGGTCATTAGAATGCTTTACCACTCACTGGCTCCAAACTCAGGCTTTATGAAGTAATACACAACTTGGATTGTAAAACAACATGGGGCAAAGGGATGGGCTGCTATATACATGAGCCAAAAATAGCCCTGTGTTGTTTATTTCTTCACACCAAGCTGGGACCACTGAGCTCAAAAACCTGTCAGAACTAAATCCAAATTTTTATATATCCAGTTGCTTTAAATATATCCCAAATGAGCATATTTTTAGCTATTTGTGAACCTGCCTTTGCATATTCCATAAAACAGCACCCAACATCTGCTAGCCATAGATTACGCAAACCCTAGGATTTAAAAATACCTCAAGCTGCAGAATTCTCTGGCCTAGAGACTCGCCATCATGCTGGACACTTAAATTCCCTTTCCAATTTCTTTCCCCTGAGAGATCTCTTGACCTCTTGCCCCTGTGTGTAGTCCACCCCACCCCCATTGTCTCTGGAAGATCTCTTTCAGAGGGAGAATTAGAGGGGAAATTTACCTCCTCAGGCCAAATGATCAAAGTACCCGCTATCCCCCAAACAGAGCTCCTGTGTGTTACTACTGCTTGGTGGTCCTATCTTTCCCGTTGATCAGCCTGCGAATTCCTGAATTCACTTCAGGAAAGAAAGGTCTGGGGAAGTAGACAGGGCTTTTTACTCCCTCGTCCCTACCCCAAAGCCTGTCTGCTAAGACCCAAATGTGGAAGAGATTCCCAAAATAAATAGTGAGATGGATAGATTATGGGGACATCTTGGGAATGACCAAGTTTCCATCCACTTTAAGTAAATGGTGAGAGATAAAATGAAGCTGCGTTTTATTACATACCATGAATTGGGCTTGAGTTCAGTGGCTAGGTTATATTCACAGTATCTCCTGAGTTTGACCACACTCTACTACTTCCTTTGCTGCCTCTCCAGATTAAAGCACTGTGATATTTTCTTTGGAAAATTACAACAGTCTTCCTGGTATTCCTATGAAAGGATCCTGTAAAATTTATGTCCTTGCAACTCAGATACCCTACTCCCCTGATGTCTGATGTCTATTCTCTAAGTGACAGTTTTTAAAAATGGAAGTCAAATTATTTCACTTGACTGCCAAATCCCCCCAAAGGTTTCTCATTATACTTGCTAAAAGTTTCAAAGTCTTTACCATTTGTTCTCCCACTTTATCTCCCATCACTTTCTCCTTTGTTCTGTCTTCTGGTATCAACATTCCTCCTTGGTTCTCTTAAACATATCTGTCACGTTCTTGCCTTAGGCATTTGCATTGGCTGTTCTCTTTGCCGGGAATGCTCTTTCCTACTTATTTCTGTGGGCTTCCCCAGGACAACCTTACCGAGAATAACCTTCCTCCTGTCCATTCCTTACCCTGTTTGCTTTGTCTTCATAGCATTTTAGACATCTAGTGTGCCTTTGTTTCTTTCCTATCATCTCCTACTGGAATATAAGCATTGGAAGGTTGGGAATAGCCTCTTGGTTTTATTCACCGTCTCTCGAAAGCCTGATACTTGGCAGGCCCTCTGAACATATCTTTGGACTTAATGGGCCAGTGCTTAAAATCAATATTTAGCAAAAGGCAAATATTACTTTCAGAGAAGAAACTTCATGATATGGGAATTAGAATACCAACAAATTAACCATTATTACAATTTTTAAATTATAATTGAATAGTCAAATTTTATGTTTGGCGTTGAAATGGAAGAATGTTAATTTCCCAGTACCTTAATCTACAAGCTTGCTTCTGTCACTGTACTGAATGTTTGCCTTACTAAATACATGCTTACTTTCAACTGAAACTGGTGAATGACAAAGATCATTTTTTACTCCTGCTGCTGACAGTGTCCAACTGGTAGTGACGCTATCACCTAATTATTACATTTTTCACCCATCTCCTGACATAACCCCTGAACTTGATTTGTATTATATAATGCAATTTCTTTGAAGCAATCTTATAAACTAAAGTTTGATACAGTATTTGAAAAAAGGATGTTTTCTGAGTATTTTCAGATTTCAGGCTTAGAATTATTGCCTTCACTTACATATTTTATTTCTAAGATTGTTTTGCATTCACTTGCTGTTTTACATAATCACTGCGGGGAAAATGCCCTTAAACTACAGACCCAGAAATGCAGAAATGAAAGCAATGTAATTAGTTTTCAAGATAACAAAAATTGCCTTTGATTTATTATCTGTAACTCCAATGTAGTTTCCATTTAATGAATATTAATTTTAGCATTTTACCTGAGTGGAATAATAGAAGGATGTTTGCAGCAGATAAAATATAAGAAATTGATAAATTTTTGAAATTCTTCTGTTTGGTTACTTCTTCAGCAGTGCCCATCACACTCACTTCATTTTCTGTAAGAAACTGTTGATGAAATAGGTCATGCTGGTTGGTTATGGGTTGTCTGTAAATAAATTATTAAATATTTATTTTATTCAAGAAGTCTTTTTGACCTGTAATTGCAATTTTACCACATTTGAATATCTTGCATAGGTATGTGATAAGGCAGTACTCAAATCTCTTATATATTATGTAGTTTGTCTTCAGCTAGAAAAAATGCAAAATTCCCAGTACATTCCTGATAAGGTAATGGATTTTTTTTTTACATTATCTTGTACTACAATTTCTTTCTGAATATACAATTAATTGGTGTTAACAAAACAATGTATGCTTTTGGCTTCTTAATTACTTAAAGCTTAGACCACATCTGTGCCATTTTCAACATCAGTTGCATAACATTGTTTTATTTTCCATTTTATATGAATTTCTTTAATGAAATTCACTGTGTTAGTTTATGTGGGATACAAAATTCTCTGAGCAAGCAAGCAAAGCAGATATATAGTGGAAATCGTTATTACTCCAATGAGCTGTCAAACCTTCAATATTTTCTTCTAGAGTCAGAACTATAAGACAAATATTATTAAAATACTTTTGTAATAGTTTTGAAATTTACTTAGAAACAAATAAAGGTATCCCAAGCACCATTATTTTTCACTAATTTTTTCCTTCTTCAGACTATTTATTTATAGTGTTTATTGCTTTGAATCAAAGTAATTTAGTGTGAATGTTTTGTACACGATTTTGGAAATTTTTCTTTTCCTGGAAATGTGGCTTTTAATCCATCCTTATAGATATGAAAATTCATGAGTAGGATGCTTTTAAATAAGCTTTGGAGTATAGGTGGAATTATCTAAAAATTAGTAAGGATTGCTTCATATACTATTAGGAATGCCAGGATAGAATTATTCTATAAATTACTAGAATTATAAAGATTTTTTTCTTTTTACAATTTCTATTATATAGATTTTTAAATATTGTTGTTTTGTATTAGAACTATGTTTTCCATACAGTTAGATAGTTCTGCATAATCTATCTAGTATTCTCAAATTAACTATAAATATGTTACTCTATTCAACTACTTGAAAGTTTTTAATATTTGTTTTTATATACAAGGTTAACAGCTTTCAGTCATTAATTATAGAAGCATTTTTCTTGCGGTAATACATAGATATATTTCATTCAACTGATAGAATCTTAAAATATAGCATATAAAAGGGTTTCATTCCAAGTTATAGCTAGAATATTTACCTTCATTTGATTATGAATATTTAGATATTAATAAATTTCAATGGTATGCCTATTCATATTACTGAAGCTGTTATCTTGATTAGATATAATTATATCAATGGATTATGGATTGTGTACAAATCTGTGGATACCAGTAATAACTCTGGAGTAGAGTGAGCCTCCCGAAGAAGCCACACAGCAGCTTTTGACAGGATTCCACCACTGAAGGTGGACTCCAGTACACAAACAACCAAGTGTTGAACTAAGAATAAAAGAACGGGCACACCCTTCTCTTACCTAGAATTCACACAAGGAGAAATGATGATGTGACATTATCTCAGCATACACACTGGGAACGAATATGTTTGGAAAAAGCATCTGTTCATTCTGCAAAGCTTTACATGCATCTTCTCCACGTCAGGCACGTTCTGTTAGGCAATGGGCATACAGCCCTACAGAAAAGAAACTAAGACCCCATTCTAGTGGAGTAGACAGACAATATACAGATAACCAATCAGTGTTTTCCCAGTCAGTTTCTACGAAGACAAATAATACAGGTCAAGGAAACAAAGTGACTGCAGCTTCGATATTAGACAGGGGTCAGGGAAGTTCTCTCTGAGATTTTCTGATAGTTGACTAAAGATCTAAATAAAGTGAGGACATGAATTTGTGAATATCTGGAGGAAGAGTTTTCTAAGCAGAGAACAGCATGCACAGAAGCCTATGGTGTGAGCATGCTTAGTGTATTTAAATAACTGAAAGGAAGCATATTTGAATAACTGAAAATGGTTGCAGTATATTACAATTTTCAGTTACAAGGTCTTTTACAATGTGTCAAGTCCCAGAAACTCATTTTTAACAACAACAAGAACAACAAAACAAAATGCTTAAATAAAAACTATTTTTAAGAAGCAGTAGTGTATAGCTGTATAGCAGCAGTTATCATAGTTTACGGCTATAAAGTTAAGTCTGTTAGAGTGCCATAGAGGCAAGGAGCTGTGTTTTGACCTCAAACCAACTGTGCTGATGGAAGGACTGATGAGTGACACTTTGAAGTAAAAATTGGAGGTGTGGTGTGAGATTATGGCATTTAAAGATTAATTATAATAGGGTCAAATTGTACCTAAGTGTTAGTTTCTTTGTCCCAATCTGTTGCTTACTTTGTTGTAGTTCTTATATTTTAATAAAATTACATATATTCATTAAGCTAATATATGGCAATGTTTTATATGTTTAATCACCTAATGTTCAAGTGTGGCATTTAGGGCCTTGTGAGCAAATTACCTACTACTTACTTGTATCACATGTTCAAGTGCAAGATCAAATAAAATGAATATAGTTAAAAAAAAAAAAGCAGAAAGGCCACTCTGTAAATCTATCAGTCTAAAACAGTAATGCTACTATCACCAAGAAGATCTCAAACATCTGACCTTTTTACGAGTTATTTCCCTTAGTAAGACAATTACTCTTGCTATATTCTTAACCCAGATTAGAGTAACTGGTATTATAAGATCCTCATTCTTCTGTCTTTTCTGCCTTTGTCTGGTTTACAACATGGATGTACCAAACTGTTTGAAAAGAAAAGAGGGGTTAAAAGACTTCTGGTTTCTGGGCCATCAGAGAAGGAGCTTAGAAGCTGCCACTCTATCTCAACAATAAGTAAAAAGCTGAAAAAGTAGTAACTCTTCTTATATTCATCAGAGCACTGAGGTCACAGGGCAAACTTGCTGCCCTCAGAAATGGAGTGACAGATAAGCATACCCAGAGAATCACAGCTTACTGGAGCGGACACCCACCTGCAGGACCCACCCCAGAACCAATGCTGGCATGGGAGTATCTGAACTGTAGTTGAAATTGCTGGAGGTGCAGTGTGGAGCAGTTTTTCCTGAAAACTTCCAGGGAGATCCTATTGTAGGGGGTCCCACACTTTTATGAATTTTTCTTCCAGGAGCTCGTCTAGCTTCTCACAGTGAAGATTGTTGAAAATTCCCTAAGGCTGTTCCAGCAGAGGTCTAGGGGAAGAAGCCATTCCCGAAATGCAGCAGAGCACTCTGCTCTCTGTCATAGGCCTGCCTTCAAGAAAAACTAAACAATTGGGGCTTTATTAGAGCATAACTTACCTGGGGAAGGAAAATGCCTAACTTCTCTACCCTTCCTGGACCACCTAAGAAGGTGGGGGTGGGGGGTGGAAATCCCAAACAAACTGAAAAGCATTAGTGAAGTTTCTGGTCCAAGGCACAGGCTACCTAAAAGACTGAGACCTAATCATAGGAGTATAAAATGCTCCCCCTCCCCTACATAATACGTCACATTACTAAAGGCTTATTTATCACAGTTCTGTTTAGCTAGTGCATCATGTCTTCTATCAAAAAGAAATTACAAGGCACACCAAAATGAAAAAAAAAAAAAAAACCAGAGCAAACATCAGAACCACATATGGCAAGGACATTGGAACCATGGATTTTAAAACACAAGGATTAATATCCTAAAGTCTCTAATGAAAAAAGTAGACAACATGTAAGAAGAGATGGATAAATGTAAGCAGAGAGACCGATATTCTAAGAAAGAGTCAGAAAGAAATGTTAAGAATCAAAACATTATAACAGAATGAAAAATGCCTTTGATGAACTCACTAGTAGATTGGACATAGCTGAGGAAAGAAACTCTTAGCTTGAGGATATGTCAATAAAAACCTTCAAAATTGAAAAGCAAAGAGAAAACCAGGACAAAAAAGGAACAGAATTCCAAGAACAGTGGAATAACTATGAAATACTCAAAATGGGAATATCAGGGGAGAATAAAGAGGAAAAGAAACAGAAGCACTATGTGAAGCAATAAGACAGAGAATTTCCACAAATTAATGTCATACAACAAACCACGGACCTGGGAAGTTCAGAAAACACCAACCAGGATAAATGCTCACCAAAACTTTGCACAGAGGCACATTTGCAGGCATGCTGTATTTGAAAGTAGACTTGGATTATCTAGTGAAATGTAACCACTCAAGCAACCTCTGAAAGAAATTATAAAACAGTATAATATGCTAAGGAAAGAGAAAAAAAATCATATAGAATAATATAGATCTTACTATATTGATAATCACTTTGAATGTCAATAGTCTAAAAGCACCAATTTAAAGATGAATATTGTCAGAGTGGATTAGAAGAAAAAAGACCCGATTATATGTTGTTCATAAGAAATCCATTTTAAATAAGACACATATAGATCAAAAATAAAAGGATGGACAAGGTTATAGCATGCTAATTAAAAAAAATGTAGCTATATAAATTTCAAAGAAAATGGACTTCAGAGCAAGGACTGTTATCAGGAATAGGGAAAGGCATTACAAAACAATACTGCAGTCAATTCTCCAGGAAGACATACCCATTTTTACTGCTTATGTGCCTAACGACAGAACATCAAAATATGTGAGGTAAAAATTAATAGAACAGTGAGGAGAAATAGATTAATTCATGATTATGATTGGAGACTCAACACACCTTTATTCAAAATGTACAAATCCAGCAAGCAGAAAATCAGAACATAGCTGAATTCAATGACTCCATCAATCAACTGGATATATTTGACATCTGCTGAATATAATTGACATTAACTGTATATAATTCACAAACGACTTTTTTCAACAACAACAACAAAAACAGAATCAGTCTTCTAAAGCTCACATAAAACTTTTACCAAGATAAACATTTGGGACCATAAAACACATGTTAACAAATTTAAAAGAGTAGAAATTATACAGTGTATGCTAAGACCACAATAGAATTATACAAGAAATGACTAACAGAAAGATAGCTAAAATAAATCCCCAAATACTGAGAGATTAAACACATATCTAAACAACACATGGATCAGAAATCTCGAGAGAGTTTTGAAAAGATTTTGAGCTAAATGAAAATGAAAATATAACTTATCAAAGGGGATATAGCAAAAGTAGTTTGTACAGAAAAATTTGTAGAATGGAATGCATATATTAGAAAATAGGAAATAACTAAAATCAATAAGCTTCCATTTCAGAAAACTTGAAAAAGAAGAGCAGCTTAAATCCAAAGTAAGCAGAAGAAAATAAACAATAACAATTAGAGCAGAAATAAATGAAATGGAACACAGGAAATCAGTAGAGAAATTAACGTAACCAAAAGCCAGCTCTTTGAAAAGATCAATAAGATTGATAAGCCTTTTTCTGCCTAAGAAAAAAGAGAGGACACAAATTAAGGTTAGAAATGAAGGAGGGGACATCACTACAGGTCCCATGGACATTAAAAGAATGATCAAGGAACACTGTGAACAACTCTATGCCCAAACATTTGATAATTGGATGAAATAAACCAACTCTTTCGAAGACAGTCTTCCAAAAGATTATATTATTTCTCACATAAGAAAAATTTAACCTCTGTGTCTATCAAAGAAGTTGAATAACTAATAACTTTCCAAACATAAAGTACTAGGTCCAAGTGTTTTCACCAGTGAATCCTACCAAACATTTATGATAGACTCTAGATCAGTTTTTTACAACCTCTTCCAAAAGATAGAAGCAGAGGGAATACATCCTAACTTATTCTATGAAGCCAGCATTACCCTAATCCCAAAACTAGACAAAGGCATTTCAAGAAAATAAAATGGCAGTTCGATATGTGTCATGAAGATAAAGGCAAAAATCATCAACAAAATATTAGTAAATTTAACAATGTATAAAAAGAGATACATACCATTACTAAATGAGATTTATCTCATGTATGTAAGACTAGATCAACACTTGAAAATGGATGTAATCCACGACATCAACAGGCTGAAGAAAAAAAATCACATGATCATATCAATATGTACAGAAAAAAACTGACAATATTCAACACTCATTCATGATGAAACCTCCCTACGAACTAGGAGTAAAGGGGAACTTCTTCAATTTGATCTACAAAGAACATCTCCAACAAACGGCTAACATCATATTTAATGATGAAAAATCTGAAGCTTTTCCACTAATATCAGGAATAAAGCAAATATGTCCCCTCTTTTTTTTTTTCCCGAGATAGAGTCTTGCTCTGTCACCCAGGCTGGAGTGCAGTGGTGCAAACTTGGCTCACTGCAATCTCCACCTCCTGGGTTCAAGCAATTCTCCTGCCTCAGCCTCCCAAGTAGCTTGGACTACAGGTGCATGCCACCGTGTCCGGCTAATTTTTGTATTTTTATTAGAGATAGGGTTTCACCATATTGGCCAGGCTGGTCTCGGACTCCTGACCACGTGATCCGCCTGGCTCAGCCTACCAAATTGCTGGGATTGCAGGCGTGAGCTACCAAGCCTGGCCTATGTCCCCTCTTAACACTGCTTTTCAATATTATACTGGCAGTCCTAGCACATGAAATAAGACAAGGAAAGGAAATAAAAAATATACAGACCGGGAAGGGAGAAATAAAACTTTCTTTGCTGTTGATGTGATTGCCTATATAGAAAATCCAAAAGAACTGACAAAAAACTCTTGAAACAAATAAGTGATGATAGCAAAGTTGCAGAATGCAAAGTTAATGTACAAAAGTCAGTTCCTTTCCTATGTACTGTCAATAAATGATTTGAATTTTAAGTTAAAAATACATTACCATTTACATTAGGACTCCCAAAGATAAATACTTAGGTATAGATCTAGCACAATACAAGTATGTATACAATTTACATGAGGAAAACTACAAAATTCTGATGAAAGAAATTTTAAAAGAACTACATATATAGAGATTCCATGTTAATAGATAGATATTCTGTGCTGTATTGTAAAGATCTCAGTTCTTTCCAACTTGGTCCATAGATTCAGTGCAATCCAAATCAATATCCCAGCAAGTTATTTTAAAACTAGCTTTAAAGTTTATACAAAGAGGCAAAAACTTCAAATCAATATCAAAGGTGAACAAAGTTGGAGGACTGATACTACACAACTTTAAGACTATAAAGTAATAATAATATGCTTTGCAGGATTGTTTAAAAAAAAAAACTGGCAGAAAATATTTAGAAAAGACACATCTGGTAAAGGACTACTATCCAAAATATGCAAACAACTCTTAAAATGCAACAGTAAGAAAACACATGACCTGATTAAAAAATGGGCAAAAGAGCTGAACATATACCTCAGTAAAGAATATATACAGGTGGCAAGTAAGCATGTGCAAACATGTTCAACATCACATGTCCTTAAGGAATTACAAATCCAAGTAAAACAACAAGGAGATGCCGCTACACAACTATTAAAAGGGCCAAAATGCAAAACAGGATGTGGAGCAACAGGAACTCCTTCCTTGTGGCGGAAATAAATACAAAATGGTTAGCCACTTTGGAAGACAGTTTGATAGTTTCTTAGAAAACTGAACATAATCTTACCATGTGATCTGGCAATTGCCCTCCTTGATATTTGCCTTAATGAATTGGAAAGTTATGTTCATATAAAAACTTGCACACAGATGTGTATAGCAGCTATATTCATAATCAGCCCAATTTGGATGCGACCAAGATATACTTCAGTGGGTAGGTGGATAAACTGTTGTACATCCCAACATGGAATGTTATTCAATGCTAAAAAGATACGAGCTATGAAGCCATTAGATGGCATGGTGAAAACTTAAGTATATATTACTAAGCAAAAGAAGCAAAATTGAAAAGTCTACATACTGTATGATTCCACCAACATGACATTCTGGAAAAGGCAAAAGGCATCATCTATGGAGATGATAAAAAAGGATCAGTGGTTTCCAGGGGTCACAGGGAGGGATGGCTGAAGAGGCAGAACACAGAGGATTTTTAGGGCAGTGAAACTAGGCTGTAAGATACTGCAATGGTGGATTCATGTCATGCCACAGTTATCAAAATTCATAGAATATACAACACCAAGAGTGAACCCTAATGTAAACTATGGACTTTGGATGATAATAATGTGTCAGTGTAAGTTCATCTATTATGACAAATGTACCACTCTGGTGGGGGATGTCAATAGTGAGTGAGATTGCGCGTGAATGGGTACAGGGGCCATGTATAGGAGAACTCCCTGTACTTTCAGCTCAATTTTGCTATGAATGTAAAAGTGCTCCAAAAATCATCTATTAAAAAAATTATACAGTACAAAAAGTACTTTTCAAAAACAAGTTTTGGGAGTTTTGTTGTTATTAACTGCATTTTACTGCCAGCTGCTGAAAATAGTACTGTGGAGAGTGGGGGAGCCATTGAGTTTTTGGTGAAGGCTTTCTGGCTTTCTTCTTACTTTCTCCTCCCCTTCCCCAGCCCACCTCTTTTGGACCTGGTCGTTTTTTTTGTTTGTTTGTTTTTTTACTGGTGGACTATAGAACACAGTGCTTTACAGTGGTGTCAGTGTCAGAGTGACTACATTCAAACCCCAGCTGTGTCCTTTACTTATTGTATAACTTTAGGAAATTTACTGACCTACTCTAACCCTCATTCTTCTCAGATATACAATTTCAGGGAAAAATATACACTTCCTTATTTACTGAGGAGCACTCAGCTAATTTTCAGCTCATAGCAGCTACTGTTAATATGGATGTTGCCACTGATGAGTAAAATGGGATTGCCCTGGAGAAATAGTTTCATTGTATAGACACGTCTACTGAAACCCCTGATGAATGTCCATTGCTCAGTTGTAAATACAACAATTATCCTAAAGAGGAAATTCTACCTTTTAGTTTAGACCCACTTTTCTGTCCTTAAAGATTTATTTATTGCACAAAATTTAGACTTCTTTTGGGGCCCCAAAGGATGAACTAAGAAGAATGTTTTTACTTCACAACAAGCAGAAGCTTTGTGAGAATAACAATAATTAGTTCTTACTAGCTTTAGAGCCTCAAGAAGCTTCCTGCAGCTTTCTGAACCTCCTCTTCTTCTTTAATACAGTCAGAAAGATGAGACCAGTCTTAGAACATAGTTGCAAAGATTAAGATTTACAGTGACAAGTACTAACTGAAAATGCTAGTGCCCTTTGCAAATCCTTGTGATTATCTTCCCTTTGGCGTATCTGCAAGGAACATATCCCAATTTCCCACCTATCCTAAACATCTATAGTTGTCAACGTATAATATATTCAGTGCAGAAAGGTCCTATTTTCACCGTCTGCTTTAACAGGGCACCTATTCTAGTGAAGCTAAGGCAAACATAAAGATAGATGCACATACTTCCGGATAGAACTTTGCTGAAAACTTAAAAACATTCCACCATCATCCTACACTATACTCCCTTTCCTATCTTTCAGTGGTGGTGGGGTGTGTGTGTGTGTGTGTGTGTGTGTGTGTGTAAAATAAGAGAGTGGAAAGAGAGATTTAGACAAATACAAACTTCCCCTATCAAGGAAGGCGGCAGCATTAAGTACTTCATGCAAGCATGCATGAAGATGAATGGCAGAGCAGACAATGAATGGAGGCCCCAGACAGAAAGCAGAATTCCTGTACATACTTCCTAAGTCTGCCCCAGAATGAGAGCATTCTCCCCTGTCTGGGATCAGCATGCATAGTTGAAATAGCCATTAAAGAGTAAATAAGGTTTGCAGTCAACAAATCTGGGTTGGAATTATGACACTGTCACTTACTAGCTATGTGGCCATAGCAGTTTCACATATGTGAACCTGAATTTCTTTATCTGTGAAAATAGGAATTATACCTGCTTCACAGTGTCAATGAGAGGAGTAAGTGAGATAAAGCATGTGCATAGAAAAGATAAATGTTTTTTTGTTGATAGAACTCAGCAAGCTCTATGTAAGCTTGTTAGAATATACACTATCCAAATGGGAGAGCATTTCTTAAATTCCTCACTGGATGCTGCTACAATGGAAAATCCAACTTTCAGACCAGCCCCAATTAAGACCTGATTACTTCACTTAGTATGAATAGTTGATTGCAGAATAGCAACAATCTTATGTTCATAATTTCCATGTCAAAAAGAATGTTTGCAAGTGAAAACCAGTATGTGTTTCTAAGCAGATTGTTAATAAGAAAGTGAATATTAGAAAAATCCATTCACCTCCATGTCTCCAGAAAATATTGGATATGGCCATTTAGCCCTATGTGCTAGCTCCAACAGGGGTGTTTTGTGAAAGCATGTGATTATCTTCTTGATGGCTATTCTGTAAATTTAGAGAGTTCCTTCCCCCAATTTTATGTCCTTTAATTAGTACATATGGTGCTATAATTGATTTATTTATTACACCCCTTAAAATCTTTTCTGGCCGGGTGTGGTGGCTCACAACTGTAATCCTGGCACTTTAGGAGGCTGAGGCAGGAGGATGACTTGAAGCCAGGAGATGGAGACCAGTCTGAGGAACAAAGCAAGACACCATCTCTACAAAACTTTAAAAAATGATCTGGCCACGGTGGAGTGTGCCTGTAGTCCCAGCTGTTTGGGAGGCTGAGACAGGAGAATTGCTTAGCCTAGGAGTTCAAGGCTGCAGGGAGTCATGATCATGTCACTGCACTCTGGCCTGGGCAACCCAGTGAGCCCCTGTCTCATTAAAAACAAACAAAAAAACAACTCCCCATAAAAGCCAACCTTTTCTGAAGAGAAGCAAAATAGTACAGGGTCGGGTGGCCCACTGTGGCACATGTATCATGGCTTCTCCCTCCTGGGCCTACAGCAGACATCACTGATCAATAAACTCTTATTCTCAGAATTCTTCGCAATCCAGTGTTTCAAGGACCCACCACCAATCTATATGTTTGGCAAGTAAAATGAAACCTGGGTGTTACCCTGTTTATAGTGAAAAGAATACCTGGAAAGTTAATAGGATTTCTTTACTCTCAACTTCTTGAGAAATCTTAGCCATGTCACACAACCCATCCAAGACTGACTTTTCATGTCTATAAAGCAAGAGAATTATGGTGGCTCTGTGACAGGTCAACTTGGGTGGGCTAAATTATTAGGTTGGTGCAAAAGTAATTGTGTTTTTCCATTAAATTAATGGCAAAAGCCACAGTTACTTTTGCACCAATATATAGATTTCCCAGCATTTTCTTTCCTATATGTTTCCAGTTAGCATTGACCGGAAGAGAGATTCTTGTGGGAGATCTGGAGGACGGACGCGAAGCAGCCATTTCATAGATCGCAGGCATTGCTGCTGATCTGCTGACTCACCTCACAGGCATGAGGCAGCAGACAGGCTCGCAATGGCTCCACTTTGCCACAATCCTCTCTATTTGTTCAAAGCCTAGCCCAAGTGTGTGTGTGTTTAGTCCTGTGACAAAGGACCCAAGCTTCTGCAGGATATCATCATCATCAAGTTCAGTGGCAACAAGAACTGATGTGGGTTTCACACTGTCTTTCCGATTGTGCATGAGTGTTCTGTCACTCATCTCATATCCAACCTTCCTTCCCAACTACCTGTTTTGTGATCTTCAGACTCCAGCATTAGACAAAAACACACAACAACCTTATGGAGATGTCTAATCCAGACCCACAATGGCATAAGGTCAAGTCCCTGCAACAAATCTATCTATATCCTAGTGATTCTGATTCCGTGATTGAGCCTTAACTAACATAAGAGCTCAAATCACATGGTTAGTTTCCAAAATTTATTCCATTTCCTGATCCCCCTTACATAGGGGGAGGACAAAATTAGCAGAGTGTTTGGGGTCCCAGGCTTTGTAGTCAAGGTTAACCCAGGTTCAAATCTTAGCTCTGACATTTGCTGTTCATGTGTCTTTAGACAAGTTTTAAACCTCTTTAAGCCTGAGATTTCTTGTCTGTAATAGAGAAGTAATATTTACCTCTATCATAACATCATTATGAAGATTAATAAAAATCATCTTTATAAAACACTTAGAATAGTGCCTGGCACTCAACAAATGCTAGCTTCATAAAGCTATATGTATAGGTCTAGTCTTACAATACTTTGAATTGACAGAGGGGGCTAAAATAATAAACCTAAAATTACTTTGATTACCTTAGCTGAGAATAAGCAATGTAGGAAAAGAAAAAAAAATCAAAAAAATTTTATTGACAAAAAGAACATATTGCTTATATTTCTACTTTATTTTCTTTAAGCCATAATTTGACATTTGATTTATAATGTGATTTAAAACAAATTAGCTGCTTTGCATTTTGAAGCAAAATGCTTATCTCTTGATTACTTCTTCTTTTTTATGGGGTTCTAAGTCCTAAGTTCTAAATCTGTGTGTGTGTGTGTCATACAGTAGAAAGTGTATACAGAGGACTTCAAAGTCCTGGATTCAAGCTTGACTTCACTGCACTCGTAAGTGACTTGCACAAATAATGTACCATTACCGAAACATGCTTCCTTATCTGTGAAATGAGGATAATATCTTCTATGACTACCTGTGTTGAAGGGTTTCAGTGAGGGTTAAATATGAAAGACCTTTGGTAACTTCAAATGATAAACAAATATATATGATATTGTGATTCTTGGATGTGTTCTCATTCAAGTCCAATTTGAACTGTTCTCCTGGCTCTGTTTAGCCAAAGAGGAGCACTATTTATTTTCCACTTTTAAGAGATGATGTGGGAAGCATAGAGTTTAAAGGGAATGAAGTCTTGCTCCTATTCCCAAAAATGATAGAGTAACATAACATATTGTGTCTATTAATTGTTTAACCAACTGAAAAATGTAGGGAGAAAAATAGAACCTCCAAGTTTTCCCATTATACTTATTTCAGATTGTAGGTGTTTATTTTGAATAAATCAATAGCTGAATGCTAGCACGAAGAAAACACAGTTAGCACACATTTTTTTTTAATGCTTAGAATGGTCAAAATGCTTGACGAGGTGTAATAAGAACTCCAAAGATGATTTGATAAAATCTCTGTCTTCAAAGAGCAAGGGACATAACAGAATAGATCACACCACAGGTACAAGTACATATAATTAATTCACAATAGAAAATGAATGTCAGCATTCACAGAAAACCCATTTAAACAATCTATCTTTTTCTCACAAAGGCAGTTTTATATGACTTTATACTGTTACTATGCATTTACTAAAATTGAATTAGCATGTGTAACTGAACTCTAAGCTAGACAATTAGACCAAGGCCTGATATCTTGATCGAAAAGAATAAAAATAGAAAATGAAAGAAAAGATGGCTCCATTGCATGTGTCTCTTAGTGAGGCTGTACAGAAGGCTGTACAGAAAATATGTTAAATTTAATCAAATCTATTTCTTGATCCTATTTGTGTAAAGAAGAATACTATGTTTGATAAATGTAGGCCATTTAGACAATTACACTGGCTAATGAGAGGAAAGATTTTCCTAGTGTGGTCAGCAATATTTAGGAGAGGAAGTCTAACCTTGGGAGTGGGCAATAGGCCTTAGTGGAAAAAAGTATTTAATTTCTCATATTGATAGTTCCAACATAGTAGATATGACTTCCAGCTATTAGAGGCATAGCTGGTATGCCTCTACTAAATCCAGAGGGCATATGTGTCTCCAGTTTACTGTCTTGACACAGAGTCATCCATCCCAGATCTCTCCAACAACCCCTCACAAACCCTAAAATACTTTCACATAAACTAAGATTCACTTTATCTCTTTTAATCAAAACTTCTGATTTGTTATTGCTGCTACATAAGGGCATTACTGATTTTAATTTCTTAATTTGTGGAAATATTTTATTTCCCACAGTTTGTCAATTCTCATGAATTTAAAAAATTTTTTCAGGTTTGTGAAATATAGCATATATTCAAAAAGTGAAGAAAGCATAAATATCCCATACAATAAGTAACAAAAATAAATACCTATATCATCATCATCATGCAAGTGGGAAAAAAATAGAAACAAAATTTGTCATTATCTCAGCTCTTCATATATAATTCTCTTGAATTTTCTATGTAGAAAATTGTCTAGTCATAGAAAAAAATTTATTTCTTCCTTTTCAATAATTTTACCATTCTTTCTTGCTTTGTTGAACTGCATAGGACCTAGATTATTAAATTGACTAATAATTTAAGTTTGAGTCCATATATAAGTGATGTGAAACCCATGTAGAAATTTTGATATATATTTTCCCAGGCACAACCTTCCTGGTGGCATCTCTCTTGTGGTGGTTAGAAAATCCCTTTCAGTATCATGGATTAGTAGTGACCTATTTCTCATTTACTTCAGTATCATTACTTTTCGTTTATTAATTATGGTAATTTTCATTCTTTTATTCAGTAAATATTAACTTAGCAATGAATCAATGAACTCATTCATCACAAAACTTTGATATAGCTAGGGACACTAGATCTTCACCAGAGTGCAAACCCTACTGTGAACTGTGCATGTGAGGGATCCAGGTTGCATGCTCTTTATGAGCTAGAGAGATAAAACATATACATATAACTTTAAAATTTTACTTAATTTTTGACAATGGTATACTGTAATTACATAATAATATAGGCAATAAATGCTTTGAGTTTTCTGGTGAGGTGATATGTGGAGAGAGAGCTGGTTTACAGATGGACTGAAAATACTTTATCTTTATCGTTGGGGACTCCTGGATGTCTGGTTTTACTTTTGACTAAGATAATGGCAGTGGTGTTTATGATGTGCTACTTAAAATCCAAACTCCTCCAGTGACCCCCACAAGGCTCAGTTTCTTTACTGAGGGTTTGCAACTGGCCTAACCGGTTTGATAACCTGGCATGACTACTTAGAGAGCTAGTGAGAGCTTTGGGGGGATTTCTCAGCAGGATTCCTTGCATGAAGTTGGTTCAAGCCAGAGGCTCAGCCCATCCCTAGTTTACAAAGGCAGGGACCTGGGGAGTTTGTGCCTCCCCACGTCTCTCCAACCTCCCATGCGTGTCTGTATTTCCTTTCTCCTGCTGCCTTGAAACTTTTGCCTTTAAATAAAACCTCAGATGAGTATACTCTATGGCAAGTACTTTTCAAAATACCCAAACTGGGGAACACTATACAGTGAGTGACCCAGACCGGACATTTGAAATGACCCTTCCCATTCTGTAATTTAGGTAACAGCTAAGGCATTGCTTAGGAGAAGGAAAGATGAGCTAAGGTTGGGGGGATGAAAGCATTGGTTTCTGCTGGCTTCTGACCGCCCACTCCTAGGCTGAGGTCACAAAAATATTCTGTCCACAGATGGGTAGAAAAGCATTTGTGGACCAGGGCCAGGGGAGGTAGCTAAATGGGTAACAAAAAAGGTTTACACTGAGGAAAAGTCAGCCAAGAATAGGTGTCTTGGCTGCTCCCATCTGTTCTAGCTAAAGTGACGATCCCAGAGAGGGAGAGTGAAGCTGCAAGAGCCTCGGTGTTAGGTCCTGTGTCTGCTTGTGAGGAATGGAGTGTCCACAGGGGACTAGTCAGATATTTGCTTTGATTGGAGTCTTGTCCATTATAAAAGAGTTAATCTACTTTTTAGGTTCATTTTGCAGCTCTTTTCACAATTGCTTTTGCAATGGAAATTGAGTTTGGGGGATCCTGGGTAACTTCATGTTGGATCTTACTCAGGATCCTAAATTGGCTTGCAGCTTTCACAGAATTATGGTCCCACTCTGTTAAGTTGCATAAAGGCAAGACTATGTGATTCATGCCCTGAAAAGGAGAGTTGTTTCACTCCTCTCTTAGATATTAAGTGGAGTACCCTGAAGCTACTGAAATGCTAAGGATGCAGGTAACTTTATATTGGTTATGTGGTGATGCATAACTTAATGCTATGACTCAGGGGTTCCCAACCCCTGGGCCACGGAGCAGTCCATGGCCTGCTAGAACCCAGGCTGCACAGCAGGAAGTAAGCAGCGGGTGAGCCAGCATTACCTCTTGAGCCCCACCTCCTGTCAGATCAGCAGGGACACTAGAGCTTCACCAGAGTGCAAACCCTACTGTGAACTGTGCATGTGAGGGATCCAGGTTGCATGCTCTTTATGAGAATCTAATGCCTAATGGATCTGAAGTGAAACAGTTCCCCCTAAACACACTCCACTCTCGCTGGTTCGTGGAAAAATTGCCTTCCATGAAACCAGTCCCTGATGCCAAAAAAGTTGGGAACCTCTGCTACAACTGGCCTAGGTGAGGGTTGATGTTGTAATAACAAGAGTTGCAACTTCATGGACTCCTTGGGTGCCTACATTGGTTGGGGGGACAAAAAGATGTGAGGGAAATTGCAGCTGATCTCTTTACTCAGCTCCCCCAAATAGGGTTTTTAATGACAAGAAAAAGAGCAGGATTATTCAGAAGAAATGAAACAACAAGAATGCAAAAGTTGGAAAAAACTTTGGGACAATTGAACCAGGTGGAAATATTTTATGGCAGATTAAAAAATGGCATGAAAAAGGAAGAGATAGATGGGAGTAGTCACTACAATGTTAATGAATTGCTATAAAAGATTATAAAAGCTATAATACCAACTCAGATGATAAAATGAATGAGACCGTTTCACTCAATGTATCCTAGAAAATTTATCCTAGTAAGTTCATCCTAGTAAATTTATCCTGGTAAAAATGTTATGGATTAAAAATTTGAGTATTATACAAAAGAAGAGTCTAAAATCTCTTCAGGGCCTACACCAATGTCAAAAGTGCAATGCAATGAGAGAGCCCAAGTCTCTTGGAAAAACCCAGAAGAGTCTAAAATCTCTTCAGGGCCTACACCAATGTCAAAAGTGCAATGCAATGAGAGAGCCCAAGTCTCTTGGAAAAACCCTCAGCCAGGGACCCCTAGCTATTTACATTGGTGTAGGTCAAATGGCTCATGCATAGCATAGAAACTTTATCAGGATTGCTGAACATTGGTACTTAAACCTGTGAATGAAGTGTTAAACGGCGATGTAGTTAAATTAGAATGTTGTGGTGTTGCAACTAATGAAGGCAAGCAAGTGAAAGTGTGGCTTAAAGTGGAAATTTATGGATGAAAATGTGCGCGGTGTTTGCCCTACACTGATCAGAGTATCACTGCAATGGATGTGATGTCTGAGGACATTTTCCTTATCAAAATCACTGGGCAAGGGATTTTGTGCAGGTTTCCTCCTTCCCTTGTTTTTAGGCATACTGCATCACAAATTGCTAGAATGAAACCACTTAAGTCGTAATTTAAAACAATAGCGGATACCCTGGCAGGTATAAAGTTTGGCCTTAATTGCAGATCTGTTATATGTGGTAATATTAGTGCCCATGAATCCCTTATGTCATAGTGCAGGATGGTCTATATTCTTATAGAATATTCTGCATTCTTATAGAAATTCTGTATTCTTATAGAAAAGCTGATGGATCCAGGTGGTAAACCGTAGATGAAAGAGAACTGAATGAGATGATTTGGGAAGTTTCTGCTACTTGCAGCTATGCTGAGTGGAGCTTCTGGTAAAGGCCTGTGACTGCCACCCAGCGGCAACAGCTAGGAATTTGAGCTAGAAGCTAGCAGACTGGCAATGTGATTTGGAAAATGGGCCTCAGATGACCGGAAGATAAAAGGAACATCAGGTGGGGCGCTCTGTTATAGAAAAATCTGTGGACTTGAAGATGGAATTAAAGTGGGACTCACATCCATGCCCGTTAAAAAGCCCCCTTCTTATTTCTGTGGAGACTAGGACCAATAAGTAAATGTCCTCCGGTACACTTTGGAAGTGGCCTTCTAGGTATGCAAATAGAGCTCTGAGCAGCCATAGAAGCATTTGAGCAAGGCAACAATTACAAGGGATGAGACGTATCCAAATGTCTCCCTTAGCAGCTTGAACAGTGACTAAAAATTGCTCTATTTGTCAACAGGAACATCAGAGATGAGATACAGCCATGGGCCTCATACCAAGGTGATCTGGGCTTGTCTATAGCTGGCAAGTGGATTCCCAACTTTGTGGTAGACATAGTGGGTCTTCACTGGGATGGATATTCATTCTGGATTTGGGTTTGCACATCTGACAGCTGAAGCAAATTCCTTTAACACCATAGAGGCCTGGAGCAAATAGTATTATTTCAGGTTGGACTTCCTGCTTATATACTACCGAATCCAGGAATCAATTTTATTAGAGTGCACTGCACTGTGGGCTAAAGAGCATCATATACAAGGAAGTTGACTACCTACAAAGTACCAGACTGACTGAAAATGGGAATGGGAAATTGAAACACTGGCTTAGTAAATTGGAGGTGCTAAGAATTGAAGGGATGCTTACCATGATTGAATACATATGTGTTAAAATGTAGACTGTGTGGAAGTAAACAGGGTTTGCCTTTGAATCAATTGTTGAGATATTGTGGGGAAGACAGGGAAGAAGGAATGGGGCATAGGAAGTTACATAAACTTGTTCTCTACTTCTAGTTTCTTCTTCCTTGCCTGATCTTGTAATGCCTGGAGTTGAAATGCATTCAAGAGTTCCAGAATGAGGATCAATTGCTAACATGACACCATGACAATGTCCCTCAATGTCACTGTACAATTCCCTCAGGGAATGACAAGTTGTGTTTCTCTTGCCTTGTCTGAACTGGATCAGTTTCTGCTTTCCTACCTAGTGGGTGAGCCAGTGTTATAAGCATGTATATATCCAACCCTAGTCTATTGGAATGAAATGAATAAAGGGGAAGGCATTGGCAGGACTCATATTGCCACCCCCTCTATAGGTAGGTCCTCTGCTGATTCTTATGTCTTTACTTCAGGGGTAGAAGGAGGATGTGGGTGAAAAATCAAAGAAGGAGAAGTGCTTGCTAATCTAAAGAGAGCCAATAAATGGATAATGCTAAGAAGGAAAAGCTAGAACAGAAAATGATACTTACTTTTAGATATAGTTACAAATGCCCATGAGACTGAATGTGTAAACCTGCAGAAAACTCCTCCTTTGCTTGAATCTGAAAGTCCAGGATGAGCTTCAGGGAATTCAAGCAGCATTAACATATGTTCATGTATATGAAGCATCCCAATGACATTATCAACACCCTGCGAAAGACAACTTTTGGGAAGTACCATGCAGGAAAGAGCCATAGATCACTGTGTAGCTGTTAAACTACATGATGGCCTGTTGAGGAAGATGCCTAAACATGATGAACAAATTTGTTGCATGTTCAATTTGTCATAGTATTATGTGGCCTAATGCATATAATCTATATTTATGTGGATGGAGGGAAATCATCAATGTAAAGAATACTTTTCAAACAGATTTCAATGTCTGTTTAGGGGTGACGTGGTGGGCCCATACCTCCTACTGATAGGCCCAGTGTCTGCCAAGGGAGTATATAGCAAACTCTGGCATACTCAAACTAAAGCATTTTGGGGGATGGCTACTAATTATATGACATCCTGAGGAATTCAGCATTTTTGTGTCCTAAATATGTACTCAACTTGTATGTACTCAATAAGACTCTATGGCAACAGCATATCCCATCAGTAAACCAACATTGTCCAAAACACTGTAAAAGAGCCCTGGATGAAACTGGTATAGTCCTAGGATTCCTAGGACAAGCTAAACTTACTTTTACTATATATAGAAAATATACTGCAGAAACAGACTTATTGGCCCATATTAGCCTATTAGATTGGATGTTATTTCAAGAGAAAGGGAAAAGGTAGCAAGAAGCCTGAGCAGATAACACAGCCTTGGAGAAGTAGGTAAACAGACTCAATAGATACTTAGGCAGCACCCTACGGAACAAAGGTAGAAAAGAGCATGCACAGTAACCAAAGAGGAAACAAAGGTAGAAAAAAGCATGCACAGTAACCAAAGAGGAGCTGTGAAGTATGCTCCTCCAGATGGAAGCAGTTAGCTTAAGGGCAATGTTCTGGGATCCAGGGATGAGTTATGGGAGAATTATGGTCTCCTGAGTGCATGGAAATTTCTAAACGGAGAATAGAATGTACATGCCTTCTCCTTAACTGTCAAAGTCCCGTGCATAAATAAAAACAGATGTACCCATTGGTGAAGTTAGTTAAAACTAATTAAACTTCAAGATTTTACCAGTGAGGGAAAGACAGACATTTCCTAAAAATAAACACCTTGGGAACCTGTATCCGTAAAACCTTGTAGTATGAAACAGAGCATATAACTATGCCCACAAGGGACTTGGAATCCATAACTACAACTTGGCTCTCGATTTAGACTTCAATCCATGACAACATTAGGTATATGGACAAAGTCACTTTTTGCTGGGAAAGCCAGGGAAATGTGACAATAATTTTAACTGACTTGTTTTGTAGTGATCTTAATCTAATTCGTAATTTAATTGCTAATTGGTGTAATGCTGGTATAATTATAAGGTTAATTTAATGGATTTTTACTAAACCTATAACACTGATATTGATGACCAAATATATTGTCAGATTGAATTAAAATCTCTACAAGATTTTCTTCCAATAGAAGCTGATTGGGCAAAGAAGGAACTAGATTTAGTTAACAATGAATTAATCATTCCATTGGATCAATCCATTGATACCCTTTATAAAGTTTACATTTTAGTGGCAGAGGGTTGTCAAATTGTTGTCAAGCTTGTGCATGATTATGAAGAAATTTGCACTGGAATCTTCTAGAATCTTTGGCAAACTGAAAGCTTTCTTTACAGTTATACCCACGCTTCTTCGTTGATACAAATAAATAGTATTCTAGCAGTTATTCTTTCTTTTTTTCTGTAAATAATATGAAAGATAGAGGGAAAGGAACACCCGTCAGCAATTTGTACTTGAAATGCTTTGACCAAGAGTTAGAAGGCTGTTGGAATAGAGCTGATTTACAACTGTACTAGAAATATTCTGTTTTTAATCTTTGGGGATATTTAGACACTGGGTGTTTTTTACTCTTAAGGTCAGTGGCATTTATGATGTACTGTTTAGGGACCAAAACATCCTTGCCATATTCCAAGTTTACCTTCTTAACTTATGGTTAGGCAACAGGACTAACTGGTTTCATAAGCCTGGTTTGACTAAAAGAGCTACTGAGATTTTTTTGGAGTGCTCTCCTGGAGCCAAGATTTTTTACACAGATGACAGTTCAAATCATGGACACACTAGGACACTGCCCAGTCCTAGTATGCAGATGGAGCCCTGGGGAGTTCAAACTATGGGATATCTCTGGAGACTTCCAATACCTGCTTGCATTCTCTTTCTCATGTATCCTTTAAAAGCCTCAAGTGAGTACATATTGAGTGGTGATATTTCTTTTGAAATATCCAAACTAGATATGTATATGCACACTGGACATGATGTTTTGTTGGAAAAGGTAGGAGTCACCAAAGCAGTTTCTTATAAAACACAAAAGATTTGGGGCTGCTTATGTTTAGACAGCAGGTATTATTCACTCATCAGAACCAGTAATGCCTAGGACCAAATGGGTTTAGGATCAGCCCCAGTAGCCTGCAAATCAGGTCAGTAGGCAAAAAAAAAAAAAAAAAAAAAAAGGAAAATAAAATATAACCTAAGGGGAGTCCTGAGGCCTCTAATGAATCTGGTTTTTCAAATACTCATTTATTTAGAGTCTTCTATTAGTTGCTTTTGTATTCTGTTTGAAGTGTTAAGTTATAATTAGCAGGAGAAAAGAAGTAGAATGCTCTTGAGGGAGGAGCCAACATGGCCGAATAGGAACAGCTCCAGTCTACAGCTCCCAGCGTGAGCAACGCAGAAGATGGGTGATTTCTGCATTTCCATCTGAGGTACCGTGTTTATCTCACTAGGGAGTGCCAGACAGTGGGTGCAGGTCAGTGGGTGAGCGCACCGTGCGCCAGCCGAAAGCAGGGACGAGGCATTGCCTCACTCGGGAAGCGCAAGGGGTCAGGGAGTTCCCTTTCCAGGGGTGACAGACGGCACCTGGAAAATCGGGCCACTCCCACCCGAATACTGTGCTTTTCCGACGGGCTTAGGAAACGGTGCACCAGGGGATTATAGCCCGCACATGGCTCAGAGGGTCCTACGCCCACGGAGTCTCGCTGATTGCTAGCACAGCAGTCTGAGATCAAACAGCAAGTCGGCAGCGAGGCTGGGGGAGGGGCGCCCACCATTTCCCAGGCTCGCTTAGGTAAACAAAGCAGCCAGGAAGCTCGAACTGGGTGGAGCCCACCACAGCTCAAGGAGGCCTGCCTGCCTCTGTAGGCTCCACCTCTGGGGGCAGGGCACAGACAAACAAAAAGACAGCAGTAACCTCTGCAGACTTAAATGTCCCTGTCTGACAGCTTTGAGGAGAGCAGTGGTTCTCCCAGCACGCAGCTGGAGATCTAAGAACGGGCAGACTGCCTCCTCATGTGGGTCCCTGACCCCTGACCCCTGAGCAGCCTAACTGGGAGACACCCCCCAGCAGGGGCAGACTGACACCTCACACGACTGGCCAGGTACTCCAACAGACCTGCAGCTGAGGGTCCTGTCTGTTAGAAGGAAAACTAACAAACAGAAAGAACATCCACACCAAAAACCCATCTGTACATCACCATCATCAAAGACCAAAAGTAGATAAAACCACAAAGATGGGGAAAAAACAGAGCAGAAAAACTGGAAACTCTAAAAAGCAGAGTGCCTCTCCTCCTTAAAAGGAATGCAGTTCCTCACCAGCAATGGAGCAAAGCTGGTTGGAGAATGACTTTGACGAGCTGAGAGAAGAAGGCTTCAGATGATCAAATTACTCCGAGCTACGGGAGGATATTCAAACCAAAGGCAAAGAAGTTGAAAACTTTGAAAAAAATTTAGAAGAATGTATAACTAGAATAACCAATAGAGAGAAGTGCTTAAAAGAGCTGATGGAGCTGAAAACCAAGGCTCGAGAACTACGTGAAGAATGCAGAAGCCTCAGGAGCCGATGCGATCAAATGGAAGAAAGGGTATCAGCCATGGAAGATGAAATGAATGAAATGAAGTGAGAAGGGAAGTTTAGAGAAAAAAGAATAAAAAGAAACGAACAAAGCCTCCAAGAAATGTGGGACTATGTGAAAAGACCAAATCTACGTCTGATTGGTGTACCTGAAAGTGACGGGGAGAATGGAACCAAGTTGGAAAACACTCTGCAGGATATAATCCAGGAGAACTTCCCCAATCTAGCAAGGCAGGCCAACATTCAGATTCAGGAAATACAGAGAATACCACAAAGATACTCCTCGAGAAGAGCAACTCCAAGACACATAATTGTCAGATTCACCAAAGTTGAAATGAAGGAAAAAATGTTAAGGGCAGCCAGAGAGAAAGGTCGGGTTACCATCAAAGGGAAGCCCATCAGACTAACAGCGGATCTCTTGGCACAAACCCTATAAGACAGAAGAGAGTGGGGGCCAATATTCAACATTCTTAAAGAAAAGAATTTTCAACCCAGAATTTCATATCCTGCCAAACTAAGCTTCATAAGTGAAGGAGAAATAAAATACTTTACAGACAAGCAAATGCTGAGAGATTTTGTCACCACCAGGCCTGCCCTAAAAGAGCTCCTGAAGGAAGCGCTAAACATGGAAAGGCACAACCGGTACCAGCCACTGCAAAATCATGCCAAAATGTAAAGACCATCGAGACTAGGAAGAGACTGCATCAACTAACGAGCAAAATAAGCAGCTAACATCATAATGACAGGATCAAATTCACACATAACAATATTAACTTTAAATGTAAATGGACTAAATCCTCCAATTAAAAGACACAGACTGGCAAATTGGATAAAGAGTCAAGACCCATCAGTGTGCTGTATTCAGGAAACCCATCTCATGTGCAGAGACACACATAGGCTCAAAATAAAAGGATGGAGGAAGATCTACCAAGCAAATGGAAAACAAAAAAAGGCAGGGGTTACAATCCTAGTCTCTGATAAAATAGACTTTAAACCAACAAAGATCAAAAGAGACAAAGAAGGCCATTACATAATGGTAAAGGGATCAATTCAACAAGAAGAGCTAACTGTCCTAAATATATATGCACCCAATACAGGAGCACCCAGATTCATAAAGCAAGTCCTGAGTGACCTACAAAGAGACTTAGACTCCCACGCATTGATAATGGAAGACTTTAACACCCCACTGTCAACATTAGACAGATCAATGAGACAGAAAGTCAACAAGGATACCCAGGAATTGAACTCAGCTCTGCACCAAGCGGACCTAATAGACATCTACAGAACTCTCCACCCCAAATCAACAGAATATACATTTTTTTCAGCACCACACCACACCTATTCCAAAATTGACCACATACTTGGAAGTAAAGCTCTCCTCAGTAAATGTAAAAGAACAGAAATTATAACAAACTATCTCTCAGAGCACAGTGCAATCAAGCTAGAACTCAGGATTAAGAATCTCACTCAAAACCACTCAACTACATGAAAACAGAACAACCTACTCCTGAATGACTACTGGGTACATAATGAAATGAAGGCAGAAATAAAGATGTTCTTTGAAACCAATGAGAACCAAGACACAACATACCAGAATCTCTGGGATGCATTCAAAGCAGTGTGTAGAGGGAAATTTATAGCACTAAATGCCCACAAGAGAAAGCAGGAAAGATCCAAAATTGACACCCTAACATCACAATTAAAAGAACTAGAAAAGGAAGAGCAAACACATTCAAAAGCTAGCAGAAGGCAAGAAATAACTAAAATCAGAGCAGAACTGAAGGAAATAGAGACACAAAAACCCTTCAAAAATTAATGAATCCAGGAGATGGTTTTTTTGAAAGGATCAACAAAATTGATAGACCGCTAGCAAGATTAATAAAGAAAAAAGAGAAGAATCAAATAGATGCAATAAAAAATGATAAAGGGGATATCACCACTGATCCCACAGAAATACAAACTACCATCAGAGAATACTACAAACACCTCTATGCAAATAAACTAGAAAATCTAGAAGAAATGGATAATTTCCTCAACACATACACCCTCCCAAGACTAAACCAGGAAGAAGTTGAATCTCTGAATAGACCAATAACAGGAGCTGAAATTGTGGCAATAATCAATAGCTTACCAACCAAAAACAGTCCAGGACCAGATGGATTCACAGCCGAATTCTACCAGAGGTACAAGGAGGAACTGGTACCATTCCTTCTGAAACTATTCCAGTCAATACAAAAAGAGGGAATCCTCCCTAACTCATTTTATGAGGCCAGCATCATCCTGATACCAAAGCCTGGCAGAGACACAACCAAAAAAGAGAATTTTAGGCCAATATCCTTGATGAACATTGATGCAAAAATCCTCAATAAAATACTGGCAAACCGAATCCAGCAGCACATCAAAAAGCTTATCCACCATGATCAAGTGGGCTTCATCCCTGGGATGCAAGGCTGGTTCAATATACGCAAATCAATAAATGTAATCCAGCATATAAACAGAACCAAAGTCAAAAACCACATGATTATCTCAATAGATGCAGAAAAGGCCTTTGACAAAATTCAACAACCCTTCATGCTAAAAACTCTCAATAAATTAGGTACTGATGGGAAGTATCTCAAAATAATAAGAGCTATCTATGACAAACCCACAGCCAATATCATACTGAATGGGCAAAAACTGGAAGCATTCCCTTTGAAAACGGGCACAAGACAGGGATGCCCTCTCTCACCACTTCTATTCAACATAGTGTTGGAAGTTCTGGCCAGGGCAATTAGGGAGGAGAAGGAAATAAAGGGTATTCAATTAGGAAAAGAGGAAGTCAAATTGTCCCTGTTTGCAGATGACATGATTGTATATCTAGAAAACCCCACTGTCTCAGCCCAAAATCTCCTTAAGCTGATAAGCAACTTCAGCAAAGTCTCAGGATACAAAATCAATGTACAAAAATCACGAGCATTCTTATACACCAATAACAGACAAACAGAGAGCCAAATCATGAGTGAACTCCCATTCACAATTGCTTCAAAGAGAATAAAATACCTAGGAATCCATCTTACAAGGGATGTGAAGGACCTCTTCAAGGAGAACTACAAACCACTGCTCAAGGAAATAAAAGAGGATACAAACAAATGGAAGAACATTCCATGCTCATGGGTAGGAAGAATCAATATCGTGAAAATGGCCATACTGCCCAAGGTAACTTACAGATTCAATGCCATCCCCATCAAGCTACCAATGACTTTCTTCACAGAATTGGAAAAAACTACTTTAAAGTTCATATGGAATCAAAAAAGAGCCCACATCACCAAGTCAATCCTAAGCCAAAAGAACAAAGCTGGAGGCATCACACTACCTGACTTCAAACTATACTACAAGGCTACAGTAACCAAAACAGCATGGTAATGGTACCAAAACAGCATGGTAATGGTACCAAAACAGAGATATAGATCAGTGGAACAGAACAGAGCCCTCAGAAATAACACCGCATATCTACAACTATCTGATCTTTGACAAACCTGACAAAAACAAGCAATGGGGAAAGGATCCCCTATTTAATAAATGGTGCTGGGAAAACTGGCTGGCCATATGGAGAAAGCTGAAACTGGATCCCTTCCTTACACCTTATACAAAAATCAATTCAAGATGGATAAAAGACTTAAACGTTAGACCGAAAACCATAAAAACCCTAGAAGAAAACTTAGGCATTACCATTCAGGACATAGGCATGGGCAAGGACTTCATGTCTAAAACACCAAAAGCAATGGCAACAAAAGCCAAAATTGACAAATGGGATCTAATTAAACTAAAGAGCTTCTGCACAGCAAAAGAAACTACCATCAGAGTGAACGGGCAACCTACAAAATGGGAGAAAATTTTCGCAACCTACTCATCTGACAAAGGGCTAATATCCAGAATCTACAATGAACTCAAACAAATTTACAAGAAAAAAACAAACAACCCCATCAGAAAGTGGGCGAAGGACATGAACAGACACTTCTCAAAAGAAGACATTTATGCAGCCAAAAAACACATGAAAAAATGCTCACCATCACTGGCCATCAGAGAAATGCAAATCAAAACCATAATGAGATACCATCTCACACCAGTTAGAATGGCAATCATTAAAAAGTCAGGAAACAACAGGTGCTGGAGAGGATGTGGAGAAATAGGAACACTTTTACACTGTTGGTGGGACTGTAAACTAGTTCAACCCTTGTGGAAGTCAGTGTGGCGATTCCTCAGGGATCTAGAACTAGAAATTCCATTTGACCCAGCCATCCCATTACTGGGTATATACCCAAAGGACTATAAATCATGCTGCTATAAAGACACATACACACGTATGTTTATTGCGGCATTATTCACAATAGCAAAGACTTGGAACCAACCCAAATGTCCAACAATGATAGACTGGATTAAGAAATTGTGGCACATATACACTATGGAATACTATGCAGCCATAAAAAATGATGAGTTCATGTCCTTTGTAGGGACATGGATGAAATTGGAAATCATCATTCTCAGTAAACTATCGCAAGAACAAAAAACCAAACACCGCATATTCTCACTCATGGGTGAGAATTGAACAATGAGAACACATGGACACAGGAAGGGGAACATCACACTTTGGGGACTGTTGTGGGGTGGGGGGAGGGGGGAGGGATAGCACTGGGAGATATACCTAATGCTAGATGACGAGTTGGTGGGTGCAGCGCACCAGCATGGCACATGTATACATATGTAACTAACCTGCACATTGCGCACATGTACCATAAAACCTAAAGTATAATAATAATAAATAAATAAATAAAAATTTAAAAAAAAAGAAGTAGAATGCTCTTAATCTCATCCATCATCGGAAGCCCCGTGGAAATCTACTTTAAAACATAACTCAAATTGTGTGACTCTACTTACCCTCCAATGGATTGCAATTACACTTAGAATGAAATCTATCATTTTCCCATGGCTTCAAGGACTCTGCTGAATGGCTCCTGCCTACTTCTTCACTTATGACGGCTCCTTCCCTAGCTTTGTGCTCTCCTACCACAGTGGAATTCTTCCCGATCCCGGAAGATGCCAAGCCTATTTCCATATAGGGATTTTATACTTGGTATTCCTCTGCCTGAATATATATCTTTTTCCAGATACATAATCACATACCTGGCTTATTCCTTACAGTGGTAAAGGAATAGAAATGGAAGATAAATCCTCATCAAAACTATATATAATGTTAGATGCAGATGGACTAAAGGTCAAATTTTAATGGTAAACCATAAAGTTATACAATGTATTTTTGTGTAGAATTGATGAGCAACTCCTTGACATTCAGAATCAGGACATAAACTAAAATATTCTCTTCAACACGTAACTGAGATGCTATTTGAAAAAAAAAATACATTAGGTACTTGGTATTCTACAACTTTAAAAATAACTAACACTTGAGATTTGATAAAAACCTCAAATGCAGAAAGCATCAGGGCAAAATTTAATTACATAAAAATTAAAGATTTATCTTAAATATAGAACATTATGGAAAATTTAGACTGAGAGAGGATGTTTGCAATGTCTAAAATTGACAAGGGATCAATATATAAAAGTGATAAGAAACATTTGCAAATAACAAGAAAAAGACATGAACCCTAATAGAAAATGGGTAAGAGATTTGAACAGGAAATTCACAGAATAGACAATCTCAAAGAGATGCTCAATTGTATTAAAAATAAAAATAGAAACATCCATAATTATCACTTTATGTCTATCAGAGGGTGATAAATTAAACAGTTGGTATTGGGGAGTGTGGCTGTGGATATATTATGTCCTTTTCATGGAAGGGTGGTACAGCTTATTTTGCATAACCACCCAGCAATATTTAGTCTAATTAAATCCATATATTCCCCATCACCCAGGGATCCTTCTCCAAGGCATATGATCCTAGAGAAACTCAAAAACATGGCCTCTGATACTCATTGCAGCAGTATTTGTGTTAGTGGGTAGCAGAAATATAGAATGTCCATCACTGGGGAAGCCATTAGGTGTGTGTTGTAGGTAAACCCCATGGAGGATGAGTCTGAATTAATAATAACACACTAGATATACACACAGAAACATGGATTGACCCTAAAAGCAGTGATGAAGGACAAAACTAGGAAGCTTAACACAATCCTTAAAAAAATTAAAATTCAAAATTACATGTCTACAAAACAGCAATGAATATAAGAACAAGTAAAAAAGGCTATACATCATTTAGAGTAGTTGAGACATAGTGAGATATGAGAAAATTGAGTAAATGCACAAATAAATCAATGAATGAATCAAAAACAAGAAACCAGAAGAACAGGTTGTGCAGATCAATGATGACAATGTTCCATTTACTGAAGACTATGATTAAATTAGCTCTTTGTACCAAGGATTCCTCCTACCCACCAAAATATACACACACATGCACACACGCACACACGTGTGCTATCTCAAAGAAACAGCCAGTATTCGTCCCTTTTCCTTCAAATTCAAGACAAAAATGAAGATTGTCTTCAACACTTAATATGCTATTTGAAAAGCAATACATTAGCTACTCAGTAATGTGACAGCTTGGAAGTGGGGTATTATAATTTGGCCATATTCATTTTGGCCTATTTCATTTTTACTTGTTTTACAACTTAAAAATATAAGTAAACAAATATCATTGAATACCAATATAGAGCAAATACAGTCTTCAGAACTAGAAATATATCTGTGTACAAAAGAAACAAATATATTAGATGAATTTTAAATGTTATGGAGATATCAAGATGTTTCTAAATAATTTCACTCTTGTTTAGAAATTGTATACAGTGTTTAACACTTTCAATGTATGTATATATTTCTCAACTGCTTTATTAAGGTATAATCCACAAAACTCACAATTCACTCACTTGAAGTTTAAAATTCTATGGCTTTTGGAAAATTCACAATTCTGCATCCCTCATGACAATAAATTCTAGAATATTTTCCATATCCTAAAATGAGACCCTGTATGCCATAGATGTCACCCACCAATCTCTCCATTTCCTTGCTAGTTGTAAGTCCCTAAGAATCTAATTTCTGTCTCTATAAATTTATCTATTTGTGGCATTTTGTATAAATGGAATCATACAATATGTGGTCATTTGGGTCTATCCTCTCTCATTCAGTATGTTTCCAAGCTTCATCTATATTATAGCAGGTATTAGTACTTCATTTTATTGCTGAATAATATTCTACTGTATGAATATAAGATATTTACCCATTTATCAGCTGATAAACATTTGTGTTGTTTCTACCTTTCAGTTATTATGAATTATGCTGCTGCGAACATTTGTGTACAAGTTTTTATATGAGCACATTTTCATTTCCCTTTCACTTCATTTCATTTCATTTAATCTCTCTCTCACATATATAGCTAGGAGTGAAACTGCTGGATCAGATGATGTGAGGAGTTGCCATACTGTTTTCCAAGACAGCTGCACCACGTTATGTTCACATCAGCAATATGTGATTGCAGTTTCTCCACATCTTTCCAACACTTGTTATTCACCTTTTGGATTATAGCCCCCTTAGTGGATGTGAAGTGGTATCTCATTGTGGTTTTCTGCATTTCCCTCATGTTTAGGGATGTTAAGCATTTTTTCATCAGCTTTTTGGCCATTTATATGTCTCCATGAGAGAAATGTCATTTCACTTCCTTTGCTCATCTTTTAATTGAAATATTTATCTTTTTATTATTGAGTTGTAAATTACAAAAAAAAGAAAAAATCTGTTTTAGACGTCAGGAGCTCAGCTGAGCTGGGAGATAGGCTGAGTTGCCATGCATGAGAGTAGCCAGTCAAACCAGCAAGTCCAGTATGAAAGTGTTAAGCATTTAATTACTTACTGTAATGGCATAACAAGAGGCTAAAGCTCAAGAAAGCACAGCACTGCCTATTCCGTCTTCCTCTCTGGAAGGATGCATCAATGACGGGTGCTGAAGAGAGAGCAATGCTCATTTCTCATGTTGGGATAAGGCTGTGCTCAAGTTTTACTCTTCCTTGTAGAGGAGGACTTTGTTAGAGCAATGCTGTAAGCATATTTCACAAATGTTACCTTGCCCTTTCCTTGACAGATCCAGGAGGGAATCTTTCTCAGTGCTTCACCAGGAGAGCCTGGTCAGGAGTTTATTACAGGCTACCAAGTCATGTTCTAGCAATTTAGGAAAGTAGCTATTTGGGTGTTACTGGAGCTCCAGTGGCTTATGTTCTGCAGGTAGGCAGGCTTCAGCTGCCACTGTCTGTCCAGATTTGGTGGTGGATTTTTATTGTGCTCAACTTTTTCTTGTTGTAAAAGATGAGAATGATGACTTGCAAGCTCTTTGTGTCAGAGATGCTTGAAGACTTATCTTGGATTGTGGACTATTAGAGTGTAAATCTTTATTCTCTAATTTGCAATGTGGATGCATTATTCCCTTTAAAAATATCTTATTAAAATTTGTTTTTGATTGGAAGTGGCTGAAGGTGATATTTCATGTCACCCCAGGCAATATATACTGCAGTTGAGAACTTGACTCTGAAGTCAAAATATGGGATTATGAATTCTGACTTCTCTTTTTATTCAGGTGTGTAACTTTGAGAAAAATATTTCACCCTGCTGCTCCTTAGTTCCTTAATCTGTAAAATAAGGTGACAAAACAGGTAGTAACCTTCTCTCAAAAAGAGGTTTCATCGTATTAATACCTATAAACGGAATAGTGCCTGGTACTTAATAAATACTGGCCATTATTAAATTTCCTAGATGTGTGAGAATACTGCTATGGTTTTAAGTTGTCTCACTTCGCCTTTAGAGTTTGGAAACCAGGCTCAGATTGGCATCAAAACTGATGTAAGTCACCAGGCAATTTCAAGTAATGAGGCGAGGCTATAGCAAAGGGTTATCAAATTGAGAGACACGCCTTTGTCCCTGACAACACAGGGCAAAAATCCAACAGCTTTGTCTTATTTTTGTTGAAATCATTGTGTGTTTGAAGAAGTCTCTTCATGAATAGTTTATGGATTTTGGAAAACTTCCCACAAAAACAAGACTCTTTGATTCACAAGGATTTTTTTTTTTTCATCTTAAAAACGAAACAAAAGAAAAAAAGAACACCACCAACAATAAAATAAACCTCATACAACTCTAAAGTAAAAGTTTTTGAAGAGCTTTGAGGGCCCATTCTTCTTCCTAGAAGTCTTCTCACTATTATGTTAACAAAAAATTGCTTTGCCATGACTGAGAATGTAACCAGGTCCTTCGATAAAACTGGAGATGTCTGTAAATAGGAGAATTCTCTGCTCTGATTTGACTGTTTGGTCCCATATTGACTTTCTTACCCATGCCAAGACTGTCTAAGATCAAATCTTGAAATAAAAAAGATTATTTTCTGCTGTACCCAACCTTTCCTGTTCTCGTCTCACCTGTTTCATCCCATCCTCAAGTCTGTCAGTTTCTAGTATCATCAACCAGAAAAATTGTTAAGTGCCCATAAGTTGCATGTAAATATGTGGGAAATTCATTTTACATCTAGGGAATGTAACTTTCTATTCACAATGTTCTGAGTGAATGCAAGTTATCTATTCTGTGGATATTAAAGAGTTCTAGTCCATGGAATGTGAACAAAAATGGTACAAGTCATTTTCAGATCTCACTCCCAAATCATCCTACAAAATTTCTCATGCTTTCTCCCTGTTTGAAAACCAAAACTGAAGGATGCCAAGATGAGACAGTCACAATATGTAAGGAAATGGTCCCTGAATTACTTCTTCACAGAATGCCACCCCAAATGAAACCCAAGAGTCACCTGATATAGAAAATCCTCTTTGGACCTCGTGTCATTAGGACATATATTTTGTTATGTTAACTCTCAAAGTTTTGTAGTTGTTTGTTACAGTGGTTATCATTAAATAATACAGTTGTCCTTGAAATCATTGGGGATTGGTTTTAGCATTCCCCACAGATAGAGAAATCTGCAAATGATCAAGTCGCTGCTATAAAATGTTGTAGTGTTTGCATATAACCTATGCATATCCTCCCATATACTTCAAAGCATCTCTAGATTACTTATAATGGCTAACATAATGTAAATGTCATGTAAATGGTAAATGGTTGTTATACTCTATTATTTTTCTTTGTATCCTTTTTATTATATATTTTATTTTTTCTGAATATTTGTGATCCAAGGTTAGTTGAATGCATGGATATGGAACCCATGGATATGGAAGGCTGGCTGTGTATAGATGGAAAAAGATACCTCAGAAAATTGAAGTAATTTATTCTAGGCAACATATGACTTAATGCCAGGGCTGGAACTAGGAGTTTCCAATCCCTAGTTTAATGTATTTATAAATCTATACTATACTACTTTTATTGTCCAATCCCAGCTACTTATAAAAAAAAATCAACAGATAAGGAATGGAAACTGAGCTATTTAATGTATAGTAATCCCACTCAATACCTTTCGGCATTCAAAAAATTACTGAATTTTAAGACATTCATTCTTTTGGACACTTGCCATTGCTTCGCACAGCGTGTTTTCTGAAATTGTTGATTTCAAGTGGTATAGCTAACGTTGGAGGAGATCTGTAAAGACACCGGACAGTTATTCAAACTCAAACCACAAGAGTTACCACCAACTCTGTAGACTAAGTCCATTTTCAAATTGATAGTCACATGAGATGGTAAATCTTTAATTCCATATAATACTCTATCCATGCCAATGGGATGAGTTGGACAGTGAAAGGTATCTGACCAATGGAAATGACTTAGGGCCAAAGTAAACTGTCAAAAGGAGGCTAAATTTAGCTTTGCAACAAAGCAGATGTAAATCTCAGTGAGTTTCTCACCATCAGCTAAGAAAATAACAAAACATCCGTGTCCCACAGAAGCATTTTAAAAGGTTGAATACAGACAGGGCAAGGTTTGTACCCTGTTTCCTCTAAGCTGCCAGTTTGAGATCAGTTCCAGTAAAAGTTGAAGGTTACTTGAAGGAGTCTGACCTATTTCACACTGGGTACATAAAGTGTTCCCAAATAAAACTCGTTTGTTCAATGGCTCTGAAAGTGCATGCTTATGTCTAAATCACAGAACATGACAGCTTTTGGTAGCCATGCTGTTACCTCAAATGCTCCAGGGAGTTTTAAAGAATTCCAGAGGGAGGAAGAATGGTTCTCTTTCCCAATTCTCTTTTCCAGCATAGTGAAATATTTGCATACAGTGACTCAATCACAAGCAAGCTAAATGTCTGTTGTTATGAAATCTTACATTCTTCCACAGTGATGGGAGAAAAAAAAATGAAAATAAAGCATAGGGGAGGGACGTTTTTACTTTACAAACAAAAAAATACACTCTTGTTCTGTAAGCCTTTCCTTAGAAAGTTGATGGAATTCTATAGCTGTTATTAACTATATTTCAGTTGTGGCTGTTGAGTTTGAGTTTTGCATTTTGAGAAAATGTCCATGTTCAGATTTCTTAGTTTTCTTTTTTAACATTTGTAAAGTAATTGGGTGAAATAACTTAAAAAAAATCTTTCCAGAGTTCTCTGCCAAAAATATCTGAGCAACTTTTCCCACTGTTACATTGCTACAGGTCTTTCTTCAGAGCTGATGAGTTACTCATTTGCCCTAGGACAGGGCTACGTGACAAGGTAAACATACAATGGCTTTTGAGAGGTATTAATTCATACTATTTTGGGGTTATATAAAAAATACAATGTACATCACAGTATTTCTATATAGTAATTGTCTCACAAAATATGTCTGTATAGTATAAGAAAAATTACTACAAAAATCTCAACATGGGGGATATTCTAATATGAGCCTTGGGGTAAAGTATTTTGGAGTAGACTAAAATATATGCAGTATATAGATGTTGTATAATGTTAATTTACATATTCATAGTATGTATAATAAACACTGAACTGTGAACAAAATAATAATCTATATGTCTTATATTCCATTAAAAGTAAAGAATAGCCTCATTCATTCCTCAGAGGATAGGAGAGATTTGCTACTAATGCCCTTATAAATGTTGACAATCAGGCTGACTTTAAGCTTTGACCTAAAGGGTAGTGGCTCTGCCCTATCAACTAAGGAAGCAACTTCAGTTGGGACAACCAGAACCCCAAAGGAAAGCCACGCCTGTTCTTCAAGGGAAAAACAGATGAGGACTAACATGATGGACTTTCTCTCATAACCATTGTCTTTTTTTTCCCCTTCTGTAATTATTCAAACATAGGCGGTCCCCAACCTGTAAGTTCACAGAGTTCACTTATCAAGAGAACTGTTGGAACTCAGAACATAATGTTCCATAAAATCAATGTTATGCTGCTGGTTTCTAAGGTGCATGAATTTTGTTTTTTGTTTTGTTTTGTTTTGTTTTTCTGCCTAAACCCCTCCGTTTGTCTACTGTTGACAGTACCCCTTTCTCTCACTCTTTGGTTCTCTGAGAGTGCCTCCAAACCCCTTGATCTCCAGCTGTTTGGTCAAAGTTTAGTAATTAGTCAAAGGAGTTGACACAATTCAAGTTGGGGCAACCACAGTAGCTCCCTGCTCAGCCATAGTGATTTATCCAGTGGTAGCCAGGTAGCCTAAGCTGGGCCTGGCTAACCAGATTCCTTTCCAATAATATATTCAACTGGAGCTATGGGGACAACCCCCAATTTCTATAGTGTGAGGTTGTGAACTCCTTGCTTTTAGAGTCACATCTCCCACTGTGTGAAGACACCATCTTACAATAAGAAAGAATAAAACTATCAGGCCAAGAGAAACAGAGATGAGAGAAGCAGCAAGGGAGGGTGATGACAACATTGGAACTCTGTTTTTTGTTTTGTTTTGTTTTCTTCTTTTCCTGCCTGAGGACCAGAACTGCTTTGATTCCAAAGTTGACTGTTTAACTCTTTGAGGATGGAAGCTCCCTGTCATCTTAAAACAAGACCAAACAAAACCTCTCTCCCTTTTCCATGTTTGTTTCCCCTAAGTCTATTTTTAATTGTATTTCTGCCTCTTATAAACAAGTGTCCTAATTAAAATGGTTGGATTCTCAGGGAAGGATTTAGAAGCCAATTTTGACCATGATGTAAGAAAGCAAACCCCTAGTATGAGACTGGGGACCCTTTCCCTTCTTGTTCCTCTTATCTGCTTTCAACAAGTGTCCAATGAGATCAGATAACTTAAACAGAGAAGGTTCAGGCCCAGCATTTTGAACTCAATATCTCCTTCTCTTGCTGTAAACATGACGATAACTGTTTGGTGTAAAGGGAGCGTACGGATTCACAGAACTCATCTAATTTTCTGGGGACCTCAACCCAAGTAAAGAGCGTAGGAAGACCTTCAAGTGACATGGTGTGACTCGCTAATAAATTCAATATTGTGCTGGCTGACTATTCATAGCATAGCTTTTATGAAAGGGTGTGTATAACAGTGGAAACAGCTGAGAGGGTCATAGCTTTAATTATCTGAGGAGGGCATTCAGGTCACACTCATCCACTCATTTGTACTTTTATTTTTCTTTAAATAGCTGAGTCATCTCAGTCATGGAAAAAATTTAAAAATACTGCTGAAAATAGCAATTACATTATGGTGATGATAATAATTGCTAATCAACACTGTTAGACCGATTCAGGTTGCATGAGAATATTCCTCATTTCTGGAAAGGCATGAATTCTCCCAGTTTCTGGAATAATATTTTATCACACTCTGAAACAAACAATTAATTTGTATTATTTTTTAAATTATAGATGTTTATCTTACACATATCTATCATCAAGTCCTCCTGGAAACATACACACAAACACACAGACTAAAACTAACATATGTCCATTCCCCTTTTCAGGCACAGTCTCTGTGTTTCTTAGTATAACCACACTCAAACCAAATACATCTGCACAGCAGCATATTTGGTGAAAGGTAGGGACAAGTCACACTTTTGTATTCATTTATTCCTCCCACACATTTTCTAATTCTCTGTCCCTGGGGTGGGTTATCTAGCTTTCTTTGATGGATATATTTGCCTATTTAATAAATCCTACTAAGTACCTGTTGTGTGTTAGACACTATGTTACACTCCAGAAATTCAAAGATTAATAGAATAGAGTCCTTAGAAGTAAGTTCTCAGCTCCATGGAGAGGCTGTCACAGAATCAGAAAATTTTAATAGTCACAACAGATGATTTGAGAGTACAGAAGAGTGACAACTACTGCTTTCTGAGGTTCAGAGCATTCTATAAGAGGGAATAGTTTAACCACTACATAGAGCATGAGTAGAAGTTGTTAACTCAGAAAAGGCTGAAGAATAGAGGGACAAGAGGTTACTGGCTGAAAGGAGGACTTGGGGGAGTCTATTTTAGGAACAGAACACAGTATGGAAGGAGTGACATGGCATAAAAGTGATCCTCAAGCAATTGCATGTTGCAGGGGTGTAAAAGGAGGAATAGTTAATGACTACAACAGAGAACTAAGAGATAGATAGGGGCCAGATGATGGAAGGGTTTACCTGCCATTTTATGGTATCTGAGTTTTTTCTTTGTTGATGGGACCCACTAAGGGGATTTAAATAATGGATAAGTAGCATAAACAGACTTACTGGTTGGATCAGTTGTTGTAGCATCAGGCTTGAGGATGGATCTGAATAGGATGTGAGAACCTTACCTGCTCACATGGAGGGGGGCTTATCTGCTACGATTCAACAGAAGTCCAATAACCATTGCAAAAATAGCCAAAGTATACGAACACAAAGCTTATAGAAAAGGATATACAGATGACTTCTAACATTATTAAAGCTCAGTCTCATTCATAAGAGAAAAGAAAATTAAAACTCCAATGAAATGTTATTTTTTCCTGTTGGCAGAGGTCAAAATTTATGAGCACACTGTGCTTATGAGAGCATGAAAATAGACACATTCTTACATTTGTGATAACTTTAAATCAGTAAAATCTATATAGAGAAAAATATATATCTACATATATAACATGCATATATACTTTGAACCATAATTCCACTTCTAAGAATTAGCTGATACTCTCATATGGAATAAAAGTGGTTATATACAAGTTTCTTATTGCAGTGTATTATTTGTAAAAGCAAAAGATTGAACACATTTTAAATTAGCAAATAATGAATAGCTGACAGTAGGTACGCATCTTGGAATAGTATGCCCCACTAAGAAGAATATTAATACTTCTTTATATATGGAGAGAGAATGACCTCCAAAAAGGTATTTTGAGAAGAAAAGAAAATGGTACACAAGGTGATGTATTGCATGGCTACATATGTATGGGAAGAAACCCACATGAGTGTGCACAGAATATTTCTGGAAGAAATATTGAATATTGAATATTGAGCATAAGAAATTGACAATGAGGGTGGCCTCTAGTGAGGGACCAGTGTAGTGGGGCTTCAGGGATAGATTGTGACTTATTTTTCAGAGTATACTCTCTTGTGTTTTAAAATGTGTATCACATGCATTTATTACCTAGTCAAGGATGGAAGAGAAGGGAAAGAGGGGGAGAGGGAAGAAAGCAGAAAGAAAACAACAAAGGAAGAAGGAAGAAGAAAAATAAATCAGGGAAAGTGATGTGTAAACTGAATTTCTGCCCTACATGGGGTCAAGAGCTGAGCATTGGAATCCATGTGGAGTAAAGAAATGTACTTGAGGCAACCACATCACACTCTGATCCTCAAAGTGCTGCAGCCTCATAGCCTCAGACACACTGTGCCAAGAAAAGGCACACATACCAGCATTGTGACATCTTTTCTCACAGAATAGAATAGAATAGAAAAATAAAATTTTCCTATGAATTCATAATCATAAACTTGTCTTTATTTGCATTTGAAGACTATTTTTTATTAGGTATTCCTATGCCAAGAAGGTAAGACACAAAGAGGTTTGGGGTTAGTAATATCTTGTGATAATAGCAGAATCAAAAACCATTCTAGCAGTACACAATGTTAGTCTAAATTTCTTAAAGTCTTCATTGATAAATCTCTTAGAATAGTGACCACATGACTTAAAAATGGCTACAGACACCATAAAACAAAATATCATGAATGAGAGATGAAAATTTAGGATTTCAAGAGTGTCACATAACAGAGCTATTAAATAAGAATGTTTAAAACTATTAAACACATTTTTTCAAAAAGGACTGAAAACCGAAAGATAATATAAAAACCCTTGGCAGCATGTTAAAAGAAATCAAACAGAACTTCTAGATATAAAAATGGTTTTTGGAATTAAGGGAGAGACATGGAAAGTATGAGAGATGTTAAGAGTCATGAAGGAGATCATATTTTCAGCAAATAATTTTTCCTTGCATTAACTAAAGAAGTTTAAAACATTGATCTGGAAGAATGTCAAATTATTATCCTGTCTGGAAGACATTTGTGGGGTCCCAATAATAGTAAAAATGCAGGTCCATATAACATATGTCTAAATATTTAAAATTTATCAAGCTAACAAATTATTGAATGATTTATATCTTTCTTCCTTGACAGATATACCTTTATAACAATATAAGACTTTCATATGACTAAAAGAATAGCAAAGATAACTAAATTATTAATGTGCATGTTTGGATTTTCTGTTGATGAACTAAGATGTTTGAATAATATACAGTAATATACACAATTTATGAATTATATAATACATTTATAAAATTTTTATTTCAAAAAATCATCATATTCATAAAAATAAATTATATAATTTGTTCCATTGACAGTAATGTCAGATGGCTCTCCTTTATTGTAGTTCTTCTACAATATACTTAAAATTAATTTCATTTTGAATCTAGTAGATTCAGAAATAATCTAAGATCTTTATATTACGCTTAGACTTTTTATTAAGGATGCCTATCATATATTATTGTTGCAGAAAAATGTTAAACATTTTAATTAAATCAAATGCTTGCTCTCACATAGTGAGTTTCACCATCTCTTAACGTGATATCTAGAATCCTACACTAATAAAAAGAATTGTTATATCCAGACATACATGAATACAAACTTCAGAATAATAAATTAGTCAAGGTTCTCTAGAGAAACAGAACCAATATGATATATATACATATATCATATACAGAATACGATATATGTATATCATATTCTGTATATAACATATACAGAAGAGGAGAATTTTGGGAATTGGCTCACATGATTATGGAAGTCAAGATGTCCCACAATATGCAATCTACAAGCTGGAGAACAAGAAAAGCCAGTGGTGTAATTCTGTCTGAGGCCAAAGACCTGAGAACTTGGAGAGCCCAAGACCCAGGGGTTGAGCCAAGAATCAATAGCTTTGATGTCTGAGGGCAGCAGAAGATAAATGTCCTGGCATAAGAAGTGAGAGAGAACTTACCCTTTCTCTGCTTTTTAGTTATTTTAAGGCCCTCAAAAGATTGGATGATACCCACCTGTATTGGTGATAAAGGAGCTTCTTTACTCAGTCTACTGACTCAAGTGTTAATCTCTTTTGGAAACACTCTCACAGGCACTCACAGAAATAATGTTTACCAGCTATGTGGGCATCCTTTAACCCAGTCAAGTTGATACATAAAATTAACCATTCCACAGAAATTGCTTGGTATTGCAAAATGTTGCTCAGAATGATAATGTCTGGCTCTGTTTCCCCACCCAAATCTCACCTTGAATTGTAATCTCCATAATTCCCATGTGTCAAGGGTGGGGCCAGGTGGAGGTAATTGGATCATGGGGCCAGTTTTCCTCCATGCTGTTCTTGTGATAATGAGTCTCACAAGATCTGATGGGGTTTTATAAGTGTCTTGTATTTTCCTGTCTTGTACTCACTCCATCCTATTGCCCTGTGAAGAAGGTGCCTACTTCTCCTTTGCCTTTCACCATGATTGTAAGTTTCCTGAGACCTCTTCAGCAATGCAGAACTGTGAGTCAATTGAACCCCTTTCCTTTATAATTTACCCAGTCTCAGGTATTTCTTCATAGCAGTGCCAGAATGAACTAATACAGTCACTAGGTTCAACTGTTGCTATCCAGGCTAACTGCTAGGTATCTTGGAACTGTGAATTGAAATAAGAAGCAAGAGAGTGGACTCAAGGCACTACTTGGAAATGTATTGTGTTACCCAAGAATCTCTTGTATTCATCCTTTCAGAAAAGAAGAATTTGGCAAGTTAGGTAAACTTTCTGCTACCTCAAGTCTGCTATTGCTCAAATCCTCTTCGCAATACAAAGCACCATCCATCTTTGATGCTGGCTGTCATACAACCCACAAAATTTAATAACATTTCAAATTAATTGCTTTTTTTGCAAGAATATAATAAAGAAGATTTCTTGGGGCCTAAATAGTGCTAATTTTAAGACCAGATATTTAGTTATAAGTTAAATTGTACCAACATTGAGTACTGAATCCCAAGTGATGATACTTGTTAAATATGAGTGAGAGAGGGATGACAATACATACTAAATATGAGAGTGAGAGAGGAAGGAAGGAAGAGAGGAAGGAAGGGAGGGAGGGAGGGAAAGTGTGCGTTGTGAGATGCAGGACCTCTAAGACATGAAATCCAAGACCAGAGCTGCTCTTCTCTAGGTCTTTGAGTACTGTTGCAGATTGGAGTTCTGGAAGGACAGAATAATAAGAATGAGAAAAACAACATTAAAGAGGTAGTGGGTAAAATTTTCTTTTTACAATTTTTTTTTTAACTTTAAGTTCAGGGGTACATGGGCAGGTTTGTTATATAGGTAAACTTGTGTCATGCATGTTTGATGTACAGATTGTTTCACTACCCAGGTATTGAGCCTAGTACCCATTAGCTATTTTTCCGGATCCTCTCCCTCCTTCCACCTTCCACCCTCCAGTAGGCTCCAGTGTCTGTTGTTCCTCTCTATGTGTCCACAAGTTCTCATTATGTAGCTTCCACTTATAAGTGACAACATGTAGTATTTGGTTTTCTATTCCTGCATTAGTTTGCTAAGGAGAATGACCTCTAGCTCCATCCATGTTGCTACAGAGAACATGATCTCACTCTTTTTTATGACTACGTAGTATTCCATAGTGTATATTAACTAGATTTCCTTTATCTAATCTACCACTGATGGACATTTAGGTTGATTCTATGTCTTCACTTTGTGGATAGTGCTGTAATGAACATATATGTGCATATGTCTTTATCAGAGAACAATTTATATACTCAGCAATGGGATTATATATTTGGGTATATACACAGTAATGGGATTGCTGGGTCGAATTATAGTTCTGTTTTTAGCTCTTTGAGGAATCACCACACTGTTTTCCACAATGGTTGAACTAATTTACACTCCCACCAACAGTGTATAAACGTTCAATGAATATAATTTTTTCAGAAATAAAAGAAGGCATAAATAGCCCCAATTCTAGAAGCCTAAGGAATGCAGTGAAGGATAAATAAAACTGAATTTAGGCAAACACATCACAGTGAACTTTGAAACACCAAAAGAAAAAGAGATCCTTTAAACAAACACAGAGAAAAAACAAACTTTCTACAAAGACCATGTTTAACATTAACATACACTTGCTGAAGAACATAATCCTGGAAGGAAAACAATAGAAACCAAAGGGAAGACAGACTATGTAACGTAGAATGGTAAGCAAATAAACTGGCAAACATGCAAAACATATGAACTCACATTAACTGTATAAAATAATAATAGTATTGAAGGATATATAAAGGTAAAACTAACATACTGGCCAAAATATGATGTAAAATGAAAGATAGGAAATTGAAATTAAAGCATTCTAAGGCTCTTGAATACTTTGGGAGAAAACTGGCAATTATGATTAACTTTAAGCACTGTTTAGGAAAGATATGTGCTACAAAGCTGAGGCAATCAGCTAACAAATGAATACAACATATATATGTCAGTGGAAAAAAAAGATTAAAAAATCTGTAGAAACATGATAAATAGAAACACGAGAGAGTAAACCTAAATTTTAAAATATCAATAAGACTAAGCTTATCAACTAAAAATGTCTAATACAGAGAAAAACGAAACAATTCCAGCTATAGAAATACATCTAAACAAGAGTATACCGAGAAGTTAAAAGCAGAAAGATAGGCCGGGCGCAGTGGCTTACATCTGTAATCCCAGCATTTTGAGAGACCAAGGCGGGCAGATCACGAGGTCAAGAGATCACGACAATCCTGGCCAACATGGTGAAACCCCATCTCTACTAAAAATACGAAAATTAGCTAGGCATGGTGGCATGTGCCTATAGTCCCAGCTACTGGGGAGGCTTAGGCAGGGGAATCACTTGAACCCAGGAAGCAGAGGTTGCAGTGAGCCGAGATCGTGCCACTGCACTCGAGCCTGGCGACAGAGCGAGACTCCGTCTCAAAAAAAAAAAAAGAAAGATAAAAGAAATTACACTAGACAACTCACCAAAAGAATGCTAGTGAAGCTATAGCACTACTAGGAAAAATATTTTAAGACAGAAAAATCATCCCTACATAATCATAAAAAGAACAACTTACCAAGAAGATGTAAATTTGTATGCAACTAATAATAAAGCTTCAAATTGTATAAGGCAAAACCTGACAGATTTACAAGAAGAAAAATTTAAATACATCATTATGATGACAGAATTTAGAGTTTGTCACTAAGTGATTAAGAAGAAAATATATATGTGCATATATGTAGATATATACATATTTAGAAATTGTCACTATTCAAATATTCTTGATAAATGAAAACTGACAATTTCATAAATTTCCATATAATATACAGAATATTAAGTCCAGTAATTAAAGAGTATACATTTTTTTCAAGCACTCATAATAATCACTGCAATTATTGCAACGAAGAAGAATTTAGTAAAGTAAAATTAACTGCTGATTATATCCTATTAGCCAAGAGTAAAATCTAAGAATATGACAGGAGAAACACTCATTTCCCAATGTCAATTAAAAAAAAAAAACCTTAAGATATCTGTAAAAAAATTAACAGGACATAGGTAAGACTACTGATGAATTAGTAAATTTAATTAATGGAATAAATGATAGAATAAATATGGCATTCTATTTTAAAAAATAAGAACAACAAGGATTATAAAAATGCCAGGGCTGCAAATGTAAAACACTGCTAATGTAATTACAAGATTTTAAATGAACTTTGATAAACTGAGCCTACCATTTATTTAGAAGAGGAAATGCTTAAAAATAGCATGGATGTAAATATGAGAGAAATTGCCCTATGAGCTATCAAAAAATGATACAAGGCAAGCTCAGTTAAAATGATATGGTTTGGTATAGAAATAGAGAGATCAACAGAAAAACAAGTCCAAAAATGTTTAAACGAATATGTAGAAACAATGTGATGTAAATATTTAAAATAATTAATAAATAATGTCTCTTGATAGGAAAACTCAAAAAATATTTTAAAAATCCAGATCTTAAAGTTATCTGTAATATTAGAAATATCCCATGTTTTCCTTGGCTTGGTGTTAGCAAGGAAAGATTATTTTACTTTATTTACTAATTTTTAATTCAGAGCTGGGGCCATTTTATTTAAATATCTAAATGGAATCTTCAGTGTTTCACTTATTTCATGGGTTTAGTTCATTTATACCAGGTCCTATGTCAGTAATTTCTAGACTTCCTAGACAAGATATAAAAAGGATTCAAATCCACTCAACAACATTTATCCCTCTTCATGTGACAAGGATGAGAGAAATTTCTGCTCCCAATATGGGAGCTACAGTAGGAAAAGAATTCCCCCTAATCCACTAGCAACAAGCACATTATACTGTAGTTCAGGATAAAGACTACATACTTGAGAACATTCACATCCTGATTCCTGTATACAAGGACCGACTCCTTTCAAAACCCAACTATGGTTGAGAAGTGCAGATTCACAGACACAGGCATGGAAAGATGAAATAAGAAAATAACTATGTAAGAATGGCCAGAAAACCTCTAAAAAGAGATTTTCTTTTTAGAAAGTAAGGGGGAAGATAGTCCGCAAATTGACATACTGACCTATCAGAAGATAGTCCAGAAATAAACTAAAAATCATGTTGTAGATAATAAGTGCTAGAAATATTGGGTACTTACTATGTACTTTCATGCTTTTACATCCTTTAGAAATACTCTCACTTAAGCATTAAATCAACCACTATAAAGCAGATGCTATTATTATCTTCCTCTTACAGAGGAGGAGGGGTTGGGGCAAAATTTTGAATAAATATGAAAAGATGGATCTAGGAAATAGTGATGGGATAATTGATTCAGTTTCTTAAAAAATATAGCTATATCTATACTTTTACTCAAAAATAAATTACAATGCATCAAATGTTTAAATGGAAAAGATGAAATCATGATAAAACTTTGAAAGCATAGTAACAGAATACTGAAGACTTTCTAGTGGAGACAAAGTTCATGGCTTCTTAAAATTACTAGATGATTCATAGTAAAGAATATTAGGAAAGTGGCTGAAGTATGAGAAAAAGTCAAGATAAAGATTGTTTTGTTTTGTATGTGTATGTGTGTTTTAGGATGAAATAGAACTTCTCTTGAGAGGAAAACCCATAGAGAAAGATGAAATTTGGAAAAATTTAGGAAACAAAGAGATTTGAGAGACAAAAAAGAACATAAGCAGGAATTGGATTGGTTATGAACTGGAAGACCTCTCACATTCTAAAATGAATGAAGACCAGGAGCAGTGGCTCACACCAGTAATCCCAGCACTTTGGGAGGCCGAGGTGGGCAGATACCTTGAGGCCAGGAGTTTGAGACCATCCTGGGCAACAAGGCGAAACCCGGTCTCTACTGAAAAATACAAAAATTAGCTGGGTGTGGTGACACATACCTGTAATCCCAGCTACTTGGGAGGCTGAGGCATGAGAATTGCTTGAACCCGAGGGGCCGAGGTTGCAACGAGGATAAATTGTGCCATTGTACTCCAGCTTGGGTGACAAAGCCAGACTCTGTCTCAAAAAAATAATAAAATGAATGAAGTTCTGTGTTGAAATTTAAACTTTTGTGATGACTTATAAATCATATACAACGTTGGGTGTTTCTTTTTCTTTTTTTTTTTTTTTCTACCAATGCTTAACTGAGAGAGGAGAGCAAACACCATAGAAGAGATTTGGAGTAAGAAGTCCTGGGTGCAGCAGAAGGAAGGGGAAGAAAAAGAGTTGAAATTTCTGGTGAAAGGGGAAAGGATTTCTTTTGGGGCCCAGCTTGGGTAGGATTAAGGGTTAACTGAGGACTGAGAGATTAGGAAAAAAATGAATGTTTTCTAAAACATCATGGCAGTGCTAATGGAGACAAGAAGAAAGGTTTGAAACTGGAGAGTTAAAATGGGAGGAAATTGTGATGAAGTGAATATGGGGCTTGAGGAAGGGAGGCATCTAGTATGACTTCTATGTTACTGTCTTTCTTAGACAACTCGGTACATTTATAAACTTGGGAGAATGGAAAGGGGAGCAGGACTAGGAGAAAAAGGATAAATTCAGTTGTAGACAAATTGAGTTTCAGGTGCTTGTGTTCATCCAGATGACCATATTTAGTAGGCATCTGTGAAAGTGAATTACAGATTCAGCAGTATTTTAGCTCAGCTTCCCCAGAAGCAGATGCTGAGACAAAATTCATGTGCCCGTGATATTAAAGAGTGGCTTGTAGGAGTTCTTTCAGTAAGAAAGGAGTCAGACAAGAGTGAAGTTTTGGTGACGTTTCAGCCTTCTCCAAAGCCAAACAGAACTCTGAAGAATACATCACACCACAAAGCTGGTCCTGCTCAAAGCAAGATATCGGGGCTTTTATACCATTGCATCAGTCATTTGCTATGGTCTGCCCCCAAGGGACCAACTTTCAGGCAGTTAAGGCCCTTGGTTTACTTAGGCAAAGCAGCTCCAGTAGCCCAAGGAATGCCTTCTAAAGAAGGTTGCTGGAGTTAGCCTTTAGGATCAGAGAAATGCAAATCAAAACCACAATGAGATGCCATCTCATGCTAGAGTTGCTATTATGAAAAAGTAAAAAAGTAACAGATGCTGGTGAGGCTACAGAGAAAAGTGAATGCTTATACACTGTTGGTGGGAATGTAAATTAGTTCAGCCACTGTGGAAAGCAGTTTGGACATTTCTTGAAGAACTTATAAATATAGCTAACATTTAACCCACCTATCCTGTTACTGGATTACCCAAGGAAAAATAAATCATTTTGCTAAAAAGACATGCACTCGTATTTTCATCGTAGTATTATTAATAATAGCAAAGACATGGAATCAACCTAGATGCCCACCAGTGGTGTGGATTGGATAAAGAAAATGTGGTACATACACAGTGTGGAATACTATGCAGTCATAAAAAGAGAATGAAATCATGTCCTATGCAGCAATACGGATGCAGCTGGAGATCATTAGCCTGAGTGAACTAATGCAAGGACAGAAAACCAAATACTGCACGTTCTCACCTATAAGTGGGACCTAAGCACTGGGTAGTCATGAACATGAAGATGGGAATAATAGACACTGGGGACTGCTAGAGGGTGGCGAGATGGAAGGAGGAGGGCTGAAAAACTACATATTGGTACAATGCTCACTGCCTTGGGATCACTCGTATCCCAAACCTCATCATCACACGATATCCATGTAAGAAACCTGAATGTGTACCTGCTGAATCTGTGAAGAAGAGACACAAAATCAGTGAAGGGGATCCGAATGTATCTAGTCAGGACACTGAAGCTTCTGGAGACAGATCTAATTCTAGGATTCATCAATCTGCTGGGGAAAATTCGGACAGGAAGTAGGTAAGTTCCTGAAGAGATGGTGCAAGAGGTCAAAATGCTCCTTGGGAATTTCTGACGTTCAAAAGGAAGAAAGGCTTTTAAAGAAGCCTGCCAACTGAAAAAAGCATCAAGAAAAATGAGTAGCCGACCACGGAAATATCCTGGGGTGCAATCATGACTGGGTTTTACTTGTTTGTTTTATGATACGATATTTCACACACACTGTTGTTTTCAAAGAGCCGATAGTGAGGTGACAGCAGAGAGTCCTGGTGAGTGGCACAGACGCGTCTCCTGGGAGAGTCCAGTCATCAGCCCAAGAGGGACCTTTCAGTTCTCTGCCTGCTTTCCATGGAGCCCCCCAAACCCAAGCCAAAAGGACCCTCACCACTCTGACGGACTTAACCCTGTTTGAATAGCAGCAGCCTGCAAAAAGCTCATCGTCGTCTTCACCAAGTGCAGAGTGTTTTCAATCTGGTAATTCTGGCAACCCCGAAAGTAATAAGCTGATAAAGCACAAGCTTTCTGAAGGGGCAAAGGAAATTGCCTTAGGGGCTGGAAAGAGCCTGGGGTAATATTTACACAAACAGAGGCTGAATCAGACTGTGCTGAGACCTTCTGGCTTAGCTCCCAAACAGGAAATGAAGGAAATGAAGCTGTATGCATTATGGTGACTCAGAAGCTAATCTTACTACCTACTTACCTAGAGAGAAAGAGAGAGAGACAGACAGAGACACTAAGGACTTACCTGGAAGAAAGGGAGGGGGACCACAAAGCTGGGACTAGTGTAAGGAATCTGGTGGGAATTCTTTCTCTCTGCACAGGAAAAAGCCTTCTGGTGTTTTGAGAGGATAAGCCTCCACAATTCTTCTTTTCTTTCCAGATCTAGCACCCATTATTTTTAAAGGGCAGAGTTAGCTAGGTCTGTTATCACTGTTGTTTGTTAAACAATTAATTATTACTGAAATAATATATGCTCACTTGGGAAACATGATAAAATCCTAAACATTATTTAAAAATAATCCATATTCTCATAATCAAATATTGCAGATATTTCACGTGCATAAAAATATTAATCTAAAATGACATTGTGCTGTTTATGTTAACACATTTTTAAACATCATTTTATGGCCAAAGAACATCGCTTTGTACAAATGTCACAATGTATATTCAACCCCTTGACTATTGTTTGATGTATTTTCTAGCCTCCTGTTTTTAGACTCAGAACAACACATGCCTTTTTGCCGCCAGATAGGTCTCAGGTATTCTGCAGCGTATTCTGCATATTCATATGCAGGTATTCTGCAGCATCCTGGGGATCTACCTGCACTTGCATATTCCAGGCACAGCCATTGATTGTATTTGGGGAAAATGCGCCACTGGTAGATAGGATGAGAGTGCAACTGGAAACTACAAGAGAAAGAGCTGTATCCACACATAATACCTCCAACCAAGTTAACGATGCAAAACTATTCTCTGGTTTTATGAAAGTATTTAAAAGCTAACTGTGCAGGTCTAATATGATAATTGCTAGTTGAAGCGCCTGTGAAGTCTCAGAATCCTAGGGAATGTCTCCAGCAACACCACATACACTATGTCCCCTCACCCCATTTCTGGATTAGGATAAGAAAGAAATGTGAAATATGCACCTCGGCCTGAAAGAAAATATGATAAAGCTAGAAATACAAGACCATGTAGGCAAAATTTATATATATATACAAAATATAAATATATATAAATATAATTGTATTTATAAAATGTATTTCATATAAATGTAAAATATATATTTATATGAAATATTTCATATAAATATATTTATATCTTATACATATAATGTATAAAATACATTATATGTATAAGATATAAATATTTAATCTACTATATATTATGTATATTATATATAATAAATACATATTATATTCCTGCCATTCTCTCTACCACATGAATAGATGTTCTTCTGACATTCTTAATTTCTTTACATCCACTGCCTTTACATCCAAATTTCCTCAGACTCCCTCTGCCATGTCTACACTTTGAGGTAAAATGGTTCCATATCAGTGAACTTGGATTTACTTCATAACATCTGTTTTCTTTATTCCACCCGTTCATTCCATTTTTTTCATCCTGATCTCTAGATACCCAGAGCTGTACTTTTTTTCCTCTCTTAATTCTTGTAACTCATGGCTGCCTCCCTTACCTCCTAAAGTTCTGGATCCCATGGTCAGCCATCCCACACCTTTTCCATTCACATCCTAGCATTCTTATTTCCTTCCATACTCCACATATTAATTTACTTCTGATTCCTGGACTGCTATGTGTTGCCAAAAAATGCCTCAGATTTAGGATATCATGTTCTCTATAAATTCATGCCTTCCCAGCTTCGATGTTGCACAGACAGCTGCCCAGTAATCCTTTTATTCACGTCTTATGGATTTCCTATGACATTATCCATGCAGCTGCTATTCCAAAACTTTTCCATGCTCACTTGAACAATCTCTGCAGGTTGCTTACCCTGAACTATTCCCCTTTATTATTTGCTAACAGAACCCCACTTTTATTCAGGTAGCACAATGCTCAGCCTGGAAGTAAAAATTATGATTGGTCTAAACCAGTCATACTAATCCCATTTTCTTTTTTAAAGCATTTTACTTTAAGTTCTGGGATACATGTGCAGAACATGGAGGTTAGTTCCAAAGGTATACGTGTGCCATGGTGGTTTGCTGCATCTATTGACCCATCCTCTAAGTTCCCTCCCCTTGTCCCCCACCGCCAAACAGGCCCAGATGTGTGTTGTTCCCCTCTCTCTGTCCATGTGTTCTCATTGTTCAACTCTCATTTGTAAGTGAGAACATGTGGTGTTTGGTTTTCTGTTCCAGTAATGGGATTGGTGGGGCAAATGGTATTTCTGGTTCCAGATCCTTGAGAAATCACCATACTGTCTTTGCCATACTGTATGGTTGGACCTTATACAAAAGTTAACTCAAGATGGATTAAAGACTTAAATGTACAAACCCAAACCATAAAAACCCTAGAAGAAAACCTAAGCAATACCATTCAGGACATAGGCATGGGCAAAGACTTCATGACGAAAATCCCGAAAGCAATTGCGACGAAAGCCAAAATTGACAAATGGGATCTCATTAAAGAGTTCTGCACAGTGAAAGAAACTATCATCAGAGTGAACAGGAAACACTACAGAATGGGGGAAAATTTTTGCAATCTACCTATCTGACAAAGGTCTAATATCCAGAATTTACAAGGAACTTAAATTTACAAGAAAAAAAACCCCATCAAAAAATGGGCATAGGACATGTACAGACACTTCTCAGAAGACAATTACGCAGCCAACAAACATATGAAAAACTCAACATCACTCATTAGAGAAATGCAAATCAAAACCACAATGAGATACCATCTCACACCAGTCAGAATGGCATTAACAAGTCAAGAAACAACAGATTCCGGTGGGCTGTGGAGAAATAGGAACGCTTTTACACTGTCCGTGGGAATGTAAATTAGTTCAACCATTGTGGAATCTAATCCCATTTTCTTTGGTAGTTGCTGATCTTGGAATAACCCCTGACCAGTTTTGGCTACTGAGATTAAGGAGATACTTGCTGGCGGCTTCTGAAAAAAGAGTGTCTGTGTATGTGTGTGTAAAATATAATATATATAATGTATTTATTATATACAACACATATATTTTATATATAATGTATATAATGTATTTTATATATAATAAATATATATAATGTATTTATATATAATAAATATATATAATGTATTTTATATATAATAAATATATATAATGTATTTTATATATAATAAATATATATAATGTATTTTATATATAATAAATATATATAATGTATTTTATATATAATAAATATATATAATGTATTTTATATATAATAAATATATATAATGTATTTTATAAATAAATATAATGTGTTTATTTTTTCCCTTTTTTCTTGGCTTTTTGGTGATATCCGGTAAAATAGTGATGTTTGACTCTTCAACCACATCTTGCCACTTTCAGGGAAAGGTGAAGGAAATTTCACAGATGATAATCCTGTACCCTGATATTTATAGAGCATCCTTACCCCATCCTACAACTGCTTACTTCTAGGCTTCTTATTAAGTGAGATAACTAATTGCCTTTAAATTACTGTTAGCTGGGAGTTATGCTGTTTGTGGGCAAAAATTATCCTCTTGAATCCACTTCTTAAGGCCCAACCCTTATCACTGCTTCTGATCTCAGCAGCTGACATCACCTCCTACTTGACTAACAAGCCCCAAACTGTCCACACAGCTGGGTGGATAGTGGCGCATCTGGGTGTGCCACAGATGGCACAGCTGGGTCATCTCTCATTCTATCCTGGGTCAATCCCCTTCTAGCTGGGTCATATCCCATTTGATCCCACAGCTGCGTCATATCCCATTCTATCTGGGTGGATAGTGACACATCTGGGTGTGCCGCAGGTGGCACTCCCTTTCTCCCATTCTATCCTCCCTTTCTCCTATTTAATAGAAGGGAGTGCTTTTTCTTAGCAAAATTAACTCGTTTATCTGTTAGAGACCATCAGCTTGTTCTTGGTCTAGGACATGGCTCTACCAATTCCTTTATTTCACCTGAACCTTTCATCTTTTTGTTTTATGTGCCTCCTCCTCTTCCCACTAGTGAGGGAGGGATTTCCATCTTAGGGTTGTGGGGAGGACCAAACCCATGACACTCAGCACTGTGCCTATGAGATCAACAACAGTGTATTAGTCACAAACACTCACAGCCTAGGGGAAGAGGACATCACATGCCATGCATGGGGCCACGTAGGGATTACACTCAGGGATATCATAAACAACCAGAGGCTGTGGGACGTTAGGGGGGGCTTTGTAGCATCAAATAGGGGAGGTATCTTCTGGTTCCTGTAGGAGCAATGTGGTGGGTTTGTTTGATATTTCTGTGGACTGGCAAAAAACTGAAGCCTGCTACTTAAGGATAAGTATTAAGTGTCCCTGGTCCCCGTGATAAGGAGGGTTGTTTGACTAGGGAATCTTGTCCAGAAAACAAATGTGAACATGTGGCTTTTTAATTCTAGGCAGATATGATCATAAGCTTAAAATATACTATTTGTATCTTTTAAAACTTGTTCTTTTCCAATCTGATGAATACTTTTCTATTCTTTGAAGCAAAACTGCAATTGCTTTTGCACCAACCTAATACATCAACAGTATGTGATTCATGAATGTAATGTCTTTACCCCAAGGCCACATGTTAGATACTGAATTTGTGATGATACACTATTGTTTTTTTTTTTTTTGCTGAATATTCTTACGGCTAGATATTTGCACATACAGATAATTGTTATCCTGTAGGTACATTCTAGGAAACAAATTTTATCAAAGAGTTTACAAAAAGCATTAACTACCTGCTTTCAATTGTCATATAGTTTGTTCTGATTCTGCTCTTAAAAATATTCTAGAGTTCTTATTTCTGTGTATTTTTGATAACATCAAGCTTTATTCTATTTTAATTAACTCCAAAGGAATAAGTTAAAATTGTCACTCTTGTTTAAATCCTTGTTTTCCCACCTATTTACTGGCTATTTATAGTTCTTCTTTGATAAACTAAATATTACTATTTTCCATTTTCTTATATAAAGTTCATATAATTTTAGGATGAGCATATAATTTTTTTCTATAAATAATTTTTAAAATGTCCCTGTAACACATTTAGTGATAAAATATTGGGTGATGTGGTATTTTTAATTAAAATTACCTAGTTTTTAGTAAGAGGCCCTTCACATCTAAATATGCAGGTTTTCTGTATCTTAGGCCAATTTTCTCTTTCCTTTATTATGGCTTCTCAGCTCACCTTATTGAAATTCCACTTAAAGTGACATTTGACCTCCCTGTTCTGTTACCTATATTTCTGATTGTTTTTTTAACACTTATGTATTTATTGTCTTACTCTGATTTTTCTAGGTGACTTCTTAAGATTGTCTTCTACTTTAAAAATTTTATTTTAAGCAGTTCACTTCCTCCACTGCATTTTTTCTGTTTAGTAATCGTATCCTTAACTTATTTTCTATTGTGACTTTTTCCCCTCCTCTTCTAATTTCATAGCTGCCACACGCTTTCAGATTTCTTTGAAAGTTCAAGATTTTCTGAAGTCCTCTTCTGATTCCTTCAGCAGCTTTCACAAGATACACTTACTGACTTCTCCTTTATTTATATGGATGTTTCTGTTCACTGCTCTGGTACTAACAGATTATATTTTTCTATTTTACGTTTTTATTTCAATACCTTTGATACAAAATCTTTTTCTATTTCAGAGAGTCAAAATGGGTGCTTTTAGAAATATATCTTTCAAGTCTCTATTTCAGTTAACAAAACTCTGCAGGATGTGAAAACAATTAGTTTTATTAAGGTTTAACTATGCCAGATCATATCTCCAGGACTTTTGGTGAAAATAATGGGCAGTATTCTGCACAGTCAAGTTTGCTTCTGCACTACAAAGTTTCTTTTACGTAGTTGTTATGGCAGCTTGAGTATAACTCAGCCGGTGACACCCTCTCCAAATTACTTCGTTAGTAGCCAATTGGAATATCAACCATATTTCACTTAGATTATTTTTCACTTAGCAACACAAATGAGTGACTTCAAAAGAAGACCCTCTACTTCTCCAAGAAGCTAGTAGATAGATATTAGTCCTTTACCAATCGCCCCAAGAGACATCTGCACTTCTAGTGTTTTATTTTTTAAGCTAGAAGATGGTATTGTAGTTCTGCTAGGTAGTAAGTGCTATTTTCTCCAAACACAGACTTTTGAATTGTGATGAACAGCAGTTCACTCAGTAATTTCATCAATCATTCCTCACCTGCGGGTATATTGCATATAGCCTTCTTCAACACTTTCCAAACATGAAACTATTCCCTGTGTAGTGTCAATACACATTTTCCCATTATTTCTTAGGATTCTTTTTCCAAATAACTTTTTTTTGTTTTTGTGAGATGGAGTCTCACACTGTTGCCAGGCAGGAGTGCAGTGGCACGATCTCGGCGCACTACAACCTCTGCCTCCCGGGTTCAAGTGATTTTCCTGCCTCAGCCTCCTGAGTTAGCTGGGACTACAGGTGCACACCATCATGCCCAGCTAATTTTTGTATTTTTAGTAGAGACAGGGTTTCACCAAGTTGACTAGGGTGGTCTCGATCTCTTGAACTCGTGATCCGCCCACCTTGGCCTCCCAAATCAAATAACATTTTTTATAGATGTAACAGGTAGGTCTCTTCTTTTTACATTAAATGAGTAGTTCACACCCTTTCCCCTAATTTCTTATCAATGACTCATTGTTTAAGTCTTTCAGTCTACTTCCTTGTTATTTTAATTACTTCCTATTTAATAACAGGTTATTACTTCTTTTCACTGTGTCAGTCAGAACAGGCTAGTTAATGCTGTATTAACAAACAGTCCCACAATCTATGGCTTTAAAGAACTAAGATGTATTTGTCATTCATGCAACATGTCCTTTGTGGGTTGGGAGAAGAATTGAGTTCACATTACACGGCACCCTGTGCTTAGTCCCAAGCTAATGAAGCAGCTGTTATCTAAACGTTCTGTCACCTAGCAGTGGAAACAAAAGGAGACATGGGGAAGTTCTCACTGGCTATCAAAGCTTTCAATGGAAAATAGTACAAGTCATTTTGAATCACATTTCATCAGCCAAAACAAGTCAGGGAAACAGTCTTTAATGTACCACAAAGGGGAGAGAGGGCTGGAATATTTATGGACAGTTCTAATAACTACCACATTTCCTATTATTTCACAACGCAGAGTACTAACCACTATACGATCACGGCGAGCCACAGGCCAAGCCGCTATTTCCTATTATTTCTAACCTTTAACACTATTGCCAACCCAAACTTCTAAAAATGTCCTCTTTGTTTTCCACAACACAAAATACCAATGGCCTCTTTCCCTAGCTCTCTGATTGTTTATCATAGTTTTCTCCAACTTTTCTTTTTGCAATGACCTAAGTGTAGTTGATCCCTAAATTTCTCTTTGTTCATTTTCCATTTTATCACTTTTCCCTGTCCTCGAATGACCCTATTTGTGCTTGATTCTTACAAACACTCATCTATCTACTCAATCTTGAATTATTCATTTACCATGCATTTATCTTTAGTTTTACATGTGCTATAAGACATAAGGATGAATGAAATAAAACCCTATAGGAATTTCACCGATTACTTAGGCAAAAATCAAACAGTTTCAGTACAATGTACTTCGTGTTTTAACAGATGTGTGGTATATGTGATATAAAAAAAATTGTAATTCCAGTGATTAGCATTACTAAGGAATTTGAAATCAGGAAATATTCAACATTAAACTTAGGCTCAAAATATGAAAAGTAATGACTAAAGCTCTCAAAACTTAAATGAAATTTTTTATTTCATTACTTCCGGGTAAAACTTGTTTTTTGAATTTTCTCCAGAGGAAAACTGTCATAAAGAGGAAGTACTAAGAGGGGTGGCCATAGTTATTTAATACTGCTTGTAGGGTTTACCTGGATGTGAATATATTTCTAATCAGAAAATGTGAAACTACAGACACCAAGATTTAGTCTTTTTAAAAACTTATCTAAATTAATTAGAAAATATAAGAAGTAGTTCTGAGTCCTTAGAGGTCCCACGCTATCTGTATTCACCTCTGTGTTAAACAGAACCCTACACATGGTAGTGTCTCAAAAATATTTATGGAATAAAATTAATTTACCCACTATCTTAAAAGAATTAACTTTTTCATCCTATTTTTTACCTAGAAGTTAAAAAGAAAATCCCTCTGGAATATTAAGAAGATTAATGAAAATAATAAAGGCTACTTTAAGAGACCTAGGTTAGTGACTTTGAGCTGCCACTGACTCTATGAGCAAGCCACTTAACATTGCTGTGGCTTGGTTTTCTAGAAAACTCAAATCAATGAGAAATCAATGATTTCACACAGGAATTGAGTGGTGATCAGGATGAGTTTAAAGTAGTAACACTTTACTTTTTGTACCTTTGGATTCATGAGTGTTTGAGTGACTCAGTCTAACATTCTTAAAACCCCTAACCTCCAAAGCCAAATCCTATATATTTGTATTATTTTGAGGGAGAGAAATGATGTACAGTGGTTATAGTCAGTATGTAGAAGTCAATCTACCCCATTCCTAGAAAAGTAGACATGTGAGTAAATATCCAAATAAACAAGGTAAAAACAAATATTTTCCCATAAAACCTGTATTAGGGTTCTCTAGAGGGACAGAACTAATTATATATTATATATACACACATATACATGTATATGTATATGTATATGGGAGTTTATTAAGTAGTATTAACTCACACAATCACAAGGTCCCACAATAGGCCATCTGCGAGCTGAAGAGCAAGGAAGGCAGTCTGAGGCCCAAAGCTGAAGAACCTGGAGTCTGATGTTCGAGGGTAGGAAGCATCCAACACAGGAGAAAGATGTAGTGTAGGCTAGGAGGCTAGCCCAATCTAGCCTTTTCACGGTTTTCTGCCTGCTTTTTATTCCATGGCAGCTCATTAGATGGTGCCCACCCAGATTAAGTAAGGGTGGGTCTGCCTTCCCCAGCCCACTGACTCAAATGTTAATCTCTTTTGGCAACACCTTCACAGACACACTTAGGATCAATACTTTGCATCCTTCAATCCAATCAAGTTATCACCCAGTATTAACTATCACAAAACCCAAATCAACCACTGGAATTTCTCAAATTCAACAAAATGTGGAAGAGGGAAAGAAGTAAGAGAGAAAGAAGCATGTTTGGATTTGTTTCCATTTCAGGACATGCAGTCTCTGAAATGTATATTTTCATAAAATGAAGATCAGCTAATTGCAAACATATTCATCCCCTCACACTTTTGGACAAACCCTTTATATGACAGGTATTCATTGAGGTCATACACATTATTAAGCAGGCTATATTCAAGCACCATCTGCAATGTAAAGAAAAAATACGTATATTTATTGAAAACAGATGACCCTCGAGGGTGTAAACTTGCAAAGTCGCAGTCTCAAACATACCTATGAGTAAATGCCCACGTACTAATTTTGAAGTTAGAGACCATGCTTCATACTTTGAAAAAACTCAAGACCTTGCATTTGTAGGACAGACCTGAAATGACTCTAGAGGAAGACAGCATCTTAGTCATGTATTACATATTAGCCTTTGCAAGTGCTCTCACTGGAATCATTCACTATAGCAGTATTATTCATCGATGATTAAGCCACAGACCTAATTGTCTATTAATCAAATTCTCTTTCTTAACGTTTCTCTACTAATTCACGTTGGCACATTTGTTTGTTTTTATTGATTTATTCGTTTTGAGATGGAGTTTCGCTCTTGTTGCCCAGGCTGAATGAAGTGCAGTGGTACAATCTTGGCTCACTGCAACCTGCACCTGCTGGTTTCAAGCGATTCTCCTGCCTTAGCCTCCTGAGTAGCTAGGATTACAGGTGCCTGCCACCATGCCCAGCTAATTTTTGTATTTTTAAGAGATGGGGTTTCACCATGTCAGCCAGGCTGGTCTTCAACTCCTGACTTCAGGTGATCTACCCGCATCGACCTCCCAAAGTGCTGGGAGGCACATTTATTTAACACACTAAACTCTGGAATAATATTTTCTTTTGCAGTACTAAAGTTTAGCTTTTTAAAGTTCAATTTGCTCTTTTTTAATTATTATTATTATTTTTTTCTTCTTTTTTTTTGATACGGAGTCTCACTCTGTCGCCCAGGCTGGAGTGCAGTGGCGCGATCTGGGCTCACTGCAACGTCCGCCTCCCGGGTTCAAGCGATTCTCCTGCCTGTTCTTTACTTTTATTGTCATTTTGGGTGAAGAAAAGATGAATGACTTACATTACAAATTTGAGTAGATTTGTTTAAGGATGTAGCTTTTTTTTTAAGCTGTGTTGTTTTCATGATGTGCTTTGCAGAATAATACATTCCATTTGACATCTTATAATTTGATTATATAATTTTTAAAATTTGGTTTTAGTTCCTTCCTTGCCTCTGGGAGGAGTGTGATTTCTTTCCCTTGCAGAATGAATATTTCCATTTAATCTATTCGAGTTTGCGACTCTGACTTCTCAGCTTATTGTTTCTAAGGAAATGTGCAGGAAACGTCACATTTCAGCTTTTGAGAGTAAAAATAATGAATGGACGTTTGAAATGAGTAAGAATTAGTCTTACCCTCTGTCCCACCTAGGCCACGTGTTTGCCTTGTGCCTCATTTCCCACAACTGGAAGCTCCCAGCTGAATAATCATATCCCAACATGCTGAGCTAATTGAAGAAAGGTGCTATATAAACACGAGGTACCATTATTATGGTCATTTTCCCAGACCTTGGGCTTCCCCACCCACTTCCTCTAAATTTACAATGAAATGAAAAACGTAGCCTCCAAGTGGATGCAGATTTGCGAGCAATGCCTTTGGCGCCCTCTAGTGGTCTCCTCTATGTAGAAATCACTTGGGTGATGGAGGCTTAGTTGAAGACAGAAATTCCCCTCAAGCCCGTTTAGAGGGAAAAAGATATGGTAGAAGCACATAAATCCTTTATATCAATATTTTTAAACAAAATTATCACGTATAAAAATATCAAGCAGTCTTCACTATATTTAAAAATAACATTAGCATCGCTTCTGAATGGGAAAAGTACAAGAAATATTTTTCTTGACAACCTAGTCACTCAACGAGTTGCTACTAGGGCAAATATTTCTATCCTGAAACTAGAGGCTATGTTATGGATGCTCGGGAATATGTGGAAGTACGTAGCAACCAGGACCTCTAGTAATCAGCCAGTACTTTATAAATGCCTCTTGAATCTGTGTCTTGTCTCAAATCCACCATGATCTAGCTGGGTGAGGTCAAACAAACCATTTGTTCTAGCTGACCTACAATTTCTTCATTCCTAAAAACAAAGCATTGAACCAAATTGGTGGTTTCTAAAATTATCAATTGGTTTAATCAGCTGAGCCCATTTTTATGGATGAAATATTCCACAGAACACAAAAATATAAAATAAAATGAAAGACTGTGGAGCCATTCCAGCTCAGACTGTGTTGAGGAGGCTGAGCTTGGCCAACTTAGATCTTCATTTCCCACAAAGTCTCTTTGGAAGCCTGATACAACCCTAGAACTGCATGGGACACAGTTCAAAAATCATTTTTACTTGTCATCTCTATTGTTTAAGCTCTAATTTTAAAAATGCCTTAAAATATTATTTTATTACTTTGCTACTAGGTACTTTTCTTTTTTTTATTGAGACAAAGTCTCCCCCTGTTGCCCAGGCTGGAGTGCAATGGCACAATCTCGGCTCACTACAACCTCCGCCTCCCGGGTTCATGTGATTCTCCTGCCTCAGCCTCCCGAGTCGCTGGGATTACAGGCATGCACCACCACGCCTGGCTAATTTTTTGTATCTTTAGTAGAGATGGGGTTTTACCATGTTGGCCAGGCTGGTCTTGAACCCCTGACCTTGTGATCCGCCCTCTTCAGTCTCCCAAAGTGCAGGGATTACAGGCGTGAGCCACTGCGCCTGGCCAGTACTTAAATTTTTAACCTTTCTATTGCTCTCTAGTATTTTTTTTTTTTTACTTCAATCATTAGTGTGTTCACAGAGGTAGTGAGGTTAAATAAAAATGCACTCCCAAGCCTCTTGTGTATCCTCATAATGCTTTTGACATTTTATGAGTCTACAAATACTTCTGTTTAATCACACGTACTCCTGAGTATCAGATACTCAACTTGATGCTGGATTTTAGCAGGATAAAGAAGCTGATTGAAGTGTAATCCAGTGGACAGAATTTTGAAGGCTAGAAAGTACTATCACATAATATAACGGGATAATACCAAAAAATGTATATGAATGCTGACATTTATGACAAAGTAGTCTACATTTTATAGCTGTTCAGAGAAAAGCGAGAGCAGTATGTTTTGCAGGAATCAAAGGACAAAGTGAGATGAGCTTAGCCTATAAGAATAGATGACCTTGGATACTCAAAAGGATCAGAGGCAGATTTTAAAAGTCTTGATAAAATGTGGGCAGGATTGAATGTAAAGAGCCTAGCTTTGTGAGGCCATGGGTATGCAGGGGGACCATAGGCTTTAAAATCAAGGGTTCCATTGCTTGACCCTGGCTCTACTTTTTTGTCAATGAGAGAATGTTCGTGAAGACACAACAATATGTGACACTAAATATTAATCTATTTTCCTCCCTTAAAGGATGATACAAAGAAAAAAAAAACCTACTCTGTTCTCATATATATGTACTTTTTATCATGTAAAACATACGATTATAACATATTTACAATATAAGTTCACAAAGTATATTTAGAAAGGTTATTTAAGTTTTAACCTTTATTTTTAATACATAAATCAATGATGTTAAGTGTTGGTATAACACTTAGAAACATGAGCGTATACGGGCATATGAAAAGTTTCTCACTGTCAGGTAAGCATGCCTCAGGAACTCTACTGGCTAAGTCAGTGCTGCCCTAAACAGATAGCACAAGTCATCAGCCATCACCTATCCAAGAAGTAGACTATGTCATAACATTGGAAATCTCACCTTTCAAATATAAGAGATGGAACACGGCTAAAACGAAAGGTCTTTTTTTCTTATGTCACTATTCAAATACCATTTTCAGGGAACAAAAGTCAGAGAAGGTAAGAGGTAACATGAAAGTTAGCCGATTCTTATAAAATAATCACAGGTCCTAGTTGATCTTTGCCAAAATTCACCCCACCCCTCACCTATTACAAAATTGAGGGAAAAGGTGTTTCTTCTCATAAGTAAGTTGCTGTTGCTGCTGTTTTTCATTTCACACCCAGGCTCATGTGTTTTCTGGCTCTGGAAGGGAGTGAGGCAAGGCAGGAAACATGGTTTTACCTACTCTGCTTCCTGCCAGGTCGGCCCTAGGAAGTGCTAAGGACCTGGAGCTGTGGGTTCAAGTCAGGTCCTGAAATCTCCCTGAATCAATTAGGTTCATCCCTGGAGAAGGAGACTTGCTGTTAATAAAATATATATAGTCCAGACTAAGAAAGAACACTGATAGGAAACAACATCTTTCCTCACTTTGAAGTCAAGGGCAAGATAAACAGGATAATCCCGAGGATGCTGGAAAGGTATTTGAATATGAAAAGTTAGCATCTCTTCACAATTGAAAAATATTTTGGTGCACTTGAAATTTAAAAAAATTATATTTGAATAAGTAGGTAATATATTTTCTAGGGAGAAAGGACATATAACTATTGGAAAGAAGGACAGATAATTATTATTATGCAGAGGATGTACCTAACAGGAAAATAAAAACATTACTTTGACAACTGTGTAGAATCAAGAGATTCAATTTAAGTGAATGATTACAATACTTATAGAGAACATATATGAAATTTCATATATAACAGCCATAACGGCTTCTATTGTGAATGGAAAAATAGTCCATTCAAAATATAATGGGATATACTCCATTCACAATAGTAAGAAAAATGAAAATGCCATAAATAAACCGTAACAAATATTTTAGACAAAACTTGAGAAGATATGGTAATAGAAATGACATAATGGGGATATGGTCTATTGTCTTTCTGAAACATGCAAAGTTTATTTCTTGGCCATCCCAGTCTCATGCTGCAAGTGGTAAATGATTATTTAACACAATTTTAAAAATCACCGTTACTTTTAGTCCATGCCTTGAGCAGAGAATTTTGGACATTAAAGTTTGGAGTTTTAGACTGTGTACCACTATCAAAAACAAGCAGCTCACCTCAAATCCCTTGATGGTCTCAGACTTACATCCTCTTCCATTCACCAGCCACCCAGGCTTCCAAATTTTCTGTTTAATGGGCTCTTCATTACAGGTGACCATAGAGAGCCTACGCATGTCATCACTGCCAGCTGCCAGAGAGTTCAAGCCCTTAATTGTACAAGGATTTTTTATGGCTGTCAGCACCAATAAGGCCAGGTCATAAATCCTGAATTTCACCAACTTCTTTGCTGGAAAGGCTCCTGGCTACAATTTTTTTTTCCAGCACTAATTTTCATATTAGTTTAGTCGTAAGCACAAAAGTCCAACTTAGAGCATCCAGTGTCAAAAATACATTATTGTAAGCAAAAGAAAGATGAGTTGATGAAGGCAGAAAGAAATTATTAAAGGATAGTGATACCTTACAGAACCTTTTGAGATGCCAGGAAAATAAGCTTGGAGGTTACACAGGCAGGGAGAATGTCTCAAATCAGAAGAGGACACATTCTTCTGCCGCTGCTGAGATTTAGGTGACACGTTTGATGGACACTGGACACTTATGCTACTGGAATTGGAGAGACCAGTTCCTGCTTATCCTGGGTTACCTATCAGTCCATAGAGTTATTCAAACAAGTCCATCACATCCTTTTATAGGCACCAGGGAGTATCCCGTTTCTTGATGCTGTTTCTAACACTCCTTGGTTGTGCACTTAGTTCCTGAATGCAACCTCTGTGTGGTCCTGCGTGGTGCAATGCCCTCCTCTCCCAGGCTGACTGTATGTGAGTAATAAACTGATATGGTTAGGCTCTGTGTACCCCTCAAATCTCATGTGGAATTGTAATTCCCAATTTTGGGGGAGGGACCTGGAGGGAGATGATTGGATCATGGGGGTGGATTTCCCCCTTGCTGTTCTTGTGATAGTGAGTGAGTTCTCATGAGATCTGGTTGTTTAAAAGTGTGTAACATTTCTCCCTTCCCCTTCCCTGTCTCTCCTGCTCTGCCATGGTAAGATGTGTTTGCTTCCCCTCCAACTTCCACCATGATCGTAAGTTTCCTGAGGCTCCCCAGCCATGCTTCCTGTACAGCCTGTGGAACTGAGTCAATTAAGCCTCTTTTCTTTATAAATTACCCAGTCTTGGGTAGTTCACTGACAATGTCATCTGTCCATTGTGTTGGGTGTTGTGTTTGACCATCCCCATAACCCTATGGTGAGAATTATTTCCTCATTAATAAAATGAAGAAGAGGCCAATAAAACACCTCTGTATAGTAAGATTTTGTTTTCAATGCCAAATCATAGTATAATCATTTATAAATTTTTTAAAAGTAATTAAACTGAGCATATGTAGAAGAACCCACAAAACTCGACAGAGAAGAGAACAATACAGATGTCTGTGATCAAGTTCGTATGTGTGGAGACAATGGCAACTTTCCCATGACTGCAACTTAGCCAGCAGCAGGTGCAAGAATAACAAGTGCAATATGTGATTCAATGTGGTCTGCAGCCTGTTTTAGAATGACCTGTGAACTAGGAATTATTTTTACTTATTTAAAGGGTTGTAAAAATGAGGAAGGAACAATATGCAACAGACACCAAATGTGGACTGCAAAACCTAATATACTATCTAACTCCTTAGAGAAAAAGTTTGCTGACCTCTAATATAAAGTAGTACAGGTTTGATTGTGTTAATTACCAATAGGTATACTTTTGAGTGATTATTTGATTTATTTATTTGCAGAGATAGGGTCTTGCTCTGTTGCCCAGGCTGGTCTCAAACTCCTGGCTTTAAGTGATCCTATGGCCTCAGCCTCCCAAAGTGCTGGGATTACAGGCATGAGCCCCCATATGCAACTTTAGTGATTAGTTTAAAGGTTCTGAAGCTGTCTTCATCCACTGCATCTTTTGTCACCCAATCATTTTTCATGGTACCCTAGGCCCAAAAAAATACCTTTAAGTACTACTTATTAAGTAGTTAGGTACAAAAGATAAAATAAATACTTATGTCCTAACAACTTAATAGCCATTTGAAAAGGATAAATCACATAAATTCAGAGAAAAATGTTATTTTTTAATGAAGTAAAAATGACAGTTACTCAACTTATTGAGCATGTGAATGTCGTAGGTCTGTATGATTTCCTAAAGCCCAGAGTGAGATTGGACTCTGTATTAGTCTGTTCTCATGTTGCTAATAAAGACATACCCAAGACTGGGTAATTTATAAAGGAAAGGAAGTTTAATTGACTCACAGTTCCACATGGCTCGAGAGGCCTCACAATCATGGCAGAAGGCAAAGGAGGAGCAAAGTCATATCTTACAAGGTGGCAGGCAAGAGAGCTTGTGTAGGGGAACTCCCCTTTATAAAACCATCAGCTCTCGTGAGACTTACTCACTATCATGAGAACAGCATGGGAAAGACCCACCCTTAGGATTCAATTACTTCCCACCACGTCTCTCCCATGACACATGGAAATTATGGGAGCTACAATTCAGGATTAGATTTGGGTGGGGACACAGACAAACCATATCAGACACCATCACCCTCACTTTCTGTTCTACAGTGATTAACACTTGCTTTTTAATATAGTAACTACTGAAAACCCATCTTTACAAAGATGATCTAGTGGTAAAATTCCAAGCAACTGCTACTAGTACTAGTAAGGGAGGAGACCACCCCTTGTATTGTCTTATGCCCAATTTCTGCCTCCAAAGAAAGAAGAAGTAAAAACTTAAAAGGCAGAAATAAAATCCATAGGCAGATAGCCCGGCACCACACCCTGGGCCTGGTTAAAGATTGACTCCTGACCTAACCAGTTTTGTTATCTACAGATTCCAGACATTGTATGGAAAAGCACTGTGAAAATCCCTGTCCTGTTCTGATTACCAGTGCATGCAGCCCCTAGTCATGTACCCCCTGCTTGCTCAGTTGATCACGACCCTTTCACGTGGACCCCCTTAGAGTTGTAAGCCCTTAAAAGGGACAGGAATTGCTCACTTGGGGAGCTTGGATTTTGGAGACGTGAGTCTGCTGATGCTCCCAGCTGAATAAAGCCCTTCCTTCTACAACTTGGTGTCTGATGGGTTTTATCTGCGGCTTGTCCTGCTACATTTCTGGGTTCCCTGACCAGGAAGCGAGGTGATTAACGGACGGATGATTGAGGCAGCCCCTTAGGCAGCTTAGGCCTGCCCTGTGGAGCATCCCTGCGGGGGACTCCAGCCAGCTTGAGTGACGTGAATCCTGAGAGTGCTCCTGGGTAGGCATTTGCCCTGGTGGAATGCCTCGTTAGAGCGGTGCACAGCAGGCCCCCGCGGAGGATCAACGCAGTGGCTGAATACCAGGAAGGAAGAGGCACTTGGAGTCTGGACATCTGAAACTTGGTAAGACTGGTCTTTGGAACTTGCCCACTCCATTTGAGTGGAAGCATGGCCTGATCACCCATGACGTGCCTGTACCGGCACTTTGGTTTTTGTTTTTGACTTGACTCGGATTGCTTGATACTTTGGTTTTGGTTTTGACCTGGCTTGGATTTCTTGATACTTTGATTTTGGTTTTGATTCTGGTTTGGTGTAAACCGCAAAAGTGTGTGTGCCCTTTTTACCCTCTCTTTGTTTTGTGGTATGAGTGTGTTGTTTTTTCTCGAGGAAGCATGGGTCAGGCACAAGGTAAGCCCACCCCACCAGGAACTATGCTGAAAACTTTCAAAAAAGGATTTAAGGGAGACTATGGAGTACTATGACACCAGGAAAACTTAAAACTTTGTGTAAGATAGACTGGCCAGCATTAGAGGTGGGTTGGCCATCAGAAGGAAGCCTGGACAGGTCCCTTGTTTCAAAGGTATGGCACAAGGTAACCTGGAAGCCAGGGCACCCAGACCAGTTCCTTTACATAGACACTTGGTTACAGCTGGTTTTAGACCCCCCACCCCACAGTGGTTGAGAGAACAGCAGCATAAGCAGCTGACAGAGGCAAGGAAAGACCAGCAGAGAAAGACACAGAGAGCAAAAGAGGCAAAGAGAGAGAGGAAGAGACAGAGAGACAAAGAGGGAGTCAAGGAGAGAGAGACGAAGAGAGAGAGAGAAAGAGACAGAGGCAACAGGAAAGTCAAAGAGAGAGAAAGTCAGAGAAAGAGAGAGATATGCAAGTAGTTAAGAAAAAAAACAACAACAGTGCACCCTATTCCTTTAAAAGCCAGGGTAAATTTAAAACCTATAGTTGATAATTAAAGGTATTCTCCATAACCCTATAACACTCCAATACCACTTTCTTGTCAGTGTAAACAAGGGTGTAGCCCGAAAGCACTGAGGTCACGACAACCTGTAGCCTTCCTATCAAAAATCCTTAACCTATCTGCGGATGTCCCAAATGCATTCAATCTGTAGCGGCAACTGCTTTGCTAACAGAAGAAAGTAGAAAAATAACTTTTAGAGAAAACCTCATTGTGAGCATACCTCAACAGTTCAGAAGTATCCTAAGGGAAAAAAAAAAAGCAAAAAGGTAGCTTACTAACTTAAAAATCTTAAAGCATGGGGCTATCCTGTTAAAAAAAAAAAAAAAGATGATTTAACATTAACCACTGAAAATTCCCTTAATCCAGCAGGTTTCCTAACAGGAGATCTAAATCTTAATTACCATACAAAGGTCTGATCAGACCTAGGAGGAACTCCCTTCAAGACAGGACTATAGATGGTTCTTCCTGGGTAATTGAAGGAAAAAAAAAAAAAAGCCATCTATACCAATTCTAAGTTAATTTGGACTAAACAAGGTCTAACTGATAGCAAAGGATAATTGAAATCCCAAACTTACAAGGTTTTCAACAAAAGTAAAGTTTGCTAAAAGTTAACAATGTAACATGTATTATAGTAACTTCTAATCTTGTGGCCTTAGACAGTCTAGTCCACAGACATAAAGGAAGTTTGCTTTGAAAAAGAATGGTTATCGTCGGAAAAAAAAATGGAAAAAAAGCAGGGGCAAGACTTACGTAAAAAGATTGTTATATGGTAAATTCTTGTCCTGAAATAAATTAACTGGTTGTTTAAAGAAAGAAATGTTGGTAATAAGTCAGAAAGTTAAGGCATGTCAAAGAATTGCCTGTAAAAGTTGTGAAAGAAAAAAAAGTTTTAAAAAAAGTGTGTTAGAAAAAGAATTTATGCAAGAAATGTTGTATAATTTAAAAGTAATTAGGCCTCCTGAATGTAAAACTATTGAAGAGAGTTTATGTGCAAGGTGTATAAGGAAAGTGAAATATACCTTTGGTAAAGGGATTATAAGGAGGCATAAGAATGTGGATTTTTACCTACATTAAAAGGTTAAAAAATTGTTTTAAAGGTTTAAGCAAGTTTTCAAACGTTAATTGTCCGTAAATTGTGTGTGTAAACATATTAGCTAAAGTTAAAGGGGTATCATCCAGTTTTTCTGTGAACTGGAGATTAAAGTAAAAACACAATGGGTTTTTCTTAAAGCACTAACCTGCTCTTCAACAAAGATTATAAAAGGTTAAAAAAAGGTCTATAAAAATCTTACCTTATGGTCTGACATTAAAAATAGAATAAATATGTCTACAAAGTTTTATTAAAATTAAGTTTAACTTTAATAACACACTAATATAAAGGTGAAATTTGGTTTATCTGGTATAAAAATCATACAAAAAGCATTATTAAATATAAAATGGTGTTTGGCTGTCTTTGGTCTAAAAACTAATATAAATAGGTGCTAAAGGAAATTTCTCAGTAAGAAGGCACCAAAGACTATAAAGTCCACTGTTGATGTCCTCACATTTAAAACAAAAGATGAATTTCTTAGAAATTATATACCTGGTTTATCTTCCACTTTCCTTTCCCTCAAAACTAAGTCTTTTAGCACAGGTACCACCCTTAGAATTTCTAGTAAACCAGCGCCAGCCTGAGGATCATGTTCTCATCAAAGGGTGGAAAGAAGAAAAACTTAAGCCAGCCTAGGAAGGACCCTACCTTGTGCTGCTAACCACTGAGACTGCTGTGTGTACAGTGAAAAGGGGATGGACTCCTCACACCCGAGTCAAAGCGCCACCCCCTCCAGAGTTGTGGGCCACAGTCCCAGGGAAAAAGCCTACCAAACTAAAGCTAAGAAAAATTTAACTCTTTCATCTATTCTATTACTCTTTCTTCTTTCATCGCTCTATTGCTCACCACCTAGTTATTAACATAACCAAGTCAATTTCGCCTCAAACTATTGCATTTAATGCTTGCCTTGTTATACCCTGTGGGGACTTGCCAAGTCAAAGACAGCTCTCTACTTCAGAAAAGTACCCCAGTCCCTCCTGACTCTCCTCAGACTGGGCATTAGTAAATTAGGACCATTTAATTCAGGGAAATTTTGATAAAGACTCCAATGTCAACCAGGAGGCTTGCCCCCCGATGTACAGCTTTTATGCCATAGTTGGTCCAACATTCTGTGGACCACTAAAGAGCAAGAATGGACTGCCCCAACCGGTTTTTGTAATTTCCTAAAATCATACATTGATTTTACTAGAGGATTATAGAAGTTAAAGACTTTAAACAAACTTTGGCAATTAAGACAGGATACCAAGATGCAAATGCCTAGTTGGAATGGATCAAATATTCCATCTGCACATTAAACAAAAGCAATTCTTATGCTTGTGTGCATGGCAGGCCAGAGGCCCAGGTTGTCCCCTTTCCACTAAGGTGGTCCTTCAGTCACCCAGGTGTGGGCTGCATGGTAGCTCTTTTCCAGGATTCTACAGACTGGAGTAATAAGTCGTGCCAAGCCCTCTCTGCTATATCCCGAAGTCTGGCACCCTGCGGGTCAGCCCCCGAGGGCCATCCAGCCTCCGTCTCCCAACACTAAGTTCACTTCATGTCTCTCACGACAGGGAGGAAACAGCGTTCCTTGGAGACCTGAAAGGATGCAGTGAGCTTAAGAATTTTCAAAAGCTTATCAGTCAGCCCTTGTTCATCCCCAAGTGGCTGTGTGGTGGTATGGTGGTGGACCTTTACTGGGCACTCTGCCGAATAACTGGAGTGGCACTTGTACTTTAGTCCAATTGGCTATCCCTTTCAACCTGGCATTTCATCAACCAGAGGGAGAAACAATAAGACATTGTAAAGCAAGAGTAGCCCCTTACGGGTCTTTCAACTCTCATATCTATCTAGATGCAATTGAAGTCCCACGGGGAATACCAGATCAATTTAAAGCTTGAAATCAAATAGCTGCAGGATATGAGTCAATATTTTGGTGGGTGACAGTTAATAAAAATGTAGATTGGATAAACTACATCTATTACAACCAACAGCAATGAGCTTTTCATGAGTTAAACTCCTGTCGGCCCCAGCCCTGGGGCTACCTGACCTGACAAAACCCTTTACACTCTATGTGTCAGAAAGAGAAAAAATGGCAGTCGGAGTTTTAACCTAGACTGTGGGGCCCTGGCCAAGGCCAGTGGCCTATCTCTCAAAACAACTAGACGTGGTTTCCAAAGGCTGGCCCCCATGTCTAAGGGCCCTGGCAGCAATGACCTTGTTAGCACAAGAAGCAGATAAACTAACCCTTGGGCAAAATCTGAATATACAAGACCCCCAAGCTGTGGTAACTTTGATAAATACCAAAGGACATCATTGGTTAACAAATGCTAGATTAACCAAGTACCAAAGCTTGCTATGTGAAAATCCCCACATAACCATTGAAGTTTGCAACACCGTAAACCCCACTACCTTGCTCCTGGTATCGGAGAGCCCAGTTGAACATAACTGTGTAGAGGTGTTGGACTCAATTTATTCCAGTAGGCCCAGTCTCTGAGACCATCCTTGAACATCAGTATACTGTGAGTGGTACGTGGATGGGAGCAGCTTCGCCAACCCCTGCAAAGTGACTCTGAAGAAGACAACAAGCCCTTCTCCAGTCACACCCAGAAGCTGACTGGTCCACGCACAGCTGAAGCATGAGAAAACTCATCGCAGGACTCATTTTCCTTAAAATTTGGACTTGTACAGTAAGGACTTCAACTGACCTTCCCCAGACTGAGGACTCTTCCCAGTGTATACATCAAGTCACTGAGGTAGGACAAAAGGTTGCTATGGTCCTATGATTTTATGGTTATTATAAGTGTACTGGAATTCTAGAAAGAACTTGTTTGTATAATGTTATTCTATACAAGGTATGTAGCCCAGGAAATGACCAACATGATGTGTGTTATGACCCATCTGAGCCTCCCATGACCACAGTTTTTGAAATAAGATTAAGGACTGAGGACTGGTGGGGGCTCATACATGATATGAGTAAAATGTTAGCCAAAACAGAAGAAAAAGGGGTGCCCAAACAAGTCACCTTGAAATTTGATGCCTGTGCTGTCATTAATAGTAATAAGTTAGGAATAAGATGTGGTTCTCTTAATTAGGAAAGAGGCTATATGGCAGAAAATAAGTATATTTGTCATGAATTAGGACTGTGTGGAAATGAACGTGGATACTGGTCTTGTGTCCCTTAGGCTACTTGGATAAAAAATGAAAAGGATCCTGTCCACCTTCAGAAAAGGAAAAGTGGCCCTTCCTGTACCAGTGGTCAGTGTAACCCCTTAGAACTAGTAATAACCAACCCCCTTAATCCTCGCTGGAAAAAAAAAGGGAGTGTGTAACCCTAGGAATCGATGGGGCTGGACTGGATCCTCAAGTAAATATCGTGGCTTGAGGAGAAGTTTATAAATGCTCTCCTGAGCCAGCATTTCAAATCTTCTATGATGAACTGAATGTGCCAGTACCAGAAATTCCACGAAAAACAAGAAATTTGTTTTTGCAATTAGCCGAGCATGTAGCCCAGTCTCTCAATGTCACTTCATCTTATGTATGTGGAGGAACTGTAATAGAAGATCAATGGCGATGGGAAGCCTGAGAATTAGTACCTACAGACCCAGTTCCTGAAGAATTCCTGGCTCAAAAGAATCATGCTGATAAATTTTGGGACCTAAAAGCCTCAATCATTAGACAATACTGTATAGCAAGAGTGGGGAAGGACTTCACCCTTCCTGTGGGAAGACTCAGCTGCCTTGGGCAAAAACTGTATAATAGTACTACAAGAACAGCCACCTAGTGGAGTTCAGACCACACTAAGAAAAATCCATTTAGTAAATTTCCAAAGTTGCAAACCATGTGGAACCACCCAGAGTCCCACCGGGACTGGACAGCCTCCACTGGATTATACTGGATATGTGGGCATAGAGCTTACACGAAATTACCCGACCAGTGGGCAGGTAATAGTGTTATTGGCATTATTAAACCATCTTTCTTCCTACTGCCCATAAAGACAGGTGAACTCCTGGGCTTCCCTGTCTATGCTTCCCATGGAAAAAAAAAAAAAGCATAGCTATAAGAAATTGGAAAAATAATGAATGGCCTCCCTGAGAGAATCATACAATGTTATGGGCCTACTACTTGGGCACAAGATGGCTCATGGGGATACTGGACCCCCATTTACATGCTCAACCGAATCATACAGTTACAATCTGTCTTGGAAATAATCACTAATAAGACCGGCAGAGCCTTGACTATACTGGCCTGGCAAGAAACTCAGATGAAAATGCTATCTATCAAAATAGATTGGCTCTCAACTACTTGCTAGCAGCTGAAGGAGGGCTCTATAGGAAATTTAACCTTACTAATTGCTGTCTACACATAGATGATCAAGGGCAAGTAGTTAGAAATATGACAAAACTGGCACATGTGCCCATGCAAGTGTGGCATGGATTTGATCCTGGGGCCATGTTTGGAAAATGGTTCCCAGCACTAAGAAGATTTAAAACTCTTATAATAGGAGTTATAATAGTAATAGAAACCTGCTTACTGCCCCTTGTTTGCTACCTGTACTTCTTCAAATGATAAAAAGCTTGTAAGCCCTTAAAAGGGACAGGAATTGCTCACTCGGGGAGCTCGGTTTTTGGAGGTGTGAGTCTGCCGATGCTCCCAGCTGAATAAAGCCCTTCCTTCTACAACTCGGCGTCTGAGGGGTTTTGTCTGCAGCTTATCCTGCTACACTAGTATAATATACCATGTTAGTCAGATTGCTAATATTATTGTGTTTGCCTGGAAAAAGTAAAATATCTTGCTTTACCCTGTGAGTTGCTATGTTAATGGGTACACAATATAAAATAATGTAAAGCAAGATACCAATAGCATAAAATGTGTGTGCAGGAGAGGGGAGTAAAACTGTAGAATTTTTTATGTTATTAAAATTAAGTTGTTATTAGCTCAAAATAGACCTTTGTAACTATAGAATGTTTTATATAAGCCTCATGGTAACTACAAAGAAAATACCTCTAGTAGATACATAGAAAATAAAGAATAAAGGATCAAAGCTTACCATCGCAAAAAATTAACAAATCACAAAGAAAGACAGCAAGGTTGGAAGAAAGAAAAATGAAAATTGAGTATAGTATATATCTTTAAGTATTTTCCATTTCATTCATGTTTTCCTATTTATGTGCCTACAGTGCAAAATTGTATTCTACATATCTTTTTCTCAATTTTTGTGGTTATTTTCCATCTTTTCAATCTTTATTTGTGCAGCTTGCCTTTTTTCTTGATAAGATTTAGATGATTATTTTGTTACAGAATTATTTTTCATTTTTATTAATTTTATTTTCTCTTTTCTGGTATATTTCTGCCTTTAACAGTTTCTCCTTTCATTTTCCTTCAGTTGATTTTGTTTTTTCTTTCGTACTTTTGGATTTGTAAGTTTAATTCATTTATTTATTTATTTTTAGTAAGGCTGTAAATTTTTCTCTGAGCTGTACTTTAACTGTAGTCCATATACAAGGGTGACTAGATCACTATTTGGGGGTACTGTGAAATTTTTGCTTTATTTCATCACTAACTCACAGACTATTTAAGATAGAGTCATTTTTATTTCCAAAAGACAGGAAGTCTTTGTTTTCTGGTGTTCTTGGTAGTTTCTAGCTTATTGATAGAATCTTTTTGAAGATGTTTTGCTATACCTGTTAGAAGCAGCTGAAACAGTTTGTGGGAAACTCATTGAGAATATTACTGATTGCCAGTAATATTTTGGCATTAATTTCAGGGTCTGACTCATTCTCACTCAGACTTTGTCATAAAAATAAAATGTGTGATGCTTAGGACTTTTAAAAAAAATGTGAAATCAAATAGGGATTACTAAATTTAGTAATACAGGTTTTCCTTCTGGAGTGGTTCTAAAATTAATTCCAAAATAATTCCAAGACATGATCTAGGGCAATGGTGGAATATCTTTAGAATAATTTAAAAGAGAGATAACCTCATATGGTGGATACTTTGAAGTAAAAAACATTCACATGGATTTTCAAATGCTGCATTGTTTGAAAACATTCTCATTTGGTCAATGCAGTCTTATTCAAAATATACTAAATTTGAAGTCAGCTACTTGAGTTAATATCCTGCCTATATAACTCATTAATTGTGTTATATTGAGCAAGTTCCAGAACTTCACTGATTCAATATTGTCATAGTTAAACATAACAGTAACAAAGACTTTCTTAAATGCATGATTTGAGGATTATAAATATTATTCATTTAAAGCACAAAGCTCAGTGCTGGCCATAATGAAGACATCCTGCAAATGGTAGTTATTCCTATACATACTGATATGGTTTGGATGTATACCCACCAAAATCTCATCTTGAAATCCCATGTGTTGTGGGAGGGACCTGGTGGGAGGTAATTGAATCTTGGGGGGCAGGTCTTTCCTGTGCTGTTCTCCTGCTAGTGAATAAGTCTCATGAGATCTGATGGTTTTAAAAATGAGAGTTTCCCTACAAAACTCTCTTTGCCTGTCGCCATCTGTGTAAGATGTGACTTGCTCCTTCTTGCCTTCTGCCATGATTGTGAGGCTTCCTCAGCCATGTGGAATTGTGAGTACTCCCTTAAACCACTTTCTTTTGTAAATTGCCCAGTCTTGGTTATGTCTTGATCAGCAGCATGAAAATGGACTAATATACATATTGATATCAAAACCACCAAAGTAGGAGCAAAAGTATAACGATCTGGTCCCACTCATACTATATTGTACTACTTTCAATTTTGTGAATCAGTAGATTGTAAACTTTTTTAAGGAATAGAGTTTATACATCTTCCAAAGAACCCAGATATATGATGAATATGAAATTGTTATTCAATAAACTTTATGAATTTTTGCATTCCTATTGAGTACTTTAGATTGCTCACATAAACATTAAACTAAAAAAGCAATCTGAGAGTGCTTATATTTCTCTTATTTTGGTGTTTCACAAAAATATTTGATCACTAGGTGGCAGCAATACTTAGGGAAGGAGCCTGAAGATCTGACATTCGCCTGCAAAAAGTTGGCTCTTCTGCATAATCACAGCCAGCCTGTCAGCCTTCCAGTTGCTGTGATGGACCTGAGTCACTTCCCGTCACAAAGAGCATTTCCCAGCTGATGCTAAGGACCCAAGGCCATAGTATCTGTCTTTACCACCTCGACAGAATGGTTAGCGTGTCATTTGGGGATTTCAAATATTTTTAGTAAAAAATATTACTGAATAAACAGTGGTATTTCAAAAGTGCTGCCCATTGATCTTAGGAGTGCTTCTATTTCAACTCCAATAAGCTTGTCCTCTGTTTCTGTAGCTACATCATAAGCTGTTTCTATAGTCGTTTCTGTAGTTACATCATGAGCCTCTGTGAGGATATTTATTTTGACCTTTCAACATTTTTTACTTACACATTCTCAGCATTCTCCAAATTTAGTTATAATGGTCTATGGAAGATAATTGTTTTAACCAGTCATAACACAGAGTATAGAACTAATGGAGATTTAATTTTTTTAATTTTAGATTAATTCACAGAGTAGGTGCAAAGATAGCGCAAAGAATTCCCACATACTTTTCTGGTAAGGATATTTTACCTCTCTGTAATCCTGGTGGCTAGCTGTGTGCCTCATACTATTGAATGAATGATTTAATAACAGTGGCCCTATAAAATATTGTACCTGTTAATGGATGATGAAGAATGATGTTTCAGTCAGGTTGGGCTGCTACAACCAAATGTCATAAACTAGATGGCTTAGCAACAAAAGAAACTTATTTTTCATGGTTCTGGAGGCTGAAAGTCCAATATTATGGTGCCAGCATGGCTGGGTTTTGGTGACAGCTCTCTTCCAGGTTGTAAACAGCTGACATCTCTTTGTGTCTGCATATAGCAGAAAAGAAGTGAACTAGCTTTCTGGCCTCTTCTTATAAGGGCACTAATCCCATTCATGGAAGCTCTACCCTCATGATCTATTACCTCCCAAAAGCCCCACCTCTAAATTCCATCACATTGCGAATTAGATTTCAAGGAATTAATTGGTTTTAAGGACATGCCATGGTCCAGATGAAGCTTAGAAACCAGTCACTATCCAAAGAAACATAAATTTGAAAGTCATTTTCATGTGCTTCTCTTTTTATCATTTCAAAACCTCTTTCACATCTGCCTATTTGGATTTTATCCCAATTTTCAACCATTTTTACACATTTACTATTTACTGCAATCTTTACTGTGATCTTAGGTGAAACAGACATTATTCTGTTGATTTTACAGACAATTGAGGTGACAGAGAGGTTAAGTAACTACATGAGAATTAAAAAGTGTAGAAATTTAAATAGTTTGACTTCAATTTACTGTTATTTCTTCTTTGCCTCATTCTTCTTACCTCAATAGAAATATAATGAGTGCTCTACTGAAAACAAATTTTAATCAGAGGTAAGAATGAGTTAAGCACTAAGGCTTTGAGCAGCATTTAATCTGAAAGCAAGAACCTTAAATACAATCCTCCTACTTTTTGAGTAGAATGGCTCCAGCTGTCTTGGCAGGGTAACCCCTTGTCAATAACCTTTCAGAGTTTAGAGATTTAAAGAATTTATTTTCACCTGACATGCATGGCATACCTGAAACCACCTTTGCAAAAATTATAACAGTGAGAAAATTATGGCAGTGAAAGGGATTTGACCCAACTGACTCCATTTTACTTCTAACCTCCAAGCTGCACTTGTTCATTCCGAAGCATAGGCTAAATTAACTTTGGGAGGAACTTAGTTTATAGCTTAACTTTGAAACAAAGATAATAACAGCCCTTTCCAGAAACAAGCCCCCTTCTAGCCTGGGGACCAGACTGCCTTGTAAAACTAACATATTATCCACAAGATTAGAAATTATGATTTAGGAGTTATGAAGCTAGAGGCCACAGGATTCCAAACGTTTCCAGTTGCTCCTAGGGATAGCATCACAATAGTAAATCCTAAGATTGATGCTTGAGATGTTTTTTAGACCTTTAGTTCTGATGCAACAGCTGGCGCCAACCAGATCAGTAATCTGGCTCAACCAGTTGTGCAATCCCACCCAGGAATAGAAGGCGGCAAGAAAAACCCATTTGACCCCATATGATTTCATCTCTGACCCAACCCATCAGCACTCCTCCACTCCCTGGCCCCTCATCAAACTATCCTTAAAAAGCCCCCATCTCCAAATTTTCTGAGAGACTGATTTGAAAAATAAAACTCCAGTCTCCCATTCAGCTAGCTCTGTGTGAATTAAGCTTTTTCTCTACTGAAATCCCCCTGTCTTGATAAACCAGCTCTATCTGGGCAGCAAGCAAGAAGACCTCATTGTGTGATTACATACTTCTTGTAATAGTTAGGGCTCCTTTGGTCTCAAATATCAGAAATTCCAGACCACTCTTTCACATTAATGAAATCATATCAGTTTCTAACTTAAAGTCCAAATATGGGCCTAACTTCAGGAGAGACTCAACTCAGATATCCAGACGATGTTACTCAGGACCTGTCCTCACTCTCTCTTTATCTTGCCTTCTGCAGTGTTGACATCTCTGTCAATGTCCACCCCTCCTTACTCCAGCCCACCCCACTTACCCCAATATAGCACTAAGCTCTCAATTCATGGTAGCAAAATGGCTGCAGTGGCTCCAGGTGTTAACTTCAGCCTACATTATTTAAGAGTACAGAGAGGTTTTCTTCCGGTAGATCCCAAGCGAATGCTGAGATGTGTCCTTTCTTTGGCCTGAATTAGATATCATACAAACCTTACAGAACAGAAGGCAGGATCCGCTGGTTGGCTATAAGCCAACCAGGGGCCATTTCTGCAGCTGGGAGGGGGTGGTCCTTCCCAAGCCTCCTGCTGGATAATGATGGCAGGGTGGATTCTCCACAATCTTTTGGCAGAAGAATAGCAAAACGAATTCTGGGGAACAATTGGCAAATTATACCTCCTTCTCTGTGCCACTGTGGCTCAACCTAATACTTTGTCAACTATTACTCCTCATATTTACTCATAATTTATCTCCTCTCTGAATTAGGAGATTTTGAGTAAGATTTATAATAATTGACTTCTTTTGTAGTATCAAGACCTTTTATCAGGAATCATATCTGCTATGGCTCCCAGATGCAACAGTTCTTAACTAGGTGATTTAGTTGCATTACAAATTCTCTGAGTCAAAGTTTCTTCAATAACAAAAATAATGAGTCCTAAACTACTAAATTCTTGAGGGCCTGAGATAGCCAAGGTAAATTACCTAGCAGAGAAATAATTCTCTTTTCTCTCATGAGCTACCTAAACAGGCAGCTCAGGTAGGTATGGCCCAACCAGACACCAGTCCCTCACCTACCTGAATTCTAATAGGATTTGGTGCTAAAATGCGTCTTCCAGTAAACACGCTGTGCAGCTCAGCCAGGTGTGCTCAATAACTTAACCTGATACAGTTATATTAGGGTTATGGCTTTTTCCACAGGAACATCAGGTAACTGCAGGAATGAAACCACCACCTACCATCTCTCCCCCAGATAGACCAGGAAGAAGGATGGCTTTTTGCTAAGAATTCACTTGGGTGTTTACAAATGATCATTTCAATAGTTTCAATGTGCCTTTATGTAACTAAGAGAATGTACATTAAGATACTGATTGCCCTATATTGGGTTTATTTCTTGGTACCTTCAAGTCTGAGGGATTGGTTTTCTGAAAACGAGGAAATAAAACCAAAATAACTAAAACTTCTATTCATAGTAAAGTTTTAACTCTAGAGCAGTAGTTATGAACTGGGGAGAATTCTTCTCTTTAGGTGATATTTGGCAATGTCTGGAGCCATTTTTGGTGGTCACAAAAGCACAGGGGTAGTCATACTGACACCTAGTGGCTGGAGGCCAGAGGAGCTGCTGAATATTCTACCATGCACAGGGCGTCCCCTGACAATGAAGAATTATCTCTCAGCTCAAGAACATCATGGCAGATTATGGGACAGAAAAACATACTTATTTTCATTCTTAGGGCTCTACATTCTATAATATGTGAGATTTGGTATTTGTCCTTCTGGAAAGATGTGTGTGTGTGTGTGTGTGTGTTGGGGGGGGTGGTTACTTGTGATTAGTTACTTGTTGGAGAATAAAGAGTATAAGTCGCTGGAGAAGATTTTGATTTAAATTTGAAATGTCACTGGCTTCCCTAAGCCCGTTTATAGAAGAAGTTAGAGATCCAGACCAATGTTTTCCTCCTGATTTGCCAAATATATGATATTTTGTAAATTATACATGTGTATTTCCAAATATAATTCCGACTGGGAAAAATCCACTTCATGAGGGAGGAATGTGCATTGTGGGTGTGATGGTGAAGCCCAAAAGGCAGAAAGAGAGTCACATGGCAGAATTTAGAAGGAAGGGTCAATTTCACAAAGAAGCACAAAGGTAAGGACTCTGGGCAGGGTGACCACACATGCCAAGTGCCCATGAGAGTTCTAAGTTATACCCCTTGTTCAGATAGCTACTCAAAGTGCCCTCTTTCATCCCAACCATGGAGCAAGCTTAGGCACTGGGGTGAATACATGTGTAGCGTACTTAGGTAAGGATTCTATTTCTTGAGTTTCTTGTCATAAGAATAAAACTACAGTTTTAAGTACTTGCCCTCCTAGGTTGTTATTCTTATTTTCCTTAAGCCTTCAATAAAATCTGATATACTTACAAATTTGTCAATGGAGAATAAAGAAACAAGCCTGGCTGTCTTACCTTCATTGATAAGTAGCAGCCGGTTGCAGAGTTTAATGACAAGAGGCAAAGCTGGGAGAATAGAGCCACAGGTAGGAGCTTGGTGGGCAAATAGGATTCTTTTGAGTTAAGTTCTTTTGATTGGGGACTTAAAAAGATGATTTAGTTATAAAAATTTCTTTCTACCTTAAGCTCACTTTCTGTGCACTTTTTGGCTCTGTTTATGTCTTATTTACTTATTTGTAGTCTTCATTCCCTGAAAAACTCCAATTTATCCCTGCCTGAATTTTGGATGCTGTGCTTCTTCCTTTAGGTGAGATGACTTTTTAGTTCTTGTGTGTCTACTTGGCATTTTATTTGCTCTTCATATTGTTCTTGACTTTAGTTTTGTTTCTTGGCCTAATTTTCTAAGTTATGCATCTAGTTACTGCTCATTCTCCTCCTTGGGTCATAGGAAAAAATAAAAGCAGAGTCCTATCTGTGTTTGTGTGGTTGATATAAAAGAGAAAATGATAATTGTATTTCTAGATGGGTCCAAGATCTGAGAATGCATCTGCCAGGAAAATACATTTTGATGGAGGTCCACCAGGCATAAGCAGATGGAAAACCAAAAAATGAATTTATGTCCAAAGAACAAATAGAGGGTGAAGTAGCTTTTGAAGCAGGATGTTCTCACACCTGGCTTGTCACTGGATTTTCTGTAGAGGTTTATAAAATATGGATGCCATGGCCCCATCATGGACCTACTCAAATGAAAATCATCCAGACTGGAATCTGAAAACCTGTATTTTTGAAGAGTTCTAGATGATGGTGATGACCAATCAGGTTTGAGAAGCTGGCCTCTGGGGATTTCTGGCGAATAGCTGGTTTGCAGGCATGGCTACACTATGGTTCCTGCCACCTTTGAGGATAGGCTTATAGACCCTGAGAGATTCAAGATGCATTTTTGACTCATGAGTTTTGCTTAGGCCAAGCCTAATTTGTATTCATATACCCTCCTGCACTCCAGCCTGTTACTATTGCTTCTGTTCCTGACTTTATTAGAGTCCTGACTTAATATACAGACCCTATCAATTTGGACTGGATCTTTATTTCCCTTGGCTTATTCTAGTGGTACAAAAAGAGATTAATCATTTAAATTTGACACAATTGTATATATATTATGTAAAGATATATAGTATGTAAATATATATGGTATGTAAATATATATATATATATATATATTTTTTTTTTTAAGTAAAATCTGTGCCACAAGGAAGGAGTGGTTTCCAAGTCTGGGAGGCTTCTAAGTATTGGCATGTCAGTTTTTGTTACTCAGCTGTTTCTCCTGAGTGGTTTGGCTCATTTCATTATTTGTTGCTAAAGAGTTTTAAACTGCATGACATATGTAGAATGATTTTCCAAAAATTGGCCAATTTTACACAATGTGTGGGACCTCAGTTTAAAAAGGATCTTGTCCCCAATCCATGCATGGTATGTCTCTTAGTCTCCCATTCTTGGCTTTTTATAAAAATTTAAACATTCTTATTTGTTTATCTCATTTTCCAAGAATATTTTTCTGTTGTTAAAAACACCTTCCTGTTATTAGAAACATCAATGATTATAGCAATAGTATAGTCTTCCCACAGTTCCTTCTGATTTAGGTAAATGTAGTATTCCTTGGGGGCCCTGCTATATACTAAGTGTAATGTGTACATGTATTTAAATACATAAACACAAAGTCTCATTGCCAACTCTATCCTGCAGACTCTGTCTGGCTGAGCGATGGATGAAAGGAGTATGCAGACACAGGTATTTTGCGTGAGCATGGCTAGGGGACTGCTCAGCTTAGAGACACTGAAGAGAAAGTGCAGCTTTGATAAGCTGGAGTGGCTTATGTTTATTCGGTGCAGATTTAATGACAAAGGCCTGGAGCCAACACAACCTGTGGATAATTAATATTGTTATCCCCCCACTTACAGTGAGCAGTCAGGCATGTGGATGATCAAAGTTCAGTTTCCAGACAACATAAGTAAATAAACTCCTTTACATTCCCTTGCACCTACTTCTTGCCCTCTGCCTCAGGGCAGGGGAATTAGCTGCTTTGAGCTTTTATTCTCTCCCCAAGCTTTGCAAAACCTCCCGGCCTTCCAAGAAGGTTTGCGTCTTACCCTATAACGTTTCCCACCACCTTGACTGATCTCCTACATCTCATAATTTTAAAAGTTAAATATAAAAGCTAATCTCAAACCTGGTGAAAAGGAGGCTTGGAGTGTGTATCATTAAGTAGATTCTGAGATGGCACTGATACATTAGTTATATGAATTAATGTGTAAAAATATAAGCTTACTCAAAACATCTCAGGATCATATCTTTGGAATTTGGTATACAAATATATCTATATGAGGTAACAATGAAACTCCAAGGGTTTCAATAGTATTCTATGCCTGGTGTAGTATTCAGATATAACTGGTATCTAGCAAATTTGTTATATCATGACCTTGCTCCGGTATCATCCTTACATGCTCATTATCCACGTGACAAGAATTAAAAGTATTTAGCTCAATATTTTCAGCAACTTTCACAATCTGCTGTACTCACTCTTTCAAGCCTCATTTTTCTCCAGCCTGCTCTATGAACCCTGTGCTTCATCTGAACCGACACAATTTTCTCATTCCCAAGGAAAATACGTTGCTCACGATTCTCCACCCTTCAGAAAGGGGAACCAAATTCTGCTTCATGTTTCTGAGTCCTACTTATAATCGAACACCCAGTATCTTAGTCTGTTTCGTGTTGCTGTAACAGAATACCACAAGTTGGGTAATTTATGGAGAGAAATAATTTAGGGAGAACAGAGCTGGGGGGGAGGTGTAATTTATGGAGAATGGAGGCTGGGAGGTCCAAGGTTGAGGTGCCCACATCTGGCGAGGGCCTCCCCATGGCAGAAGGTGAAAGGGAAAGAGAGTGCCTGTGAGAGATACCAAGAGAATAGAGAAGAGGGCCAAACTCATTTGCATCAGAAACCTACTCTCACGATAAATAACCCACTCCTATGATAACTAACAAACTCCCATGGTGACTAAACCTCTCCCATGACAAAGCATTAACCCATTCATGAGGGCTCTGCCCTCATGACCTAATCACTGCTTATAGGTCCCACCTGTCAACATTTGCATTGGGGATTAAGTTTTTCACACATGAACTTTGGGAGACATTTGGGGAATTTGGGGAACATTCAAATCATAGCACCCAGTTTACATTGCACCTGAACCCAAAAGCCTTTCTCAAGCCCCTAAACCAAATGTTATTTTCCAGAATTTCATTAGAATTGTAGGCCCATTTCATTTTCTTGGGTCTTGACATACACTGCCTGCATTACCACACACCTTTTAAAAAAAAAAAAAAAATTGTTTACATCTTGTTATTTCAGCTCTCTTGAAAATAACTAAGCATAGAAACTTGGATGTTTGCCTCTTTTGTATTCTCTCATAGAACACAACCGGTGCCTTTCACACTACGCTCAAATATGTATTTAACTGATTGTACACCCAAGAGAAGTAGAAATAATGTAGCTTTGGATTTCTAACTGCTTATTTATAACAGCAATTTTTTTAATTTCTGAAGAAAACCATGTTGATTTTTATTTCAATTTTCTTTTTTTAATAATATCTTTGGATAACATCTGAGTTTTTTAAATTGATTTTAATAACCCTTTATTTTAAATGTTCAAGCATAATTTTTAAAGATGTTAAATAGTAATTTGGGCTGAAAAATTAGGCTTTATTGATTGGGTCAGTTCCTATACTGAACTTAGGAAGAAAAAAATGAATAGTTTTCCTAGAGCTTCTTGTTAAAAGTACAATAAACACTCCCAGAATTGTGAAGAAGTATAGCACAGTTGTTTGTTTGCCCAGGAGCCAAAAAATTAAAGGAACATATGTTTGGTAAGTTAGTGTGATGTCAGATAATGGGTTTAAATGATCATAGGAACATCTTTGCTGAATTTTCCAGAATTCAGAGGTTCCCAGATGAATGAGACTGGGATCAAGGGACTAAGGGAGTGAGCAGAGCCTGTAATTGTGGTCATTTATTCTATGTTGCTTTACGCTTATCATAATTGACTCTTCTGTAACAAACAGACATCTGCTATGTAATATTCCCTTACCTACTTGGAAAGTAAAAACACCTTTCTAGGATTGTTCTAGTATACTAGAACCAATCACCCCAGTACATTCTGCCTTCAGAGTCAATTAGTACCATAAAGACATTACATATATCTCTAACCTAACACTCCGTCAATTACCAAGGTGATATTTTCTAACTGTTTTTAACTTACCTACATAACCTGAGAGAATCAGATAGACGTACAGGGATCTGGCTTTCCCATTCAGAGTCATCAGGAAATAATTCAGCATTTATTTGTGTCACTCTAAGAATTCTACTCTCAAAAATAGAAAAAAAAAAAAAGCATGGTTTAAATAAAAAATGTAATACAAACTTATCAAAGATAATTTGAAAGCAAAAAAAGTAATTAAAAAAAGGAAAGAAACATCTTATTCCCATCCATATTTAAGGGCCACTATTCATGTTTTGTTGTAATTTCAGTTTTTCTTAGAATATATAACTTTTTTATTCAGAATTGAGATTATACAATGCTAATTTATAACTTGCTTTTAAATTTAGTAACACATTATGAATAGCACATCATGTTATACATTACATGATATTCTATAATGTCATTTAAATATTTACATAGTATTCCATTATCTCACTACTGCTCATTTTAAATAACATTTTAATAACTATTCTTCCATTTATAACTATTACAAACACTTCTGCCATATCTTTATTCCCATTTTTCTGCATTCATATTAACTTCCTATTATATTGTATCAGATAAATAAGTTCTCTATTCTCCTTTTCCTTTAATGCATATACTTTCCCTCTGAGTTCTAAAAAAAAAAATTTGTCAACCTTGCTTTCTAATTCCCTCTAGTATCCAATCTAATGCATCCTTCCTTCAGTGCACTTCAAGAGATATTATATTTTTCATCTCTAGAAATTTCCTTGAGATTTTCTTTTCTCCCAGAAAATTATGGTCTAATTTTAGGATGTAATAGTTGCTCAGATAACCCAATGGACAAAAATTAAATATTTGCTAACATTTTCTTCTCTGTCTTACAGCATATCTGTTTCATTGAGGGCTATTTGTTGATGCCGCAATTCAGCTTCGTTCTTTAAGTACCTTTAAGTATTTTCACAAGTAATTCATAAATAGGTGAGTTCATTCAGATTAATAAGAGGAAGAAAAATTATTACTAAATGTTAATTATTCAGTAAATTTTGTAAAGTGTTTCATTAATATGGCTTACAAATACAATATTAGAAATAGTTTTCAATAGGCAAAACTTCTTACAGAAGAAAGCAAGAAGTTGATTTTATTTTGTCAGAACCTTCTTCCAGTTTCAAATCTGTCCTGTTTTAATCTCAAGACATTCAGTTGCTTTTAAAAAATTATAACTTTGGGTACAGATTTTTAAAACCTCTATTAATGGCTAATTTTTCATTAGCTACCAATTTCTTGAGGTTCTTTTTTTTTTTGTGGGGATAGGGGTCAGGGATGTGTGTGTGTGAGGGTGTATGTGTGTGTGTTTCCTAGGGAGTGGGAAGGAAAAAGGGGCAGGAGCAAAGGGAGTGAGTTGTTAGGAGAAGCTCTGGTAAACAGTCTCAACAAGAGACATAGCGTTTATATTGACATCATCAGGAATGGCAGCATTTAAAATGAAGTCAATGAGGAGAACAAGAAGTGACTTGGCAAGCAATTATAAGAAACAATTAACCAAGTTATTCAATGTAATACAAACTTATTACAGATAATTTGAAAGCAAAACATTAGAAAAAAGAAAAAACATCGTTCTTATTCCTATCCATTCATACTTTGTTATAATTCCAGTTTTCTTAGAATATACAACATAAACTTTTTTATGCAGAATTGAGAGAGATTACACAATGCTAATATATAATTTGCTTTTAAATTTAGTAACACATTATGAATACTATAACCCACCAAATTATAACCCTTTGGGGGAAGGCAGATTTGATGCATGTAAATAAAGAAGCCTGTTACACTGGGGCATTGGTTGGTAGTGATAGTTTATGGCCTACCAACAACTAAATGTCTCATCCAGTTTTATTAAAACTCATTTAAAAAACTTCTATTACTGCCATATCTTATGTATTACTACCCAAATAAGATGTACAGAAAGTTTTTTTCAATTTTTGGAAAAACAGGATACATGTTATTTTGTCAGCAGCTGAAAGAACCACCAAATAAAAGTTATTATATTGACCTGTTCTGAGTCATGTATTCATTTATTCATTCATTCAGTGATTAGTTACTCAATTCACTAAAAGAGTAGACACTATGTTAAATAAAACTTTAAAGGATTAGAATAATCCACTAAGACATTTTGTTCAATTACAGTACTGGCAATATATTATAAATTGAAGTCTAAAAAATGTTCACCAAAGTGCCTGAAAATGGCTTTTTCTTCCTATCCGAGCCAATAATTTGTACTTAGAACCAAAATACTAGGTCCAAGTTACCACAGATTAGAGTTGGATATGAGAAAATGGTTTATAGAAATCAGTTGAGATTTGTTTCTCTTCACTTTCTGTAAAGGTTCTACATAAATCTGAAATGGTTTCACTTGTGTCTTTTATGATGATCAGGTTTCTCTTTAACGTTACTAAGTCCACTTTAGATTGTTCATTATAGATTCCAGATAAATATTTATTGTTAAGGTAACTGAATTGTAACATTAGATCTTGATATTGTAGACTTGGACACTGTCAGAGAAGCCTATACTTGAACCTTCCTAAATCCTCCTCAAAGTGTTGGTAAACTTTTCCTGTAAGACAACTTATTCTTAATGCAATTCAAACCAGATTTTCTTACATTTTGGTTTTCAATTTTCCAGTGGGTGGCTTTCTCAGACAAGCTTAATGAATAAGCTTTTGCTGTATTTCAACATTTATCAAAAATGAGTCACTGCCTATTATAAAATTATTTGACAATACTCAGGGAAAGAGTTACAATGATGAAACAAGAAAATGGGAACAATTTACTCAAGGAGAAGGGATGATTTACAAAAAGAAGTGAAGAAGCAGAGAAGACAATCATCTAAATGGAAAATTCTTCCTAACCGAGGTATTTTAACCAAGTGGACTTATGAATTGAAAAGCTGAGATCTGTGATCTTCAAGCCTGGCTGAGTCTTAGAATCACTTGGGGGAGTTTTTAACAAACACCAAATTCTGGGTTTCTCCCCTGGGTTATACGATTTAATTTGCTTGGAGTGACGTCTGAGCATTGGTGTTTATTAATAGCTCTTCAGGTGACACCAATGGACAGAGTTGAGACCACTAGCCTTGATCATTGTCTCAACTGCCCATATGAAATATACAGGTAATGTAATCAGAAGTGCATTTTATTTGTATTTCTACAGAAAGTGTGGATTAGTTGATCTTTAATTTCTTTCAAGTTCCAGAAACATTGCAGTTAGAGGTTAAACACACACAGGCACGATAAAACATCAAGCTGTCAGATCTTTAAAGCAAAAGATAGGGTTTGGTTGTTTACACGGTCTTAAAATGCCATTGTTCAAAATCTTCAAGTGGTAACATTGTTGCAGTAATAATCACTGATCTTTAATAAAAATAAAATTGTGTAGTTTAAACGTTAGCCAAAACTCTTAACTTTAGGAATATAGTTAGATATTGGCAAATTCTTTGGAAGTAGCTGTCCAGTATTTTATTTCATTCCTCTTGAAGGTGAAAGTGATAACACATGAAGAGTGATGTAGGAACGTAGGGTGATGTGCAGCCCTTATCAGTATTTTCCTCCATGCTGAGAAAGCTGCTACAGTTTGAAGTAGTTGGGCCAGGTGTGGTTGATGAGTCCTCGGAAATATGTATATAAGCTCCACAACTGAGGAATAAAAAAATTGATGTGTGAGAATAGGGCTGCATGAGTCAACACAATAAGGAAGGAGGCGGGGTCTCACTCCTCAAAAATAGCAAATCTTTCTTTGACTAAGTCTTGATTACTTATTTTTATTAGTTATAGTATTAATACACTTACAGGGAATAGTTGGAAGTCATCTCCAAACAAGAATGGAACATTAGGTAGCAGAGTCCAAGCAGAAGCACTACTTCCACCAACATATCTGAAACCACGGTGCAGACATAGCCCCAGTTCTTTCTGTGTTGCCTTCTACTTCCCAACTGTTAACATGACTGGACTTCACAATATCCTACTCCCAAATCGTACTGACACTTGAGGTTGTAGTCCATTCTTCCTTCTCTATTTCCATTCAATTGGAATCTCAACCATTGTCAAGGGGCCTAACAAATATCCCATTAAAATTTTGGCTCATCTGATTCATACTTAATTAATGTTTGTTAACTTCAGTTCCTTTGTTGATGAAAGAGGAATATTACGTGTCCTATAGTTTTTATTATTATACTTTATTATACTTTTAGTATACTATATTATACTTTGAGTTCTGGGATACATGTACAGAATGTGCAGCTTTGTTACATAGGTATACTCATGCCATGGTGGGTTGCTGCACCCATCAACCCATCATCTACGTTAGGTATTTCTCCTAATGCTATCCCTCCCCTAGCCCCCCACCCCCCAACAGGCCCCGGTGTGTGATGTTCGTCTCCCTGTGTCCATGTGTTCTCACTGATCAACTCCCACTTATGAGTGAGAACATGCAGTGTTTGGTTTTCTGTTCCAGTGTTAGTTTGCTGAGAATGATAGTTTCCAGCTTCATCCACATCCTACAAAGGACATGAACTCATCCGTTTTTATGGCTGCATAGTATTCCATGGTGTTTATGTGCCACATTTTCTTTATCTAGTTTATTATTGATGGGCATTTCGGTTGGTTCCAAGTCTTTGCTATTGTGAACAGTGCCGCAGTAAACATATGTGTACATTCTCTTTATAGTAGAATGATTTATAATCCTTTGGGTATATACCCAGTAATGGGATGGCTGGGTCAAATGGTATTTCTAGTTCTAGATCCTTGAGGAATGGCCACACTGTCTTCCACAATGGTTGAACTAATTTATACTCCCACCAGCAGTGTAAAAGTGTTCCTATTTCTCCACATCCTCTCCAGCATCTGTTGTTTCCCAGCTTTTTAATGATCGCCATTCTAACTGGTGTGAGATGGTATCTCATTGTGGTATCTCAGTGATGATGAGCTTTTTTTCCACATGTTTTTCTGGCTGCATCAATGTCGTCATTTGAGAAGTGTGTTCATATCCTTTGCCCACTTTTTGATGGGGTTGTTTTGGGCGAAGGATATGTCCTATAGTTTTTACTAGAACAAAAATTTGATTATTTTATGGGAAAGTATACTGTAAACATTTGCTACTCAACCTGGAAAAATTCACAGGGTTTACTTTCTTTTTTTCTGCCAACAAGCATGAATGCGGTATGCATTTCACAGATGCTTCTCCTATTGGAATATTCAATGCCAGGTTGTACTGATTGCTGTCCCATAATTATTTAAACTTTTGTGGCCTCCCTGTTGCATTGTCCAAATTGCTGTTTCATAACTTTTCTACTTTCTTCAAATCTCTACTTTTCCCCCATTTCAGCTCCTGTAAGTAGATGGTCTTCTCTCTATTCGTGGGTCCATCTGATGCGATGTCCCTTTAATGTTTCTATATTTTATCCACATATTTCCCTAGTCTTTCATCCTTCTTACCTCTCCTTGCTCCTGCCAAAAATTTCTCTTAAAGATGAACTTGACTGAATTCTATCTCCTCCTTCTATGAAACCTACTATTTCATTACCCGCTCTCTGTCCAGCCTCCTCACTCTCTATTTATTGATTTGCCACCTTCAGAAACATTCTGGTTTCACCATCCTAATACAAACTCTCCTTCACCCTGTTTCTAGTTATATTATCATCTCTCTCTCTCCCTCTCTTTTTTTTTTTTTTTTTGAGATGGAGTTTTGCTCTTGTTGCCCAGGCTGGAGTCCGATGGCACAATCTTGGCTCACTGCAACCTCTACCTCCCGGGCTCAAGCAATTCTGCCTCAACCTCTCCAGTAGCTGGGATTACAGGCACCTGCCATCACGCCCAGCTAATTTTTGTATTTTTAGTAGAGACAGGGTTTCCCCATGTTGGTCAGGCTGGTCTCAAACTCCTGACCTCAAATGATCTGCCGGCCTCGGCCTCCCAAAGTGTTAGGATTACAGGCATGAGCCACTGCGCCCAACCTACCATATCTCTCTTTTACCAGCATCCCACATCTTCTTAGTAGCATCTTCTCATCCTCTTTTGCTTTTACCTCTTATCTCCCTTTATTCCCTTTTCAAGCCTCATTTTCTGTGACCTCTTGGCTGCATTTTCCACAGTTAACAGTTCTTATTTTTATGACGCCAGCATTCACTTTGTCCTCTGTGACAAAGGTTGCTCTCATTTGTGTCTTGCATTTCACTCTTTCACTGATTCTTTTATTCTTCCTTGGCCTCTAAGTGCGATTTTACATACATCCATTCCATAGCTATCTTCTCTCCCTACAATTTCTCCCGTAAGGCCATAATCCATTCCTACCACTTGTAATATGTACATAACTATCAAATTTGTGTGTTCAACACCACTCTCTTGAACCCCATTCTTGCATTTTCAGTTGTTTGGTGGTCACTCCCACCAAACTCATATTTAAAACTGAACTCGTTATGTTTCCCTCAAGCGCATTCATTTTCCAGTACTTTTTGCTTCTATTAATGGCATTATCAATTACCTAATATTAATGCTTCAATCTCAATCATCCACTCAGCCATATTTAGTCTAAATGCAATTAGATTCATATTTAAAAATTATTTAATCAGTCTGGCCCATGCAATAACTATTAGATATACACACATGATTCTTTACTGTCATTGTTTAATGGTATGGATATTTTGTAAAAATTAGTATGAAATAAATTACTAGAAATTGTTCTAGTTAATGGCACTGTATTTATAAGAAGAAATGAATTCATTTATTTTGCAATCTGATTTGCAATTGTTGCCCTGGAACTAAACAAACCAAATAGCTAGTGTGGTGTGAATCTCTTTATGATACTCTTAAATCCTATCTGAAGTGTATTTTAAAATTTGTCTTAATGTTAAGCTATAGCAAGCACTATGTCCCATTTATTTTGATTTTATTAAAAGTTCCTAGCACACTGCCTGTATCTAGTGGCTAATCAATAAATAATCACTAAATTCACAGAGACATTCAGGACTTGCGGTAAAATGGAAAAGAGCCACCCCAAAAATGGAACGACTGGAGGGAAAATTGCTGGTGACAGAGTAGAGAGATTATAAAAACATTCTTGGCTTGCTTTTACATTATTATTCCTAAGCCCAGATAAAGTGATGGCATCTTCAGTAAGAAAAAAAGGAAATAAATACAAGAAGTACATAGATTTCTACCCTACATTGTTACCATGTGTTTCTTATGTTTTATCTTTTTTCTTTGTGATTGGCAAGCCCTACATATTTAGCTTAACTGTTCATTTTGGTGGTTCTTTCAGAAATATCATAAGATTAGCTCACTTATGAAACATGAGCAATTTCTCTCCATGGTTATTACTAGTAACAGCAATTAGTTAACAAAAAGATTCAGTGCAAGCAGAGCTATGGAGTCATTTGCTGTTTAAAACTTTACTGGAGGTGGTGATGGGAGAGCCATTTAACAGAGTTAACACATTTTAAAGCAGTTTGAGCCAGGAATTATGAAAACACAGACCATAAGAGAACTAATTTCCAACTTTGTAAATTTTCTCATGAAATTACAGAATTACTTTGAAATTCTTCATACAATTCCAGCACTTTTGATTTTATCTTGAAACTGGGTTGGCTTAGAGTCAAGCCACAGTTCTTGTGTGTTTTTTATAATTGGTTTTATGCTGCCTCCTTGTTAGTTTGGCACTGGCTTTATGACGTGCCTGAAAATGTGTCAAGAAAATCCAGTCTCTTGTTTTCACTACCAAGATATTATACCTTCATAGCACGCTTATTGGGCAAATGACAGTCTCCCTCCACTGTGAGAATGGGAATTATATTGGATTTTTCAACACAGCCATTTGCTGAAAATGAACTTGCTGGTGTGGGCTACTGTTTCCACCAGCAGGATGTAGAATGAGAAATGCATTAATGGCTTGATATTTAATATCTAAGACTCACACATGATATGTGGAACACAGGGAAGAAATAAGGGGAAAAAAGGAAAAGAAGTGACCAGAACTTTGCTGTGATTCTCATTGTCTCTTTTAACCTATACAGGCAAAGCAAAGTTCACATTTCACTATGAAATATTTATCCCATTAACTTAGGTCAAATTAAATGAAGAAATGGTAGTAACATTTGGTAAAATGACAAATAGCTACGTAAAAGGAAAATATTATCATTATATTACGATTTCATCAGTAGTAATACTATAAATGCATCTATAAATACTATAAATTAGTACATAGAGTATAGATAGTATAAATTTATAAATACCATACATACATAAATAAATTCTTCGTGAGCTCCTCAATGCCAAGAGAGACGTTTGGCTTCATTTTTGTATCTATTCGGAGGGTGGCATGTATCTATTCAGGGGGTGTGTATGTGCTTAGTTTATAAAGAAGTAGCATTACCTTAAGATTATTTTTTTGTCACCTTAATAATCACAGCTGGATGTGTCTATTAGGGTGAAAAAAAACCTAATATTTTTCCTTTGGAAAGATAAACAGTTAAATTTTAAAAAGTAAGAGAAAGAAGGATCCCAGAATTCTCCAGTGTGACATTCTGGAAATACTCGTATAAAACAGAAATATCTATGGATTGATGTGTCTTACCTGAGAGTATCTCTCTACAAAAAACAATAGGATGGAAAAAATATCTCAGTGACTCATCTATTTCCAATAGATGTTCTATATTCTACAATGTATTCTAAATAGAAGGCATGCTTATTCCAAAACGCTGTGCCCAAACTCTAAACACAGTGAAATTTATATGTCTGTTTCTTTATGGAAAAACTTAAAGCCAGTTTCTAACATAGTCTGGAGACTTAATAAAGGCTCATCAAAAATGTAGAATTGATTCTTTCTCCTGTTTGTGAATCCTAACTGACTCTCCAGTCCCAGGTATAATCTCACCTTCTTGTGGAGATGTCCACAAGTGCAGAAAGGAAAATTAAAAATCATCTTACGGCTGGGCACGGTGGCTCACACCTGTCACCCCGGCACTTTGGGAGGACGAGGCAGGTGGATCACCCGAGGTCAGGAGTTCGAGACCAGCCAGGCCAAGATGGCAAAACCCCATCTCTACTAAAAATACAAAAATTAGCTGGGCGTGGTGGAACTGTGCCTATAATCCTAGCTACTCGGGAGGCTGAGGTGGGAGAATCGCTTGAACCCAGGAGGCGGAGGTTGCAGTGAGCCGAGATCACACCATTGCACTCCAGCCTGGGCAACAGGGTGAGATTCCATCTCAGGAAAAAAATCATCTTACTTGGCTGTGTTATTTTTACAAAGGAGAAAATTGAAATGTACAGGGGTTAATTGAATTGTCTAAGCTCACACAGTCTAGTTGTTCTGAGGCTAAAACCCAAATCTTCAAGTCCAAGTCTGCTCACTTACTCAGCTTCCTTACTGTCTGTAGTGAACCTCTCAGCTTTGAAATTACTAAATAAATGCAGTTTAGGAAGACAGTGTTCTAGGAAATGGGTGAAATGTTCCGGGACCAGCTCCCTGACTGAGCATGTCTTCCTGACAAAGGTAATAGATGTAGGAGGCTTGCTGGACTCAACGCCTCCCTCTGTCCTGCCTGGTTAGTTTGAGGGCGTTATGATGGGAATTACAACACAGGGTTGGAACAACCTCCTTGCCAAGCTTATCATAGATTCCTTTTGATACCAGGAATCAGTGTATGCTTCAGAATACTGATTTTGAAACTGGGTCTATAAGTGGACTTCAGGGGGTCAGGAAAGTGCCTCAGCTCTAGCACTGACTCTAGAGGTGCAGATGGGATAGACAGTGGGCAACTGTAAAAGATTCAGGTGGCCAAGGAATCAGGTATTTAGAACCAAGTAGCAAAGAATTTAGGCAAAGGTGAGTTTTCAGATTTAGGCCAGAGGACAGAGAGGCAGTTGTTATTTCTGAGAACTGTACATGGCTGGCAAAACCCTCTGCACTGACTTGGATCTAGAAAAGTCTTAAGGTGGGCCTGAAGGCATCAGGACACCTCTATTAAAAAAAATCCCTCAAATCAGAAAACACTCGAAAAAGGACTAGGGATAGAGAAGGTGTTCTATCAGCCATATAACTTGTATCCAGAAATCTCCTCTGGCAACAACAGTTAGTTCTGGACAGCAAAAGAAACTCAGAGAATATCACACCAATCCAGCAGGCAAGACAGGACCACTTATTCCTGAGTCTAGAAAGGGTCATGTTTCCTTCTCACATCTGCTAAATATGGAGAGGAACAGAGACTGTTTTTTGCATCCCATATTATTTAAGATGGACTCAAGTGCTGCATGGGACTGACTAAACCTTCGGGTGGGACAGCAGTAAGACTGCTGTGAGGAGCTGGGGGTAGTCAGAGGCAGGAATGTTGGTGAAGACTTGCAAAAACAATCAAAGTGATGTTTCAGATCCATCTGAATGGGGAGCACAGAATGCTCTGGAGGGGAGAATTTGCAGACTGGAAAATTGCAGAAGTCCAGGCACAGCAATGTAGATGGAAGTCAGAATGAGCACGGTATAGAAACTACAGGTGAATAGAAAGGCTTGCCAGTATTAGGTGGGTACAAAAGTAACATGCGGTTTTGCTATTAAAAGTACTAGATTGAGAGCTTAGGAGAACCACTACACAATTTACTGTGACACACAATTCTTTCAACAGGCCAGAACAACAGGAGAAAACCAGGACTGTCGCAGGGAAACTCAGATGTATGGTCACCGTGGATATGGGGTTCAAAGCACAGGAAGAGTCCAGGTGGATTTTGGGTTTGGTCAGCTCCTGGGAAACTTAAGTCCAGCCTACTTAGAAGTAGAACTGTGCTCTCATACACTCTGGATGATATGACACAGGATCACAGGGTGTGATAAATCACCTATCTAGGTATTACTGTCTTTTTGTTTAGCCCTTTTTTTGCTTTAGTTAATAAGTTAATAAGACTTAAATGTGAAATATTAGTACTGTAATACTCCAGACTCTGGACTCTTACTGAAAGTAGTTGCAGAGTTTCCCAAACTATATTCTGAGAAATACTGCCTGAAATGATGTGATGATTCAAAAATATATTCTCAAATTTTTGACATTCTTCCCATTAAGAGGAGTAGTCTAATTCAGGGGTCCCCAGCCCTAGGCCATGGACCATTACTGGCCTGTGGCTTGTTAGAAATCAGGCTGCACAGCAGGAGGTGAGCTGTGGGTGAGTGAGCATTACCACCTGAGCTGCACCTGCTGTTTGAGAATCTAATGCAGCCGCTGATCTTGGTGTGGCAGGCCAATTCTCCCTGACAATCACACAGACAGGCCTGCATAGCACCCAGTTACACAAATTTCCACAGTGCTGCCTTAACATTGAGCAAATAGTTAAACCTAGGGAAATCGGTACCCAGACACTAAAGCTAGAAATGAAACGTACGGCCAGTAGGAGCCTTGCATGGGCTTCTCTCTCTTGCTGGAGCAAGTCAAAATAATAGAAATAGTTTTACATTCCTAATGCCAGGAGCCATCTTAGGTCGACAAAATCTGAGACAAGTCAAGGTAACAGAGACAGCTGCTTGAATAGATTCATCAGAGAGTCTAAGGCAGCCCTCAGGACCAAGCTGTAAAGGAGATACGATAGAAATAATCACTCCAGTACCACAGCAGACAGGCCTTGAAGGCACTGGGGCCCTTTTAATCGAACTTAGCATTTTTTTGCTTCTGACCTTCTAGTTAAAATAAAATTAGTTAACAATAGACTTAGGCAGATGCTATACTGTACGTAGGCACATAATCCCAACCTGTATAAGCACTAGCAAAATTGTGATGCTTTGAGTTGGTCTGGTGGAATTATCTCCAGCTTTCTCCCTGTATCTAGTTACAGTAATTAACTTCCTCCTTTCCTTGTCTGCTTCTCATTATTGGGCCTCGAGAAAACACAGCTGGGTCTGGCATGGTTTGGGGAACAACAGGAGTGTGAACCCTATTGTGAACTGTGCAATCTAGGTTGTAGGCTCCTTATGAGAATCTAATGCTTGAGGTGAAACAGTTTTATCCCAGAACTGTGCCCCCAACCTCCATGCCCCTGTTCCCCAGTGAAAAAATTGTCTTCCATGAAACTGGTCTCTGGTACCAAAAAGGTTGGGGACCATTGGTCTAATTCCTCCTCCCTTGAATGTGAACTTGACTTAGTGTCTTGTTTCTAATGAATAGTATGTGGTGAGAATGACACTGCAGGGCTTTTGTTTTGTTTTGAGACGGAATCTCTCTCTGTTGCCCAGGCTGGAGTTCAGTGGCGCTATCTCAGCTCACTGCAACCTCTGCCTCCCGGGTTCAAGCGATTCACGATTCTCCTGCCTCAGCCTTCCAAGTAGCTGGGACTACAGGTGCATGCCACCACACCCAGCTAATTTTTGTATTTTTAGTAGAGACTGGAATTCACCATGTTGGCTAGGATGGTCTCGATCTCTTGACCTCGTGATCCGCCTGCCTTGGTCTCCTCCCAAAGTGCTGGGATTACAGGCGTGAGCCACTGTGCCTGGCTGACACTGCATGGCTTTTGAGGGTAGAATATAAAAGACAACACAATTTCCACCTTGTCGGTCTTGGGACGCTTGCCCTTAGCACTCAGTTGCCAGGGTCTAAGGAGAACCCAGGCCACATGGAGCACCTTCGTGAGGGTGGCCCAGATGGCGCCTGGCTTGGCTTGGGTCCCAGGCAGCAGCCGCAGTTACCACCAGACATATGAGAAAACGTGAGCCTTTAGATGTTTCCAGACCTAACTGCCGACTCATGACAATTGCATGCGAGGCTCTAGGCAAGAAAGTCCTGGCTAAACCCAGGCACATTCTGGAACTGTGAGGGATACAATACTCATAAATGTTTGTTTGATGAGTATTAAAGTGTGTGTGGTGGTTTGGCCAGCTGCCATAAAGAATTAGAACAGATAGTAAACATGTTTCTACCAGAAATAGTTCTATGATCAGATATCTTCTGAAAATTCTATGTATTATTTTGGCATGTCACCAGGCAAGGTAACTGTCAACTGAAAAAATCATGACATCTATAAATTTGGAAAGAAGACTTTATTTCTTGTAAAGAGTTACAGCCTGCAAGGTGACCCTTCTGATAGGCCAGGAAGCGTAGCCTCCAGCAGAGCTCCAAAGGCAGGCACTCTGAAGGAGGAGTTGAAACAGGGATTTGTGCTGAATAGGTTGGCTAAGTATTCAGATTCAACAGGCTGTAGGAGGAGCTATTAATATCCATGAAGGGGATCCTGATGCATGTGTACTGAATAGACGTGCATGTTACCTACCACTCATGTTCACATTCCACCCTGGTGGAACAGGGGCTTATGAGTCAGGGTCTGATGGTTGGTGATCTGCATATGTTTTGGTATTGCTTATCTCAAGGCTAGTGCTCCCTTAGCTGCTAGAGAAGAAGAAAAGCCTTGTAGCAGTTACAACATAGTTTATTCTTTAAGTGTAGGGGTGCAGGACTTAACCCTGGCCTACATGACCTTAGGTCTCATTTATAATTTAGTATCTTATTGCCACAAAGAGTCCATTCTGTCAGTCTTATAATCTCTATGTTAACACTAATGCTGGTCAGTTGTTATGTCTAAGGCAAAAGGCAGGAGATACAACAAAGTGTGTCTGACCTTCCGTTCCATCGTGACTTAGGTTTTAAAGTTTCTCTGAGGTCCTCTTGGCCAACAGGGAATCTGTTCAGTCAGCTGTGGGGCTTAGCATTTTATGTTTAGCTTTCAAAACACCTTGAAGTTTCTGAAAATTTGTCATTGCTTAAATGGTGCTTTCAATGACACCACCCTCCCCCACCCCTTGCCTTTTTTGGTAGCAATAAAACTCTTAATGTCTCAAAAATCACAGTGTTTCACACAGCACAGTGAAAATACTCAGAAACAGTCTCGGTTTCAATGTGGTGTTGTAAATTGTTGCTAGAATATCTCATTGGGGCTAAATTTATGCTTTTGTATGCATTGCTATCTTTCTAATTTTGCCAAAACAGATCCTCTGCAACTTAATAAGAGGTTTTGATCCAAGCCACCAAAGATCCTGTCCGGACAGTAAAAACCTTTAAGAATGGGCTTCAGCTGAGCTAGACAGAACCCAGGAGTGATAGCATGGGTTATTAGGCTTCAATGCAATAAAACTCAGGCCTCTTGTTAGCCTGAGCTCAAATAATCTACCTGGAGGTCTCTGGAATGTCTAATTCTCATGTAGAAGACAATGTTTGCTGAAGTGTCATCTGAAGTTCACCGGAAGTAAACCATACAATGCCGCAACACAACTAGAGCAACAGTAAGGAGTACAGAACTGTGATTAATATGCACGTAGGGCTTTTGAAGAAAACACAAGTGTGACACACAGTTGGCTCTGAAATTAAGCTTTGACAAGAAGTGATAAAGGGAAGTGTAAGTTGATCATGACTCACTTGGTAATCTGGTTCCAACCACTTCCTCCTGTGTACAAACATGGCAAGCTCTATCCTTCTTTTCTATCCAGAAACGGAGGGAACAGATGGCTTTGGAGAAATTTGTTTTGTAAGAGGAACTTCTGAATTGTCTGGCATGAGTTTTTTTTTTTCTTTTAACATGAGCCTTAGCTCCAGACACTCAGGCTTACTAGAGGCCAATCCTCTATCACATTGCTGGGAGATGCCACCTTCTTTCTGACTACACCGACAAATCTCTGGCCTTGGCCCTTGTACATTTCTGCCTAAATTTCACAAGTGAGAAAAGCTATAACTGGAGCAGAGATTTGCAGCAAAACAAAACAAAATAAAACCAAAATAATACAATTAAGAGACAGAACTGAGTTGATTTCCTGCTTTGGCATTAACTGGTAGTGGAAGTTTTTTCAAAAGTAACTTGACCTCAGTGACTTCAGGTTTCTTGTTAGGAAAATGAATAGGTTTGGCTCAAAGGCTAAGAATTCTTCTCACCTAAATGGTTATTCTGCAGCTCAAATCCCTGGTACATCCAGCAGCATCTCTGCTGGAGTCAATGGCGGTGTGTTGTAGAAAGCAGGGTTTTTTTTTTTTTTTTTTTTTTTTTTTTTTTGAATAACATCTATCTATACCTTCTCTGGTTCTGTCATCTTCCTTTTCTCCACCTGTTTAAAAAAATCTCACACATTAAATGACCACACACGTTATTAGTTAACTTTGCCTCAAATAGCATCTCTAGCCTTCTCACCACTTGTATTTTTCATTTGTTTTAAATTCTAACTACGCTTAAACTGTATATACCCCCTCCTTATTTCCTGGTTGGCTCTTCCCTCTCAGCCTTCAATCTTGTCTCCAAGTCATTGGCAATCAGTAAACTGTTCTCTTGTGTCTTTAGCCAGTTTTTTCCCCTCTAAGCACAGTTTATTCTTAAAAGAAGTCCTTCTTTCCAGGACAGAAAGACCAATTCAAGCCTCACAAATGAAAATGTTGCCTCTCACCTGCTATCTTTTCCCATATGTGTGCTATTTGTTTTATTTTCCAATATTTTGCTTGCCAGCTCTTTACTGCAAAATTCAGAGGAGAATGTTCTGCACTTGAGTAGAGTTTATGAGATAACTGAATTCTCATGCTCACTTTGTTATTTGCTATGTGTTCTTCTGCAAGGGATTGCTGTGTGGCTTATGCAAATTCATTCCTTAGTAGAACCTGCCCCTCAGTCTTACAGTGTCCTCATATCACAAATTAGCTGCGTTCCTACCTTGCTCTACTTTTTTCTAAACTGTATACATTAGGAGCTTATGTGAACTTCATTAACATCTGATATGTGTGTGTGTGTGTGTGTGTGTGTGTGTGTGTCAGAAAGAGAGGAAGAGAGAGAGAGGAAGGAGAGAATATATGTGTGTTTGGTTTTGCCATCTCCCTGCAGAGTGGAAGGTAATGAATAATCATTTATAGTATGAATGAATAAAATTGGATAAAAGATGTGAAGATTAGTGAGGTTATAGCAAGTATCGATTTCTATTAATAAATAGAACAGGGAAACACCTACTAATTCACTTTACTTACCTAAAAAAAAAAGCCATAGTTTTGAAAAACTCAACAGCATTTTTCTGTAGCTTCTACTGTTCATATTTATTTTGGAATTTTCCAAATCTTAAATCTTGGAATGTTTATTTAAGGGTTTAAAATATAAGCAAAATAAATCCTGACTTCTGGCAAACATTACTACGCTAAGAATTAGTTGATTTCAAATTCTCAGACAATTCTGTTAATTCTCAGTAGATGGTGACTGTGTAAACACACTGTACTCAGTGGGGTTAGATTTACCAATAAGTACATTATTATTTCCAGTAAAATGTGCTGTCCACTTTGGCAAAAGTGGAACAAATTTATTAATTACTAACTTACACTAATGCTGTTTTACATATAGATCCCAGTAAAGAACCCAACTAACAAAGACTGCAATCCAATTCGCCAGTATCAATAAAAATTGGCTGAAATGCCAAAGAAGGTTACTGAAGGATGTTGTACACACCACCAGCTACTTTTAAAAGTGGTGTGTCTGTCTCCAAATGGTGAGTGTGTGTACAAGTCTGCACATGGGGATTCTCTGTAACATCGTTTACGATAGAAAAGTGTCGGAAGCCATCCCAGGAAAACACATCAGTTAAATGTTGTATGTCGATAAAATGGAGTGCTATGAAGAAATAAAAAGGCTTCAGAACTGCATCTATTGGAAGATTTTCACAACAAATTTTTAAATGAAAAAGAATGTTATATGTTATAAAATGTATGAATACCATGATCTCATTTTGAAAAAAGTAGGCTGGGTGCAGTGGCTCATGCCTGTAATCCCAGCAATTTGGGAGGCCCAGGCAGGTGGATCACCTGAGGTCAGGAGTTTGAGACCAGCCTGGCCAATATGGAGAAACCCTGTCTCTACTAAAAATACAAAAATTAGCCAGGCGTGGTGGCATGCACCTGTAGTCCCAGCTACTTGGGCGGCTGAGGCAGGACAATCACTTGAACCCAGGAGGCGGAGGTTTGCAGTGAGCCAAGATCATGCCACTGCACTCCAGCCTGGGTGACAGAGTGAGACTCTGTCTCACAAAAAAAAAAAAAAAGAAAAAAGAAAAAAGTAGTGTACATGTAGATTTGTAGAGAAATTTTCTAAAAGAATATACCCTGGAGTGATAATTTATATCAGTTTAGAGAAGTTAGAACCTTTAAAAACATTTTTTCCCATTTGTCCTTGTTTGTCCTTTTTCTATTTTTCAATACTCAATATCAGTTAACATAATAAACAGAAGTATTCCATGGTGTATACGTGCCACATTTTCTTTATCCAGTCTACCACTGATGGGCATTTGGGTTGGTTTTAAGTCTTTGCTATTGTAAATAGTGCTGCAATAAACATACGTGTGCATGTGTCTTTACAGTAAATGATTTATAATCCTTTTGATATATACCCAGTAATATATCATTAATGATTATAGTTTATATCAGTAATGATTGCTGGGTCAAATCCTTTGCAGGGACATGAATGAAGCTGGAAACCATCATACTCAGCAAACTAACTCAGGAACAGAAAACCAAACATCGCATGTTCTCACTCATAAGTGGGAGTTGAAAAATAAGAACACATGGACACAGCGAGGTGAACATCACACACCAGGGCAAGTAGGGGGGTAGGGGGGTGGGGGGATAGGGGAGGGAGAGCATTAGGACAAATATCTATTGCATGTGAGGCTTAAATCCTAGATGATGGTTTGACAGGTGCAGCAAACCACCATGGCACATGTATACCTATGTAGCAAATTTGCACGTTCAGCATGTGTATCCCAGAACTTAAAGTAAAATAAAGAAAAAAAATAAAAAAATTCTCTTCTGAATTAAAAAAAATATTTTCAAGGGGACTATTTACTTCTATTAATATATGTTAAAGGTCAAGAAAAATCATGCCCTCTGCATAAGAAAATGTATATAGATAACCCAAGAAAATGATTAATGATGTAAGTGACATATATAAAAAATTGAGCTAATTTACCTTTTCTTCAGCAGCGGCATCCTTAGGAATACCTTTGAAAATACCATTTCATTACCATTTTTAAATCTTTGCCAATCTGATGGATGAAAAATATGATTTATATTTTACATTTCAATCTTTAAGCAATCTGGAATGAGTGGATAGAAGATTCTAAGTTTATGTTTTCCTTTTCCATGCGGATCTATTAATTACTAAGTCTGCTAATTAATATCATATTTTGAGCCCTCTAAACTTTCTCCTCTGACATGTAACTATAACCTTATCATACATTAAATACTTAGGTATATTTTGGTGCATTTCTGGACTTTTCTGCTCCACTGATCTATTACTATGCCTGTACAAGACCTTTAAATTTTGTAGCTTCGTGATTGATTTTAACATCTGGTAAGAAAAAAAAAAGTATGCTCACTTAGACTCACTTTAATGTTTGCTAAAATGAATTGAGAACTATTAATCAATACAGTTGAGAACATGAATAACAGTGCTCTTGGGCCCTTTACAAGGTTTGGCAGATAAACTGATGATGTATTTCTCTAGGTCTCTGTGTCAGTAATTTCATGATGAATTTCTGTTGCCCAGGCTGTAGTGCAGTGGCGCGATCTCAGCTCACTGCAAGCTCTGCCTCCTGGGTTCTCGCCATTCTCCTGCCTCAGCCTCCCGAGTAGCTGGGAGGGACTACAGGCGCCCGCCACCATGCCCAGCTAATTTTTTGTATTTTTAGTAGAGATGGGGTTTCACTGTGTTAGCCAGGATGGTCTCGATCTCCTGACCTCGTGATCCGCCTGCCTCGGCCTCCCACAGTATTATACTTTTTACATGTGTGCAAGCACCTCTTTTTCTATTAAGTTAGGCACCCCTCTACATTTGCTTAACCTCCAAGCTACTTCTCCATATTCACCCGGGATTTACTGCTCATTTCACATGTTTCCTATTCTAATCCCCAGTTCCTGTCACCGACCTGAGTGATAACAATGTCCATGCAATCCTATAGAAAATGCTGCTCTCTCAGTTCCTTGATAATCAGTTGCATTTTTCTTATCACTTCCTAAGCCACTAGGAAATGGTTTCATTCTTGGCCTGTTCGTCACTTGAAATTCTCCATCTTTGAAACAGAAAGTTTAAAAAGTTTTTGATTTCCTATTTTCTAAAATTAATAATGTTCATCTTAGAAAACATTTAAGAAGTCATAAATAAATGAAGTATATACAAATCACCAGTAAGCTTTAATATTGGTAATTGGTAGATTATATTTATCTATCCATCCCTCCATCCATCCATCTATCTATTATCAGTAGTCCACATAAGTATGTTGTCTAGTTGTTTAGCTAGTGGTCATCTAGCTATATATTTAGCTGTAATTCTTCCTCTCCACACCCACTTCTGCACACTCACACACGATACTAATATATAGGTACACGTCCATATTTTTTCTGTATCTTTTTGAAGTGGCATTGGAGCCTATTCTGGCCTGACCTGCTAGAAATAAGTATATGCTCTGGAGAAATGGATGTGTGAATGAATTTTAAAAGATGTGATGTTTTAGCAAGCTGATTTGAGCAAGATGCACAGTTGTAACCATATTACCTCCCGTAGTTTAAATTAAAGATCTAATTGCCTATAGCTCTTGACTAATAATGAACAGTGTGAGAAGTTGTTCTCTGTTCTGTGTATCCAAAGGACAGAGTATCAGCAGCAGAAAGATTAGACCCGAAAGCTCACATTGGCATCTTCCCCAGTGTTCTCCTGCATGCTTTGCCCAATACAGGCTGCTTCCTTTGTAGCTACAGTCATTTAAGTGTGCTTCCTCCTTGTGGCTTTCTTCTCTTGTTTTATAGAGTTTTTTTTTTTTAATCTTTTTTTGGAGGGTAACATAGGCCTCCTAAATTGTTTTACATACTTTTCATAAAATTATTTTAACAGCTGTGCTTTTTGTTTTGCTTTTTTGGGGGGAACTTCAGAGAAGTGTTTTATCACCTTAGTTCTGCTCAAGTTGGTTATTTTATGTATATTCAACTTGGATAGTATGATACTTGTACTTCTGTATTTTTCCTAATATATGTGTCAGCAGAGCTGCCATGAAGGATTTATGGATCCCAACATCCAACGTGCCCCTTGAGACTCTCACCCAACTCTCACCCCTCACATCTAGCAGATTACTTTGTTCTTGTTTCATGGATACAATAGTTTCCATAGTGTGCCTACTTCTTCACTAGACCCCAATATTTTTTAGGTCTTGTGATAACCACTATTGGATCTAAATCAATACAGGTTTTTAGGTTATGATAACCTGTATTGGGTTAGATCCATTATAGGCTATCCCTTATAATCCATCACCCTAGTCGAATCCACTTACCTGCTTTCTTAATCCTAGCTCATCTCAAGCCCAATGAGAATGAACTCTAACCTGCCACTCTGTAATTTTCATCCTTCTAGACTCTTTCAACTTACAAATAACCAGTTTCATCTTGGGGCAAAAAAACAGCTTGTTATTTTTCCTTTTCTTCCAAGTACAAGTTCTATAAACAATATATTTTAATTCGTACTCTTTACTCAATTCTGCCTTTACCTCTCCACTGAAACTATCCTTGACAAAGACATCAGTGACCTACTCATTCCCAAATTCAAAGACTACTTCTTAATTACTATAATTTCTCAGGGATATTTGGTGCTGTTGACTATTTATTTAGAAAGTCTCTTCTGTTCCCTGTTTGTCCACTACTCTGATTTATTCTCAGTAACCTGCTCAAGGCCCAGTTTCTCCATCTTGTATTTACTGAGTGTGAGCACGTGTCATATGCTGGGTTCTACCAGGATGGGTATCTCCATGCCCTATAGACTACTAAACATGACTAGTGGGAGAAGAGTGGTGGTTTTCCCACTCTCGGAAAAAATATTTTCACAGCCGTTTTAATCATTTCTTCCTCTATCACATCTTAAGTAGTAGAAAGGGGAACGTGTTCAACTGTAAGTGGAATGCTGTATCCAAAAAATCCTAATTCCCATAGGAAGTGCAGAGAAATGAATGAATACTTTGTATTCATCAGGGCTCTCCAGAGAACCAGAATCAACAAGGTGTGTGTGTACATATATATATATATATATCTCACATACATATCTCTTTCCTATACATATGAAAGAGATTTATTTTAAGCACTTGGCTCACACAATTGTGGAAGCTTGGTAAATCAGTATTTTGTTTTCCCTGGAGAACCAGAGAAGAGTTGCAGCTCAAGTCCAAAGGTGGTCTGCTGGCTGACTTCCTTCTTGTTCAGGTGAAGTCAGTCTTTGTTGTACTAAGGCCTTCAACTGATTGGTGAGGCCCACCTGTATTATGAAGCATAATCTGATTTACTCATAGTCTTCTCATTTAAATGTTAATCTCATAAAAAAATCTTGGAATGACCAAGAATAAGATCTGACCAAATATATGGACATATATGGACATTCTGGCTCAGTCAAGTTGACATATAAAATTAACCATCTACCTAATGCATGTGGGGCTTAAAGCCTAGATGATGGGTTGATAGGTGCAGCAAACCACCATGGCACATTTATACCTATGCAACAAACCTGCATATTCTGGACATGTATCCCAGAACTTAAAATAAAAATAAATTCAATGCCAAAAAGGAAAAAAAAATTAACCATCACACATTTATAGGTTAAAATTCCAAATCTTAATTTCTTCAGACTCTTATCTCTCAGTTAAATGACACTCCATTGAATTTATTTTCTTTCTTTTTAAGCTGTCTTCACAAATGGCTTCATTCTCAACCTATCCCCATCTGCTTAATCCCAAATTAACAAAATATGAATATTTGGATGGTTGACATTCATACACATTGTGCATAAATAATCAACCATTTTTAAGAGGATGGGTTAACAAATTTCTTTGCTTGCAAACAGAGAAATCAGAATTGCCCAGTCTTGTATTTTGATTCTCTAAACTGAGCACCTCTTATCAATCCAGAAGCACATGACACAGAAGCAGGTAAGATTGTAGAATGACTCATTCCTAAAGAGATCAATATGTTGAATGTATTCTTGTCAGTGTTCTTCTACATTGCTTATTTAAAAGTGAGGACAGGGCTGTCAGCCTCAGAATCTGTTGGTCCTGGCTTATAAGATTTTATCTGATCAAAAGATGAAGAATCAGTATATATATATATATATATATATATATATATATATATATACACACACACACATATATACATATATATACACACAATTTTCTGAATATACATAGTAGGTTCATATATATATATACACACACACATATATGTATTTGTATTGTATGTTTTTATATATAGCACATTTGGGAGTATATATCTGTGTGTGTATATGTATATGTAAAATATATGTAAATTTATATAGTACATCTGGGAGTTTGTATATGTATGTGTGTGTGTGCATATATATATGCATCTACATACTCCCAGTTGTTTAAAGTACTTTTTAATCCACTTATGATATCTTTGGGCATTATTGTTCATGTGGGTGTCCATTACTTTGTAAAGTGGATCCAGGATTTTCGACCCAAAAAAGCTGATCCTCTTTGTCCTACAAAAGATCCACTGGAGGGCCTTCTTAGTTATGCAGATGTATAGTGAGCAGTCTTATCTGCTTTTATTTGCCCTGTTGGCTAGGGAGGGATTCCCATCCTAGGTTTATGGAGATGCTGAACACATGTTGCGTGGTCCTGGACAGATAAGGTTGACAAATGCTCATGTCACATATACTCATCGCTCAAGGAAGAGGACACTGCATGCCATAAAGGCCATATGAGGAACATAAGTACAGGGAACAGGGAACAACTAGGGCTGTGGGAAGCAGGCTTTGTAATTAGTATCAAAGGGATGAGGTGCCCTCTGGTTCCTGTGGGAGTATGTGATTGCCTTATATGATTAAGTCTGTAGCTGGGTGGGAACTGAAGCTCACTACTCAGGAATAAGCAGGAACTTTGCCTAGTCCCTGTGATAAGGAGAGTTGTTTGACTAGTGGATGTTATCCACGGGAGAAAGGTGAGGAGCAAGATCGGTGGGTAAGCCATTCCAGGCCCTACCAGTTTTCCCCAAATGTCATGTCATACATAACATCGGACCTTAATTTTAGTCCTTATGTCTCATCATGCCAGTGGAGAGTGTAGGGAGAAGAAAGAAAACATAGAAGAATCATAAAGATGGGTGGTGTCTATCCTCATTCTACTTGGAAGGCAGATTGTTCTGCCAAGCCTTGTCTGCTTGTTAAGTGCATCAAATTCTGCAAATAGTGCATCCATTGATTGTATACAATATATTAACATATCTGCTGATTACCTATTGCTTTAAAACTTAGATACTGTACAATGAGAGGATGGGCTTTTTCATGTTACAAAGGACCTAATAGCATGTAGCATGTCTTAAATACATAGCTAGTAATTCAGGGCCTGAGAGGTTATTAACTAATTATAAAATAGCAACCTAAGCAAGAGGGTAGAAACTTATGTAAATATAGTACCGAAAGGTGATAACAAAATCTCCTGGCTTTCTTTTGTGGAAATGTATTTACTAAGCTCAAAAGCAAATAGCTTTCTTTTCTTTGTGCAACACTATCTACTTACCGCAGGTGGGAACATAGCATGTTAGAATAGGAAACCCTAATAGTTTTTTGTTCCTCCTCTTGTAAGGCTCAGCAGTTCATGACTTGTGGTTCTGAGGCTCTGCTTGGTTTTGAAGAGTGATCCTCTTTCAATTATGAATTTAGTGTACAAATATTTAGCAGCTACTATTTTCTAATCATTGCATTGGGGTCTTGAGGATTTAATGATGAATAACACATATATTTTAAAGAAAATCTTGGTTAGGGGAGAAAAAGCTTGTTTTATTAAATTTGGAAAATATTTTCCAAGCTTATTTTTACATAATTGTTAAGTTATAAAAGTAATACCAACCACTTCTTAAAAATTAAGAAATACAGAGAGGAGATAAAAATACTTATCTTCTTACCATACACACAGACACACACACACACATTCACACATGCCTCTAAGTACTTTGGATTTCTTTTTCTGTTCTTGGTTTTTTATTCTTAATGGATTCTTGATGTTTTTATTTAGTTTTGATCGTTTTTTTATATAACTGTTGTACATCATTTTTGCCCTAACAGTATAATGTAAACATTTTCTATAATATAAAAATTCATTATAATGGTAATTTTACATTATGGTTCAGTACTTTATTGAGCAAGCATGAAACATTTACATAACCATGTTCTTATTTTGGGACATTTAATTTTGCTTTTATCTTGTATCAACAATATAATTAATATCTTGATACATTTTACATTTCAGACAATTTCTTTAGAATGATTCTCAATGGTTGAAGTATTTGTTTAATATTTAAGAAAATATTTTAAAATCTTGTATTTGACACTGACCAGCCTGTTTTTCTCTTGGAGGTTACTCTCCAACTCTAAGTTTGCACTTTTGTCTGTTTTGCTAAACTCAACAGAGGAAGGAAAGAAATCAGATACATTTTCAGCACATATACAATATATATAGTGAGCAGATAGAAGGAATGTGGTCAGCCATGTTAAAGTCCAATTTTCTGAAACCCCACCAAACTTCTCTTAAAAGCATCACCAAAGCATTCACTCAGTGCCAGTTCTGTGCAGGCCATTTCTAGGTACTGGGAAACAAATACAGTGCCTTGGCACTGCATGACTCTGGTCTGCCTTTGGGTTGAAGGAGTGGTACTTTTCTTTCTGTTCCAGGAGCAATTGTAAGAGCACAGCTGTTAAGATATTATTGACTAACTGAATAATAACATATGCTGAAGATCCCACATCCAGCGGCCCCAAAATTTGTCACACATTATCAGAAAATGTCTATTGTCTTTGATATTTCCACGATATTTCCTTCTTAGCATTATGGTGAAGATTGATATGTGCTAATATAAGCCATCTGGCACATCCCAACCGCCCAGTGAGCATGTGATCCTCTCTCCTTTTCCCCTTACCAAGACTGTGCACCCCCTGACCTGAGGCCGGGGCTCAGTAGGTGTCATCCTTTTTCTCTCATTCCCAGCTTTCAATAAAAAACCATTTACTCTTCTTGCTACATAACCTTATTTGAAATAATCCAACTGGCAAGCAGAAAGAAGAGAAAATTCTGGGCTGAAAAGAGGTGTTTGTGAAGTTCTTTGGAGAAAAGATACAATCTTTCACATGTACAGCCCTTCTTCTCTCCTAAGTGAATGGAGCACCTCGGAGCATAGCTATTTTGTTTCTGGGAGTGAAAGGGAGTTACAATGAAGTCCTTCTGGTGGTTCAGTAGTAAACCCCCTTATGTGGAGTTGAAGAGACAGTTTCTCTCACTCAAAACCACATGACTACATGGAAATTGAACAACCTGCTCCTGAATAAGTCCTGGGTAAATAATGAAAATAAGGCAGAAATCAAGTTCTTTGAAACCAATGAGAATAAAGAGAGAGCATACCAGAATTTCTGTGACACAGCTAAAGCAGTGTTAAGAGGAGATTTATAGCACTAAATGCCCACGTCAGAAAGCTGGAAAGATCTCAAATTGACACCTTAACATAACAACTAAAAGAACTAGAGAAGCAAGCAAACAAATCCAAAAGCTAGCAGAAGACAAGAAATAACTAAGATCAGAGCAGAACTGAAGGAGATAGAGACACGAAAAACCCTTCAAAAATTCAATGAATCTAGGAGCTGGTTTTTTGGAAAAAAAAATTAATAAAATTGGTAGAATGCAAGCTAGAATAAAAAGGAAGAAAAGAGAGAAGAATCAAAAGGGCACAATAAAAGATGATAAAAGGGATGTCACCACTGATCCCATATAAATACAAACAACCATCAGAGAATACTATAAACAACTCTATGCGATAAACTAGAAAATCAAGAAAAAAATGGATAAATTACTGGACACATACACCCTACAAAGACTAAACCAGGAAGAAGTCAAATCCCTGATTAGACCAATAACAAGGTCTGAAATTGAGGTAGTAATAAATAGCTTACCAACCACAAAAAGCCCAGGACCAGATGGATTTACAGCTGAATTCTACCAGGGGCACAAAGAGGAGCTGGTACCATTCCTTCTGAAACTATTCCAAACAATTGAAAAGGAGGGACTTCTCCCTAACTCATTTTATGAGGCCAGCATCATCCTGATACCAAAACCTGGCAGAGATACAAGAAAAGAAAACTTCAGGCCAATATCCTTGATGAACATCAATGCAAAAATCCTCAATAAAACACTGGCAAACCGAATCCAGCAGCACATCAAAAAGCTTATCCACCATGATCAATTCAGCTTCATCCCTGGGATGCAAGGCTGGTTCAACATATGCAAATCAGTAAACATAATTCATCGCATAAACAGAACTAATGACAAAAACGACGATTATCTCAGTAAATTCAGAAAAAGCCTTTGATAAAATTCAACATCCCTTCATGTTAAAAACTTTCAATAAACTATGTATTAATGGAACATATCTCAAAATAATAAGAGCCATTTATGACAAACCCACAGCCAATATCATACTGAATGGGCAAAAACTGGAAGCATTCCCTTTGAAAACTGGTACAAGGCAAGGATGCCCTCTCTCACCACTCCTATTCAACATAGTATTGGATGTTCTAGCCAGGGCAATCAGGCAAGAGAAAGAAACAAAGGATATTCAAATAGGAAAAGAGGAAGTTAAGTTGTCTCTGTTTGCAGATGACATGATCCTATATCTAGAAAACCTCATCATCTCAGCCAAAAGCTTCTTAAGCTGATAAGCAACTTCAGCAAAGTCTCAGGATACAGAATAAATGTGCAAAAATTACAAGCATTCCTATACACCAACAGTAGTCAAGCAGAGAGCCAAATCATATATGAACTTCCATTCACAATTGCTACAAAGAGAATAAAATACCTAGGAATACCATTAACAAGGGATGTGAAGGACCTCTTCAAGGAGAACTACAAACTAGTGCTTGTAGTTCAAAGGAAATGAGAGAGGAAATGATACAGGACACAAACAAATGGAAAAAAATTCCATGCTTGTGGATAGGAAGAATCATTATCATGAAAATGGCCATATTGCCCTAAGTAATTTATAGATTCATTGCTATTCCCATTAAACTACCATTGACATTCTTCACAGAATTAGAAAAAACTACTTAAAAATTTATATAGAACCAAAAAAAAGCCCATATAGCCAAGACAATCCTAAGCAAACAGAATAAAGCTGGAGACTTCATGGTAAATGACTTCAAACTATACTACAACGCAGCAGTAATCAAAACAGCATGGTACTGGTACCAAAACAGACACATAGACCAATGGAACAGAATAGAGATCTCAGAAATAAGACCACACATCTACAACCATCCAATCTTCAACAAATCTGACAAAAATAAACAATGGGAAAGGAGTCCCTATTTAATAAATAGTGCTGGGAAAACTGTCTAGCCACATGCAGAACATTAAAACTGGACACCTTCTTTACATTTTATACAAAAATTAACTCAAGATGGATTAAATACATAAATGAAAAACCCAAAAATATAAAAACCCTAGAAGAAAATCTAGGCAATACCATTCAGGACATAGGCACAGAAAAAGATTTCATGAAAAGAACATCAAAAGCAACAGGAGCAAAAGCAAAAATTGACAAATGGGACCTAATTAAACTAAAGCGCTTCTGCACAGCAAGAGAAACTATCATCAGAGTGAAGAGACAACCTGTACAATGGGATAAAAATTTTGCAACTTATCTGACAAAGGTCTAATATCCAGAATCTACAAGGAACTTAAACAAATTCACAAGGTGCAGTGGCTCACGCCTGTAATCCCAGCACTTTGGGAGGCTGAGGCAGGCGGATCACGAGGTCAGGAGATCAAGACCATCCTGGCTAACATGGTGAAACCCTGTCTCTACTAAAAATACAAAAAATTAGCCAGGCGTGGTGGCAGGCACCTGTAGTCCCAGCTGCTCGGGAGGCTGAGGCAGGAGAATGGCGTGAATCCGGGAGGTGGAGCTTGCAGTGAGCAGAGATCGCGCCACTGCACTCCAGCCTGGACTACAGTGCAAGACTCTGTCTCAAAAAAAAAAAAAAAAAAAAAACAACAAAAAGCAACCCAATCAAAACTGGGCAAAAGACATGAACAGACACCTCTCAAAAGGAGAAACTTACGTTGCCAACAAATATGAAAAAAGTTCAACATCACTGCTCATTAGAGAAATGCAAATCAAAACCACAATGAGATACTATCTCATGCCAGTTAGACTGGAAATTATTAAGATGTCAAAAAGCAACAGATGCTGGTGAGGCTATGGAGAAATAGGAATGCTTTTATACTGTTGGTGGGAATGTAAATTAGTTCAACCATTGTGGAAGACAGTGAGGCAATTTCTCAAGGATCTTTAACCAGAAATACCATTTGATCCAGCAGTCCCATTACTGGGCATATAACCAAAGCAATATAAATCATTCTATTATAATGATACAGGTATGTGTATGTTTATTGCAACACTATTCACAATAGCAAAAACATGGAATCAATCCAAATGCCCATTAATAATAGACTGGATAAAGAAAATGTGGGACGTATACACAAATGAATACTATGCAGCCATAAAAAGGAATGAGAGCATGTCCTTTGCAGGGAAATGGATGGAGCAGAAAGCCATTATCCTCAGCAAACTAACACAGGAGCAGAGAACCAAACACTGCATGTTCTCACTCATAAGTGGGAGCTAAACAATGAGAACACATGGGCACAGGGAGGTGAACAATACACACTGGAGCCTGTCGGGGGGACAGGGAGGGAGAGCATCAGGATAAATAGCTAATGCATGTGGGGCTGTGGGGCTTAATACCTAGGTGATGGGTTGATAGGTGCAGCAAACCACCACGGCACACATTTACCTATGTAACAAACCTGCACATCCTGTACGTGTACCCTGGAACTTAAATGTAAAAAAGACACAGTTTCTCATTCATATAAATTGATGGTTGTTAGTAATTATTATTGAAAGTATTTTAAGCTCTTGAATATAATAAATTCCCAGAGAACACAGCATGACAATTATGTTTATGATATCTATTATTTTTTAAAAATAGATCTCCATCCTGAATTCCAAACATGCTTTTTCTAATTAATGACTGAATATCCTGCTGGAATGTAACATGTCCCAAACTAATCTTACACATTTTTTCCCTTACCTGCTCTCTTGTGTGAATCTCCACTCTAAGGGAATAAGGCAATTACCTAACTCAGATTCCTACACAAAGATCAGGGAATCAAGCCATAAGCAAACGTTGGCATCTCTACTGCCTAAATACGTCCCTAACCTGAGCACTGACCTCCATTTTCACTGCTTCCTCACTGACCCATTGTTTTTTGGATGTGTTTTAGCAGCTTCTGAATTGGCCTCTCTTCTTCCACTCTGTATTTCTATCTCTGTGGATAAATTTTAGAAATGTGCTGAAGTTCCACCAAGGGTGTTCCATTGCATTTGAAATAAGCGACTTTCAGGCTCAACATTCTTACCCCCCTTCCCCACATCTCCCACTGACTCTTCTCCTTCAGTCACTCCAGCCACATGGATTCACTTTCTGTTCTTGGACATGTTGAGTGTGCTTCAGCCTCAACCTTTTGCATTTTCTGTTCCCTCTACCTGAAATGCCCTTCCCTCATGTTTTTTCATGTTTAGGTTCTCATTATTTAGAGCCCAACATCTGTTACCTCCCAAAAGAGAAATAAGTAGCCCCAGCTCTCTTTCCTTCCTACCCCTTCTTGTTGGTCTTTAAGATAAGGCAATTAAAAATATTCATCTTCCTCACTATATCTCTGAGCCATCTGAGAAAGCAGGCAAGGAAAATAAAGACTAAAATAGCCCCCTTGTAATTGTTAATGCTGGATATGACCAAAATGTGGTTTATAACTTTGGACTAGCATGTTTGCTAGCACTGGTCCCCAGAATTCAGTAGGCTCATGTACCTTTCCCAGGAAGTCCATGGGGCTGGCTCTGTTCCACATGAGGACAGCTCTTCACTGCACCCCTGGACACTTACGGATGGAGAAGCAGAACATACATGTGCTCCCAAGAGGAGAAGAGGAACAAGCAAGGCAGATGGGTCCCTCTACTTGCCTTGGCAAAATAAGACAATGGTCAGAAAGGGGCTAGGAGGTTATGCTACTGGGTAGTCTTCCCATGGCAGGAAACAGTAGGAATGAGCAATGGATGTTTGTTCAGAACTTGTCATCTAGTTTTATTTTTTTCACAGCATTTATTTTACTCACGTTCCCATTCCAACTAGATTCGAATCTCCAAGCATGTATATATTTTTATCTCTGTGTTGAAAGCCTAATCCCCAAAACCTATTCCAGTAGTTGGCACGTAGTAGACACTACATAAATATTTAATGAATAAACCCTCTTTTTAATTTCAGCACACCCATATCTAATTAATAACTGTATCTCTCCAATATACTTAATAAATATTTCTCTAACCTCTCCCCTTCTTTCCATCCCTATTGTTTCTGCTTAAATTCAGACTCTTGCTTTCTTTCATTTTCACTTACAACCAGTTTCTTTTCTCTGCTCTAATCAGGCTGTAGAGTCGTTCTCTACACTGCTGCCAAGGTAATTGTTCTGAAATTTCCATCTGATTTTACACCATTCCACACTTCCTTATGCAGCACTCATACGTTGTTGTATTATTTCTCTTTCTGAAATACTATCCTAAATATATTTATATTTTTATACACATATACATATATACATACAATTATATGTGGTGATGGACCACCATCATACGGGCAATCCATTGATGACTGAAATGTCATTTATGTGGCATATACCTGTATATAGTAGAAAGAGGGTTTAATCCAGGAGGCAGAGGTTACAGTGAGCCAGGATCACGCCAATGCACTCCAGCCGGGGCAACAGCGAGACCGTCTCAAAAAGAAAAGGAGGGTTTATATATATTTGTGTGTGTATATGTGTGTATATTTATGTGTGTATATATGCACATATAAACGTATATACATAGTTATGTACCACATAAATGACATTTCAGTCATTGATGGATTGCATATATGATGTGGTCGTATAAGACTATAATATTGTATATCATTTCTATTCTTAGATATATTTAGTTTCATGATACCATTGTATTACAACTGCCTACAGTATACAGTACAGTAACATGCTATACAGGTTTGTAGCCTAGGAGCAATAGGCTATACCATACAGCCTAGGTGTGTAGTAGTCTATACCATCTAGGTTTGTGTAAGTATACTCTAACACAAACCAACGAAATCGTCTAATGACATTTCTCAGACTGTATCCCCATTGTTAAGTGATCCATGACTGTGCGTGTGTGTGTAATGAGTCAATAGTAATGATATGTATATATGCATGCATTATTCTTGTAATTAATTTTATATATATATATAGAACATTGTTAAATATGTTTTAGCACAGGTTTTGAGTGCTACTTTATGCTTTTTCTCATTCTACTGTACTCCTCTTCATGTATTAGATATGTTTTTTCATGTAGCTCTTCTTTCTGCCATTTATATTTTTTATTCTGGCAAAGAGTTTGACAAGTCATGACAATGAAAGATGTCAACGATAATGCTGTATTTATCACAGAAAAACAAATGGGAAAATTAAACTGACTGTCCAAATTCAACTTTTACACTTGCTTGATACATCTTTGAGGAAATAACCAGGGAAGCAGAAAATAAAATTCATTTAGAGATTGGTATAAATTCTTTGACAGTAAAGGGAATTATAAATATAACTGGGCTATGAAGAATGATAAAAAATTATGAGAATGATAACTGGAACAAACTGTGATCAAAGGCATGTCACGACTACAAGAGAATTGAAAAGAGCCGAAGAACAAGTGCCAATTTAAAATTCCACAAAGATCAGCATGCAGACTGTCATCATTCACCATTTCCAGTGCACTCCCCTCCTCAAGAGGCAGCAGGAAAGTTATACTTCTTCTCATTTGATCCCATCAGTGGTGACCATTCACCACAGGGTCAAAGTCAAGCATGAATTCTTATACTTAGCAGGATATCTTCCCATTCTCTCAGGCATTCTTTGCTCCAACAATTCCAAACACTACCAGCCATAAACTAATGTGCTATAATATATTGTCCTTACTTATTCTCATAATTCTTTTTTTCCAACTTTTTAGATTCAAGGAGGTACATATTCATCTGTTACATGGATATACTGCGTGATGCTGAGGTTTAGGGTACAAATAATCCCGCCACCCGGGTACTCAGCATAGTATCCAATAGCTAAGTTTTCAGCCCTTTCCCCTCTTTCCTCCCTTCTCCAGCAGTCCCCAGTGTCTATTGTTGTCATCTTTATGTCCATGGGTACACAGCGTTTAGCTCCCATGTATAATTGAGAACATGCAGTATTTGGTTTTCTGTTTCTGCATTAATTCACTTAGAGTAATGGCCTCTAGCTGATCCATGTGCTGCAAAGAACACAATTTAATTCTTTCTTATAGCTGCATAGTATTCCACGGTATATATGTACCACATTGTATTTATCCATTCCAACACTGATGGGCACCTAGCTTGATTCCATGTCGTTGCTCTGATGGATAGTACTGTGATGAACATAAACATGTGTCTTCTTGGTAGAATAATTTATTTTCTTTTGGCTATATATCCAGTAAACGGATTCTTCGGTCAAATGACAGTTCTATTTTAGAGAAATCTCCAAACTGCTTTCCAGAGTGGCTGAACTAATTTACATTCCTACCAACATTGTGTGTTTCCTTCTCTCTGCGGCCTCACCAGCATTTATTTTTTGACTTCTTAGTAATAGCCATTTTGGCTGGTGTGAGATGGTATCTCATTGTTTTGATTTGCATTTCTCTGATAATTACTTATGTTGGGCAATTTTTTCACATTTTTTTTAACTGCTTGTATTTCTTCTTTTGAGAAGTGTCTGTTCATTTCTTTTGATCTTTTTTTTTTTTTTTCGAGACAGAGTCTTGCTCTGTCACCCAGGCTGGAGTGCAGTGGCGCAATCTTGGTTCACTGCAACCTCCTCCTATGGGTTCAAGTGATTCTCCTGCCTCAGCCTCCCAAGTAGCTGGGACTACAAGTGCCTACCACACGTGGCTAATTTTTGTATTTTTAATAGAGATGGGGTTTCACTATGTTGGCTAGACTGGTCTCGAACTCCTGACTTCAGGTGATCCACCTGCCTCGGCCTCCCAGAGTGCTAGGATTACAGGCATGAGCCACTGCACCCAGCCTTTTGCCCATTTTTAAATGAGGTTATTTATTTCATGCTTGTTCAATTGTTTAAGTTCTTTATAGATTCTGGGTATTAGACTTTTGTCAGCTGTGTAGTTTGCTCTTATTTTCACCCATTATATAGGTTGTTGGTTTGCTCTGCTGACAGTTTCTTTTTGCTGTACAGAAGCTCTTTAATTTAATTAGGTCCCACTTGTCCATTTTTGTTTGCATTGCAATTGCTTTTGAGGACTTAAGTCATAAATTGTTTCCTAGGGCCAATGTCCAGAATGTCATTTCCTAGGTTTTCCATAGTTTGAGGTCTTACATTTAAATCTTTAATCCATCTTGAGTTAATTCTTGTATATGGTGTAAGGTAGGGATCCAGTTTTATTCTTCTGCATATAGCTAACCAGCTATCCCAGCACCATTTATGAAATAAGGAGTCCTTTTCCCAGGACTCCTGCCTCCAGGATGCACTCCCTGCCCTGTTTGGTGTAGACCTCTGACTTCTGTTGATAAATCTATTGTAACACTAAATACCTTGTGATATTGTGATCATTTATAGGTGGTACTCACTCTGTGCAATTTTATGGTAATTGAACTTATCTTTCTCAGATTGTGAACATCTCAATGAAAGTGATTGTGTTTTTTGTTTGTTTGTTTGAGACACTGTCTCGCTCTGTTGCCCAGGCTGGAGTGTGGTGTTGCAATCTCAGCTAGCTGCAGCCTCTGCCTCCTGGGTTCAAGCAATCAAGCAGTTCTCCTACTCAGCCTCCTGAGTAACTGGGATTGCAGGTGCCCACCACTACACCCAGCTAATTTTTTTTTTATTTTTAGTAGAGATGGGGTTTCACCATGTTGGGCAGGCTGGTCTCAAATTCTGATCTCAGGTAGTCTGTCGGCCTCAGCCTCCCAAAGTGCTGGGATTACAAATATGAGCCACCACACCCTGCCATGATTGTGTTCTTTCAACTGCAATTTCAGTGTCTGACACATAATAGCTATAAGTAAAATTACATTGAATTAATGGAGAAAAAACACGTAATAATTAAAAGTTGAAATATCCTTTCTGTTCCCTGGAAAAGACAAAGCAATGGAACTTGGGTTGAAAAGGCAAGAAATCTGTGAATCGCAATCCTGATGGTTAAAATGCTTAGTAACTAGACTCAAAAATTCCCTTGTGGTTTTAGTTGATGACTGTATGATCATTTGGAGACGTCAATAATCACTGTAATCCCTCTAGTATGAGAATGTGTTTCAGAATCTGCAAAATGATGCATGATTTTAGTGGACTAGGACTAGGTTTTGTGGTAATAACTGGTCCTCAGTGTTATTTCTATTCCTTAGGAATTTCATAATTATTTTTATTCTCCCAGAATCTTTTCAATAGAAATAATACTGGGAGTACAAGTCAGCTGAGCCAAGGGAAAGCATTAGAGTATATGACTAAGAGCCCAGACAACACATAGTTCAGATTCCACTTCTACCACTTACTGGATAGGTGACTTTATCTGTTTAATCTTCTTAATCTATACAATGAGGACAACTGAGTCTTAATCTTTTGAATTTTGCCTTTAAAACCCCAAATTTTCACCTGCAAAATGATTGTAAATGCATAATACATGAGTATCATAAAGACTAATAAAATAACAAGTACAGTAGATTTAGGAGAGTACCTGTATTAGTCCGTTTTCATACTATCATGAAGAAATATCTGAGACTGGGTAACTTATAAAGAAAAAGAGGTTTCATGGCCTCACAGTTTCACATGGCTGGGGAGGCCTCACACTCATGGTAGAAGGTGAAGGAGGAGCAAAGACACATCTTACATGGAGGCAGGCAAAGAGAGCCTGAGCAGGGGAACTGCCCTTTATAAAATCATTAGATCTTATGAGACTTATTCACTATCATGAGAACAGCATGGGAAAGCCCGCCCCTTGATTCAATTATCTCCCACTGGGTCCCTCCCACAACACATGGGGATTATGGGAGCTACAATTCAAGATGAGATTCGGGTAGGGACACAACCAAACCCTATCAGTACCTAAAACTTAATAAGCAGCTCAATTGATATTAGTTATTTTATTGGTTATAAGTATGATTTTTAGACATGCCCAAGTTAGCCTTACTACCACCAGTGACAGATTCTAAAATGGTATCCTTTCGGTCTTGAATCCTTTTTCCACACTCCTCGTTGCCAGTTGTGACACAAATACCCCCAAGGATCTAAAAATTATTGTGCTTATATTGTCAGACGTTCTTATTTCAGGATAGTTCAAACTTCCTGACAGTACCCTTGTGTGAGGAATAGAACATAAAATAATTGAAAAGAGAATGCTATATAGTAATTAGGTTGAATTAGAAATTGCTTTACATAACCACATTATGTATGTGGGGGAGAAATAACATTCTTAATAACTTTTTTCCTACAACAGTATATATATACAAATATATTTAAACATATATATCGTATCCATAATGTAAATAAATGTCTGGCATGTTTTTCAAGACTCATTAATGCAGTTGCCTCTTTCCTTGTAGCTTATCTGGCTATAGTAATATGTTGGAAATGTACTACTTTGGAGTGGGGAGTATGGCGAAGGAGAGCAAAACAATAGTTCAAATCAAGTAATCTTAGAGCCAGGAGGCAGCCAGGACTTCCGCCTGCTGGGCCATTGTTGCAGGACCACAGCTTCGAGGTTGTGCAACACCTTTAGTAAACACTTCCTGAATCAGACAAGAATGAACCAGGGAGTTTCATTCTGTCTCACTGGAGAGGAGGCAGGGACAGACCCAGCAGCACCCATCTGAGCGAGAAGAGCAGACACCGTGCTCCTGGAATCACCCAGCATGTTGCAAGGTCTCCTGACAGTCAGTCTCCTCTTCTCTGTTCCAGGTACATATTTAGCTCTTTTTCAGGTTCTACTGAATGCATTAGCAAACTTTTCATCGTCTCCTAATAGTTTTATTGTATAAACTATTTTGACTTTTTTCTTTTTCTTTTTTCTCAATCAATTTTACTAACCAGTTGGGCTGGTTTTAACCTGTTGTTTGGGGGCTGCGAGTGATATAAAGACAATGTTAAAAAGAGGCAACAAGAGGTCTTGAACCAATATGTATGCATCTCATCCGAGAATATATAGAAATAAAAGGGACAATTTCATACAACACAATTTAAATCACGAATATGATTTTTGACTGAAAAAGTGGAATTCATCAAAACCCAGCTTGTCATTTAAAGAATGGTAAAGATGTGGCAGATTTGGCTATTTATTACTGTGTACAAGGCTTAGGAAAATACCTGCTATTATTACGGGAGCCAGTTTGGCTCTTTCTGTTTGAGTGTATATTTTTGTATTTACTCATTATTAGTAATAATATGTGTGACTAACTGGAAATAATTAATATTTATTTATAAGGTATTGTGATATTGCTTAACGAAACAATATCTCTGTTAAGCTTAAATTGATAATTTACTTCTATTTTGCTGGTTATATCAAACATTTAAAAATTTGAAAGGAGAAAAATACTACTTTCTAACAAGAAATTATGTCTAGCAAGTCTCTCAATTTCTGGTAAATTCTCTAATTAGACTTTGGTTAAATTAGATTGGGTATTGTGATTCTTCAGCTTCTTTCTATTTCCAGAGCTTATTTAACTCAGCACATGAACTGCAGTGCCTCGAATTCCTCCCTAGTAAACCTGTTCTTGGGTCTTAGAATGTTTGCTGGGACCTGGGGATGGGAACAGATTATCAACTAGAAGTATGGGCTTAGGGAGGGAAAAGTTTTCCTTGTCCATGCACCCTCTTAGTACTTTGTTGCTAAAAATGATTTTCCTGCATCTCACTTGTTTCTGATTTGTTTTCAAGACTTATAAAAATTTCACCTAACCTAATATCTTTAAATATCTAACTATTTTCCTTTTGTTTCTGTATATTTTTGCTTTATATAATATGTACCTATATCTGAACTGAACCTTTTCCCACTGTGCAGTGATCCTCTTCATCTCTAATGCCTTTTGCTTTGATACCTATTTTGTCTGATGTGAACGTGTTACACCAGCTTTCTTTTGGTAAAATGAGCCTGAAATATTAAAAATATATATAAAACTCATGCCAGGCATTTAACATTGACCTGAAATTCCTACTTTTTGAGTCAGACTTAATAGAAATCTTTTTTCTCTCTGTTCTCCAAAAATGCTATCACCAAGAGCTTTTCCAGAACCCCCTCTTAGCTGAAATACAAGAACTGCTTGGGCACTAGCTTAGTTGAGGAGCATAAAGATCAAGCTGGATCCATTAACAGAGTCACATGGCTAACATTGGGGCCCATGCACATTACAGCCCTTTTGTGCAATTGGGCACACTAATCGGTTCTGCTGCCCTGACGGTGCATGTATAACATGGCACCAAGAGAGGCAACTTCCTCTGATGCCATGTCTAAAAGTGTGATGTCAGCCCTCCTTTAACTTCTAGCTTCCGTTTTTAAGGGTGTCTTTTTGCCACTGAACTATCCCTGTTATGATTCCCATTTAGGTTGCCTTTCTAGTCAGAATCTAAGAAATAAAGCAATTTTCATTTCCCACTTCTTCCTGTTTGTTCTCTGCCCCCATCATTAAAGCAATACATATGTTCCCCTCTGACCATGACTTCTGCTCAGTCCCCAGATGGCTGAAATAAAAGAAAGAGATATAAAATAAGGCTGGTTGTGTGCAGTGAACTTCATAATCCCGAGAAAAAAATGACTTATGGGATTTCATCCTAGGAAAAGAAAAACAAATATTTAAAAGGACGTGACAGGTGTTTGCGTGGTGAAGATGTAAATGATTGCATCAACAAAGGAGAAAGGTCTTTACCTTATTACAGCAGAATACCCAGGGGGTACAGAACTTTTTGAAATTATTTTATTTCAAACTACCAGTTTTTCTTGCCTTTATAAGATGACTAGAAGGCTGAAAAGAAAATATACAATTTAATCTAAATAGTCAAAATAACAGACCTAATAGAAATGCAGTTTTTTTTCCTTTTGTTTGTACTCACTTTTAATGCATGAAGTTTAAAACCACAAGAAGGTTTGAGGAGATGCAGAGAATCCCAGAACATAAGTCAATATCCTTGTGTAAACCCTAATTCAGCGTTTAATATGATGTGTTCAGTTTGGAAAGAAGACATTTCTTTGAACAGTTTCAAACACATTTGAACAAAAATGAAAATGTCAATATTACATACTCATGTTCCCATTTCCAAAATGACCCCAAACACATGAACAAATAATGTAGCAATCCAGACTAATGTCTCTCATATTAACGTTGTTAATGAGCTTTGGCTTTTGTAAAACTCAAAACAGTCAAAAATAATTATCCAATCTAAACCAAAATAACAGTTTTCTTTTTCCTGATCTGGTTTTGCTAGTCAAGACTAATCCAGCATGTGAGTTCTGTGGGAGAGAGAAGGCAAGTATTAAAATGAATTAGTAAAAACATATTGTGTTACACCTTGGATTTGTGTAATCCCTGGATGGCAGTTAGTTGTGTTTGTTCCTCAGGCTTCAAAAATAATTAACCTGATGTTATTCAGTGGGGATGATGCTGCACCATCTCCATTAAACTTAAGGATGGATGAGCTAAACAATATTTAGGTCTGTTACATCCCTACAACGGCTGTGTAATTTGTTGTATTCCAGATCCCATTATTTCTGGGACTTCTAGGTTTCCAGAAAATAAGAGTCTTTAAGATAAATTCTATTTAGTTTCTTTAGAGAATATATGGAGTGACAAGAGTTTGGAAGGAGCTGGAATTCCATTCACTTCAAACTGAAGAGATTGAGAGGTTGCCTATGACTTTTAAAAGAAATGTTGTGGGGTTTTTTTTTGTTGTTATATTTTGCTTTGTTTTTGGTTTCCATTTGGAAGTGTTTGGCCACCAAAAAGTTGGAAATAAATTTCATAAGTTACATATTTTGAGCCCATATTTAAGAGCCAGTTTGCAATTTCTAATTTCGTGAAACATTAGGATTCAGATACTAACTAGAAGCATAGAGGTCAGGGTGCATGTGAGACAAAATTTGTGTTGGCTAGATGGGCCTGTTTTCATTCTCACCATTTCTGAAAGGTGCTGAGAAGGAAACTCACTTGATTTTCTGCTTTTATACAAAAAATCAGGAACGTAGCTATTATTTTATTCCACGAAGGCAGCTTGGACTAGTATTTCCTGTTAGAATCATGTGTGTTCTAAGATAGCATTTAAAAAGACTTATGTTGGCCGCAACATTGGTGAAATTCGGCTTCGTGAACTCTATCTTAACAAGACTAATTGCATTGATTAGCTACTGTAATATACCAGGCAGTGTGTGGGTGCCTTATGGTATGCTTGTTTTGTGTCCCTGAATTAAGGAGGCAGCAGGGAATTGTGTCAATATCATCAGTTAATTTCTGGCAGGAGTAATGTTCTTACCTTTTGGCATCGTAGTGTTTCAAAATAATTACAATAATTAGAAAAATTTTAACTCAGAAAAAGAATCATCAATTTTTCTTTAGGTTTTTGAACTTATGTTTCAAAAATTTTTTATAACTGATGTTATTCTTTTCCTTTACCAAAAGTTAATTTAATAGAAATAAATGACGCCCAGTGATTACCTCTGTGACAGCAAGAAATGAGGAACTGAAGAACCCCGTGATGTTGTTCTTGAAGTGTGACAATGTAATGAGGCTTATTTTATCACAGTGGATCAGAATTCAGCTATCCTAATGAACACTGACTCTTGAAAGAGGTTATAGGGGATTCTGTACTTATATGCATAAATCATAAACCACTTGAACTAGCTTTAGAAACCATTTAATTGGCGTCCTTTTTTCAAACTATTTAAAGACTCAAACCAAATAAAAAAATAAGGTATTCTAATGTCAGTGCCATGGCTTTAAGTAATTTTGAATTTTTTTTTTAGAGTAACCCTTACACCACTGAAAGAAAAGATAGTTCATTACTTTAACACCCCATTTTTGACTCAGAGAGTTCTTAGCTGGTTTAAACCGTTTTTCTATTCTTCAAAGTTAAATGTAAGTGATTCTTGAGTCGTTAAATGAATTAAAGTCATTCTCAAGTAATTTTAAAAAAACACTATTTTTTGAAAGTTTATGCGTTAGTTTCTGAAGAAAACTTTAAACAATGTTTTGCTCTGTGGGAAGTGACTGGAGTAAGTGCACAGTCCTCCTAGATAAGCAATAAATAATACTTATTAAGTGCCTCATCTATGTTTGTTAAAAGATCAACCACAGTAACATAAATGTATCTCACCATAGAATTTAATATTTGAGTACTTTAATGAGCTGGGATTACCTTTAGAGACCCTCCTAGTCCTTACTCAGAGAAGAGAAAAAAACCTTTTCAGTTCTAGTCTTAGAAAGTTGTAGAGTTAGGCCCCATTCTGCCACTGCAGTCTATATTTTGGTTAAGCCTGTAGCCACCTGTAGCAGCTAAGGAGCAGGTCTACCAACTATATACAGAGCAGAGACTAGACCACATAGGCAAATCAAAAAGAAAATAGAAAGTCTAATGTTAGCTTCGAGAAAATTGAATCTCTCTCTCCAAAAGGACTTCTAGGCCAGGTGCCGTGGCTCATACCTGTAATCCCAGCACTTTGGGAGGCCGAGCCAGGGGGATTGCTACAGCCTGGGAGTTCAAGACCAGCCTGGGCAACATAGCAAGACCTCTTCTCTAATAGAAGAAAAAAAAACAAACAAAATACCAGGCATGGTGGTGCACACCTGCAGTCCCATCTACTCTGGAGCCTGAGGTGAAAGGACGGCTTGAGCCCAGGATGTTGAGGCTGTAGTGAGCCATGTTTGTGCCTCTGCACTCCAGCTTGGTGACAGAGTGGGACATTGTCTCAAAATAAAACAAAATGACTTCTAAAGACAACATGGAGAGGAGCATTTAAGATGCAGATAGGTTGGATCAAATCACTTTTCGGTTCTCTTTCAATATGACTGCAGGCTCAAAAAAGTCCTTCCAGGCCAGTGATTCTGTTTGAATTATCTGCTTCTCTAATTTTCATTTTTAAAATGTTTTGTATGCAAAAATGAAGGTTTTTCTGTATTGCTTATGCCAGCTCATTCTATGAACCTAGTATTGGAGCCTTTTCTTACTGTGACATAGTTTTTTTATTAGTATGGAATATTGCTGTTTTCAAATCCAAGAAAAATAGAACAAAAAATTGTGCATATTAGTTATTTTATTTTTCTAACATTGTATAGTTTCTAGTGCTTCAACCCAATTTTTCTGGGACTGATTAGCTTCTCAGAGGATTACTTTCGCTTCTGTTTTCATTTCTTTTTGCCTGAGCTGTTGCTATTTCCCTGCACTGCAGGGATCAAAGATACTGAGAAGTGGGAAAATCCAAAAGAAATACTTTCTCTAAATACAGTAACGCTTGAAAACTTTTAATGGGGAAAGAGCTGAAGATACAGGTTGAAGTAAAACGTTAAAAGGAAAGAGTAGCTTTCTGAGGTTGTCGCTGTCTTCTGGTGTCAGCACATTAATCACTCTGACATTCGTCACTTCAGGATTCTGTGTGTGGCATCGTTCATTGGGAATGCAGTAAGGATGGCTATTACTGACCAGCCTACTTCAGTTCTACCTGGATAAGTCTTTTCTTTTTCTTTTTTCTCAGTAAGTGCTATAAAAGAACTCCGCGGGGTGAAGAAATATGAAGTGGTTTATCCTATAAGACTTCATCCACTACATAAAAGAGAGGTCAAAGAGCCAGAGCAACAGGTACAGCTTTTGATTTATCAAAGGATCTTGATTTGATATGTGTGTATATATATATATACACACACACACATACATATATATATCTATGATGAGAGACAGATATGGGATTTATACGTGTGTGTTTATATATGTGCGTGTGTGTATGTGTATGCCTGTGTGTATCAAGTGGAATTTGTGATGTTTTCAGCAATTACACCTTGGAGTTAAATAACAATGCTTATATTTGTATTTGTTTTTGACCTTTTAAAAAATCTTCACTACAACCCAAAGTTATATTATTAACCTCATTCTACAAATCAAGTTTCTGAGAAGTGAAAGAAACTGTCCAAGGTGAAAAAGAGTAAATTTTTTTTTTTTTTTTTTTTTTTGAGACAGAGTCTCGCTCTGTCGCCCAGGCTGGAGTGCAGTGGCGCGATCTCGGCTCACTGCAAGCTCCACCTCCCAGGTTCACGCCATTCTCCTGCCTCAGCCTCCCGAGTAGCTGGGACTACAGGTGCTCGCCACCATGCCCGGCTAATTTTTTTGTATTTTTCACTGTGTTAGCCAGGTTGGTCTCTATCTCCTCACCTTGTGATCCACCCGCCTCGGGGTTTCACTGTGTTAGCCAGGATAGTCTCTATCTCCTGACCTTGTGATCCGCCCTCCTCGGCCTCCCAAAGTGCTGGGATTACAGGTGTGAGCTATAGCCTAGCCATAAATTTAACATTTGATGATGATTTATTCTATGTACTTCCAAAGAAAATTGTATGCTATCTATCTATCCTTCCAAACACAACTATGACAATTGAAACAGAAATAGAAAACAAAATACAGCAGTTGAATGCATGTATATATGCACATTAACATGAAATTTATCTGTCTTTTCTGAATAGGCTCTTCTTAATGTTTGTACATTTCTTACTGCAAATGAAACAACATATTCTCAGTCAACATTTACTCAATAAACATTTATTAATTCTAAGAGAAAAGCTAAAACATGATGATTCATTCAATTATAACAATGTTATAATTACCTGCACTCTTAAGTCTTCTTCTGGGAGCCAGCAAAATACAGATAAATGAGACACAAGTAATAGTTTACAGAAATACTCCGAAATCCAGCACACTCGGTGCACATATTCCCTCACTGGACACCGTTTCCCATAGCATTTCTTCTAAAGCAAATTTATGACAACAGAACCTGTATTTGACCCCATTTCCCAAAATAATTATCAATCAAATGTTTTCACTAACTTCAGATGGAACCCAAAAGCATTGGATTCCCCTTCAATATGACTTCCTTCAAATGCTTTCTAAGACTTTCTTTAAAATGTCAGACACCTTTTTTCCTGTCGTGCATTATGCTTATTATCTGGATGACAAAGTAATCTGTACACCAAACTTCCATGACATGCAATTTACCTGTATAACAAACTGGCACAGGTATCCCCTGAATCTAAAATAAAAGTTGGAAAAAAAATAAGGATTTTTAATATATTTTCATATTTAGTCCTTTCAACAAACATATAACATAAGTGTATTTTTACAGTATTTTATTTCTAAGTGGAGAGATAGGGGCTCAGAAAATTTAAGTACCCTGCCTAGGAGCACATAGCTTACACATTTTAGCGCTAGGATTCAAACCTCTGTTTGACGCCAAATGACAACTTTATGTGTTAGTATTATTTGTGGCTGCCTATCCAAGCAGCTAAATTGATTTAACATGTGGGAGAGTCCGTATGTTCTCCTGAGAGCCTCTGTGGGATCAACACAGGCTTTCTGGCCATTAAAGTAGCTCAAGTTCTGTTACACTAAAGTCTAAGAGTCAGTCTGTAACCCTGAGACATTGACCAGTTTGTTGTATCATTTACTGTTAAAAATAAGAGACTTGTCAGCTGAATTTTTTTTCTAATAACTTTTTTTCTTTTTTAAAATTCTATTTTAAGTTCTGGAATACATGTGCAGAATGTGCAGGTTTGTTACATAGATAAACGTGTGCCATGGTGGTTTGCTGCATCAATCAACCCATCACCTAGGTTTTAAGCCCAGCACGCATTAGCTATTTTTCCTGATGCTCTCCCTTGCCCCGCTCCCTACCACACCTCAGAGTGTGTTGTTCCCTTCCCAGTGTCCATGTGTTCTCATTGTTCAGCTCTGAATTATAATTGAGAACATGCGGTGTTTGGTTTTCTGTTCCTGTGTCAGTTCGCTGTGGATAACGGTTTCCAGCTCCATCCATGTGCCTGCAAAGGACACGATCCTGTTCCTTTTTATGGTTGCATAGTATTCCATGGTGTATATGTACCACATTTTCTTTATCCAGTCTCTCACTTACGGGCATTTGGGTTGATTCCATGTCATTGCTACTGTGAATAGTGCTGCAATGAACATGTGCATGCATGTATCTTTGTAATAGAATGATTTATATTCCTTTGGGTATATACCCAGTAATGGGATTGCTGGGTTAAATGGTATTTCTGGTTCTAGGTCTTTGAGGAATTGCCACACTGTCTTCCACAATGGTTGAACTAATTTACATTCCCACCAACAGTGTAAACGCGTTCCTATTTCTCCACAGCCTTGCCAGCATCTGTTGTTCCTTGACTTTTTAATAATCACCATTCTGACTGGTGTGAGATGGTATCTCATTGTGGTTTTGATTTGCATTTCTCTAATCATCAGTGATGTTGAGCTTTTTTCATATGTTTGTTTGTTGCATGAATGTCTTTTCAGAAGTGTCTGTTCATGTCCTTTGTCCACTTTTTTTTTAAATTATACCTTAAGTTCTAGGGTGCATGTGCACAACGTGCAGGTTTGTTACATATGTATACATGTGCCATGTTGGTGTGCTGCACCCATTAACTCATCATTTACATTAGGTATATCTCCTAATGCTATCCCTCCCCACTCCCCCCACCCCACAACAGGCCGCAGTGTGTGATGTTCCCCATCCTGTGTCCATGTGTTCTCATTGTTCAGGGTTGTTTGTTTTTCTTATAAATGTAAGTTCCTTGTAGATTCTGAATATTTGACCTTTGTCAGATCGATAGATTGTAAAAATTTTCTCTCATTCTGTAGGTTGTCTGTTCACTCTGATGATAGTTTCTTTTGCTGTATAGAAGCTCTTTAGTTTTATTAGATCCTGTTTGTCAATTTTTGCTTTTGTTGCAGTTACTTTTGATGATTTGTCATGAAATTTTTGCCTGTGCTTATGTCCTGAATGGTATTGCCTAGATTTTCTTCTAGGGTTTTTATAGTTTTTGGATTTACATTTGAGTTTTTAATCTATCTTGAGTTAATTTTTGCATAAGGTGGAACAAAGGTGTCCAGTTTCAATTTTCTGCATGTGGCTAGCCAGTTCTCCCAGTACCATTTATTAAATATGAAATCTTTTTCCCATTGCTTGTTTTTGTAAGGTTTATCAAAGATCAGAGGATTATAGATGTGTGGTCTTATTTCTGACCTCTCTATTCAATTCCATTGGTCTATGTGTCTGTTTTGTACCAGTACCATGCTGTTTTGGTTACTATAGCCTTGTAATATACCTTGAAGTCCAGTAGTATAATGCCTCCAGCTTTGTTCTTTTTGCTTAAGATTGTCTTGGCCACACAGGCTCTTTTGTGGTTCCATATGAATTTTAAAGTAATTTTTTTCTAATTCTGTGAAGGATGTCAATGGTAGTTTAATGGGAATAGCATTGATTCTATAAATTACTGTGGGAAGTATGGCTATTTTCACAGTATTGATCTTTGTATCCATGAACATGGAATGTTTTTCCATTTGTTTGTGTCCTTTCTGATTTCCTTAAGCAGTGGTTTGTGTTCTCCTTGAAGAGGTCCTTCACTTCCCTTGTTAGCCATCAGCTGAAATTTTACAAGTTCACCTGTATTTTCTGTGTTATCAACCTTTTGCTACTAAACCAATGATTAATTGTGTCCTTGTGGAAATTTACACTAATTACCTACTCTTTATGTGTTTTTGTCTCACAGTAAACAATGCTTCCAGGAAAAGCCAACATTTACACACACACACACACACACGCGCGCGCGCATGTGTGCCAAACATCCTTTTTTCACTGAACATTTTGAGGAAAATTTAAACACAGGTGAAGTTTTTTAATCACAGCTGTAAAGTGATTTCCTCACAACTGTAAAAAATAAATTTGAGCTTTGAATAACATATTTTGATTAACAAAAACCATAGACTAGTTACTGGCTCATACTAGATGAACAATATTAATTTTTGCAATGAGTGACTAGGTGGATGAGGTTGATATAATGTGCTTGATATTTACTGCAGTTATATTATTTATCTAGTCCATTACTAGGTTAAATGGCTACATGAACCTTACATTTTCCTGATCCATAGTGCAAGTATATAGGATCTGAATTCAGAGGATTAGTTTGTGTTCACCTGTAAATTTTGTCCATTCTCTCTGTATAAATTTAGATAAACATAAACCTTAAGTTTCTTGTCTTAAAGTGGAGATGATCATAATACTTGTATAAATATTTGGGGATAATGTATATGAAAAGCGAGGAAGGATCCAAATTTTAACTCCCTATTCAAGATTACGCTATGGGCTGGGTGCATTGGCTCACACCTGTAATCCCAGCACTTTGGGAGATTGAGGCGGGTGGGTCACCTGAGGTCAGGAGTTCAAGACCAACATGGCCAAGGTTGTGAAACCCGTCTCTACTAAAAATACAAAAAATTAGCTGGGTGTGGTGGTGGGCACCTCTAATCCCAACTACTAAGGAGGCTGAGGCAGGAGAATCATTGGAACCCAGGAGGCAGAGGTGGCAGTGAGCTGCGATCACGTCATTTGCACTCCAACCTGGGTAACAAGAGTGAAACTCCGTCTCAAAAAAAAAAAAAAAATATATATATATATATAAGAGAGAGAGAGATTATGCTATGATGCTGCCCCTGTGTAGCCCATCATATTCCAGTTCTTATAACTAATTTTCAGTTTTTGTGGCTTCATGTCCCAGTTAATAAATCTTTATTTTAAAATTCTTCTTTTTGACATAAACTATCAACTTCGTTTTACTTTTCTTAATAATAGTCTTGTTTCTACTTCTATGCTTTTTTTTAATGGATTTCTTGCTACTTAAAATATTCTCTCTACATTTAGAGTCCCTCCCATTTAGGGGACTCTACATTTAGAGTCTCTTATAGTCGTTGTCAAGCCGACTTGCCATATTCATATATACACTAATATATCCCTATCCTGAAATCGTGTGTCAGTCACAATTAGTATTATAAAGTTTAGCTACTGATTTTAAAAAGAAATGTTGATTTTGTGTCAGGAGCAATGGTGTGTTCACAAGTGTATGTGTGTGCATATGTTTCTATGAGAGCAAGTGTAACCTTCACTTCTGGTTTGAAACTGTCTCTTTGTAGGTCACTCAGGACTTGCTTTATGAATCTGGGTGCTCCTGTATTGGGTGCATATATATTTAGGATAGTTAGCTCTTCTTGTTGAATTGATCCCTTTACCATTATGTAATGGCCTTCTTTGTCTCTTTTGATCTTTGTTGGTTTAAAGTCTGTTTTATCAGAGCCATAAAAAATGATGAGTTCCTGTCCTTTGTAGGGACATGGATGAAATTGGAAATCATCATTCTCAGTAAACTATCACAAGAACAAAAAACGAAACACCGCATATTCTCACTCATAGGTGGGAATTGAACAATGAGAACACGTGGACACAGGAAGGGGAACATCACACTCTGGGGACTGTTGTGGGGTGGGGGGAGGGGGGAGGGATAGCTTTAGGAGATATACCTAATGCTAAATGATGAGTTAATGGGTGCAGCACACCAACATGGCACATGTATACATATGTAACTAACCTGCACATTGTGCACATTTACCCTAAAACTTAAAGTATAATAATAATAACAATAAAAAAAGAAACTGTCCAGGTAAATGTTTTAAAGGTTTTTTGTTTTTTTTTTAATATGTCTTTGCCATGTCTCTACTCCTCCTTCACCCTCATCTGCCAATCCTTGTTCTGGAACATAAATACTTGTTTCATTAATAGATGTTGGTCTAAATAAATACTTGCAAAGCCCATTAATTTTATCTTTAAAGGAAATAAGAGTATTAAAATAAATACCATAGATAATTGAAGAAAAAATTACCTAAATAATTAGAACCTTTTAATGTTTCTTTAAACGGAAAATCTTTTATTTTTTTAGTTTCATCTGTTACATTTCCAGTTCTCTCCTGCTCCCTTTGGTTGTAGAGAGTAGAAGAGAATATATTATGAGGCTTGATGAATATAATGGAATGAGCACTGAATGCTTCCACAGCATCTCAGAAATAAATATAACTCTCCCATGTTTACTTTTTAATATCTCAGGTGTCAGGTGACACCTTTGAATTACCCCACAATAACCATGTGGCTAAACCACTAGCAGTAACTTTTGCTAGGGTTTAATTCCAGCTGTTCACAGGAAGATATCAAAAACCGCATGATAGGGTTGCCAGATGAAATGCAGAGTACCAGTTACATTTGAATTTCAGACAAACAGTAAAACCTTTTTGTATAAATATGTCCCACACCACTTTGCGAGGCCGAGGCGGGTGGATCACGAGGTCAGGAGTTAAGAGACTAGTCTGACCAACATGGTGAAACTCTGTCTCTACTAAAAATACACACACACAAATTAGCTGGGTGTGGTGGTGCGCACCTGTAACACCAGCTCCTCAGGAGGCTGAGGCAAGAGAATCACTTGAACCCTGGGAGGCAGAGGTGGCAGTGAGCTGAGATCATGCCACTGCACTCCAGCCTGGGTGACAGAGTGAGACTCCGTCTCAAAAAATATATATTTTATATATATATGTTCCACACAACACTTCTGATATAATTATAAAGAAGCATTCCAACAGAATAAATCTAATTTTCCCAGCTAGTGCATTTGCATCTCTTTTCCTTAGTCACTGATCTCTAGTTTCCATTCTTTCCCACATCTTCTAAACTCCTCCATGTGCAGGATTGTCACATTTAGCAAACAGAAATATAGGATGCCCAGTTAAATTTCAAATAAACAACAAATATTTCATTAGTATGTCACCATGGTCATATGGGGCATATGTATTTAAAAAGTATTGTGTGTTTTTATGTATAAACAGAAAAGTATTCTCTGTTTATCTGAGATTCACATTTAATTGGCATCCTGTATTTTATCTGGCAGTCCTATCCTGTGGCTTTTGATGTCACCCTGTGAACATCCAGAACTAAGCCCTAGCAATCTCTCCAAGAGTCCAGATTCTGTCCTATCCACAGATCTAAGGCTCCTAATGCTGCTGCTGCATGCCTCGTATCTCAATCCTGCCCTGTTAGGGTTCTTGGGTTCTGCCATATCACACTTGTTTTACAAACATAGACTGAAGAAGCTAGTGACATCTTTGTTTGCCACACAACAAATATAGGATTTCCGTTGGCATAGACTCTTCTATAGTCTCTAAGTCACACCTTACGACTAATAAGAACACTGTCTTCCAGATATAAGCCAAGTTCTTAGGAGTTATCTTTGTAGTTTCTGTGTTGAGACTATGGGTCTTCCCCGTGCAAAGACTTGATTAGCAAATACTATTTGAAACAATCCCAAATTCATAGTGCAGTGGACCACCCTTATGATCAAGGGGATCTCTGTATATCCCATAAAAGCTTCATAGGTCTCACCCTAGATTAAGTGCTTCATTTCTCAAGACAGTGAACAGATGGAGGACTTTTGTAGTTAACATTATACAACGGTGCCCTGTGTTGTTTTATTATACAACCAGAGAACTGAGGCAGTGGCTTTACCTGTCAGCTATGCCAGGGTTGTGACACCGTCTTTCTGACTTGATCACACATGCCACATCGCTTAATATTTCAGCTAGACTGAAATAATCCTGTGTAAACAATTTTTGGGGGCTCAGGGTAAAGAACAAGGTAGAACTTTGAATATTTTATTCATAATTATATTCACGATTGTATTTATATGAATGACATAAGGACTAAATAAATATGTGTTAAATAAATGACCAAATGAATAAGTAAACTAATGGACAAATAAATAAATGTTTACGACTGGAGAATATTACCCATAAATCTCCATAGATACATATTTAACATATACTCTGTGAAAGTCCCTGATGCTGGGAACTTATATTCTAAAGACAGTAACTGTTCTTCATAGAATTCAGCATCCAGATTGTACATGTTCTTAGAGGCCCAAACCATCTTTGTGTTGGCCCATATCATTAAAGAAAATATCTTATGGCACAATTCCTCCCTCAGATTGAGAATTCTTTCAGGCCTATTAGCTGATTTAGCAGGGTTTCTAAAGCTCATGGATTTACCATAAGTTTTGAACAACTATTGTATTACTAGAATTAAGAACCTCTCTGTGTCTTCTACGGCTGCCTTTGATATTTCCTGTGTGCCCATTGACATGACCTAGACCTTACAGATTTGCTCCATCCCAGGACCATCCAAGACTGTGGCTTTCTCAGTCCACCCACTAAATCAGACCCATGACATTATTTTAGAGGAAATTTGGATCTATATGTTTCTGTGGCCAGCTAGTCTTACTCAGTAAAACCAAAATCATTTCCTTCTAGTGAGTGCTCTCCAAATCGAGGTGCATCTTACTTCTCTTGATGCATACTTCAGAACCCACAGAGTACACAACTAGAACACACTTCTTATCCTCAAACCTTGCTCTCCACCAGGGAACTCTTTCAAAAGTATTATTATGACATTAACCAGTGTACTCTCTTTCATAGAGGCCCTGGCTTTGTTCCTTGATCTTTCCTTCCATCCATAATCTTTATGCCAGTGTTGACCAAATCTCCACTCCAAAAGCATTCAACCTTCAGCTAAAGTTTTAGTAACTAAATCTACTAAAAAGCCATTGCTGAACAGGAAGCAGATATCTGGAAGGCCATTTCTGGTAGAAGACCATATTTGGTATCATTCTCATAGCTTCATTCTAGCTAGCCTCTCTTAAACCTGAAGAATAAGAGGTTATGACTATTCTGCATAACTCTTATTTTCAATGCCCTGTCTCTTTCCAGTTCCTGTCATCCATGAAAATAAGCTGAGTCCATCAACCCCTACTTATCTAGGCCCACATTGGGGGATATTTATAGCCTGGGATTACTGACAGCAGAGCAGACCTCAACAACTGAGGATTTAAGCAAAGTATGGACCGTAAAAATTGACTTTGGAGAGGGCTAAATCCCAGCACGGTACTCATGATCTGATGACTCTAACATGCATTGTCTTTCTATGAGCTCAGATACCATATTGGCCAGAAGGGGAGGGAGAGAAGGAAGGCTTGACCTTAGGTGCACCACAGCAGAAGAAACAGAACTCAGTCCATAATATGTGTTTCTCAACCACCTTTGGTCTACCATATTTAAATATCTTTAATGACAATAACAAGGCACTTCCTAATAACTTTTTAGATATTGAATGCAACCACAGCTAATAACCCTGTTTTATAGACCAAAGTCAGAACTTAGTACCCCAAAACATCTTCTTTAAAATAATTCTGTTTAGTCCTCAATAGATCTTCTTATATACCAATATCCAAGTTTAAAATAATTTTCCTTTTACGTGGTTTACCTGAGGTAATATTTCTTCCTTCTAAATACCTGGGACTGTGGTTTCTTCTTGATGGTTCTTCCTCACATTACAGTATATATTCCTGTTATGTTTCTCATAGTTTATGTTCCAGTTAGTCTTGAGAAGACCTCAAGACCAAAAATCATGAGATGTGATAGAAGTTTTTAGGCGTCTGTATATACTATTCCTTCTAATCAGTTAACTTCCCTTACTCACTTCACCTGGGTAATTTATGTGTCGTCTTAAACATTACTTCCTCAAAAAAGCCTTTCCTCGCCTTAAGACGTTAGACATGCTACTATATACATCCATTATCATGCAGATAACTCACCTCATTGTCTGTCTTTCACAAGATTATAAGCTCTCTGACAGTAGGTACCAATTTTTCTTGCTTAGAGTAGAATTTTCAGAACCAAGCAGTATCTTGCAAAGAAACAGCACTCTCTCAAACAATACTTGTAAAATGCAGGGATGGATGGATGGAAGGATGGATGGATAAAAGGCTCTCAGATAATTTGTTTATTTAGTTGCCAGAGTTGTTTGATCTGTTAAAAGGGGAAGAGGCAAGCATTTGGTATTATACTGCTAAAAAATAGATATTGCTTGCTAATGACTACACAGATAGAAATATAATAGTCAAATGAATATATATTTTTAAATACAAGTAAATGTTTGTGTATTTTTGCAGGAACAATTTGAAACTGAATTAAAGTATAAAATGACAGTTAATGGAAAAATTGCAGTGCTTTATTTGAAAAAAAACAAGTAAGTATCTTTACCTGTGATATTATCCTCAGCAAGAGCAAGGCAGCCTCTGGAGAATGTGCTGAGTCTTTTGCTGCTTATGGCTCACACAAACCTGAACTAATCAGCTTTTGCTCTCAAATGACTTGAGAAGTTCATTGGACTTAGCAATCAGCACAAGTAACCACAACGTTTTTGTGTTTCTTTCTCCAGGAACCTCCTTGCACCAGGCTACACAGAAATATATTATAATTCCTCTGGAAAGGAGATCACCACAAGCCCACAAATTATGGTATAACAGAGTCTCTTCAATTCTTTAATCAGAGTTTTACCCACAGACCTAAAGGCAGTGTCCTTGCCAGGCAAATAATAGAAGTGAAACTGCATTTATAACATTAGTGCTTTTTTCAGCAGTAGCCATTACCTAATTGATCTTCCACTTTTCTTTTTATATATATATATATATTTTAACAAGAACAAAACAATTTCTTGGCAACTCTGGTAAGTTTTTCCAGCCTTTAAGGACTCCTGTAGGAGGGTGGGTAGAAGGAGCATGTTATTTTCTTGAGAGTGAAGAGTTACATACCTCTGGTGCTCTCAATCAATTTCTATCATTTCTCTGGATTTGTGGTCTTTTCAGGCAAGACTATTTCCTCAATGGCAATTGCAGAATTGTTTTTCTTAAACAATTTCTCTTTACTGCTATTCATAGCCCATCTTTTCTTAGACTGAGCAGATGACAGTGTGTAGCCACGTGAGGGGTCATGCACTAGTATCTCTTTTTCTGAGCTCCATTTTCCATGGGAAGCCCTTCAAGCATTGTTCTCTGTAGCAATAATATCAGAGTTTACATGGGCCAACACCTCATCTGTCCCAAACTAGAAAGGTCCTTCATGGAACACCCAGATGAGAAAATGTTAAGAAGGGCATTTTGCTCCAAATGCAGGCAAGAAATGTGCTGATCCAGTTAATCTGATGGAACACTTTAGATAAATCAAGAAAGAAAAAACAAAAGCCCAATCTGGATAACCCATCCTTTGGAAAAAAGCTTGTAGATCTTTGCTAGAAAAAAGTTAATGAGAAATTGCCCAAAAGGAAAAATGAGTGCCCAGTGTTTTAGGAGCTCAGATTTTAAACTGACATATCCAAGTTTATTCCATCTAAGTATTATTGACATTCATCCTACTCAGTCAACATTGACAATACCTTGTAAACATTTTGGGATCATTAACTGACATTAAAAATTTTAAATTATATGAAAGGTTTTAATTATGTTTTAAATGTCTTAGTTTACTGTTGTTCAGCAGAATATGGTTTGAAAGCATTTAAAATCCTGTTTCAAGATTTCAAATGTGGCTTTAGAAGTGGCGCTAAAATTCACATGTACTTCTCTGTACAAAACCCCCTTTCCTTTAGGATGATTGTTATTATCAAGGACATATCATTAATGAAAAGGTTTCTGACGCTAGCATCAGCACATGTAGGGGTCTAAGGTAAGACTTCAGGAATGTTTTGCATGCACCTGTGATTGTGGTATTTATGTATATATCTAACCAACCAGATGAATCCCAAATATCATTAATTTTTATATAGTTGAATATGAATCATAAGGGCCATAAAATGTTGAAATTTGAAGAAACACCACTTCTCTTGATAGTGGCTTATAAATTACTATCCGAATGGCTTTCAAAGATATTTTTGTTAGCTTATTTTTAAAATACAGGAGTTTGAGTCCCAGTTCTGGAGTCAGAATCCTTAGGTAATGGGAGCTGCTCTCTCTTCTCGCTCTTCACTTTATTTTACTTATTAATTTAGATGGAGTCTTGCTCTGTCACCAGGCTGGAGTATAGTGGTGCGATTTCAGCTCACTGCAATCTCAGTCTCCTGGGTTCAAGTGATTCTCCTACCTCGGCCTTTCAAGTAGCTGGGATTACAGATGCCCACCACCACACCTGGCTAGGTTTTGTACTTTTAATAGAGACAGAATTTCACCATATTGGCCAGGTTGGTCTCGAACTCCTGACCTCAAGTAGTCTGCCTGCCTCAGCCTCCCAAAGTGCTGGAATTACAGGCGTGAGCCACCACCCCTAGACTCTCTCCCCACTTTAAGCTCTCACTCGCTCTCTCTCTAGATTGCCTTATCCATGACTATGACATACCATTCTGTCTGTTAATGATTTCCTGTGCATCTGTCTATAGTAAGGTGGCTCTTCTGTTGTCCAGACTTGATTATCTAATTTTCTTTTTCATATTTTCAGTTGGATATCTTAAAGAAACCTCAATCTCAGTATGCCTTAAACCAAACTAATGATTGTCTCTTGAATCTGGTATGGTTTCCATGTTCTTTATTTTAATCAATGGTATAATCAAATAAACACTTGCCCAATTCAGAAACCTAAATTCCTTGAGGTCTGCTTACCCCTCAGCCCTGCATTTTCAATCCCTTACCGAGTCTTATTGATTCTATCTTCTAAACACTTTCTGAAATTGTTCATTCTATCTCTACTGCAATATCCTAGTCCATCTACCATGATTCCTTATGCAGACCATTGCAATAAACCACATAATTTATCTTCTCATATCCACTCTTGCCATTATCTAATTTTATGTACACTTAATTCAGTCTGTCTATTATATTCTCTTATACTTTTTCTTCACATCAATTATAATTATATATAAGTACTTACTATATAATTATATATATTCCGTGATTATTTGATACACATCCATCTTCCTCATTTGAACATAAGCTCCATAAGAAAACAGACCATGTCTTTATTTTTGCTGTCTACCCTTAGTCCAATGCCTAATGAATAATGGGTACTCAATGAATATTGGTTGAATGAATCCTGGTTCAAGGCTTTAGCAGAGAAAATTGAGAAGAAATTGCTAATATTTATTTGTCATGTGCTTTACATGTTCTTGCATTCAATCTTTACTATCACTATACTAGGTAGGTATCATGACAAATAAATGTGGAGAACCTGAGGCTTGTGAGTTTAAAGAATTTTCCCAATGTATCACAGTGAATGAGTTATAAAACCAATATTTTAACACTTATCTATAAAACTCTAAAATCCTTTTCATTATAAGTGTACCTTTAGAACAAGTACAGCATTAAAATTGGAAGAATGCTGGACCAAGTGTCAGGAAATATTCACTCTAGTGCCAAAACTGATATGGTTGGTTGCACGACACTGCAGCAGTCACTTCTCCCTAATATGTCTTATTTCCTTGTAGAAAATAAATTTAGATAATCTCCAAGGTATCTTCAGCTGTAAGTTTTACTGTATTTTATTGCCATGGGCTTAAATTGTTTTTGACATTGTCTAGTAATTTTAAAGATCCTCTTTTGGATCTTATAAATCTGTATGAACTTAATGCAATAATATTTTGTTAAGAAGCCAGAACTCTCATGTTTTTTCAGGGGCTACTTCAGTCAGGGGAATCAAAGATACTTTATTGAACCTTTAAGCCCCATACCTCGGGATGGACAGGAACATGCACTCTTCAAGTATGACCCTGATGAAAAGAATTATGACAGCACCTGTGGGATGGATGGTGTGTTGTGGGCCCATGATTTGCAGCAGAATATTGCCCTACCTGCCACCAGACTAGTAGTATGTGTAACTTTATTTTTTTGTTTGAAATGCTCTCATGTATTCTGCCTTGGTTTCCAGAATTAGCAGTGCAATTTACTGAAACTCTAGTCATTGTCGAAATTAGTAAGTTCTAGAGACACTAATTCTTAAATATTGCTACACATTAATGATTCATTTAACAAGTACTTAGGAATCAACTATATTTTTGAGATGGAGTTTCACTCTTGTTGCCCAGGCTGGAGTGCAATGGTGCGATCTTGGCTCACTGCATCCTCCACCTCCTGGGTTCGAGTGATTCTCCTGCCTCAGCCTCCCGAGTAGCTGGGATTACAGGCATGTGCCACCATGACCGGCTAATTTTGTATTTTTAGTAGAGACGGGTTTTCACCATGTTGGTCAGGCTGGTCTCCAACTCCCGACCTCAGGTGATCCACCTGGCTCAGCCTCCCAAAGTGCTGGGATTACAGGCGTGAGCCACTGCACTCAGCTGGAATCAACTACTATTTTCAGCAATGTACAAAGGTTAAAAATAAGTGTAAAATATAACTGCCCTCTAGAAGCAGGAATCTGTCACGGTATTCCCTGTAGCCTACAATAAATCACAAAGATATAAAGTATTATTATTAATTTGCTCTTGATTTTAGCCAAAAAGCTATGAAGTGATTATTATTAGTTTGAAATAAAACATCTTGCTGTCATCATAAATTCATTCAACAAATCTCTCTTAAAGTGCTGTCACAGGTGCTGGAGAGATAGAAATGAGCAAAATAGACATAGAATCTGGCTACAGGAACTTAGAATATTATTTTATGTATGGAATTCTGCTTCTAGTCATAGGAGAAAAATGAATATAGTTTTGTGTTTTAGACTGTAAAGGATATATCAAAATATCTTTGTTGACATTACTTTTATTTCCTTGTTGATACTACTTTTATTTCCAAGATTTATTTCAGATCCCATCATTTCTTTTAAATGTTCTCAGAGTCTGTGAGCACAGGGCATAAGTTGGTCTAAATAAAATTTCTAGTCAGTTTAATTTTCTGTAGGTTTAAATTCTACCAGCAAGTTCAGTGGTAAAGGTAAACGTATAGTCAAACCCAGAATACTCCAATACTTTTAAGTGCTCTGTAGATCACATATATCTCTAGTATGAAACTTAAAAACCAAATGAGTCAAAAATAATGATACCCATAATAATTTGTTAAGAAATATACAATATAAATATGTATATTGTGACATTAAAAGTATAAATTGTCAGGGGGAAGATAAAAGTCTAGAGTTTTTATACATGACTGAAGTTAAGTTGTTATTGGTGTAAGATACTTCATTACAACTATAACATGTTTTATGTAAACCTCATGGTAAATACAAAAAAAATAACTATAGCAGATACAAATGATAAAGAGAAAAAAATAAAAATGCAGCACTACAGAATGACCAAATCACAAAAATAAACAAGGGAGGAAGAAATGAAAAAAAAACTATAAAAAAAATATTAGTAGTAGATCCTTACCTATAAATAATTACTTGGAATGTAGATGGATTAAATTTTCCAATCAAAAGATAAAGAGTGGCTGAATGGCTGGAAAAACAAGATCTGACTATATGCTGCCTCCAAGAGACACTTTTAAGCTTTAAAGACATGCATAGGCTGAAAGAAAAAGATGGAAGAACATATTCCATGCAAATGGTAACAAAATAGACAAACTCTTAGACTAAAACTCAAATATATAAAATCAGAAATGAAAGTGGAGATATTACAAAAGATGTCTCAGAAATGAAAAAAAAGATCTTAAAGGACTAATATGAAAAACTATTTGTCAATAAATTTGATAGCCTAGAGAAAATAGATGAATTCCTAGAAAAATACAACATATAAGGGTTGAATCAGAAAGAAGTAGAAAGCCTGAACAGACCAATAACAAAGAGATTGAAATAGTAATTAAAAATCTTTCAACAAGGAAAGCCTAGGACTACATGGCTCTAGAGCTGAAAAGTATCAAACATTCAAAGAAGAATTATTACCAATACTTTTTAAAATTTTCAAAAAAATAGAGACGGAAGGTGTACTGCTTAGTACTTTTTACAAGCTCAGCATTACCTTTATACCTAACCCAAGACAAAGACACCAAAGAAAGGAAAACTACAGGCTAATAATTCTGACAAACATTGAGGTAAAAATTTTCAATAAAATATTAGCAAATCAAATTCAACAACACATCCAAAAGATTATACATCATAATCAAATGGGATTTATCCTTGGCATACTGACTTAACATACACAAATTGATCAATGTAATATATCAATCATATCAACAGACTGAAAGACAAAAAATGCATGATCATATCAGTTGGTGAAAAGGCATTAAACAAAGTTCAACATGCTTTCTTGATTAAAAGTTTAGGTAGTTAAATAATGGTGTGGAGTTAATTGTTCTTGATTTGAGAGTTTAGGCATAGAAGAAAAGTTCCTCAACATCATAAAAGCCATTTATTTATTTATTTATTTTTATTTTTTAGCAGTCAAATATACCTTATTTTATTCTCATACAATGCTACAAATTATCTTGATTTAGGATATTTGTACATTCTATAGCAGCTAGGAATATGTTTTTCCAAAACCAAACCAAAGTTGATAGTTTATAATCAGAAAACTTTTTTACATGCCAGTTACACTTCGGATTTTGTCATTCTTATATTCTTCTTTCTTCATAGAAGTAGGTGCTTGCTCAAATATGTGGGCCTTCTACTGAAATTCGTTTAATATATAACTTTTATCCTTGGCTTAGCTGGAATTTGAGTTTTGATAAGAAAGGTGTGGTTGAGTGGACATAATCATAGGCTTTCAGCAACCACACAAATGTTGATAGTGTGCAATGCAGTTGTTGATGATTAAACAATAATGAAAATTTAAGAACACTGTTGCATTATTTTATTTGAAGCTGGAATGATGTGAAACTCTAAAATATGTCTTAGCCCAAGCAATAAGGTTTGCCTGCCCACTCTTCTTTCTCTTTATTTATTTTTTAAATTAAAAGGCATTTATGGAAAGCTGCTGATAACATCATAATCAATCGGAAAGGAGAAATAGAAAGCCATTCTTCTGGTACCAGGCAAGGATGCCTACTCTTACCACTTCTATTAAACATGTACCAGAAGTACTATCAAAAGCATTTAGAAAAGAAACATTCAACTTGGAAAGGAAGTAGTAAAATTATCTCTATTTGCAGATGAAATGATTCTACCTGTAGAAAACCCTACTGACTCCACTGAAAAACCAATAACACTAATAAATAAATTCAGTAAAGTTGCAGGATATAAAATCAACATACAAAATCTGTGACATTTCTATACACAAATAACGACCTAGCCAAAAATGAAATCAAGAACACCATTCCATTTATAACATAAATAATACTTGGGAATAAATTTTACTAAGGAGGTGAAAGACCTGTACACCGAAGATGATAAAACATTGATGAGGGAAATCAAAGAAAATGCAAATAAATGAATATCCCTTGCTCAAGAATTAGAAGAATGTTGTTAAAATGTTCATACTACCTAAAGCAATGAGTAGATTCAATGCAGTCCTTATAAAAACCCCAATGACAGTATTTACAGAAATAAGAAAAAATCATACAATTTGTATGCAACCACAAAATATCCTAAATAGTCAAAGGAATTTGAGAAAAAAAAAAAGACATCATACTACCTGATTTAAAGTTATGTTACAAAGATATAGTAATCGAAAGAGTATAATGGCATAAAAGCAGACACCTAGACCAGTGGATGAGAATAGCAAGCTCGGAAATTAATTCAAACATATACGTTCAATTGATTTTTGACAAGGGCACCAAAAAGATACACTGGGGAAAGGACAGTCTCTTCAATAAATAGTGCTGGGAAAACTGGATATCCACATGCAAAATTATGAAATCGAACCCTTTTCTTATACCATAACTAAAATTCAAATCAAAATGAATAAGAAACCTAAATGTAATACCTAAAACCATAAAACTCCTAGAAGAAAATAGAGGGGAAACATTAACCTTGACAATGACTTCTTAAATATTGTACCTAAAAGCTAAGGTTATAAAAGTAAACATGTAAGAGACTATATCAAATGAAAAAGCTTCTGCACAGCAAAGCAAACAAACAAAATGAAAAGGAATCTAAAAAAGGGGGCGAGGGTGAGTGTCAAATATATAGAGGTAGAGAATAAAACAGTGGTTACCAGGGTCTAGGTAGGGACAGGAAATGGGGAGATACAGGTCTAAGGATACCAAGTAGCCAATATGTGGGGTTAAGCAGTTGAAAGATCTAATATACAATATGAGGACTGTTAAGGACAAACTGTAGACAAATTTTACAGAGTTTAATTGAGCAAAGAATGGTTTGAGAATCCAGCAGCCCTCAGAACCAGAAAAGGTTGAAAGCAACTCCATGCTGCTCAATGGTTGGAGAGGATTTGTGGACAAAAATGATGTACAGAAAATGTATTAAGGTACAGAAACAGCTGCACCGGTTACAGCTTGGTGTTTGCCTTATTTGAACACGGTTTGAACAGTTGGCCACCTTTGATTGGCCAGAACTTGGTGAAACTCCTAGCTATATGTTGCTGTGAATATCAACTCCTGGGTTTGCTTGTACAGGCCTCTTATCCCTCTGTCTCCATTCCTTGTAACTATGTGGAAAGAGCTTTGCTTTCGAGACATTTTATCGTTTTGGCTTTCCTCTACTCAGGAGTGCTATTCCTTCTCATTTCCTTTCTGTCACCCTTGCTCTGATTGACTGGTAAGTATCAGAGAAACTCACATAGCTCAATCCTGGATCTTTTTCTTTATCTACACATTCTTCCTAGGTAATCTCACCCTGCCCTGTGCATTATTTAAATAGGAACCATGCACTAATGGCCATCAGATGCATATCTCTAGCCTCCGCCCCTCTCCTAAAGGCCAGACTGTTATAATTATCTTTTTAATATATCTACTCAAACATCTGATATCACAAACCTAAAATATGCCCCCAAAAGAACTACTAGTTTCTAAACCACAAGCAAAACCTACTTCTCTCTTATTCTCCCCATTTTAGTTAACACCACCACCACTCATCATTTGTTCAAATTTGGATCTAGAAATTACCCTTGATTCTCTTTTTCTTCATCCCTCCTTATATGGTTTCCATCAGCAAGTGCCTCTGACATATTTCACATCATTTACTTTGCTCCCTTTTCTGACTGCCCCAAGGTACCATCTCATAATAACCATGGCAACAGCCTCTGCCTGACCTGCCCATCCCCGTTCAGCAGAGTCCACACTCCACACAATCAATCCAGTGCTATTTTTATTGTAAATCACATCACATCCCTTTTCTGCTCAAAGCCCTCCGATGCCGTCCCATTGCATTTAGTATAAAAGCCACACAACTGACCATGGGTCACAAACCCCTATACGATTGTGGTCCCATCGACCTCTCTGGTCTCCTCCTACTCCTTTAATCCCCATCTCTTGATGACCTCCCCCATTATGTTATAAAAACACAAGCATTTTTTTCTATGCTCTAAATATGCCAATACTATTTCACCTTAGAGTCTGTTTACTCATTTTCTTCCCTCCTGGAATTGTCTTCCAATTTATCTTTCCTTGCGTGGCTTCTCATTTTCCTTAATACATCTGCTTGAGGGCCAGCTCTTTAGAGAATTTCACCTATTCTGAAATAACTACCTAGTAACTCAATGTCACATGCCCACTTTAATCCTCCATATAGTACTGGCCACCATCTGATATGTTTATGTTTGTCTCTTGTGAGCTCCATCAGCAGAGAGACCATGTTGATTTCACTACTGCATTTGCACTTCCTAGAGCACTCTCGGCGTATTGTAAGTGCTAATAAATATTGCGTTCCCATGGAGGGTGGGAAGTAAGTACATGTCTCATTAGATAATACCTAAAAATCTATCTTCAGGAATTTGTTCTTTGTAATCGAACTTTAGTTACCTATTAAAAGACATGCACTTCCAGAAATGCAATCTAATAAACTTTGATGAGCTGTTATTTAGTAGGAATAATCTATTGGTCCCTTTTCAATGTGACAAACCACTATGTAACTTTTTTTTTTTTTTGAGATAGAGAAAGGAACAGAACATTGGTAAGTTTGAAAAATTGGAAGGAGATTCAACTCTGCCTGAAGAGAACAAAGTAGACTAGAAACAATGGTGTCTCCGCATTGCACCATTGATAAAGGAGCAGGTATTTCACCAGGATATGAATTAAAGGCTACCAAAGAAAACAAAAAAACTAACTAACTAAAAACACTAGGAGGATGCTGAAGTCAAACTTTCTCTATTTTGTGTCAGGATGGTGAAGAAGTCTACTGTTCAAAACAATAGAAAGACTTTGGTTTTATTTCTAGCTCCCCTATTAGTAACATAATTTAGACCCCTTGATAAAATGAAGGAGTCAGACCAGAATATTGCTGGTGTCCCTTCATCTCCAAATTTATGAGCCTTGTCGGTAGATAATCCTGCCTGTTGAATTGGTGTTAAAATGCTAATATTGTCTGCCTTTACTCCAGGTATCAACCAACTGCTTATAAAATTACAGATGTCAAATAATAGAAGAACTTTTGCAGAAAATGATGTTGTATCAGTAATTCTCCTCTTTATATTTCAGAAATTGAATGACAGGAAGGTTCAGGAACATGAGAAATACATAGAATATTATTTGGTCCTGGATAATGGTGAGGTAATTATATGAGATAAATATGCTGTCTTCCAAAACTCCCATCCACATATATTTATTTATTACGTGAGACATTAAATATCTGGATGAGATTTAAAGAATCATGAATATGAGCTATGGTTATATGTTTTTCTAAAACTATGAAATTTGACATTTATAAGTAAGCTGATATGATTTCTTCTTTTCAGAGAGATCAGGGCAATTGATATGATATGCATAAAGTGTTGGCACTTATAATACTATTTTCTTATTGACTTAAGAGTACCCAACTTAGTTTCCAATTACATTCTCTGTCATTTTGTTAAGTTGTTAAATCATTTGTAAATTAAAATTTATTCTCATTAGGGAGTCAATATAAAAGCTTAATTGGTCACAATGAAAGCTTAGTGAATGGAATCCTCTGAAAAGGCAAATCTTTGGTGATAGTCACTGTTCATCTTCTACTGTAAGAATGCATTTTCATATACTGGGTTTTCACAATTTAAAATGCACATGTGTATGAAAATATAAGTCAACTATTAGCTCAGGCCCTAAAGCTTTGGCCTTACTTACTGTGCTTAATTCATGTACTGTTCATATACGTATCTCTTAAATTAATAAGATATTCCTTCTGTTAATTCTGCACAGCTTGGAAAACCATAGAATTTAAGTGAAAATACATTTGGAGTAATTCTTTAGAGCTTTATACTGAGCTAGTACTTCAGAAGAGAAAACATCATATTCACTCCCAAAGTGCTTTAATGTAGCTAGATGAATAGGAATTAATTTGATTCTAACTTTTAATTAACTCTAATAACTAATCTTTAATTAAAATCAATAACAAGTAATATAAGAGAAGATGCCTTTTTAATCTTCCAAGTATATTCATTTTTATCAATGCCCATATTCTTTCTTAATTTTTCTTTTAGTTTAAAAAGTACAATGAGAATCAAGATGAGATCAGAAAGAGGGTGTTTGAGATGGCTAATTATGTCAACATGGTAAGACATTTTATTACCTGCAGTTTTAAACAGTTTGTTGGGAGATGTCATTGGGTTTTTCAATGAATACACATGAAGCATGGAAGCAAAGTCAAGACATTTGAGACCAATGTGGCTGACTGGCTCCCAAAGGACAACCACAGCTTTTGCTACATAGGTGAACATGAATATTAATACCACAGACCAACACTTTTCTTATTTACCCGTCACACTATTCTCAGGTATAAGAAGACATAAAAACTACATGGGTGCATTGTATTTTCCAAAAATCCACTAAGAAAATGCTGAAGACCAAATCCCAACAGAAAGCTGGTCCAGAGGGGAAAAATAATTTTAAAAATGCCAAGCACTGTCACAGTAGCATATTTCATAAAATCTCATGTAATCCCCAGAACAATGCTAAATGTTACTAAAGCCTAATGTATAGCTAAGGAATCATATTCTCAGAAACAAAGTAACTTACCCAAGATCACAAAGTGAGAAAAGGATAGCCATGGGGTTTGAATATAGATTTGTCAGATTTCCAAACCCACTTGAGTCATACAACTGTTGACTATGTTCTTTAGACATGATTGTGTTATCTAATTTCCAAAATATTCAAAAAATGATTTTACAACCTTTAAATACTAATTCTTCGTTCTCCGTTTGTTGGATATATAGTTGGCATACTTATTTTGAAATGAATGAGTCTCTTTGTGGTATTCTATAAAAGCTCTAATTTTTTGTTGTTGTTGTACAACATAATGCTGTAATATACTTATTTTGATATGCATATACATAGTGAAGTGATTACCACAGTCAATATATATGAAATAAAAAAGTAATACATTTGCTTTTTATGCTGATGGGAATTATTTGTGGAGGGCTAAACACTGATAATGCAGGAAAGACAGAAGAATTATTGGAATAATATTGATTGGGGGAGAAATAAGAGATTTAGTACATGAGTGGAGAAACTGGCCTTAGATTCAGAGGTTGTTCATTTATATAGCAGATGGGGAGGCGCAGGGTGTTTGGACAAGAATAGGTGAGGCGATAGGCCAATGGTGGGAGTTTGTGGACGTTCTCTTCAGATTGCTCTTATAGCCTCAGCTAATGTGGAAGGAAGCACAACTATGAAAGTCGGATTTAAAGGAAATGTTAGAATTACTAAGAAGAGGAGTATAAAAAATGTGTGCAGGAAACTGCGTGTGAATGGAATTTGGAAACACAGCAGTTTTGCTGGAACTTGTTAAGAACTACTTGAGCTTAGTAGCCACAGCTTTAAAGTGAGAGCAATCAGAACAATGTGTTTTCCCCTGTGTTCAAGGGCAGAAGGAGGAGAGATGTAGAGGCAAGTTGCTTTTAACCAGGATTGGAGTTTTGTCAGGTGAGTAAAATGAAGCAAGAAAGGAACAAGGAAGTTGAGGGGATAATCCAGTGAAGGATGATAACATGGCTGGATTTTAACTTCACTTTCAGTAACTGCATCCTTAATGCTTTTCTTGTTTTCCAAACTACCTTTTTTTAAAAGAAATATTTAAGTTTCTTAGCAGAAAGTTGCTGGTGAGAATGTCTGTCACTGTGCACTTTTAGAAACTATAGTAGTAATTTAAGCTTTTATCTTTAGAGTAAGCATATTGTTTCATAAGTTTTACTCATTATTTCTAAAGTTTATCCTACATGCATTGTGGATTATTTGGTTCAATCCATGTTTAAGATTAGAGGACCATTATCTCATTCTGAAAATACATAACATGGGTGGCTCATAAATGACAACAATTTATTGCTCACAGTTCTGGGGGCTGGGAAGTCCAAATCAAGTTCCATGAAGATTTGGTTTCTGGTGAAGATTGTCTTCCTGGCTTGGAGACAGCTGCCTTCTCACTGTGTCTTTATATGGTGGAAAGGACAAAGCAACTCTCTGGGGATCTCTTTGTTAAGGGCACTAATCTCATTCATGAGGGCTCCACTCTCGTGACCTAATCACCTCCCAAAGACCCCACCTCCTAACACCATCACCTTGGGAGTTAGGATTTCAACTCATAAATTTTGGGGCACACAAACATTCAAATTGTAGCAACTACTTAGCTTATTGTAAATGCATCGATGTACAACATTTCATCATATCATGTTACTTCTTTAGTGCCTAAACCGGCACTGAGCCAACTTTGCTAATTCTGAAATATTCTCACTCTGAGAGCACTGAAAAACATATAGGCAATTGAAGCCATAGTAATGGGCCACTGACACAAAATTATAGTATTTCTTAAGAGCACAAACAGGAATATGTTGTCTTAACAGGGCCTTTTCTCCTCCCTACCACCTCCCCACCCAAAAAAGTAGTTTACAGACCTAAACTATCTTAGTGTATCTATCTTTTGTTTTGAATGGGAGTTTTAGTGTCTACAAAATAGTCAATACATTCTGTTTCACAAATATGCTTGGAAATAAGGTTTTTATACTGCTTCGATGAATGTTTAAAAATACAAAATATATTGAAAATGTTTAAAATGATATCACCATTATAATTAATTGCTTTGCCATTTATTTTCTTTGGACAGCTTTATAAAAAGCTCAATACTCATGTGGCCTTAGTTGGTATGGAAATCTGGACTGACAAGGATAAGATAAAGATAACCCCAAATGCAAGCTTCACCTTGGAAAATTTTTCTAAATGGAGGGGGAGTGTTCTCCCAAGAAGAAAGCGTCATGATATTGCTCAGTTAATCACGTATGTACAGATTTTCTCCCATTGCACACTATGTGGTATTTAGTGGACGCTTTTCTGAGCCTTGGCAAAGTGAGGGGTGCACATAGGGGAGTAGACATTTATAGAGCACTTACTTGGATTATATGTCAAATATGCTCTTATTTTGGATCCAAGTATTTTTTTTTAAAAAAAGAGAGGATCAATAATTTAGCAATAATTCATAAAATGTTTGTTTTTATTGGGTATACAGGAAGAAAAGACAAGTTTATATAATGGAAAGAGAGTTTTTGATTCAGTGTTTAAAAAAAGAACTGATTGGCTTTAGGCTCAAGTTAGAAGAAACCTCTAAGATATTATTAGAAAAATTAAGTATTATATTCTAACCCCACATCTTCACTAATTTATTTCCTACTGAAGTGACCTGTTAAGAACAATATGGGAAATAAATCTAATGGCTGTAAATTATATGAGACTGGAGCATGTGCCTCAAAACAGTCAAGAAAATGCTGCTGGGTAGATGGATAATATTTAGTTGAAATCAGATAGAAGGAAGCAGTAAGGATTGACTTGAAGTCACTGGAGAGGCTATTACCTAAGAAAACCATGAATTTCATGGAAATCAGTGAACTATGTCCTGCCAGAATTAGTTAATATTTCTGTGCTGGTCATCTGTTAACTGCATAACAAATGAGCTTGAATTTCTGGGCTTGAAATAAAGCTTCTTCACTTACATAATTGGTGTGTGGGCGCATTTGGCTGGAACAGTGAGTCTGGTTGGTCATGTTTCTGTCTATATCCCCTTTCATGTGCCTAACTTGAGCTTCCTTCAATATGGCTATCTTAGAGTAGGTGGACTTCTTACTAGGTGTCTAGCTTTTCTCAGAATAAGCATTTCAAGAGGCACAAGATAATGCATCAAGGTTTTTTATGACCTAACTACAAAAGTCACAGGGTGTCACTACTGGTATATTATCTTAATCAAGGGGAACTTGTAGGGCCAATCCAGATTCAAGGGGAAGGCACTACTCAGGCTGAGAATACTGCAAGGCTGGTTCATTGAGGGGATCACCTTTGGGAAGCAGCCGACACAATTTCTTAATTTGGAAAGGTGAGTTTTAGACTCAAGAGCCCATTCTTTGTGGAGGAGTTTAGTGATTTTCCAAGGTCTCATAGCTGGTAAGTAATAAGGGAGCCAGACAAATTGCTGAATACTCCATCACTGTAAGTAATAATGTAGAAGCTTAAAAATAATAGATGAGATGATAAATGCATAGGTAAAAATAAATGATGATACAACGTCAAGAATAGATTCCTTGAAGAGATCAGAATAATTAAAGATATGATGAAAGGAAATAATTGTTCTTCCAGTTATGCAATTAATGTCTTACCATTTACCAAACAAATTAACAAAAGAGACCTATACTTAGGTATAAGTAGGTTAAAAAAGTTAGAGTCCGAATATACTCTGTTCACTTAAAAGATAAATCAAAATACATAACTCCAAAGTGAATGAAATGTTATTTTTTGCAAATGAGCAAGTGGGGAGAACTGAAACCACAAAAATGTAGAATGAAGTATAAATAACTTTGTGATATAATTTTAAAAGAGAACAGGTATCGTAAACCTTTTAAGTATGCATAATGTAAAATATATTTTCAAAATAAATATCTGAAATCAGATTAAACAGATAAAATCTGCAGGGAATGAAAAATTGGAACGTTTTCTAATTTTCTCATTTTATACAGCAGAATTGAAACTCTCTATTTTTAATATTGTTTTATGGGAAAATACAGGTTCAATTTCCCACGTAAGTGCATCTACTAAGGAAATTAAAAACTTGATGCAATTTGGCAAATTTCTAGAGACAATTAAGGGCCAGGATCTTGTACAGATAGCAAAAGAAAAACACAAAAAACTAAAAGGAAAGAGTATGAAATTATTGAAGGTTTATAGAAAAATCAAAAGGAACCAAAAAAGCAAAATTAAAATTATCAAAGACAAAACATATTATCTATGGAAGTGTAAGTGCAAATGATTCAAACCCCTCTCCAGTATAAAAATTATTTGAATAATATAAATGATCACTAATACAACTGCTTTCAAAATGGGCCCAATCCCTAAATCTACTGTAGCTAAAACAATGCTAATGTAAAACAAAAGTATGTGATATAAAAATATGAGTAAAATATAAATAAAAACAAAGCCTGTGTGGTACTGCTAATATCAAAACAAGATACATATAGAGAGATGTTTGTTAGGACCAAAAATAGCCTTTCTTTTTCTTCACAAGGGATACATTTCACAATGAAAAGTGTTATAATCAGAAATGATAGAAAATATTCAACATAATTCTATCTAGGAGTTTGGATTTTAAGTGACACAAAAGCCATTCTATAGAAAAATGCCTTATGCAAATTCAAAAACTGAAGAAAAATATGATAGTGATGGTTCACAGTGAGTTTTTCTGCTAACCATTTAGGGTTTTGGATGTATTGTCTATAAAAATAGAGCTTAGCATTATAATTTGTTATATCAATTTATTCCTTTCTTGCAGAGCAACAGAACTTGCTGGAACGACTGTGGGTCTTGCATTTATGTCTACAATGTGTTCTCCTTATCATTCTGTTGGCGTTGTTCAGGTCCGTATGATGACAAACTGTTGGTTCTATGATTTACATTTACCAAATGCTTTTTAAAAAATCTATAGAGAAGATCATGATAGTTTTTCTCCTTTAGTCTGTCGACATGGTAAATAACATTGATTAAATTTCAAATGTTGAACTAATTTTGCATTCCAGTGTAAACTCGACATAGTGATAATGCATTATCTTTTTAATATATTGTTTAGCATGAAGTTTTTAGCTACAAACCCTCAATAAACTAGGTACTGAAGGAACATATCTCACAATAATAGCTATTTATGATAAACTGACAGCCAATATCATACTTAATGGGCAAAAGTTAGAAGCATTCCTTTTGAAAACCAGCACAAGACAAGGATGCCCTTTCTCACCACTCCTATTCAACATAGTATTGGAAGTTCTGGCTAGGGCAATCAGACAAGAGAAAGAAATAAAGGGTATTCAAATAGAAAGAGAGGAAGTCAAATTGTGTCTGTTTGCAGATGATGTGATTGTATAATTAGAAAACCCCATCGTATCAGCCAAAAATATCCTTAAGCTGATAAGCAACTCCAGCAGTCTCAGGATACAAAATCAATGTGCAAAAATCAAAAGCATTCGTATACACCGATAACAGAGAACCAAATCATGAGTGAACTCCCATTCACAATTACTACAAACAGAATAAATACCTAGGAATACAATTTACAAGGGATATGAAGGACCTCTTCAAGGAGAACTACAAACCACTGCTCAAGGAAGTAAGAAAGGACACTAACAAACGGAAAAATATTCCACGCTCATGGATAGGAAGAATCAATATCATGAAAATGGCCATACTGCCCAAAATAATTTATAGATTCAGTGCTATACCCATCATACAATTGACTTTCTTCACAGAATTGGAAAAAACTATTTTAAATTTCATATGGAACCAAAAAAGAGCCTGCATAGAAAAGACAGTCCTAAGAAAAAAGAACAAAGCTGGAGGCATCACACTACCTGACTTCAAACTATACTACAAGGCCAGAGTAACCAAAACAGCATGGTACTGGTACCAAAACAGATATATAGACCAATGGAACAGAACAGAGGCCTCAGAAATAATACTACACATCTACAACCATCTGATCTTTGACAAACCTGACAAAAACAAGCCATGGGGAAAGGATTCTCTATTTAATAAATGGTGTTGGGAAAAGTGTACAGATTTTTTAAGACTATTCCTCTAACTCTTTCTTCCCATCTATTGTGCTATTGTTATTATATGTTTAACTTTATATCACCATAAATACATAATACATTGTTATTAATTTTGTTTTAGATATCCATCTTTCATTGCAATTTAAAATTAAAATAGTTTTCATTTGTACAACAAACCCCCATGACACAGTTTACATAAGTAACAATCCTGCACTTGTACCTGTGAACTTAAAATAGAAGTTAAAAAAAAGTTTTATATTTACCATCACTTTATTGCATTTCCAGCACTTTTTACTTCTCTATAAAAATCCAAATTTCTATCTAGCATATATTTTTTCCTTTCAAGGGAATTTTTTAAAACATTCATTATAATACAGTAAATTCTTTCAGTTTTGTCTAAGAAAGGCGATCTTACTTTCATTTTGAATATATTTTCACAGACTTTTTGGATGTCCTGTAACCCCAACTTATTGGTGGATTCAAGGGAAGTTTTAGTTGTCTACCTGCCTTGTCCTTGTTAGTGTAAGAATAATGTTCTTTCCAGCTTTCTACATCCTAGATAGAAATGGAATTAACATATTTTTTAGTTACTATCTTTTGAGTCTGGGTTTGTGGTAGGCTTCATGGATGTACAGAAGTAGTAAAATACATATTTTCAAACTTGAAATAGCTTGCCATAAAATTGGAAGAGAAACTGGCCTACCTAAAGCAATAGTTCTAACATACAGTAGGTAGCTTAATGCTACTTTATGGAAGTAAAAACCATTCTAGGAATTCATAAGAGATGATTGTTGATGAATATTAACATAGTCAGGAAAAGTTGCATTAAGATGGACCTCAGCCTGTAATCCTAGCACTTTCGAAGGCCAAGGCAGGTGGATCACCTGAGGTCAGGAGTTCAAGACCAGCCTGGCCAACATGGTTAAACCCTACCTCTACTGAAAATACAAAAAAATTGGTTGGACGTAGTGGCTGGTGCCTGTAATTCCAGCTACTGAGGCAAGAGAATCACTTGAACCCAGGAGGCGGAGGTTGCAGTGAGCAGAGATTGCACCATTGCACTCCAGTCTGGGCAACAAGAGCGAGACCCAGTCTCCAAAAAAAAAAAAAAAAAAAAAAAGAAAGGACCTCAAAGGGTAGGTAGGATTTAGAGTGGTGCAAGACAGAATGGAGGTCATTCGAGGGCAAAAATCATTTAAGTTAGGAAAACCATTATTTAAAGAACGAAACCATAAATTGAAAGGAACTTCATATAGGCCTCTAAACACATTTTAGTTTTTCTGGGGCTTTTTGGCTTGCATTTTTCCCCATTTGGAGAGTTCCATATTTCTATATAGGAGGTTTTACCATGCTCATCTCAAAAGAATGAAAGAATATAGTGTGTGTAGGTATCAACTTCCCAACTTACACAGCTGTTCCTTGTTTGCCACTCTTGTACTGTTCCTCATCAAACTTTACATTTAGTTCTTTGAGATGAAGTAGATAAAAGAATCAGACTTCTGTAGGTGGATGTTACTGGCAGGTTCTTATCTCCTCAATAGGACATTTTAACTTGCAATGATTCTCCTGCATTGTTTTTTTGCTCCTGGATAATTTATAGCTGCAAGCTCTAATTTATCTGCAAGCTTGGAGTTGAGTCCAAGCACCTCAAACCAGAAGCAGTCTGGTGATCAAGTTGGCTATAGGCTGGATTTCATGCAATGGGCAAGTTTTTAATTGACTGATGTCTACTCTTGGCAATTATGGAATTGAGAAAGATACAAATAGAGCTAAAGTGCTAGGCTGATGAACAATTTTAGATCCCTGATGGCCAAATGCATCATAGACTTCTAAAAGGCAAGCCAAAGGTAAGGGAGATAGATCATTTAAAAAAAAGTTCTAATTTTTATTGTTGATGAAAATTTGCCGTCTTTCTTGGAAGGAAAACTGGAACAATTTCCTTCATTATAGGAACCTACTCAAAGGGCAAAGGGCAGACCATATATGCTGTGATGGGCATTCAGTTCCATTTAGTACTCTCTCTCTCTTGCTGTGTGTGTGTGTGTGTGTGTGTGTGTGTGTGTGTGAGAGAGAGAGAGAGAGAGAGAGAGAGAGAGAGATGGCAAGTAGAGTGAAGTATAATTTCATTCGAAAATCAGAGAATCTTTTTCTTCCTTCATACCTTTAGGACCACAGTGACAATCTTCTTAGAGTTGCAGGGACAATGGCACATGAAATGGGCCACAACTTTGGAATGTTTCATGACAACTATTCTTGCAAGTGTCCTTCTACAATATGTGTGATGGACAAAGCACTGAGGTGAGGCTCTCTGGGCTCTGGGGACATGCTATGTAGCCCTGGTTTTGATCTACTGTGGGCTGTACTTCTTTAGGTCATCTTCAACAACGTGTTTGAGTTTTTGAGTCATTAAATGTGCATTTGTGCCAAGCCACCTCATCTATAGGTAATATTTTTTAATAACTAAGACATAATTTAAACATATTGTCTCTTTGCTGATGGGGTAATTCATCATTTTATCCTCATCTTATCTATACAAGACCTGGCTTCAGAAAAATCATTAGCGTTTATCAGGTTTTCCATGAATTCAGAATAGATGGTGGTCAGAAAAGAGTTCTAGAATAAAACTCTAATTAAAGAAGAAACTACTCATAGGACAATGAAGACAGTCTATGAAAAGACATCACACGTTCCCTCCCTGAATTAGGCAAAATTTTTAGGCAATCTTATCTTTAAAAATCTCACAATCTTTTTTATATATTCATGTCCTCTTTTCTATACATACAGCTCACTCTATAAACTCTATTTCCTCTTTTCTATTTTCATTTCCTCCCTCAGCCCACTCAAGCTAGGGTTATTCTCCAAAGCCCCTGCACAAAACAGCATATGGCTGCATGCCAGTTACAGAGCTTACGTTAACTCTCCCCTCCATTACAGCAGTTTTAAACCTCATCTTTATCTGTAGGATGAAGAGATCCTATCAATAGGAATTCCTCTAAAGGAAAGTGAATTCTGAGACATGTAAATAAATATTTTGGTACCCTTAGGTCTTTACATCTCCCAAATGATCTAAGATTATCTGGAGAAGTCAGAGACATATTTGTTTTATTAAAAGTGGTCTGGATGCTACACTTAGAAATATGACTATATTTTCTCATGAAGTTGGAGGTGGGTTAATTCAGGCATGCAAATGAGCTCATGATCTGGCAGTTGGTCAGTGGATTGGATTTTGTCTTTTGGGGCAGGGTGTGGGTGTAATTGTGCCTAATGTCAGATACTGCTTCCCACATGTTAAGCATGACTATATTCCAGTTTTTCTTTCCTTATCTTCACAGCTTCTATATACCCACAGACTTCAGTTCCTGCAGCCGTGTCAGCTATGACAAGTTTTTTGAAGATAAATTATCAAATTGCCTTTTTAATGCTCCATTGCCTACAGATATCATATCCACTCCAATTTGTGGGAACCAGTTGGTTGAAATGGGAGAGGACTGTGATTGTGGGACATCTGAGGTACGGCCAATCACTTTCTAAAAGGATCTCGTTGTTTTTCAATTGCTAAGAAGATCAACTATAAAATAATGTGTGGCGCACTATAACATTGTAGGTTTTTTGGGTAATTTTGGGTATGTCCATTTGTAGGTATTTTCCAGGAAAATCTTTCTGACAAGGAACCCTGCACTGCTGAACAGATCTTGCTAATTTCTCCCCCAGGGTTCCATCCTCATTCTTTTTTTTTTAAGGACTATTTACTAACTTGGGCCTTGTGTCCTCGTCCCTCCCTTTCTAAATGAAATACTTGAAGCTCCCTTCGTGTCTATGATTTACCCAGTATTACTTTAGACAGAGCACTATGAGTGCTCAGAGTACAAATAGCTTGCTGGTTCAAGGTCACTGGGCTGGCAAATGGAGGAGCCAAGAACTGGATTCAAATGTATCTGTTTCCAGCTCTGATATGCAAGACCTCCCAGCACAGGGATCTGGTGCATCCCTTACTGCTTTGGGACTCGGGAGTTATTACCATCAGAAGTTCTGTCCTGACCCTATTCACAGGGCATCTAGGATTTTGAATGGGACCTCTTCTTCCATGTTATTAATGCTTAATATAAGTAATGCATCAAGCCTTCAGAATTTGGCTTTCAGTAACTTTGAAATATGATTATATATTTGATTATGTATTTATTTGCTCTATGAGAAAAGGTAGTCTGTCCTGGTTGATGATTTTATTTGAACCAAGGGCTAGAGTTTTAACCCTAAACTATTGTAACCCTAAAATTCTCAATCTTCTATGGGAATGTAGACAGCTGCAGGGGAACATTTTTGAGGTAGGAGTTTCTCCAATACCTTTTGCAGGCAGGATTCTGACACAAAGCAGAGAGACTAAGACAAAGTATTTGCTTCAAGCACAGTTGAATTAACTATTAAAGTTAGATAAAGAGCTATATCTTTAGCTTTTCAGTAGATATCCTAGCAATTGGATTTACTGCTAGATATGTACATAACTGATGAGTTGAAGGATTATATTCTATAATTAGACAAATCTTATTTTAAGAACTGTGTTTTTTTCCTTCATATTTTACCAACAAGAGTAGATCTTTCCTTATTATTGGAGACTGAGGAAACTAGTTAATAGAAAAATGATGTAAGTGGAATTCAGATAAACAACAAACCATCAGTTGCTCCAAAATTTCAGGTTTTCTAATTTTTTTATCTTTATTTCTTGAAAAAGTCATATTTAGACTCCATGAAAGTAACATATGCCTGATGAATACAGTATGTTACAAATTGTGCTGAACTGGGACCAAAAAGTAACGTTGCATTTACATTCGTTTCTCCTATTTCTTAGGAATGTACCAATATTTGCTGTGATGCTAAGACATGTAAAATCAAAGCAAGTTTTCAATGTGCATTAGGAGAATGTTGTGAAAAATGCCAAGTAAGATTATTTTATTCTATTTTAATAATTATGATTACATTTTTGTACGTTAACATCTCAGTGATTATGTTAACTGAAATAAGAAATGCAATACTTTTATTTATATAAAATGATATATTTACTATTTATGAAGCACTTACTCAGTGTTCTACATACACGGCCTATTGAATCTTCCAATGATCCTTCGCAGTAGATATTATTTCGTATTGTTTTTGAGAAAAAAATGCAGAGTAGAAAATGAACAAAATAATATGGCCACTATTTGTTACAGGCTGGATAAACCTGAGAACATTATGCTAAGTGAAATAAGCCAGCATAGAAAGACAAACACTGCATACTGATCTCACTCGTATATGGAATCCAAAAATGTTGAATACACACAAACAGAGTAGAATGGTGTTTACCAAGGGCAAGGAGGCTCGGAAAATGGGAAGATGATGGTCAAAAGGGACAAGTTACAGTTATGTAGCATGAGTAAGGTTAAAGATCTAATATACAACATGACTATAGGTACAGGTACAATGTGACCGTATTGTATATTAATAATTTGCTAAGAGAGTAGATTTTAAGTGTTCTCACCACACACACACCCACACCTATGTGAGAGACCAATACATCAATTTGTTTGACTGTAGTAATCATTTCTTTCTAAAATTTTATTTTTAATTTTTGTGGGCACATAGGTGTACAAATGTAGTAAGCATTTCACTATACATATGTATATTAAATCATGTGCACCTTAAATACAGACAACAAAAAAATGTAAAAACAAACATGGCCACTGTTGAGTCGGATAACCCCAAGTGTGATCATCTCCAAAGCCAAAGCTGGTTACTCCTACCCACTGCTGTTTCTCATGCTCCATGGCTTTCTCATGTCGAATCTCACAAAACTGATTGTATCTCCCTTTAACAATGTGTGTGGTGGAAGAGGTTTTATTCTGAGTAGTGTGGGAGTATCCCTATCTTCAATCTTTGAAGCCACTTCAGGGTGATATTCTTCTAAATATGCCATTTCACGTTCTCTGTGGTGCTTTTCTGAATTGTCCTTCAAGTTTAGTATTTAACTTTCTATTGTTGCATGTCGTTCTATATTGTGAGGGTTTGTTTCCATACTTAGATTGACTCCTAAGGCCAGAAGATGGATTCACTTTCACCTAGCACAGAATTTCATACATTTTAAATGATCTGTAACTGCAGCATGAATGTGCATATATGGTATACCAGGTTATAGAGAATGTTTGTTGTAATTTTGTTTTTATGTCAGAGAGAGAGAGGAAAGAAAGAAGTTCAAAAGGAAGTAAACTTGAGAACTTAAGCAGTACTCAAAGAGTGTTTAGTAAATGCTATTTGTTAGAGATTATGGTAGATAAAAATTATCCAGTTTCTTACTATTTACAGCAATGATATACATATATGAAACATATGAAAATATAACATGTGATTCAATGGCCATGTAGATAGCATAATGATATATTAAGCTTTTAATGTACAGTCTCACTTGATTTTCACAATGGCCTTGTAAAGTAGATGTTGGATGGGGACAGGGATTTTCAGAGAGATTAAATCCATTTTCTAAAGTTCAGCACTCAGACATGTGCAAAGCTGAGATTCAAATTCCTGTCATCCAAATCTGAATTCAAGGCTCTTCCCAAGCACATGAAGAAAGCAGGAGCAGCAATTTGCATTGGAGATGTCAGAGGAGACTTGGTGGGAAAACGGGCTTTCAACTGGACTTAAAAAAAAGATTTTAGACAGAAGAGATTTAGACATAAAAGAATTTCCAAATGAGGGAACAGAAACAGCAAAGACATGAGAGAAGATACAAGCATGGTTTGTCTGATATCTGGTAAGAAAGGGTCTGACTGGAGCCTTGGGTTGAATTTGTAGGATCTCACATGCTTGCATTGATATTTGGATTTGATCCCGTCACTGGTATTAAGATATTCAGTTATTTGACGCATTGAAAACATACCTGCTCCTGTTGGTAAGGAAAAAAACAAACAAACATGCTTTCTCAGTTTTGCAGAAATGGCAGAATTTGTTTCACTAAAGTTTCTCTGAGCAAATAAGAGTAAGATTCGCAGTAATTGATTACAACTGAGTTAATATATCAAGTGAATGTTTGCTTATTTTTCCCTCATGATAAGTCATTCTATGGAAGCAGCGAGTTGAAAGGAAATAGCTGAACCTACAATAAAAGGGATTAAGGATTAGGAAACTCGAGGCCTGGGAAAGTCTGAGTCTGCTGATCTGGTGCTTGTAAGCTTATCTCCTTGAATACCGAAGATCCACTTCACCAGTAAATCTCTGAAGTTGCAGATTTAAATCTCCTTGGAGTTCCTGACAGAGATGCATTCAACAAAAGGAGAAATAACTCCCTTCTTTTTAATCTAAGTTGTTGCCTGTTTTTTTTTTTTTTTTGTCCTGTACTTTTCTACATTATGTTTCTTTGGTGTTTTTGATACAAATTCAGAAATATTGCTTAAAAACTTAGGGCATTAACCAATATTAATAGAAGTGATATAACAGATCATGGCTTTAATTTATAATGATGATGTAAGCTTCAGTGAAATGACACCTCCAACTACTATGCCCAAAAAGTCCAAATGAAAATATTTGTGTTAATTTGAGGTATTAGGGTAAAGCAGGTAGGGAAAACAAAAAGCCTTCCATTTTTGTTTTTCTGCAGTTGAAAAAGGCTGGGATGGTGTGCAGACCAGCAAAAGATGAGTGCGACCTGCCTGAAATGTGTGACGGTAAATCTGGTAATTGTCCTGATGATAGATTCCAAGTCAATGGCTTCCCTTGCCATCATGGGAAGGGCCACTGTTTGATGGGGACATGCCCCACACTGCAGGAGCAGTGCACAGAGCTGTGGGGACCAGGTAGGAGGATAAATCCTTTCCCCTGTGCATGTGTGAAGGAAAATCATTTCAGATGACAGTGTTCAACCATGGCCAAAGGACCATTCTGTCCTATCCTTCTTAGAAACTTTGAACTCAAAATCATGGAAAGGTTTTAAGATTTGAGGTTGGTTTTAGGGTTGCTAGATTTACCAAATAAAAATAAGGATGGCCCAGTTAAATTTTAACTTCAAATTAACAACAAAGCTTTTTGTCTTACCATCAGTATATCCCATGCAATATTTGAGGTGTGCTCATACTAAAATTATTTGTGTATCTGAAATTCAAATTAAACTGGGTGTCTTTTTTTTTTAATCTGGCAGCCCTACTAAGATCATAAACCCTTGGAAATCTGTGTGTGTGCGGGTGTGTGTGTGTGTGCAGGGGTGGCAGAAGTACTATGGGATGGGACAGAAATAAGAAAAGATGGAAAAAAGAGAAGAAATGCAGAAAGGCAATAAAGAAAAGTGAAAGTTCTTAAATGGTCACTTTGTCCATAATGCCAAAATTTTAGAGACCATATTCTCTAATTGCACCATGAAAACTTGAAAAATAAAAGTTTAAAGAGATCTCTGAAAATTTAAACAGCAATTTATATAGTATTAAATAACTTTGGCCAGGCGCGGTGGCTCACGCCTGTAATCCCAGCACTTTGGGAGGTTGAGGCGGGCGGATCATGAGGTCAGGAGATCAAGACCATCCTGGCTAACACAGTGAAACCCCGTCTCTACTAAAAACACAAAAAATTAGCCAGGCGTGGTGGTAGGCGCCTGTAGTCCCAGCTACTCGGGAGGCTGAGGCAGGAGAAGGGCGTGAACCCAGGAGGCGGAGCTTGCCATGAGCGGAGATCACACCACTGCACTCTAGCCTGGGTGACAAAGCCAGATTCTGTCTCCAAAAAAAATTAAAAAAAAATAAAAAAACTTTATTAGAAAGTCAATTTTAGATCATAAGGGATCTAGCTTATATTTGTGAAATCTAAAAAAGTTGAACACATAGAAGCAGAAAATAGAATGCTGGTTTCCAGGGTGTGACAGAGAGGAGGTGGGGAGATGTTGGTCAGAGGATACAAAATTTAAGTTGAAAAAAAAAAAAGGCAAGTTTTTAAAAACCAGTTATTTGGACTTTCTGGATATAATGTGTATGATGTACATGTATTTAATTGCCATACCCCCTTCCTAATACAGTTTCAGATTCCTACTTAAGTGACTGAAACAATATTTATTAAAATAGAGAAATCTACATATTCCTAAAATTATTTGAAAGGGGTCACTGCATGCCAGAGACTTTTCATAATTCCTGAAAATAGAGCTAAAACAAGATTGAGAAAATCAACAAAAAGTCCTGACTTACAATGCACTGTGAAAACAAGAAACCTGGGAAACAAATAGACAAGACCCTAGAAAAACCTCCCTGTAAACTTCTCTGTCTTTGGCTACAGGAGCAAAGCTCAATGCCCTTAGTATGTCAGCAAGCTCACTGTTATCCTGGAACCAGGCCTCAGCAATCTTGCCTCCACTTCGTGGATGTGTAAGGTTAAAGGTGGAAACAAAATTGATTGTTGGTTAAGAGGCTCATGTTTCCTTGGCTAACTTCAGTATACGGCAAAAACCAGGAGAAAGAAAATCTTTAGCACAGAGGTGAAGTTCTGAGCATCGCCTTAATTATCTTGTAGTAAATATTAACTGCAAACAATATTAACTGTTACCCTCCTCCCTCCTTTGTCTGACTTTATGATTAGTCTCCTTGGCAAATCTGTAAACTTCCTGGAACAGGGACGTTTTCTACATTGTTCACAGTTGTATTCCCAGTGCCTGCCAGCACAGTGCCTGGCCTTAGTAAAAAGCTCAAAATTGTCTATTGAATTAACATTGAACATATTTATCTGATCACGAAATGGAGTAGACCTCTTAAGTCACACATTTAAATAACAGCCATTATAAAAGGCCAGAGAAAACAATTTTCCTAAATAAAATTCCAAATTTTATAATTCACAGAGGATCACATATTTATTTTAAATTAATCTGGGAAGTTTGAAAAGTCTTGCAACTTTGTAAGTAATTTAAAAATCATTCTTTTTGGCATCAAATCATTCCCACAAATCAATTGTAATTCCAAGTATTGAAAATGTGGCTAAGACATAAGCAGGCAATTCGTCATGGAGAAGAAATACAAACGTCCTATAAAATTAAAATCATTTTAACTCGTTAGCAATATACAAAACCTGAATGAAAACAAGTTAATCTTCTACATTTGCTAATTGGCAAAAGTTTGCTACAGATGTTAATGTTCAGTGTCACTGAAAACATAACCAAACAACTCCCTTCGTACACTGCTGGTAAATATACAAGTTAGCATCATCTTTACGGAGAGAAAAATGCATACACAAAATCTAAAAATAATTGTTTTTTACTCCTTCTCCTAGCAATTGTACTCAAATAATTATGAGGATTTTTCAGCCAGCATTTTTTAATGATAGTGGATAATTGAAAAACATCTCAAAATCCAAAATATATGGATTAGTTAAATAAAGTGCATTAATTCAATACAATTTTTGCAGCTGTGATGCTTTAGAAAATTTAATGCCTGGGGAAAGGACAGCTATATTGTTAATTGGCAAGAAGTCATAAAACAGCATGATGCCAGATATATGAGTGATACATTCTGCAATATTAGCAGCAATAACTCTGAAGTCTCAGATTAGGAATATAATGCTTTTCCCTGATTATTCATGACTAATGATTCTTCCCTGTAGATATTGTATTATAATAAAACATGAATACATTTTACTAAGATACAAATAATAAAAAGTAACAAAACTTATTTTATCTTGCACATTGAAACATGAAATTCGTTTAAAAGTATTTCTTAAAAACAGTGCAGTATCTTCATAGGTGTTTATTTTAACTTAGCTTGCTGTTTGTCAAAGGCTAGACTCAAAATTTCCAAACATTTATGACAGAATTACTTGTTCTTGAAGAGAGGGTACCTCAGCACAGAGAAGGAACATAGGTCTTTCTCTGTGACTTGATAGGATTCTGTTTCCTTATTAATAAATTGAGAATGGCAATAAGAATGGCTAGTATTTGTCAACCATGTACTGCTGACCAGACACTGTTCTCAGTGGCTCACCTATATTAAGTAATTTAATCTTCAAAACAGCTCTTTGAGGTAGGTACTGTCATATATAGTGTGTATATACACACTTTTATGTATGTGTAAATATAATATTAAATATATATTCACATAAATATAAATTATATATCCTATTTTACAGATGAGAAAACTGAGGGGTTAAGACACTTGCACATGTTCACACAGTTACTCAGTCTTGCTTAAAGCCTGAGCTCTTAACAATGTGTTTTGTCTGATGGAGATTTGAGGAAGATCACCTGAGACATGAAATATGTGATGCCTATTTTTGTACCTGGCACATAGTAGGAGTTTGTTACAGAGTAACAGATTATTTAAAAGATTATTTGTAATTCCAGCCAGCTCATTTGATACCAAATTACTACAGCCTATGTTTCTAGGAGTGGTCAATGGAATTATGCTAAAATAGTATTTTTCTTGCTTGTTTTATATTTTATAAATCCCTTTCCAGCACTGAATTTTTAAAATCTTTTATTTTCAAATATCTCTTGAATCTCAAAAATCTATTTTCTTTTCCCTGCTGACTGATTCGGGTCCCAGGAACTGAGGTGGCAGATAAGTCATGTTACAACAGGAATGAAGGTGGGTCAAAGTATGGGTACTGTCGCAGAGTGGATGACACACTCATTCCCTGCAAAGCAAAGTAAGTGGCCTTGTCTGAACCTTCCTGCTTCACAGACTAGAGCAATGGTACACTTCCAGCTACACATTCTGATTTATTCCAGTTAAATGGAAAGTGCATTTGGTCATCAATCATTTGACAAACATTTATTGAGTAACTACTATGTGCCATGATGTGGGCTAGGTACCGAGTCTAAAACGACAAATAAGAAATGGCTTCTTTCTTCAAGTATCTCATGGTGGGTGCTTCAGATGACACAAAGCACAGTCATTGTTGGGTAGAATGAATGGTTGTGATGGAACATGCAACAAAGAATGGGTCTGGTTAGAAATTTGTCCAGGGATTTCCCAGTATAAATCAGATGCTTTCTCAATCTCATGTTTTTCCTTGTAAGATTCAGAGTAGAAATATTTATCTACCCAGAGGAATAACAGATGCAGTGCTCAAACAGTTTCATTTAAACTTTCAGTAGAATTACATAAAGAAAAAATACAATAAGAAAATATTGACAATTCATCTGAAGAGTTTGTTAGTTTTAGTACTGATATCTGGGAAAACACTATAGAACACCACACCAGAAGAACTTGGGATTTTTCCTATGGTTTATTTTTAATTCTGCAATTTTAAGATGACTTTTAAAATTCAATTATAGATTAAACTCTTTGTACCTGCTCTAAATTTTACACATACCAAATAATTTATAACAAGAGGTTGCACAAGATCAACATTTCCCAAAGTTTGTCTATTGGACATGAATTTCGCTGAATGACAGATATTACCAAACTATACTTTGGTTATAGGGTTATCTCTTGGGAGAATCTGTGCCTAAAGAACAATCATTTTCTGTGGTCTTGTGGTCTCTTCTTTATAGGAAATCAGGGCAGATTCAAAAGAGGAAATTATGTAAAAGGCAGTATGTGAGGGCCAGAGGAAGGGCAACTATAGGCGGTGAATGGGAAGAGAGTAGGTCTCACCATCTTTCCTCTGCAGTCTGTGCACACAACATTGTCCCATGTAACTCTTTACATGAGCGTTAGTTTCTGCAACTAGTGGCTCAAGCAGCTCCTTCACCCCGCAAACTACCCTCCTAGTCACTTCTCAGTAGTCATTGGCTATAGTGAAGAGTTAGCCTGAAATTCCCTGTGCCCTAAAGCCATCCTTTATGGCTTTACCTAAATGATTCAAGAAAAACACACTCTCAAAGTTTTGAGAGAATATATACCTTTCTCCACTCCTCAAACATATTTTCTACAGCCAAAAGATATCAAAAAATCTGATGCCATCAGTTTCCAGATACTTTTTTCACAGCCCTCTTCTGAATTCTGCATAAAGCAATTGACTTCCATTTTATTGTCTTTTAGTCCCGTTGGCAGTAAATGAATGGCTTGATTGAGTGTTGAGCAGTTTAATCTGCACCTTCAGGGAGACGGTTCTTTTAGTAACTCCACTTGATGCCTTGCAGTGTCAAGGGAGGCTCAGCTTTGTTCTGACAGCATTATAGTGGAGACTTGGGCTTTCTTTTGGTGGAATTATTCTGCAGCCAGTTGTACAAATAAATGAGTAACCTATCTGAAACAAGATAGAAATTGATGTCTCAGATGCCTCCATGATGTTAGGAATCCATGTTTTATCCTCTAGCTCCATCATCCACATGACCTTCATTTCCATGTGTTTCTCTAGGCCTATGATAGCTTCTCCAGCTATCATACTCCAATCAGCAAAAAATAAGAAAATGTTGAGAAATAGAAGATAATTCCTCATTTAAGGCCACCTTCTAGAATTTGTGCTTAAGATTCTGTTTTCTTCTCATGGGCCAGCACTTAGGCAACTGGCAAAAATTAGGTGTACAGGGATCTGGGTAATGCTGTTTATTTGAGCAATAATATATTGTGCTAACGTTCAGGCATCCTATTACTGAGAAATAAGGGAAAATGAGTGTAAAGTACAACTAAGAGTCTCGGCTACAGGGAAAAATACCATCAGTTAAATATCCATAGTCCTAGAGCATTTATATAAAACTGCAATTTGAATCCTACAATAAATTTTGGCTTTTTCCTCAGTGATACCATGTGTGGGAAGTTGTTCTGTCAAGGTGGGTCGGATAATTTGCCCTGGAAAGGACGGATAGTGACTTTCCTGACATGTAAAACATTTGATCCTGAAGACACAAGTCAAGAAATAGGCATGGTGGCCAATGGAACTAAGTGTGGCGATAACAAGGTAAGTTGAAATTGTGGCTTTCACTCAAAATAGTGTTTTTTACTTTGATATGCTTTATTGTTTTGCCCCTCGGTTATTCACTACGTGCCTTGTTTCCTGATTTGGGGGTTCACCATGCCTTAATAGAACACATAGAGTTTGAATTTGGAACACAGAAATGAAAATGGCGCAGAATCTAGTAAATAGCAGGAATAAGCACTGACATTAACATTCTCAAACACTGTGGTGAAATTTGGAAATAATAGACTCTCATAGTCATGATTTCAAGAAGAGTATCACATCGTCATGCAGATAATACACGGTAGCATCCGTTTGACTTTCATAGACGAAGTCTGAAAACTCACTGAAAGTGCCAGTGTATGTGATACTGGGCTTCATTTAACAGATTTGTATATCATTAATAATATAATGAACTTAAATACAAGTACTGTTTAGCTAGGGCCAATCAATTCACGAACTTTGACCATGAGGTTTGTCTCTCATAAGAGATTAGAATTACCCTCTTTATATACTCACTAAGATATCCACATGACCAAAGAGTTCCCCTGATTTTTCACTGTGGTAAAGCCAATCCTCAAAATATTGTCTTATTTACTTAAACTGATTTGGCTATTTAAATATAAATTTATCCAATGATGAGTCCAAAATTATCTTAGTGGTTCAGTGTGGGTATTGCTCATACGTGGTCTCTGAACCCCTGGAGCTGAAAATAAAAATTTAGCAATGTTTATAAATCTGCTGATTTGACATTAAAATATTAGGTGTTGCCTATAAGAAGTACCCACAGTATTTAAACTTATTCCTTTCCCCCATTTTTCCTGAAATATATGCCAGCATCAAGGGCAAGGAATTTTATATAAAATATAATATTTAATTGCGTTTTCCAGGTTTTACTAATTTCCTTGTATTTTCTAGTGCTGAAGCCTTTAAAGACATTGAGACATTATCACATGACCTGGCATGGGTGTTGCGGTGCTTGGGCCTTAAGGGAGGAAGGTACTGGGACTAGGGCAGAATTGAGATGTTCCTGGGTCCACTGGCATTAAGATCATCTCATTATTGCTTATCCCTTAACTTCTTGCATAGTCATTGCTTCTGGGATATAGAGTTGTTTGGATTTTTAAAAATACATAAATGCTTAGATAGACTTTATCAACCTTTTTGGGTTGGTTTAACTAAGAGGATAATGTAAGCAACAGAGCCCATCTCTATTTCCCTTCTTCTACATCAGCCTCCTGGCAGAGCCACCTTAAACAACATCTGCTAGCCTCTTCACACAGACCTCAACTTTCTCATCTACGTTCAGAGAAGATGAAGCTTCATGTTTTCTACATCACTTTCAGGTTTGCATTAATGCAGAATGTGTGGATATTGAGACAGCCTACAAATCAACCAATTGCTCATCTAAGTGCAAAGGACATGCTGTAAGTTCTGAAAATATGTTTCCCTAAGCTCTCTGAATCTTATGACGTTCTAGGTCACTTATAAGAAAGCTAAAGGAATGTTTTCAGCATTAAATGATGATAATTACTAAAGTTTATCCAAGCTTTCAGTAGCATGGTTCAAGTAGAAATTTCTTCTGGGAATCATTCATGAAATGCCTCTCATTCATTCATACTTTTTGTAGATAGATGGAAGCCTGGAGCTTGGGGTTATTCCTTTTTCTGCATGAACTTTATTATGGATGATTAGGGACTTGAGTTTCTGGTCAGCCTAGCGGGGACAGTAACAGGATCATTGCTCCCCTAGGTGTGTGACCATGAGCTCCAGTGTCAATGTGAGGAAGGATGGAGCCCTCCCAACTGCGATGACTCCTCAGTGGTCTTCTGTAGGTAACATTACACATCTAAGCTGAGAAAATTGCTCTCCTCTTCCAAGCCTTTATTTTGTATTATATGAGATTTCATTGCCTCTTTTCTCTCTTCTTGAAATTTCTGTTCTGTAGATATTGAATCCACAATATTTATCCCCCAAATCTCAACACCTTTTAATTATATTTTCCATGTCTTCGTTTTCACTGCACATGCAAAAAAATTTCCTCAACCTTTATATTTGTAATGTTATTTTAATTTCACAAATTTTCTTACTTTAGGACTTCCATTTTCATAGCAGCCTCAACTTAATGGAAAAATGTAATATCCTCATAAAACTCTCTAAGAATATGACCGATTATTTTTGTACGTTCAGTTCTATTCTTTGAATTGTCTGTTTCTTTTGAGTTGGTTTGTTCTGTTCTGTCACCACGTCACTTGTATTCTGTTGTACTACTGTTCTTCAGGATATGTGATCCTTAGTTCAATGTGGAATTGGTAGAGCTGGATTAGTTCACATGGGATTTCTCTGCATTTGTGTGTTCTGTTGTACCTACTGATATTTCTCTTGATGGGGGAATCTGGCTGGGAGCTCTATGGGCAGGTAGGCAGGTCTGCCTATAGGTCTTCAGGGTGGGAAGGAGCCAGAGTGGGGACCCACCTCCAGTCGTTACGATGAGGAACATTTTACCCTGAGGAGGGAGCTCATCACCACATTTTTTCCTGAGAGACCTGCTTTTCCTCATCAGCATCTCATTGACGCTTCCCTCTCTGTCTGATATAATGTAGGTATCTAGAGGAAGCCTCTGTCCTCCTGTTTATGTTTCTGAATCCTCTGTTTTCAGAAACTGAGAAAAATTCTTAGGATTTTGATCTCAGGTGATGAGCCAATCTTGTTCTATATACACAGGAGATGAAGTAGACCTCAGTGAGATATCTGCCCCAAATTCAGATTGTTAGACTTTTCAAGAGAGAACATTTATTTCTGATGTTTAGTCTATATTCTGTTTCCATCCACATAAATCCCTTAATTTCCTATCTTTCTGAAGATTTTTAAAATTATTTTTTGTAGTGCCCTAAGATTTTATTATATACACATGTATTTGTCATGCATTTTGAAAGGGGCATGAACATAATCAACTATTTTAATTAGAAAACTCTTTAATGGTTTCAATGCTCACTAAAAATCCTTTTAAACTATGACTTTCTTGACTGCTTTATTTTGATATATCTATTGATTTGCTAAGTCACCTCTATGAGTAATTTCTTCCTGTTGTAACAATGCATCCACATAAAACTTTGTAAGTTGTACTTATGAGAAGGTATTTCTGTTGCCAGATATTTTTAATATTTCAATTAATATTCTATATCATAGCATGCATAGCAGGTTTGATTGAATTTGATTTTTTTAAATCATAATTTTGCATTCATAACTCTATTAAAGTAGATGCTTATATTTAATGTCAAAAAAAAACCAAAAAACAAGGCCAGACTGATTTCTGTTGATGTTAAATAACACCCTTTTAAAAGTCATTAGGTTTGTTTTTGCTTAAATGCTTCTAGAATTAATTACTTAATTACTACTTAATCAAAATGAATCACTATTTTATTCCTGGGTGATGTTCTCTTTCCATTATGATGCTACCTAATGAGTTTCTTTAAACTGAGGATTTGCTTTTTTTCTTCGGTTTAAGAAACGTTTCTGTTGTTTTAGGTTTTAAAATTTATTTTCTTTCAGTTTTCTGGTTTCTGATTCAGAAATGTAAATTATTTATACAAAATATCTCCACTGTGTGATCTCCATATTATATTCCATATTGGATCATTTTTCTTGTTAATTCTGGGGAAGTTTTTCAAGATTATTCTCTGTATCATAATATAAATTTTTTAGCAATGTTAATTCTCTTATTACCTATAATGACATTTATTTAAAAGTATTCAGTGGCATTTTTATGTCTCTTTGAAAGATTTTTTTATCCCAGTTGGTTTTCTCTGTTTCATATCTAAGTTTTTTTACAATCTATATTTTAATTGCATTGAGAGTACCCTAAATTTGATTCTTTATACTCCTTTTCTGAAAGTATACATTTTATGTATACTTCTACTTCTATGTGTTATTTTATACCTAATCTCTTGATTCGACTGATGCTTTTTCTTTAGTTATCATCCAATAAGGTTGAACTAATTCTGATAAGCACTGTTAAAAGTATTTCTCAAAATTTTAAACTTGGAGGACTAGCGATACAAATTTACAGTATATTACATGAAATTTGTATTTTAGCAGGATAAGGAGGTAGCTGGAGAAGTTCAAAATACATACAGTGGAAGCTTTTCTCAACTTACTGTGTTTGTTGAAACCACTGCATCAGAATTCAACTTTATCCCCCAAGCCTTGTTTTTTTTTAGGGCATTGTGTTAGTGGGTTCGGTGCCCTTTCAATGCTATTTCTTATCTAACCGTCGAGGAAAGCCTCAGACAGACTGAGGAACATTTCCTAGTTCAGAAGCGTCCTTGCAACAAGAGGACAGACCCTAGAGGATGACAATTTTTACCATAGCTATGGTCCTAAATCTAAACTTGAATGGGAAAACATTACATTTTTATTTTCATTAAATTCTAAAGTTTAGAATTTTCTACAATTATGGGAATGTATGGCTTATAAACCATAATAGTATTAGCAATCTTCCATGACTTTGTCACCAATAGAAATTACAAAGACTTTAATATCTCACTGCAGTTGTTGAATGTATCTCCAAATACCCCATGAGTATCATTTGTTTGAAATTTTGGTAGTTACTGATCCACTGTTAGAACTTATTATTTCAGAGGTTAATAAACACATATTTTACTATATCATAAATTGTTTTATAATATTTTGACAACTGTATCCCAACATCAATAGCTTCCTTTAAATCTTATGCCTTTTATGAATGAATTTAGAAACACTCAGAAAAGGGGTTTATAGGCTTTATCAGACTGCCAAAATGATTTGCAGTATGACAAAGGTTAAGAGAACTGCCCTACACAGCCATTGGCTTTCGAGATTATTGTTAACACCATCTTTTTGTGTGTAACATAATAGAGCAGACATGTAAATATAAAGGCAAACCTGATGATTACAAAATGAACACTCATGTAATATAATAAAGGCCAAGAAATAGACCCAGACATCTGCTTTCCTGCCTCTTTTCAGTCTGATCTCCCCTTTTTCTGTAAGGGTTGACCATTAATCTGTCTTTTGTCATAATCATTTTGTTACTTTTCTTTGTAGTTTTGCTTCCTAAATACACATCTTTAAACAACAACTTTTGGTTATATAATTCCATGTATATAAAGTTTTTAAACACAGGAAACACAGCTTCCCTCACTATCAACACTGTCACCAGAGAGGTACATTTGTTACATCCATAAACATACCCGGACACATCATTATCAGTTTGTATGTATGAAATTTTTCTATGCTCATTTTCTTCTTTTTCTCTACCTTATGCTTTCAAGATCATGCATTCTAGTGATTGGATTAAGGTCCACTAGTTCTCTTTCAAGTTTCTAAGAATTCTATCAAATACTTCCTTATTTATTAAAATGTTTTCCCCTTTACTCTATTAGTACTGTCAAATAAATCAATCGGTTTGTGAACATTTATCTAACTTTGCGACCTTTGAATAAAGCTAACTTAGAGATAATATCTCTTTTATATACTGAAGGATGTTTACTCTTATTTTATATTCTTGGGTGATATTAGACTGATTTTTTCATATTGAAAAAATTGCTGAATTTTGTTATCAAGGTTATGCTGGTCATATAAAGTGCATTGGAGAGTGTTCAATATATTCTCTGGAAGAATTTGTATTTTTTGCATTTATTTTATATTCATGGGTGATATTGGACTGTGATTTTTTCACACATGTGTTCTGTAGTATCCTCCAGATATTTTATCAAGTTTATTAATTGTCTGATATATAAATTAATCCTAACATTGTTTATTTGTTCTACCAATTACTGTGCTAGGAGTGTTAAAATACCCCCACTATAATTGTGAATTTGAGTACTACTTCTGGCTCTATCAATACTTTTATACTTTGAGAACATATTATTATATACATACAAGTTTAGAGTATTGCTTCTTCCAAATTAATGAACAGTGTATCATTATGAAATGGTTCTGTGTCTATCTAGTGCACTTCTTACCTTTGAGAATCTACAGTTCCTGGAGACCGTATAGCTGTAACATATTTCTTTTGGTCTGTATTTGCACTGAAATCATATTTTTCCATATTTTTATCTTTATCTTTTCTGAATCACATTTTAAATCTTTTTTCTTTTATTCAAGAAAGCATGCACATATATTTTTTAGTAGTACTCACATCTTTGGTTTTTGTTTATTTAACTGAGGAACATTGTCCGTTTAAATTAAATGTAATTACCGATATACTTTGGTATAAATCCACGATTATATAGTTTCTATTTGTCTTTCCTGTTTATATTCCCTTTTCTCTCCTTTCTTACTTTCTTATAGACTTATTGGTTCTATTATTTTATTAACTTGGATGTTATGCATTTCTTTTGTATTTTAATGATTACCCGCCCTAAAACTTCCCACTTCCTTTGCTTTTTTAAAAAAATAAACTTTCTTTTGCAGAGCAGTTTTGGGTTCACAGCAAAATTGAAGAGAGAGCACAGACAATTGGCATATACCCAGCAACTCCCACTCCTGAACGGCTTCCCTCGCCATCAACATCCCCCATTCTTGTGGAGTATTTGTTGACGGTAACAAATACTCCATAAACCTACATTGACACATCATTATCACCCCAAGTCCACAGTTTACATTAGGGTTTGCTATTGGTTCATTTGCCTTTCATTTCTTTCTGCATTTTTGAACTTCTATCTAGGATTATTTTCTGTCTCTCTGGGTCCTTGCCCACTCACTAATCTCTACAAAGTAATTTTATCTAACATTTAAGTACTTTTATACTTTTAGGAAGCTTTTCTTTACTTGTTTGCAAAAAATTTAAAGATTATTTTTAATGGGCAGGTTGATCTCAATTTCCTAGTGCACCATTACCAGAAACAAGAAGAGGCTGCACTTACTCTTCAGTGATTTCTATCTTCACCTGCAAACCTTTCGTTATTATACTTCCATCTGTCCTATGCCCCAACTTTAGCTCCAGACCATGTCTTTTTAAGTTTGGTGTATTTGTGAAGTACTGCCAAATTCCCATGTATTTCTCTGCTAATATGTCATTCTTCTGAAACTAGTTACAGTTCTGATATTAGTGCAAGTAAGTATATATTTTTCATTCTGAATGTATCTACACTATAACAGAATGCTTCACTGTTTTATTTTCCTTTGACTTTTTGGATTGGAATCTTATGGAGGGTGGTGAGTAGCGAATATTTAAACTAAAGTCATTGTCTTACCTAGAATTCTGCTTCTGATGTGTCTACCTCTATCTGCATGTGTGTGTGTGCTCACACTTGTGAACTTTTCTTGCATTTATACAAATATTAATCATGCTATTGGTTTGCTGATTTCTGTAATAAGAGAACAGTAACTTTTGGCATTGTTCTTCAATCTTTTCCTTCCTGGTCTCTTGTGGTTTCAGATTATTATAAGAGAAATGAACAGTTGAGAGCAAAAGAGTGTAGTTATATTCATTATTTAAATTTGTCAATATAAGAAAAAACATCATGGAGGCCCAGGAATATTTGTTCAAACCATTTCCTCATTCTCAAGGTCACATAACTTCCTTTCTGTCTAATTCCAGTGTAGACCAACATCAGTGGAACACTCAATTATTTGTATATCAGTTCTCTTAGTCACACCTCAGCTTCTTATTTACTAATGACAGGAATGTATTTTCAAAGTTTTAGTTTATTTTTCTCTGTTTTACTCCAAGACTGCTTTTCAAAAATGTTTCATTTCTTCTTTGCCATCTTCCTTACTGTATATTCTCTTCTAATCTCCCAGCTCATTTCCCAATTGTTACAAATATTATCTCTTCTAAGTATTCTCAATATTATGATTTTTTAACTTATTTCATGTTAAATGTTTCCTATAGATTTCATGTGTATTTCTTCTACCTAATATGAATATAATTATCCTGATCAAAATACATTTTCATTTTACTGGCTATGGGAATTTATGTTCATTAGAGAAAAGGGTAGCTGGAATGTGTGCTAAGCAAAGAAACAAGGACTGGTGTGTTGTGCAGACGTGTGTTTCTGCAGTCCTCAGCAGGCCCCTATTCTCTGCTGCAGACTTCTCCATTGTGGTTGGGGTGCTGTTTCCAATGGCGGTCGTTTTTGTGGTGGTCGCTATAGTAATCCGGCACCAGAGCTCCAGAGAAAAGCAGAAGAAAGATCAGAGGTGATCCTTTATCTTATCTTGCTGTAGGGACTCTTTGACCCCTATTTTACTTTAAATTCAATGTATAACCTACCCTTTCAAATTGAATTGGTTTACTTCTAATATTCATAAATAAATGGAGATACAGTCTTTTTGGACCAGAAGCTGGGTTTCCCTTTAACTGAGAAATCCTTCATATCTAGAAATGTTTTTTTTCCTTCTGTTAGTCACCATATTTAATAAGAGTGATATTAACTTTCATTATGACAGATTTTTGAATTTGTTGTAAGAGTATAATATCTAGCGTTAATTGATCACTATATGATAAGCACTGTGCTAAGCACCGCCCCACCCCCTTTTTTGTTTTTTTTTGAGATGGAGTCTGCATCTGTGGCCCAGGCTGGAGTGCAATGCCGCGATATTGGCTCACTGCAACCTCCACCTCCCAGGTTCAAGCACTTCTCCTACCTCAGCCCCGAGTATCTGAGATTACAGGCATGTATCACCACACCGGGCTATTTTTGTATTTTTAGTAGAGACGGGGTCTCACCATGTTGGTCAACCTGGTCTCAAACTCCTGACCTCAAATGATCCACCCACTTTGGCTTCCCTAAGTGCTGGGATTACAGGTGTGAGTCTCCATACCCGGCCCTGTGCTAAGACCTTTTATATCTATTATCTCATTTAAACTTCACAAGAACTTCATAAAGTGGTTATTAGTTTCATTTTACAGATGAAAAGTGTTTTATGTTAACCCTTACACAATTTTGCAAGGTTAGGAACTTCACATTTTGATGGATATAGAAACAAGCTCAGAGAGATTATTAGCAAACATGCTTTCAGTCTTGCAGAGTAAGTGGTGGAGGCTGGGTTGGTCTCACAAACGTGATTCTGGCACAATGGTGGTTTTTTTTTTAGCATTTTTAAAGAAAGACTTATTTACTCATGATGAGTTTTTTAATATTGAGTAAGACATTAATAAAACAACATAATTTAGATAAAATTTGGATTCAACACTATCATTTTTAGAAGTCAGGGGTTTGTAGAGAAAAAAAAGAAAATTAGTAGTGATTATGAATTACAAGGCAATGAAGGAGGCTGATGGGAGGTAAAAACTGAAAAATGACCCAGGGAGCAGATAAAAACCCAGGCAATAGGCAAGAAGGACACAATGGGAAAAAGAAGTTGGGAATCTTCTACCGAGTTTCCCTGTCATGCTGAAGGAGCTGCTAAGTCAATTGATATCATGTGTTTCTCTCTTACAGGCCACTATCTACCACTGGCACCAGGCCACACAAACAGAAGAGGAAACCCCAGATGGTAAAGGCTGTTCTACCCCAAGAGGTGAACTACATAGTCTGGGCTGTGATTACCATGGCCCCACTTTGCGTTTCTCTCACACTCTTATCCCGACTACCTATCTATCATTTCTACCCAGCAGCGTTTTGCAATTACACATTCAGAAATGTCTCTTTTGCCTTTTGTTAAACGCAAAAGAGTCCCTAAAATGCTGAGGCTACTTTGCCGGGGTTCATGAAATGCAAACAGAATAAAGAGAACAAAGAAGGCACATACCGGATGTCTGTCTGTCTCTCTGTCTCTGCTTCATTCTCTCTCTCTCTGTCTCTGCTTCACTCTCTATCTCTCTCTCACACACACACTCCCTCTAGCTCTGACTCTAGGTTATTTCTCTGCAAATTGACCAATAGATACAAAAATATGTATGTCTGTATGATAATACATGTAATATTTATAACCCAAATGTCCTACTCATGTCCTGTAAATTTAAAGATTTTAGCTGAAGTTGGTTAATAACATTGGTAATCATTTTTTGATGAAAACTTTTCATTACAGCCCTGGGAAATACTTCTATGGAATACGCCAGCTGGACCACTGTGATTTTCTATCTGGTCTCTTGGTGTCAGCTTAGTTCCAAGCTTCCATGCCTTGAAAAGTCTGCTTACTTAAAAATTACTTAAAAACTGTGCTTATGAAACTAATGGTTCATTCTGAAATATTTGCTCTTCTTTTCAGATGAGTCACATGAAACCCCATGTGTATGATCTGCCAGTAGAAAGGAATGAGCCCCCAGCCTCTTTTGTGAGTTAGCAACTTCTCTTAAATATCACCATAGTTCAATCTCCAGGAAATATCGGTGAAAGTCATAGCCCACAACACTTCATTATTTCTTCAGGACAATATTGAAATCTATGTGAATATTAATATAAAATACAAATTCTTCTGCAAAATATTTTGGAAATATAAAATACGAACATGCATGCCACTCCATGCCAACTTGTGACAAGAAGAGGACTAATCTGCTTAATAGAGTACCACTGTTTACATCAGCTCAGGCTGCTGTAACTCAATTAGCATAGACTGAGTGGCTTAAACAACATATATTTACTTCTCACATTCTGGAGACTGGGAAGTCTAAGTTCAAGGAGCTGGCAGATCCAGTGTCTGGTGAAGCAGCCTTCTGGCTTGTAGACAGATGCCTTTTGATTGTATCCTCACATAGCAGAGGGAGAGCATCTCTCTTGTGCTTCTTCTTATAATGGCATTAATCCTATCATGACAGCTGCACCCTCACGACCTCATTGTTTCCAAAAGGCCCCACCTCCAAATACCACCATTCTGGGGATTAGAGTTTCAACATATGAAATTGTGGGGTGACACAAACATACAGTTTATAGCAATCATCTTTATCAGATACCTATTGACATTGCACTTAGGTCTCAACTGTGTTATGTGCAACTAAATGAAAGCAATCAAATTCATATTTTACAATATTCTCATGGGTGGGGTCATGGCTTCTCCATTTCTGAAAATGATTTAAGCCTTTTATTTATGCACACTTATTTTCAGGACCCTATCTTTGAATTTAAATGTTTATCCTTTTACTAGCTAATTACAAAGCCAGATTTTCCACCACTGCCAATTCCGGCACCTGTATCATCTTCTTTGCTTGTAAGTATCAGATAGTCATTGGTGAATTTTTAATCTCTCATCTGCTCATTGCAAATACTGTCTCCAAATCCATGGGTTATCAGGATGTGTGCTCTTGAGGTTAACTTGAGATATCACAGCACATTTGTCGCAGGGATATCTAAAAAAAGCAAGGCCCACTTACTGTCTATAAATTAGTATGGATATTGATGTTTTATTATAAAAAATAGTATTGCTGTTATGTAATTATTGAGAAATGATAAATAGCTGTGCTCTGTGAGGTCTCAAAGATTCATTTCTAGATGTTTAAGAGGAGATAAAATTTTATTAGGTGATATTTTACTTTACTTTATATATATTAGTCATAGTTTTCTGTAGGAGGTAGGGTATGAAAAATGGGCCATATATAAGCAAACCTGGAATAAGAGTCAGATGCTCATCAAGGAAGAATTACAGTACATTCACTCATTAAATGGCTCCTGAGCATTTTTCTTGTGCCTGGTATTCTGCTGTGGGTAAATGAGAAAGACCTACATTTGAGATTTTCTTCTTTCAAGAAATTTCACATTTTTAGTGAGAAAACAAGTCATATAAAAATAGAGCACTTAATTCTTCAACTGTTATTTGTAGTATCACCCAAGAAGAATGAAGAAGAATGACACTGACAAGAAAAATATGGTGAGGAGAAAGTCAATGGGTTTGGAGTGGTTAAAGTAGGATGAATATTCATTGGTTGAGTAGTTGGAATTTGAACTGGACACTGAAAGTTGGGTAGAATTTAAGTGAGTGAAAAAGAGTTAAGAAATAATTTCATTAAGGAAATAAATATAGCTAAGATGAGACAAGCATAGCATTTCTAATGACATACCATTGTTTGTTTTTATAATTAATATAGCATAAAGACACAAAAGCACTTCCCTCTACTGTTTTCAAGGATAATCCAATGTCTACACCTCAGGTAAGAGATCTGTAGCCAAATTATTATATTTTTGTATTATAATCTCCTACTGTCAAGAGAAGGCTCACCATGTCTTTTTAGAAAAAATTTACTAAGAACAGTATCCGTACGATTTGGAGATGGGTGCTGACATGAATGTCTTACTTCTCAGTATGGCCAATAATTAAAAAGAGAAATTAGAAGATTCTCAGCTAGAAAGCTATGTAGACACCAATATTATTTATTTTCTCAGAAATATTCCCTAAGGATGAACATGAGAAGAAACCTCCCATAGAATAATAAGTATAGTATCCTAGAACTCTCCTCCTGGGCCCCTACCTTCTCCATATTATGCTAATTACCAGATAGATACTTAGATCTTAGTGTAGTGTTTTTCTCACTCCCTTCCTATCCTCTCACATTTCTACTTCTTCGTTTTTGCTGTATCAAGTGACCTATGGAATAGAAACTGACTTCAGATAATTTTAATTTCTTTATAGTTCAGCTTCATAATAGTAAATATCTAAATTTTTGAAGAAAGTTGATCATTTAAAAGTTATGTCTTTTTTAGGACACAAATCCAAAAGCATGAAGCAACAGCTAAGCAGAACTAATGGCTAAATTATCAACTTGGAAAACTGGAAAATCTGGATGGCAGAGAAATATACTTATATCTCACCAGTATTTGCTCTCGACTCAAGAAGGTGAATCAGAAAATGTTAATGTTAGACTTTGAATAGACTAAAGAAAATTTTCAAGAGGAACATATGCCTGAGAACCTTTGCATGAATTTAAAATTTCAATTATCCATTCTTATAAGAAGGAAGATGATTGTAAAGAAATATCTCTGAAGTTAAAATCTTTAATAGGAATTGATTCATTCTCAAATGAAAACAAAACAAAAACATCACACTAATCTTGGAGGAATAAGAAAAATTGTACATCCATTAAATGAGTAGCACCATCTTGATTGTTCTAACCATTAACTTGTCAAATTACAATCTCAGTTAAGAAAATGATGTAAACATTCTGGTTTGTGGATCTCTTTCCTGGATTAGCTTCTGAAATCATTATTAGCTATATCATTTGAGGTTTTCTACAATTTAGTAAAACTATGAATTAAAAAATGTTTTATCATATATATTTGTATAATTAATTACTGGCATGGTTAAAGTGGTTTTCACTTTTTAAATGGAGAAAATTTTAGTTAAATTATTAGGATAAACCACAGGTTGCAAACTGGTGACCTGTAGGCCATATCTGCACTGCAAATATATTTGGTCTGAATGATATTGGACACATAGTACTTTCACATGTTTTGAATGTATTACTAATATTTAAAAATTGAGAGATCTTGCATAAACAATAGATTCCCAGCTTTGTCAGATGTAATCAAAAAGTAATCCGATGCTTTGTCAACAATAGAATTACATTGCCGATAGCAACCGTCAGCTTAGTTTATGGGTAATGTAGCAAACACTATTGGTTTCCTACCAAATAACCCCCTTTTTCCTGGCTTTTAGAACCCTAATTTTGTTCACCTGCCCACATCTAGGAAAGAATATCCTAAATATCTCATGGATAAATCTCTGTCCCTTTAAGTCAATTAAAATAACCTCATTTTTCCTTGCTAGTGGTTGACTTGGAGATGATTTTATAATCTTCCCCCTCCCCTTTTTTTTTTTTTGCTAGTAAGACGAGAGAGGAATTATGTTAGGACACTTCTGGAAAATTTTTCCTCGTCTCTTTTTCTGGATATGGGCATCTGAATACTCTAGCTGGTACTGCTGTGCTCCACACTGTGATTATGAAGGCTGAAGAAGATAGATAGAGCAGAAGGATGAAAAGAATAAAACCTGGCCTTTCAATGATGTCATTGAATTGGTAGATCAATGACTGCTGGAGTTACTTCACACTTTCTTGGTACTCCTTATTATATGAGCCATACATTTTCCTTATTGTTTGAGCCATTTTGAGTTGGATTTTCTCTCACTTTCAACAGAGATCATCCTAACTAGTAAAGTAGCTGTTTCCATAATCAGGGAACATGCTTTAGTTCATCATCACAGCTACAGTTTTTCTTGTATTTGTCTGCTTCACCCATTTCCATCACTTACCTGGTCCCCACAGGCCTGTCTCCTCATGAGGAACTTTATGGTTCATTTACCCTTGCAATATGAGGTTCTAGATAAGCTCACTCTGGCCTCAAAAGTGAAGCTCAGTCCTCAGGAAATCCAGAGTCCACTGATCAAATCACTGTCAAGGATAGAGGCTTTCTTTCCATGTGGCATTTGCACAATAACAACTTTAAAAGTAGAGCTTTATCTGCCCTGTGAGGTTTCAGAAGACCCTCCCCTGACCCAGAAATAAATCCCTATTTCCTGGAAAGCCATTATGTACTTGTGACCAACTTGTGAGCCTTTTCTGTGTTATTTTTTTTAAAATACCTGTCCCCCAGTAATAGATTCACCTAATCCTTTTTTTATACTGATGGAATGAAAATCTTAAACCTACGAATCCTCAACTAGCCATGTACCACAACCCAAGCAAAAACTAAACCATACGCTCTGAAAAGCAGTGGCATGTGAACATTCCTGCAAGTTCCTAAATGATGTCACTAGGTCCCTGATGCACATGCATCATACGTCCTATTTGAAGAGAAATAATGCAGTGCAATGGCAGGAAAACCGTTATTTTATCATAGAACTGTGAACCCAAGTCCTACAGTGTTTCCCTTTCAGCTCAACTGCAGAGGAGTTTAGAACAGACTTTGATTTCACAATACTGTTTCCACACTTATCCGTAACTTTCTAACTTTAAGGGAATTCCACTTATTTGACATTTAACCACCTCAGATATACCACTGAACCTGTTTTCATCATTAGTTATTTTTACCTTCTCTACTTTAAAACAGTAAAATTATTAGGTTAAATTATGTTTTTATCCAGTTACTCTAAGATACCTTAGTGTTTGTCTACTTATTACAACTCACCAAATTACTGATTTTATATGGGCTTTGGGAAGGCTTTTAGCTTTTTATAAAATAATGAAGTCTGCATGAAAAAAAGCAAATTTTAGTTGATTGCAATCAGAGAATATGGAAAGGGTTATTATTATAATTAGGATTTTATTATTCACATTGGAAATCACTACTATGTGTTAAGGAACTGAAGGTGGCCTCTGGCTAGCAGCCATTAAGAAAATGAGCCCCTGAGTTCAACGAACCTCAAATGAAGTGAAGTCTGCCAACAACCACTGAATAAGCTTGGAATTAGATTCCTTCCCAGCTGAATCTTGACTTCAGCCTTGTCAGATACCCTGAAGTAGAGGATGCAGCTGAATTTTGTCCAGATTACACACCCACAGAAACTGTATGATAATTAATATGTGTTGTTTTAAGTTCTTATGGTTTGGAGATATTTGTTATGCAGCAATAGACAGCTGATACAAGGAAGTAGAGAACAAACATTTTCTATTGGTCTGTTTTCACATGGCTATAAAGAATACCACCTGAGACTGGGTAATTTATAAAGAAAGGAGGATTAATTGACTCAGAGTTCCACATGGCTGAGGAGGCCTCAGGAAACTTACAATCATGATGAAAGAGGAAGCAGGAACATCTTATATGGTGGAAGATGTGTATGAAAGAGGAACTGTCAAACACTTATAAAACCATCAGATCTCTTGAGAACTTACTATCACGACAACAGCATAGGGGAAACCACCGCCATGATCCAATCACCTCCCACCTGGTCCCTCCCTCAACATGTGGAGATTATAGCAATTAAAAAAATGAGATTTGGGGGGATGGACACAGAGCCAAACCATATCATGTTTCAAATGCTCCAGATAGGTTTAGGTAAAATTAACTATATTTAATAGGCTTTCATCATTGGGAAACTTTTTTTCCTTTCTTTCTCTGTGTCTCTAGTCTCTTCCATTTGTTCTCCCTTCTTTACTAGCACTGAGGATTTGCTTGAAATCTCTCATAGCCAGTATTCTCATTTATCATATTCTTTCTCACTTTGTGTTTCCTTGGTATTTTTGGATAATTCCTTAAGTTTATCTTCCAAATTACTGGTTTTTATGTTCTATACTGTCAGTCCTCCTGTTCACTAATTTCAAAGTTTATAGTTGTTTCTCTTGTTTACTTAATAACATTCTCTTCTTTCCTATCAGTTTAATTTTATAAAGGCTAACCAATTAACTGTTTTTAACTTCCATTTCCAGATATTTTAAAAATTAAAGCAAAATGTGTATAAATTTTATTACTGCTTCCCACAGTAAATATTTTTCAGAAGTACATGCTTTCTCAGCCACTTGAATAGTATGTTCCCCATCATTCAAAGACACCATTATTTCATAAGTATTACATTGCTATTTTTCAGTTGGTGCATCCAATATTATTATCAGTTTTAATATTGTTTCATCATATGTCATTGTTCATAGAATCCATCTCTTGAGCGTAAGCTAAATAATTTGCATACACTAGCATCTGGATGTAATATGGAAAAATGTGGAAATGGTTGGGGTGATAAGCAAGTCTTGCATATTCTTTTCTCCTCAATTTTTTTTCTCCAAAGTGGGCCAAGCCAAGAGTGGCACAGCTGTGTGGAGATACTGAGATCCACCTTGTCAGGGAAGATCCCAACTCAGGAGAAAGCACCTCTAACAAAATCTGTAGCCACATTGGCACGTCTGCCCTTGAATTCACTTTGTCTCTTTTGCTGCTTCCATAAAAAGGCCTTCCCTTGACAATGTTAGACACTTTTTACCAACTAGGCCTGGGTGGTCTGCTACAATGCCCAACACTAATACAGTATCACTATTACTGTTAGTAGTATGCTAAGCGAATACTATTGTTATAAAAAAATTCCTAAGCATGAAAATTATGGTATACAATTTATTGTGAAGGCAACTTCTTGTGAACATTAAATAGTTTATCCCCTTCACCTCATATTAAAGTCCGTACTCTTGGGATATATCTGACATCTCAATATTAAATGACTAAGATGACTAAGTCGTTTATGTTGTTCCCACCTCACACAAAGTTAAAACTATTTGTTACTTTAAATAGTTTGACAATGTTATTTTAAAATCTGGACAAATCACAAATATAAAATGATTATTTAATTTTCTTCTGTAAAAAAGATGTATGCTTGGTCAGGCGCAGTGGCTGACGCCTGTAATCCCGGAACTTTGGGAGGCTGAGGTGGGTGGATCACGAGGGTCAGGAGTTCCAGACCAGCCTGGCCAAGTTGGTGAAACCTCATCTCTACTAAAAATACAAAAATTAGCCAGGCAGGATGGTGGGCACCTGTAATCCCAGCTACTCGGGAAGCTGAGGCAGGAGAATCACTTGAACCCAGGGCACGGAGGTTTCAGTGAGCCAAGATCGTGCCACTGCACTCTAGCCTGGGTGACAGAGCAAGACTCCATCCAAAAAAAAAAAAAGCAAAAAGAACAAAGCTGGAGGCATCATGCTACCTGACTTCAAACGATACTACAAGGCTACAGTAACCAAAGCAGCATGGTACTGGTACCCATACAGAGAGACAGACCAATGGAACAGAAGAGAGGCCTCAGAAATAACACCAGACATCTACAACCATCTGATCTTTGACAAACCTGACAAAAACAAGCAATGTGTAAAGGATTACCTATTTAATAAATGGCGTTGTTAAAACTGGCTAGCCATATGCAGAAAACTGAAACTGGACCCCTTCCTTACACCTTATACAAAAATTAACTCAAGATGGATCAAAGACTTAGATGTAAGACCTAAAACCATAACCCCAGAAGTAAACCTAGGCAATACCATTCAGGACATAGGCATGGGCAAAGACTTCATGACTAAAACACCAAAAGCAATGGCAACAGAAGCCAACATTGACAAATGGGATCTAATTAAACTAAAGAGCTTCTGCACAGCAAAAGAAACTATCAGAGTGAACAGGCAACCTACAAAATGGGAGAAAACTTTTGCAATCTATCCATCTGACAAAGGGCTAATATCCAGAATCTACAAAGAACTTAAATTTACAAGAAAAAAATCCCCCATCAAAAAGTAGGTGAAGGATATGAACAGACACTTCTCAAAAGAAGATATTTATGCAGCCAACAAACTATGAAAAAAAGCTCATCATCACTGGTCATTTGAGAAATGCAAATTAAAACCACAATGAGATACCATCTCATGCCAGTTAGAATGGCGATCATTAAAAAGTCAGGAAACAACAGATGCTGGAGAGGATGTGGAGAAATAGGAACACTTTTACACTGTTGGTGGGAGTGTAAATTAGTTCAAGCATTGTGAAAGACAATATGGCAATTCATTAAGGTTCTAGAACCAGAAATACTATTTGACCAAGCAATCCCATTACTGGGTTTATACCCAAAGGATTGTAAATCATTCTACTATAAAGACACATGCAGACGTATGTTTATTGCGAGACTGTTCACAAAGCAAAGACTTAGAACCAACCCAAATGCCCATGAATGATACACTGGATAAAGAAAATGTGGCACATATACACCATGAAATACTACACAACCATAAAAAAGGATGAGTTCATGTCCTATGCAGGGACATGGAAACCGTCATTGTCAGCAAACTAACAGAGGAACAGAAAACCAAACACCACATGTTCTCACTCATAAGTGGGAGTTGAACAATGAGAACACACGGACCCAGGGAGAGAAACATCACACACCAGGGCCTGTTGGGGGGTGGGGGGGTAGGGGAGGGATAGCATTATGAGAAATACCTAATGTAGATGACGGGTGGGTGGGTGCAGCCAACTACTATGGCACATGTATACCTATAGTAACAAACCTTCATGTTCTGCACATGTATTCCAGAACTGAAAGTATAATTTTCAAAAAATTTAAAAAATGATATATGCTTAATATAGAAAAGTTGAGAAACAAGAGAAAGTACTAAGATAAAAATTTTTCCTAATCTCACCAAGTATGATTTCGATTAACACTTAGAAATATGACCTTTTCTTCTCTTTTCTGTCTGGTATATAAGTATTAATTTAATATTTATGCTATTTGTATTATTGCTTTTAATTTTACTTAGTAATATGACACAAATCTATAAGAATATTATGCAGCCATCAATACTATTTTATTAATAAATAATGCTTTACTTAATATCTGATTCAACAATGAAATCCTTTTTCAAAAATGTTTATGGCTAAAATAATGCAGTGATGAACAATGGTGTATATACTATCTAAAGGCAGTTCTCTGTATCACAGTTGGGTTCCTGGGCAAGCAGAATCTAAGATGGATTTTAGCAAGCAGGAAGTTTATTATGGAGTGCTTTCAGGTCAGGTCCCCTATTTGTTTAATAGAATGGGAGAAACAGGATTAGGCTGGAGGAGTTGGGAATGATGCTGCCTCAAAGGAGGCTTTAGCTAGCCCACCCAGCCCTGAACCTGGGCAATCCTTCAGAATGAAGCCAAGTTGAGGCAAAAAGGAAAAGCTTACTCCCTCATGTCAACTAGTCACAGGTACAAATTGCTCTCAAAAGAGCTGTGACCTTGGGCAAGATGACTTTATTTAGTGAAAGCATTTTCCGAGGCAAGTTGATGGTTGTCTGCAGGTAGCACAGCCAACAATTGGGGGATAAGTTCTTCTATACTTAATGACGACCTGTGCAGCCCAAAACAAGGCCTATTTTTTTTTTTTTGAGTCTGGGTTTCACTGGATTGCTGAGACTGGTCTCCAACTCCTAGACTCAACAATCCTCCTGCCTCAGCCTTCCAAGTCACTGAGATTACGGGTGTGATCCACCACACAAAACGTTTATTACTTCTTATTTCCTTTGGATAGTACTCTATATGTTGGCTAGCTGCCTAAAAGTTTTCCAATTTTTTTGCTACACTTTGCAAAAATTTTTCTCTAGTAGGCATATATGAATTTAAATTTCCATTAGCAATTTACGAAACTGTTTCCACATAGACATTCTCATTCTTAATATCTGCCTATCTTAACACCTTTCCTTGCTTAGAGGATTCCTACATTGTACATCTTGGAGATATAGCTCCTTTGCTATTTACAGTGGTAACTGGAAATATTCTGCATGTTGTTACCAGATTCTTTTTATTTTTTCCTGGAGACAGGGTCTTGCTCTCCTGTCTTGCACCAGGTTGGAGTGCAGTGGCATGATCTTGGCTCACTGTGATTTCAACCTCCCAGGCTCAAGCAATCCTCCCACCTCAGCCTCCAAAGTAGCTGGAACCACAGGCATGTGCCATCACACTCTAATTTTTATTATTATTATTATTATTATACTTTAGGTTTTATGGTACATGTGCGCAATGTGCAGGTTAGTTACATATGTATACATGTGCCATGCTGGTGCGCTGCACCCACTAGCTCGTCATCTAGCATTAGGTATATCTTCCAATGCTATCCCTCCCCCTCCCCCCACCCCACAACAGTCCCCAAAGTGTGATGTTCCCCTTCCTGTGTCCATGTGTTCTCATTGTTCAGTTCCCACCTATGAGTGAGAATATGCGGTGTTTGGTTTTTTGTTCTTGCGACAGTTTACTGAGAATGATGATTTCCAATTTCATCCATGTCCCTACAAAGGACATGAACTCATCATTTTTTATGGCTGCATAGTATTCCATGGTGTATATGTGCCACATTTTCTTAATCCAGTCTATCATTGTTGGACATTTGGGTTGGTTCCAAGTCTTTGCTATTGTGAATAATGCCACAATAAACATACGTGTGCGTGTGTCTTTATAGCAGCATGATTTATAGTCCTTTTGGTATATACCCAGTAATGAGATGGCTGGGTCAAATGGAATTTCTAGTTCTAGATCCCTGAGGAATCGCCACACTGACTTCCACAAGGGTTGAACTAGTTTACAGTCCCACCAACAGTGTAAAAGTGTTCCTATTTCTCCACATCCTCTCCAGCACCTGTTGTTTCCTGACTTTTTAATGATTGCCATTCTAACTGGTGTGAGATGGTATCTCATTGTGGTTTTGATTTGCATTTCTCTGATGGCCAGTGATGGTGAGCATTTTTTCATGTGTTTTTTGGCTGCATAAATGTCTTCTTTTGAGAAGTGTCTGTTCATGTCCTTCGCCCACTTTTTGATGGGGTTGTTTGTTTTTTTCTTGTAAATTTGTTGGAGTTCATTGTAGATTCTGGATATTAGCCCTTTGTCAGATGAGTAGGTTGAGAAAATTTTCTCCCATTTTGTAGGTTGCCCGTTCACTCTGATGGTAGTTTCTTTTGCTGTGCAGAAGCTCTTTATTGTAGAGAAGGGGTCTTGCCATGTTGCCCAGGCTGGTCTTGAACTCCTGGGTTCAAGTGATCTGCCTGCCTTGGATTTCCAAAGTACTGGGATTCCAGACTTGAGCTACAGTGCCTGGCCAACCCTCTTTTGCACCTATGACATAGTTATGGCCAAGGATCTACCTTTCAGATGCACCCTCCCAGAACTTTGAATCAGAAGTATGTAATATAAAGCAGAAATTACAGAGAATTATCTTTGGCGATGCACAATGTTATAATAAGGTTGAGTTCCTCTGGAAGTCTTGAGACTAGTGCCAGTTGCTGGTTCAAGGCTGGTCTAGTGCAAAGAGTATCAGCAGTGTCAGATGAGTGACAGTGGCAAGGGTGAGACAGACATTCTGTATTATTCAGCTCCATGATACAGACTGGAATTTCTCATTGCATAGCTACCAAGTTTGGTTCTCCAGTCCTCATGTCGAGTCCTTCAGCTACCTAAAATCCTTTGTTTTAAGTCAAATATTATATTTTATTGTGGTAAAATATATATGACATTGAATTTGCCATTTGAACCAGTCTTAAGAATACAACTTGGTGACATAAGTACATTCACTGTGCTGTGCAACCACCACCACCATCTATTTCCAGGACCCATTCATCATTCCAAACAGAAGCTCTATACCCATTAACCAATAATTCCCCGTTACGTTTTCCCCTCAATCTCTGGTAACCTCTATTCCACTTTCTGTCTGAATTTGCCTATTCTAGGTAGCTCCTATCAATGGAATTATACAGTATTTTTCCATCTATGTGTCTGGTTTATTTCACTTGGCACCGTGTCTTCAAGTTTCATCCATATTGTAGCATGTATCAGCATTTCATTTATTTTTAAGGCTAAATAACCTAATCATCTTTTAATATATTTATTTTCTATTTGAGATGGCCGGAGATAATTTCTGTTGCTCCACGTCATCATTCAAATTAACATTGTTTTTCTCCTGCTTTATACTTTTTATTTTAATTTACACTTTTTTTATGGCAAATCTGTTTTAAAATGGATAATGATACATACTTTATTCCTAGTATTTTAGAACCTCATTTAAATCAGTTATTGCCATTCTCTTCTTCATGAGAACCACATCCATTGTTTCTTTCTGGGCTTAGTTGACCAAGCATAGACAACAGCTCAATGTTGAAATCTTAGCTGTGTAATCCTGATGGGAACAACAATTTAAGGAAGTTCAGAAATTTATCTAAATGAAAAATGAAACGATGATGATGCTATGACTAGAGATAACGGTCCCTTCCTGATGTCCCAGTAGCTTTTGAGAAAGCAGTTATCAGCTGCTGAACCGCAAAAGTTGCTCCATTTCTCATAGAGAAGACTCCAATTCACAGGCCAAGTGCTGTGTCTCAGCAGATAACACTGTTCCCTTGTAAATCAACATGTGTTGCCAAATTGGCCTTGAGCTCTCTAACTGCTGTGGAATAGCTCTGAGATTCGTGGGTCTCTTGAGACATGTAACTATAATTGAAATGGAGCCTGCAGGAGCCAGTTCCTGGCAAGACTCTGTCAGTTCTTTTGTGCCCATGGCAGGGCTGAGTAGATCCACTGGAAAGCTGCAGTCTCAGATAGGAAATAAGGGAACGAAAATGTAGCAGAAATATAAAGACAAGAGAATAAGAGAAAAGTCAGTTTATGGTGCGGGATGGTAAGCCACACACAGCAAAGAAAGTATAGATAGTCCTCCTGGCTCTGCCAAAAACTAGCTCTTTAGCCTTATGCAAATTTCAATTCTTTGAGCATCTGTACGTTTACTCATCTATAAAATGAAATTAAAAATGTATGACTTGCCAATATTCAAACAGGATTTTTTTTTTTCTTGAGACACAATTTTATTCTTGTTGCCCAGGCTGGAGTGCAATGGCGTGATCTCGGCTCACCGCAACCTCTGCCTCCTGGGTTCAAGCAATTCTCCTGCCTCAGCCTCCCGAGTAGCTGGGATTACAGGCACACACCACCACGCCTGGCTAATTTTTTGTATCTTTAGTAGAGATAGGGTTTCACCATGTTGGCCAGGCTGGTCTCGAACTCCTGACCTCATGATCAACCCACCTCGGACTCCCAAAGTGCTGGGATTACAGGCATGAGTCACTGTGCCCTGCCCCAAAGAGGATTTTCTAAGAAACATATAAGGGCAGCATGAAAATATGAAGAGAAAAGAAAAGAGGGAAATGTCCATCATCTAGAAAGGTAAGTAACATGTATCCATCAGTGCCTATCTGAAGGAGGACTCCATCGTTGAGCTTGTCAGCACAGAGACCCTCTCTGAACAGTCTATTGCATCATATGTCTCTAAGCAAAAAGTAAGGTTTGGGGAAAGAATTACTTGCTGTTTGTACATATTTCATTGGTGAGTACGTATTTCACTGGTGAGTTTTTTTTTTTTTTTTTTTTTTGAGACAATGTCTCTCTCTCTGTTGCCCAGGCTGAAGTGCAGCGGCATGGTCATGACTCACTGCAGCCTCGACCTTCTGGGCTCAAGTGATCCTTTCACCTCAGCCTCCAGATTAGCTGCAACTATGGGCATGCACCACTACACCTGCCTAATTTTTAAATGTTTTTTAGTGACAGGGTCTCCCTATGTTTCCCAGGCTGGTCTCAAGTTCCTGGGCTAAAGTCATCCTCTTGTCTCAGCCTCCCCAAGTGCTGAGATTACAGGTGTGAGCTGCTGTGCCCAGCTGAGTCTTTTTTCCTTGGTCTTTTATTCTCCTTCTGATGTGCTTTTAGAGTTTTCTCTGTAATCCTATTCAGTTTTCTTGTCTTATATAATTAAGTTGAATCTCAGTCAGAACTTCTGGGCCAAATAAAATACTGTCCTAGATCTGAGGCTGCATTGTGCAAAGACCCTGGATTCATATTTTGGGGAAATTAACATGGACTGAATTCATACAACTTTTAGAAAATAAAATCATAGCCAATTTCAAATTTGATTATTTCTTAAAGTAAGGATATCATAAGGTAATAACAAGTACACAGTAGCACATTCTGATTTATGCAAGTTTGTGTGTATTTTTGTGTGTTTGTATGTGTGCATGTATAATTTCACTTAACATTTATGACAGTCTTGCACAGGAATCTTACTTCCTTTCACACAACCACACTGCCTGGAGCAAAACTATTTTGCACAGAGAAGCACATTTAATACTATATTATTAAGTATGAGAATTCTATTTTATCTCCAGCAACAAATTCTTCTAGGCAATGTTTCCAGTGAAAGTGTATCTGAAGTTGCAGTCAAATCTTTTTTTAATTTTTTCATTTCCAACTTTTATTTTAACTTCAGAGGTACATGTGCAGGATGTGCAGGTTTGTTACATAGGTAAGTAAGCAGGTGCCACGGTGGTTTGCTGCAGATCATTCCATCACCCATGTATTAAGGTCAACATCCATCAGCAATTCTTTCTGATCATCTCCTCCCAACCCCCTCTGACAGGCTGCAGTGTTTGCTGTTCCCCTGTATATGTACATTTGTTCTCATCATTTAGCTCGCTCATATAAGTGAGAACATGCCATACTTGGTTTTCTGTTTCTGTGTTAGTTTGCTGAAGATAATGTCCTCCAGTTCCATCCATGTCACTGCAAAAGACATGATCTCATTTCTTTTTATGGCTGCATAATATTCCACGTTGCTTATATACCACATTTTCTTTATCCAGTCTATCACTGATGGGCATTTAGGTTGATTCCATGTCTTTGCTATTGTGAATAGTGCTGCAATGCAGACAGTGGATGTGTCTTTTTAACGGAATAATTTCTATTCCTTTGGTTATGTACTTAGTAATGGGATTGCTGGGTCAAAAAGTATTTCTGCCTCTAGGTATTTGAGCAATCGCCACACCCTCTCTCACAACAGTTGTACTAATTTATACTCCCACCAATAATGTAAAAGCATTCCTTTTTCTCCACAGCTTTGCCATCATCCATTGTTGACTTTTTAGTAACAGCCATTCTGCTACAGTCAAATCTTATGCCCCTTGACTTTCTACTCCTGAAAATCCGTTCTCATTTTTCCCCATTCTTGTTACTAGTGATTAGTAGAGAGCCTGGGAAATGGTAAGCACTCAATAAATCAACTAACAAAAATCTTCCATCAAGATTCTGAGCTTAATACATTGTGTAATTTACACTTATCTGGTTGTTTTCTGTAATACAAACATTTACAAAGTCTCCATTTACTAAGTGGACACTGGAGCTAGAAGGATTAACCTCTTTCCCTGCTGTCCAGGGATTCACATCCTAGCTCTAGAGACTGACATAAATATAGAAATAAATAATCACTAAAATAAATTGCTAAAATATGAGAACAAGAAAGTACAGAGGAAATGTTTATCAAGAGAAGGCATGAGAAGTTTCTCAGAGGAGGTGCCATTTAAATCTTGAACTCTAGGCAATTTATCAGATCTATAAAGGAAAAAGAAAAAAAAAGTCTTCTAGAAAATAACGGAGTTAAATAATAGCCTTGCAAAGTCATGAATCCACAAGGGCCATGACATGTTCAGGGAACTGCAAGCAGATCATCAAGACTATGGCAAACCAAAAATTGTTATTTTTGAATATGTTTAGGTATTTATATATACCATGTTTCATCAAAGATACATACATATTTGTGCATACACAAACTTAGGAGATTTAGAAAAGTATAACACCCCCAAAAAATGAACATTTAAGAAAATTAGAAAGCAAGAAAGTTCTAGAAGCCATAAAGCCATGGGTCAGATGAGACTTGTGAAATTTAAAATATACGGCCCTACGTGTTTGATAAATATGAGCTCCAAACTGTATTCCAAACTATCTAAGAATAAAAAAGTAAACAAGAATAGTAAACAGGATTTATACGAGACTCACAGTGTCTATAAAGAACAAACATACCATCATGGAAGACAGCAAAACCACATAAACACAACAAAATCAGCCAAGTGAATAAAAATTAATGGATAAGACTGAGCTGTACATACCATCATGGAAGACAGCAAAACCACATAAACACAACAAATTCAGCCTAGTGAATAAAAATAAAAAAGACTGAGCACAGCTCTTTTTGCTTCTGAGACCTAAAATTTGTACTCAGGATGGTGTTGCTGTTGCATCCAACTAGAGAACCTGTCTGTACCTTTTGCTTGACTCCCACTCTGGGAGCCCCTCAGTACTTCATGGCCACAGATTCTTGGCTGCCTGCCCTAACCACACTGCAGTCACATACACAATCATAAATAAACCCCAGCAGGAAGCGAGACATAGGCTGAAATTAGAACACCCTCTCAACCTTTTCATCAATAACTTTCAGCACTGCTCAAGGTAATGGACTAATTATTTCTGAGCTGCGTATCATGAGTTTGGAAGCCAAGTAATAGCTTGCCTATTCATATCACCACTGAACAAGTAAAAGTTATTTCACCTACTTTTAGAATACTTAAAATTTTTTAAATATGTATCATAGCATCTTTAAATTTTCCTTTGAGGGAGTTCAGTATCTGAAAACACAGTGGCTTTAGTGACATTGGTTACATTTTTATCACTGCCTAATCATTAATTATAATTCTTAAAGATTCTCAATTGATTATTTGAGGAACTGTATTTTCCTACAGAGTAATTCCTAGGCATACTGGATGATCTTTTCTGGTGACTAAAGTATATGTAGGGTGTTACAATATTTGTTCTCTTATCCTTTATTTTATTTATAATCAATCCAGCATGGAGTAAAAGAAATAACAGTAAAGTAATATGTGTATTTTTTATTTTCTAAAAATATTGAAAGAGTTCTTCATGTAATAATGGTTCTTGACAAAATGTATCAACAACCATTTATACCAACCACTTTATACCAACAAAATCTGAACACAGAGGGAAGGAATCAAGATGTCAGTATTTTAATAAGTTCTAAAGATGAATCTAATGTATACTCTTGATTAAGAACCAAGGATTTAATGGAAACATCTCAGCTCTAGTTGGCTACCAACATCTTATGCCTACTATTATCTTAAGAGATTAATTGTATGCTGTAATGATTGATCTTGATTATTCATGCAAATTAGCATCCGAAATAGCAAAAGTAATTTGATTACAAAAAATTCAAATTCAAAAATATATGTTTGTAATGTCAACTTTTTATCCAAAGAATTTTCAAATTCTAAACATAGGATATTTAACTGGTGGTACTGCTAAAGCCTCTGACTTTACCTGGAATAAAATTATTACGTTTTGTTTTTATTACAGTAGTTTTTCGGGAACAGGTGATGTTTGGTTACATGGATAAGTTATTCAGTGGCAATTTCTGAGATTTTGATGCACCCATCACATGAGCAGTGTACACTGTACCCAATATGTAGTCTTATCCCTCACCCCTCCTAACCTACTCCAAGTTCCCCAAGTCCATTATATCATTCTCATGCCTTTGCATCCTCACAGCTTTAGCTACCATTTAGAAGAGCATAGGATATTTGGTTTTCCATTTCTGGGTGACTTCACTTAGAATAATGGCCTCCATCTCCATCCAAGTTGCTTTAAAAGACATTATTCCTTTTTATGGTGGAGTAGTGTTCCATGGTGTATGTATATCACATTTTCTTTATCCACTCATTGGTTGATAGGCATTTAGGTTGGTTCCTTATCTTTGCAATTGTGAGTTGTGTTGCTATAAACATGCATGTACATGTGCCTTCTTCACAAAATGGCTTCATTTCCTTTGAGTAGATACCCAGTAGTGGGATTGCTGGATCCAGTGGTAGTTGTACAAAGTAAAATGTTTTAATAAGGCAAATAATCTTGAAAAGATCAGCTGGTAAGTAATGAATAAAAGGAAATATTCAGACTTGAGATTATGATTTCCCTCCTGGTGGTTGCTGAAAAACTTTATATAAAAATATCAAGCATGAATAAAAAAATGTTCATGACTGTAGCAGAATCCAAAGCATTTTTGGAAACTCGTAATAGGTGCAGCACTCTGTTCATTCATTTGAGGTTCATTCACCATGCACAAAAGAAATGACCTTTAAAAAACAGACTATGTTTTAGAGCAGTTTTAGGTACTTAGAAAAAAATTGAGCAGAAAGCACAGAGATTCTTCCCTGCTCCCAAACACACACAGCCTCCCCCACTATCAACATCTCATACCAGAGTGGTGTATTTGATCATTGATGACTCTACTTTGTCCCATTATTTTCATCCAATGCCCATAGTTTAAATTAGGGTTTATTCTTGGTGTATCTTCTCTTCTATGGGTTTTGACAAATGTATGACGACATGTATCCACCATTATAGTATCATACAGAATAGTTTCACTGTCTTAAAATTCTCTTTTCTCTGCCTATTCATCCCTCCCTCCTCCCTAACTCCTGGCAGCCATTGTTCCTTTTACTATTAATAGTTTTGCTTCTTTCAGAATAGCATATCATTGGAATCAAACAGTATGTAACCTTTCAGATTGACTTCTTTCACTTAGCAATATTCATTTAAAGTTTCTCCATGTCTTTTCATGCAACATAACTCATTTCTTTTTAGGGCAGAATAAAATTCCAATGTTTGGGTGTACCTGAGGGTAGCAGAATTTACCACTTCAAACGATGCCACCTTGACATAGGGTGACTTCAAACTAATGGCATTTGAATTACAGCAGGTGCAAGAAGGGGGCATTCCAATCATCCACCTTTCTTCCTGAAAACAGGAGATTAAAACTCCCATGTGAATGATTTCATCCTTGTATCAGGAGAAAGGAAACATTCTGCAATGTGGAGTCACAGCTGGGAGGATTCTGCAAAACCAGACCTTGTTAAACTAATGATCTTCCTTTGGCCTCCCCATATAATGTAGTTACTTTCCACAATTGCTTCTCTTTGTTCAATGTAATAAAGCATGGAGGCTTTGCCACTCTTTTGGTCTTGGTTCCCTGGGAGCTTTATGTGGCTCCCATGCCACATAAAACTTGTATTATATACATTTGTATGTTTCTCTCCTGTTTATCTGTTTTATATCAATTTAGTCTTCAGGGCCAGTTGAAAAAACAAACTCTAAACGGTACAGGTAAAATTTTCACCCCTATATTCTGCAGTGTATTTATCGATTCACCTACTGAATGACATCTTAATTACATCCAAGTTGTGGCAATTATGGATAAAGCTTGTATAAATATTCCAACTCAAGTTTTTGTGTGGATTTCAGTTTTCAACTCCTTTTGGTAAATCCTAAGTAGTGCTAATGCTGGATTGTTTGGTAAGAGTATGCTTAGATTTTTAAGAAACTGCCCACGGTCTTCCAAAGTGGCTGTACCATTTTGCTTTTCTACCAGCAATGAATGAGAGTTCCTATTGCTCCACATCCTCGTCAGCATTTGGTGTTATCAGTGTTCTGGATTTTGGCCATTCTAGTAGTGGTATCTCATTACAGTTTCAATTTACAATTCCTAATGACATATGATGTTGAGCATTTTTTGTATGCTTATTTGCTAGACCTAGGCTTTTGAAGTACCCCAGCACCCTTTACTTTGTTGCAACTGGAGATACTTCACAAATAGTTATTATAAATACTGACTCAGATGACCTCAAATAACCTCTGCATCAACAATTTGTGAAACTTTGTGCAACAGTGTCTCACCACTAAAGCCAGATGAACTGTTAGTTTAGAGTTCTGTTTTCTTCTTAAAACACAAAATAGAGAAGTAAAGAAGAAAGGTAGCTAGGCTGATACAACTTAGTTTTATACTAAAAAGGGGGTTTTAATGACCCACTAAACTGAATGATGTAAGTACATTTAATGAAAAAAGAAAACATCTCTATATTTACCTTGGTTAAAAAGAATTCAATGGTTTAAAGCAAATTGCTCATTTTTCACAGTTGTCTTTTTCTTTAGTCTCAGAAAGTACTGAGAAACAGGAAGAAACCCCTAGAGAATGTGGGAACCGGAGTGGGTTTAATTTTGGACCCTGGGCTGTGTGGTGCTTTGGCTTGGGTCACAAGGCACTTTAAGCAATCTGAGAGAGAGAAAGAGAACGCATTGTTGTGCTTCTCTGGCCACTTGCCAACTTTGCCTCGGACACAGTGCTGTGTGCATCCCTGCAGAAGCTGGAACTAGTCCTAGTGGACTCTGGGATCGATTTAGGGCAATAGAGAAACCTTGTGCAATGTGACACCAGAGAAAATGAAACTAACCTCTGGCAGTTGCTTTCTCACTCCACCCCCTCTTAAACCTCTAAAAGGAGTAAGTTTATGTTGTTCACTCTGCTTCTCTAAGGACAAACGGTGACAATCTGACTTGAGCTCTATTTCTGGGTGGGGAGTGACTGACTGGTTTTCTGGTCCCCAGGTTTTGACATCTATGAGGAGGATTCATCAACTCCCAGCTCTCTAAGCTTTTCCAGTTGATAATATGTGATATGCACTGCCCTCTATATGCACTGCTTAGTAGTATAAGTCCCATGCAAAAATGTTATTGCTTGCCAGAACAATACATTGAGAAGCACAGACATTTGAAAAGAAAAATATACTGCATTATAGATTCGAATCTAAAAATAAATATCAAGAGAAGGGCCAAAAAATAATAATATACATATTAACAGGCATAAAGGATATTTGAAATATGAAACCACAAGAAAAAAATGAATTAAGGAACATTTCAGGTATAGAAGATGGAATAGTTGAAATACAGAATAAAATAGATAGAATGAATAACAGAATAGGTAAAACTGAGGAACAAATCAGCAAACGGGAAAGATCAAATAGAGAAAATTTTCCAGAAGAAAACAAAAATTAGCAAAGCAATTTTTTAAATAAGAAAGAGTAAAAATTATAGAAGGTAGAAGTAGAAAGCTAAAATTAAAATATGAATCCTACAAAAATGGATATTTCCAAAAAATGGACATAAGGAAATACTTGAATAATGGAGATGAATTATTTAGACTTGAGAAAAAAAAAAAACATGGCAAGCCAAAGAAGAGAGAAGGAAAAACAAGGCATAAAACAACAATCCTGGCCACCAAGAACATCATGGCATTATACAAACGTCTGGTTCAAAGGATTATAAATCATTCTACTATAAAGACATATGTACACGTATGTTTATTGTGGCACTGTTCACAATAGCAAAGAACTGGACCCAACCCAAATGCCCATCACTGACAGACTGGATAAAGAAAATGTGGCACATGAACACCATGGAATACTATGCAGCGATGAAAAAGGATGAGTTCATGTCCTTTGCAGGAACATGGATAAAGCTGGAAACCATCATTCTCAGCAAACACAAGACCAGAAAACCAAACACTGCATGTCCTCACCCATAAGTGGGAGTTGAACAATGAGAACACATGGACACAGTGAGGGAAATATCACACACCAGGGCCTGTCAGGGGGTGGGGGTCAAGGGGAAGGATAGCATTAGGAGAAATACCTAATGTAGATGATGGGTTGATGGGTGCAGCAAACTGTCATGGCATGTGTACACTTATGCAAAAAACCTGCACGTTCTACACATGTACCCCAGAACTTAAAGTATAATAAAAAAATCAAAAACAAAGAGAAAACTCTAATTCTAAGAGAAATGGATTATCACATAGAAAAAAAGCAAGAGCCCGTTGAGCTCAGAATTTTAGAAGGAGGAATAGATTCAAGAATAAAATAAAACAGTAAAGTATTGAAGGAAAAGAACTTAGACTCTAGGATTTTACATTCAAATGGTCACTCAGTTATAAGGGTTTAGTTAGAAAATATACTCAGGAATACAGGGTTACAGAAACATAACTATGTAAAGAACCATTTGAAAAGTATTTTTGGATAAATTAATAAATTAGAAGAAAGATAATTTACAATATACTGCAAGAGACATATGAAACAGAGATAACCAAATACCTCAATAAAATTATGTATCCTAAACAAAATTATTATAACCAAATAAAACCAGAAATTATATCTATAATTACTCTGATTTGAAAGCCTAGATCAGTTCTGTGCAATAGAACTTTCTGTGATGAAACTATTCTGTATCTTCACTGTTCCATATGGTAGTCACTAATCACACAGCTACCAAGCTTGAAATGTGGCTTCTGTAACTGAGAAACAAAATATTTAAATTGCATTTAATTTTAATTATTTAAATCTTAATAGCCACATGGAGTTCATGGCTACTTTTCCGGCATTATAGGTCTCAATAATATCAGTATGTTGTAGGACTTGGGGGAAAGCAAGGGATATGAAGCAGGGCGGATAAGTTATAAGACAAACATTGGCAGACTAGATAAAATATAAATACACATTATTTCTAAATAATACATCTAACATAGAATTTCATGCAAAGACTGAAAATGAACGGATAGCAATAGACATATCAGCTCATGTAGGCATCTAATTATCAAATATACATACTTTACGGTGGAAAGCATCATTAGGGATGGAGGAGGTAAGTGATAGAGTCACTGTATAATTTTAAAAGGTATAATTTGCAAAGACAATATAGGGTTTTACGTATAACTAATAAATTTATAAAATTAGAAGGAGAAGTTCATATATCCACCTTCACTGTGTCAGATTCAACATTTCTTTTTTGGTTGTGAATAGTACAAATAGGCAAAAAGCTAGGAAGAATATTTAGGCAAGCTGAATAATAGAATTGTCAACCTAGAGCTACTGTACATATGCAACCAATAACAAGAAAAAACATCTATAAAAGTATTACAGTATATAATCAAAAATACAATAAAAGAATTAAAAATACTAAGAATATTTTAATAATAAAAGGAGACAGGGAAGAAAAAGAGAAATAGAAAATAATGCAAAAAATGGAGAGAGGAAAATAAACGCAAAAAAGGAGAGAGAAAAAGCAAAATAGCATATCCCCTCATCATACCAATAATTATATAAAACACAAATCAGCAAAACAACTAAAATAAAAGGTAGACACATTTTAGAAACAGTTTTAAAAAGACTGGGTGAAACCCTGAGAAAAATATATTGTGTTAATGTAAAGATAAAATTGAATGTAAAAAGACATACCATGCAAATATTCCTTAGAAGAAAGCTGGTGTGACTATAGGAATACCAGAAAAATTAGATTTTAGTAAAAAAAAATATATATATATATCTTAAAATATATATATTTTATGTATTTGTTAGAGACTACATATATAGTATATATTATATATATATAAAATATATATATATAATAGGCAAAGAGTTCTCATATTTAGAACCAAAGACACCATCTATAGAAGAAAAAATTGATAAACTAGACTTCATCAAAATTAAAAACATTTATTCCGTAAAAATCTGTTAAGAGAATGAAAAGACAAGCTACAGCCTAGGAGAAAATGTTTGCAAGCCACATAACTGACAAAGGATGAATATCTAGAATATAAAAAGACTCACAACACAGCAGTAAAAAAAAAAATCTAATTAGAACATTGGAAAAAGACATGAAGAGACATTTCAATGAAGAAGATACATGGATGGAAAATAAGCACATGTACAAAATCGTGGTCAAATTTAAACCACAGTGAAAAATCCTAAACACCAGTCAGAACGGCTAAAATGAAAAATAGTGACAACACTGAAAATAAGCAAGGATGCAGAGAAACTGGATCATCCGTATGTCGCTGGTGAAAATGGTAAAATGGTACAGATTATCTGAAAAATGGTTTGGCAATTTCTTAAAAAAAAAAAAACAAACAAATACAGCTAACATGATGCTGCAATTACACTACTGGGTGTTTATCCTGGAGAAATAAAAATATATGCCACACAAAAAAAAGAATGCCATGAATACGTATAGCAGATCTATTTGTAATAGTAAAAAATAGGAAACAATCCAGATGCCTTTAAATGGGGGAATCAATAAATAAACTGTGATGCATTCATGCTATGGAATACCACTCGGAAACCAAATGGAGTGAACTATTATATACAACACTGGATGAATATTCAGAGTGAAAGAGAACAATCCCAAAAGTTTACATACTGTATGATTCCACATACATTTTTTAAATGACAAAATTGTAGAAATGGAGTAGATTAGTGGTTGCCAGGGGTTGAGGAGGGTGTGGGGTGGGTGGAAGTGGATGTGGCTATAAAAGGGCAACAGGAGGCATCCTTGTGGTGATGGAATTATTTTGTATTGTAACTGTGCCAATGTCAATGTTTTGATTGTGATATGGTACTCGGGTTTTGCAAGATGTTACCATTGGGAAAAATGAGTAAAGGGTATATGAAATCTCTCCATATTATGTCTTACAACTGCATATGCAAGTACAGTTATTTCAATATAAGAAAGTTAATTTTAAAAACACAAAACTGACTCTAGAAATTCTAATTCCCCTATATATCTACAAATTGAATTTTAATTAAAAACTTTTCTCACAAATAAAATTCTTGCTCACATGGTTTCACTGATAAATCCCATTCAAAATTAATGAAGAAACTATCAGAATAAAAGAATATCCTAAAGACTTAAACATAAGACCTAAAACCCTAAAAATCCTAGAAGAAAACCTAGGCAGTACTATTCAGGACATAGGCATGGGCAAAGACTTCATGTCTAAAACAGCAAAAGCAATGGCAACAAAAGCCAAAATTGACAAATGGGATCTAATTAAACTAAAGAGCTTCTGCACAGCAAAATAAACTATCATCAGAGTGAACAGGCAACCTACAGAATGGGAGAAAATTTTTGCAGTCTACCCATCTGACAAAGGGCTAATATCCAGAATCTATAAAGAACTTCAATTTACAATGCAAAAAAACAAAACAACCCCATCAAAAAGTGGGCAAAGGAAATAAAGGGACACTTCTCAAAAGAAGACATTTATGCAGCCACAAAACATGAAAATAAAGCTCATCATCACTGGTCATTAGAGAAATGCAAATCAAACCACAATGAGATACCATCTCATGTCAGTTAGAATGGCGATCATTAAAAAGTCAGGAAACAACAGATGCTGGAGAGGATGTAGAGAAATAGAAACGCTTTTATACTGTTGGTGGGAGTGTAAATTAGTTCAACCATCGTAGAAGACCGTATGGCAATTCTTCAAGTATCTAGAACCAGAAATACCATTTGACCTAGCAATCCCATTACCGGGTATGTACCCAAAGGATTATAAATCATTCTACCATAAAGATACATGCACACGTATGTTTATTGCGGCACTATTCACAATAGCAAAGACTTAGAACCAACCCAAATGCCCATGAATGATAGGCTAGATAAAGAAAATGTGGCACATATACACCATGGAATACTATGCAGCCATGAGAAAGAATGAATTCATGTCCTTTGTAGGGACATGAAGCTGGAAACCACCATTCTCAGCAAAGTAAAACAGGAACAGAAAATCAAGCACGGCATGTTCTCACTCATAAATGGGAGCTGAGCGATGAGAACACATGGACACGGGGAGGGGAACATCACACTCCCCTGTCGTGGGGTGGGCTGGGGGGCTAGGGGAGGGAGAGCATTAGGAGAAATACCTAATGTAGGTGACAGGTTGATGGGTGCAGCAAACCACCATGGCACATGTATACCAATGTAACAAAATTGCACGTTCTGCACATGTACCCCAGAACTTAAAGTATAATAATAATAAAAAAAGGATATCCTAAAGAAACTCTTTTAGAATATGGAAGAATAGGACTCTATGCAGTTTGTTTTGTAAGATCAACATAATGTTGTTATATCACAATCTTAAAAAGGCATTACAAGAAAAGTAAATTCTAAGAAAACATCTCTAAGGAATATGGGTACAAAACTCCCTAAAAAAACTAACATTACATAAATATAATACATCATGATTAAGTGGAGTTTATTTCAAGAATGCAAGATTGGGTTTGTTAATTGCAAAGACCATAATTTACCTTATTGACAGAATAAAGGAGAAAAACCATAGAACCATTTCAATAAGTTCCAAAAGAAAAAAAAAATCCAACATTTTTCATAAAAACTCACCAAATTGCCAATAGAAAGGGAATTTCTTAATCTATAAAAGGGCAAAATAAAACTTAAAATAACGTGTTGATGAAATTTTGAACATATTTTACAAATATTTGTTCTACTGGTTCTAGCAGTATAAAAAGGCAAAGAAAAAAGCATACATGTTGAAAAGGAGTAATGAGACTTGCTTTTTACAGGTGGCATGATAGTTTACATTGAAAATCTTACTTCTGGAATGAATAAGTTTATGTATGTGTATACGTATATATATATGATATGTATGTGTATACGTATATATATATGATATATATGTATATACAAGACATACAAATATTGGTTGTATTTCTATATGCTATCAATAAATAATGGAGAAATAATTTCATTTACAATACCATCGAAAAGCAAAAAATATTTCAAAATACATTTGATTAAATTCGTCCAAGTCCTCTATTTTAAAAACTACAAACCATCAATGAGACAAACATTTAAAAAGACCTAAGCGAAGAAATACACGTGTTTATGCATCAGAATATCAATTATTACCAGTTTGACTCGATGATTCAATGCAATCCCAATCAAAATCCTAGTAAGCTCTTTATTGGTAACTGATAGGTTGAATCAAAATTGGTATCAAAATGTAGCAGACCCAGAAGAGCCAAAACAAACTTGTAAATAAGAACAATGGATTACATACACTACTTGTATTATATATTATATATTATGTAATGTATAAAATATATAATATGTAATTATATATTAAATATACATTATATATACAACCTATGTACACTATCTATATGTATAATGTTAGAAGAAATGTGAGAATTGTAAAGGCAAAAAGATAATGTGTTATACATATTATATATTATATATATGTGTTTTTTTCTAGCTCATCAAGGTATCATTAATGCAAGATTTATTTCATTGATCTCCATAGCTAGAAGTATAATTTATGTGCATAAACTTGTATCTTTATTTTTGCTCTGAATATAACACTAAGTTTTTGCTATGTTACTTCAGTCTTAGCAGTTATAATTTTAAGGTAAAAATGTTCATAATTAGAAAAAAACAGAAAAACTGGATGTACTGACATTATATGGGTCAGCAAAATTGGTAGGATCCAGACAAGATATTTAAACATTTTTTGTTTAAATATGTTTTAAATAGGGTTGTAATGAACATAAAATGTTTGAATGCATGCAAGCCATTTAGAACAATGCCTGGCTATATAATTGTTAGCTAATATTACTATTAACACAGCTTTATCCAGTAGGGATTCCTGGTGGGTTTGGACAAGCTCAGATTGGAAAAAATTATCTCGTTAGATAATTCCAATATACTGATAGACCACCGAGGTAGGGAACATGATCCCTCCCCCAATGCCAGTCGTAAGCAAATAGGGATTCCTGAGCATCAAAGGAGTTCAGAGCTTGGCCACCACTATGTTACTTCTCATCTCGAACCTCTTTACAGTATCATATCCTTGAGATAGGATTCTTCTTTGCAGCAGTTGAAGCCATCATAGAGAGCTCCCACAGTAAAATATTTGAAATTCTTTATCAAGCACGTCTTTTCCCACCTTAATGACCTTGGAGACATCTATTGCATATCTGGGTGATTTGAAGTATACTAGATCATCTAACCTCTTTGAGTCATCTATAAAATGGGAACCACAGTCTTTGAACTGACTACTTGTATCTGTTGTTATGACCAAAGAAAATCATGTATGCAAAAGTCGTTACTTGTGCAAGATATTATCATAATTTTTGTCCATGTTACTGTTCTATTTTCATTTGTAGTTTGACAACATTTAAACATCTGCCCCAAATCAAAAATATGTTATTATGCAACATTCTAAAATGTTAAGTTGCAAGCTTTATGGGAATAAAATTCTCTGTAATCAGGATGTTGGTCGTGATTTCTTAGTTTTAGGATCATAAATTAAATCCTATGTTTAGTCAATCCTTAAATATTGTCTTCATAAGGCTCTGTATATATTCTATTTCTCATTCCCTCCAGATGCATTGGGTAAACAATTTCTTCACTGTTATCCCACAGTTTTGATTTATAAGCTGATATTCAACTATCTAATAAACAGCATCTGTATCTTATGCAGAGTTTAGTTTTCAAATTTTTTAATGGTGTTCATATATTCAATGAATATTTTAAACATCTATTATGACCATGGTGCTGTGGTCCTGAAGGGTGCCCCAGGATATATATCTCCTGTTTTTAATGGATTAACAAACTGCAACTTCCATCAAGACACCAAATTGGAAGATTTATATAGTGGCCCAAGCTGAACCTTAGAACTCATTCTAGATTCGTCTGCCTCTTCCAACTGGGAGTGGCTACATATAATCAATCAGCAAGTCTGACAATTGTGTAAGGTAAGTATCTCTCAAATATGTACCTTCTTTAAGATCATTTGTTCCCCCATAACTTGGCCCCTGCATGTGTTACAAGTTTTATATCACATACCTATTACTTTTTTATTATAAAGTTCTGGGATACATGTTCAGAAGGTGCAGTTTTGTTACACAGGTATACACATGCCATGGTGGTTTGCTGCACCCATCAACCCATCACCTACATTAGGCATTTCTCCTAATGCTATCCCTCCCCTAGCCCCCCACCCCCCAGCAGGCCCCAGTGTGTGATGTTCCCCTCCTTGTGTCCATGTGTTCTCATTGTTCAACTCCCACTTATGAGTGAGAACATGTGGTGTCTGGTTTTCTCTTCTTTTGTTAGTTTGCTGAGAATGATGGTTTCCAGCTTCATCCATGTCCCTGCAAAGGACATGAACTCACCCTTTTTTATGGATGCATAGTATTCCGTGGTGTATATGTGCCACATTTTCTTTATCCAGTCTATCACTAATGGGCATTTGGGTTGGTTCCTTTATGTTATGTTCAAGTCATGAGGAACATACACTTCAACAAACAGTATGATTTTCTATATACTCATGGTTTTGCTCATAGTACCAGCTCCACTATTGCTTTTCCAGATATTATCTGATTCTCTCCACCTATCAAGTGATATGACCCTTCTAAAATAGATTTCAACACAATACACAAACATCAATCATGATACTTCATATTTGTACAGACTACCTGTTTGTGGCTGTGTCTCCATTATTAGACTTTATTGTGGGAATATCTGAATAGCAAGGACAGTGTCAGTCATCTTAGAATCCTTAGAAATGTAGTAGCAATTTATTAGAAACAAAACTTTAATATGATTTCAATAAATATTCAACTGCCCTAGAAATACTAGTTGTATAATTAATAAGAAAATTAGTTTCCACTAAATAGCCAGAAAGCAAAATTGTCCACAGCAATAACGGTCACCAAAAGATAGCCAAACCTCACCCATTAGAGAAATTGCTGGATCAAGTGGTAGTTTGACTTTTAGCTCTTTATGGAATCTCCACACTGTTTTCCATAGTGGCTGTACTAGTTTGCATTCCAACCAGCAGTGTAGAAGTGTTCCCTTTCACTGCATCCACACCAACATCATCTATGATTTTTTTATTTTTTTATAATGGCCAGTCTTATGGGAGTAAGGTGGTATTTCATTGTGTATTGCATGTTTATAGCAGCAAAATTTACAATTGCAAAAACATGGAACCAGCCCAAATGACCATCATTCAAAGAGTAGATAAAGAAACTGCTGTGTGTGTATATATATATATATATATATATATATATATATATATATATACACATACCACATACACATATATGATGTATACCATACATACATACATGTACGTATACCATATATACACCATATATTTGATGGAATACTACTCATTCATAAAAAGGAATGAATTAATGTCATTTGCAACAACCTGGATGGGATTGGAGACTATTATTCTAAGTGAGGTAACTCAGGAATGGAAAACTAAACACTGTAGGTTCTCACTTATAAGTGGGAGCTAAGCTATGAGGATGTGAAGACATAAGAATGATACAATGGACTTTGGGGACTTGGGGGGAAAGGATGGGAAGCTAGTGAGGAATGAAAGACTACTAATTGGGTTCAGTGTATACTGCTCAGGTGACGGGTACACCAAAGTCTCACAAATCACCACTAAAGAACTTACTCATGTAACCAAATACCACCTGTTCCCCAAAAACCTATAGAAATAATAAAAAAGAATATGTTTAATGAAGAATTAAAAAAAAACAATAACTGATGCTAAAAGGACCTGTGAGCAAAGAAGTTGGTACACATGAATAATTTCAAACATCTGTAGAAAACACACACACAAATAATGAGTAACATGGGGTCAAAATCATGATAAACTAAAATACTCAACAACAGGTAAGGCGCTAAAGGGTAGGGCACTGATAAGAGTTCACCATTCCAGGATTCTTTTATCATTTGATGATAGAGACATAATTAGCATTATACTTTGTTAAAATATTAATGGCAGGTCATAAAGGATATAAGAAGAATGCCTATCTTCTGGATCAGAAAGAGAAATGCAAAATTATAGAGAAAATGCTACTATTTTAAAGGAAGGTAGAACAGCAACAAAATGAAGAATATACATAGAGAGGGGATTTTTAAACTTCCAATTAGATGTTAGGAAACTCCCAGATGTATCATTGAAAAGTAAGTTCAGCAGTTAGAAGGTATGGGTTTTTAGATGGGGAAAACTATACATAATGATTTAATTTGGCCCTAACTTTCTGAAAAGCACTGAGTCAATGTTTATCAATAATCTCAAGTTGATTCACCCTTTTTAGCTAAATAATAGCACTTCTAGACATTTATCCTGAAGTCACCAGAAATTCAATTAAAGAAATATACACAACCACACATTACATGGATACTCAACATATGTACAAAATATGATATTCTAAAGTCATTAAAATTATGTCTTAATATTCAATGTCATGAGAATGCTTATGTTATAGTGCCATGAAAAAAAAAAATGAGTTTCTTAAACCCTTTGCCCAATAAGGTTAGCTTTCCTTTTCTGCATAAGAAGATGAAAATAAATTGTAAAAACATAAACAGAAGTTATTTCTTGATGTCGGATCATTGGCAGTCAACTTTTTTCCCATAATAAACTTGTGATATTATAATCATGAAAATCTACCATATTTGTCAGAGAAACGTTGTTATTTTATAAGGTAGAACTCAAAAAGTACACATCAAACGTACTTCATATGTTGTATAGTTCGGTTAAGGCCAGCACTGTCAAGGTTATGTAAATTTCTTGTATATTTCTTATACATGCACATTTCTTTACAATTTTACATGCATGTGCATATGTGTGTGTGCAAATGCATATGAATTTTATAAGAATCTTGAGGCAGTTAATATTATCAGCATCCCCTGTTGACTCATTAGGAGACTCAATGTTAGAGAGATTTGCAGTATCTTGGTTTGTAGGACTTTACCTGGTGCTTTTTAGATTCTGTGTTCACTGTGACAGTATCTCAAAATATGTACAGAATACTGATATATGTCCTAAATATGTGGATTTATTTCTATAAGGATACTGAACAACAATCGTAATGGTCCAGTTTGGTGAGTATGTAGATATGCACGCTAGCACCTCAGTCTCAGTTCACACATTCCCACTGCTTATAGGAGCACCAGGGGCAAACAGTGTCCAGATGTGAGTCCTTAACGAGCTATAACCACAGCCATAAATATCTCTCAAAGATGAGGAACATTCTCATGATGTTGACACTGCAATTTTTTGACAATTTCCCAACACTCTTAAGAAACATTCCCCAATCTCACAGGAAAAGTGGGGGTTTTAATTTTCTTGTTCAACTTCTAAAGAGAAATTGGAGAAGATAAAACTGGACACTGGGGAGACTACAACCTCATGCTGCGTGGCATCTCCCAGCTACCTGCAGTAGCCACCATGTCTTGGGTCCTGCTGCCTGTACTTTGGCTCATTGTTCAAACTCAAGGTAAGTACCATCACACCAGCATTTTACATAAAAGTCAAATTATTTGATGAATATTTAAAGTGCCTTTTGAAAAAAAATGGCGTATGTTTTTATGGTCGAAAGATCACTACCATTTGCATTTTGGTATATTTTCTACCTCTCTCTCTGCAAAAGCAAACTATATATACATATGTATGTGTATCTTTTTGAGTGAAGATATTTTAAACCACTATATGAAACATGGCTTCTAAAATTTGTCCTATTTTCTCCAATTGTTATATATTTTAACAAATTTTATGTTTGCACAATATTTTCGAAAATAGAGGAACAAAAAGCTACATACTGTTCCATTCATTATGTCTTTTCTCTAGTAAATAAAATTTTATTAACATCTTCATGAATCACGGCTGTTTAAAAAATCTGCCCTTTGGGATATTTTGTTGAGAAAAATTCTTAAAAGCAGAATGACAGGGTCCAAATGACTAGTTCTGGAAAAGGAACCCTTTTTGTCTTTGAGATTGATCATTGATATTATTGATAGATGAACCATTTTGATGACACACTATACACACCCTACAAATAATTTGCAAGTCACTGGTTATTTTACTAGTGATCACATAATAAGCATGTTAAAAGCCAAGCTGTAAACCTATGTATTTCCATGTATAAACACATTTGTGCTAAACCTTGTATTGAAACAGGTAAAGTACATAGCTGAGGAGTTATCCAAGCTCCCTACAAAATTCTCACTTGCCTAGAGGTTGCCGTGCAAAAGCTGCACACATACGGCTGGCTCTAGCCTTCATATTCTTTTACATTTCCTCATTGTCCATCACCAATACTATACCCAAAAGAAGGATAAAATGGAGTAATTATTATACTAATAATTATGCGATATATACACATAGTTTACTGAAGTCTTTTCAAATTTAATTATTCAATCCATATAAACATATAAAGACAGGCTTATAGTCAACACTTTGTGATTTGCATAATGATTTAGTAAAGATGTCTCTGGAATTGTATTTCTTATTTAATAACCCTACTAGATCTATTTTCTTTTCTAAAACACACCATCCCAATGACAACACAGAACTAACTTCCTGGCCAAAAATCAAATCCATGTATTCAAGACAACTTCCTAATCATAGCTCTGCTAGGATGAAAGACAGGGAAGAGTTTAAAATAGAATGAGGGCTAAATCATATATAATTGCATTATTAAACCAAAATCAGATATAATACATTATAATTGCATTATTAAACAAAAGAAAACATTAATTGACCAACTGAACAACTGTGCCTGTGCTGTCTGATGAGAATTAATTGTACCTAGAGAGAAGTCACACAACATACAATGAAATAGAATTTGATTGAAATAAAAAGATAATCTACACATCTTTTTTTCCCCCCATTCCTTAGAGGTCTCAAAATACTCATTGATACATTTCTAGAAAAGTGAAATTTGTTTCTATTACTATTGTTCTCTCAACATTCTGCTGAAAAAGTCACTGAAATACTTCTGAATTTGATGACAGTCTACGATGCCCATAGTGCCCAAGTAGCCCTAAATTTTTAAACATTCCTCCCTATTACTTTAGATAACCCAATAGTTAACAATAAAAGCTATTATTTTGGAAGATATTCATTAGGTTGCAGTTAACTAGATAATTTTATACCTGGTAATGTTGTTATGTTTACCCATACACAATCTTATCTGGTAAATTATTCTTCTTTCGAGCTCACAACTTTCTGGAACTTCCATAAAATCTTACCATCATTGTTAATAGTGCATCAAACAATCATTTTCAAACAAACTTGTACTCATTGAACTGCTAAGCAAAATGAACTTCAGCATTACATTTGTTTTGCTTTGTGTGTATAAAACCACACCAGAAGTTTCTGGGGGAAATGGGAGGGATTGCAAGAAGGTTTTACTGGGTGTTCCGCCATATTCACCAATCTACTTCTCCTTGTCCCTGTATGATCAGCCTTACCGTCTGACCTATCTCTATCTGACCTATCTGTGCTGGCTTAACACATTTGTCTTCTAGATCTTATCCCTTCTCATACAAGGACATTGACCTAACATTTTCCCTCCTTCCTACTGTATCTATTCCATATTCTCTATGGAATCATTCCCATCAGCATATAAAAATTCTCCCAACTTAAAATGAATATCCTTTTTCTTTCTCTTCTGCCAATTAACGTCCTAAATTTTCTCTCTCCTGCCAGGTCTGTCCCGCAGACCCTGGCTGACCGATGAAGTGAGTACTCAGACACAGGTATGCAGTGTAAGAGCAGCTAGCTAGAGCTGCCTGGCCTTAGTGGCCAGAGAGCAGCTTAGTGGCCTGTTTCGCCAGGCCAATTGATTCTGGTTGGCTTGTTTTTCCCACAACTCATCATATTCTGTCCACCAGAGGGGGTATTGACTGGTCTCTAAAGTTGTTTTAGCTAGCACTGACCAGTCCCATGGGGTCATATGGAAGTTGTCTGCTGTGGCCTCAATTAATCATTTCATAAATGGGCTACTGGCTGTTTTCTCTAATGCTTTTTCTTATTTCTTTAGAAGTGTTGAAAGCAATGAGTTCAGGTACCTGATTGCCTTGTTGATCTTGCATCACCGCGCAAGTTAAGAGCTCCCTTCTAATTCCACTTGCCTAAGACAGGATAACAGTAGTGTATCCCTTGTATTTTTTCCAATACATTGGGAGAGAGGGCTCAGGGAAAATATTTGTCTCCTCCGTGGGCCTTTACCTGGTAACGGCAGGGCTGAGGGAGGAGGAGGCGGTAAGGTAGATGATGGTTCTTCCTCCCTTCCCTTTTTAGGCTCTTCTGTGTAGAGTGGGGACAAAGCAGCCCTGACTAAGGCCCATAACATTAAAGATGTTACTGGGACCCGTTTCCCTTGTGCATGATGTTAAGATTTCTCCCCACTTGTTCCCAGAACTCTAGGTTTGGCAAGCCTTCTTCTGGGAACCATGGGTTATAGAAAACAACAGTTTGCAGTAGGTTCCTTAATTGTGCCTCTGAGACAGGCTCTGCTAGCTTTAAGCAGCTGTTTCAATACTTTTATATACTGTTGCTGTTGAGCTGATAACTGTTGTCCCATGACAAAACCCTAGCTTGAAAATCCCCTCAAACTTGGAAATCCGCAGCAGGCGCCAATTACTTACTGCGCAGTCACTTCACTTTCATTCTCGAGGGTTTCGTCACAATCTGTTGCAGCATTCCTCACACGGGGCACCACCTGCCGGGTCTGTCCTGCAGATGCTGGCAGATGAATGAAATGAGTATTCAGACACAGGTATGCACTATAAGAGCAGCTAGGTGACTGCCTGGCTCTGGTGGCCAAACAGCAGCCCCGAGAAGCTGGAGCTGCTTGCTTTTATTCAGTGCAAGCGCAATGCCAAAAACCTGGAGCAAAAACAAACTGTAGGTAATTAACATTTATTGTTCCCCTTTCAGGGAACGTCAGGTGTGCGGATGATCAAAGGTCAGTTCCAGGTCAACATAAGTAGATGAGCCTGTTTAAGATAAATTCCCCTACACTCCCTTGTACTTACTTCTTGCCCTCTGCCTCAGGGTTATAGAATAGCTGCCTTCAGTTATTCTTCCCCGGGGCTCTGCAGAACCTTACGAACTTTCAGAAGGTTTGCGTCCTTTCCCTACAGTTTTTCCCACCACCCTGACCAATCCCCAACATTCCTTTTGCATAAAAAATCTTCAAAGGTACTGTCTATACACTTTCTCTCTAGTTAGTCTCATCCCATTCTCTTCTATCCTACTTCTACAGAGTTTTCATCTCCAACACTCCACCAAGACTGCTCTTACAGCTTCAAGGATGTTAAATCCAGTGGTCATTTTGGGGGCATCATATTCTCATGTTTTTCCTCTCTTTCTTTCTCCGCCTTCCTCTCTCTTTCCTTTTCCATGGCATGAAACACACCATTTCATTTGGTGAACTCCTACCTCGCACTGGCCTCCTTTACTGGTTCCTCCTCTTCTCCTCAATTTCCTAATGTTGGAATAGCCCAGGGCTCAGTGCTTGATACTCTTTTCTTTTGTAGCAGCTTTCAGTTATTTTGTGATTTATCTAATCATTAGCTTTAAGTACCATCCACAAGAGGACAACTCCCATCTTTTTGCTTCCACGCTAAAATGTACTTTATTTCCAACAAATCCACTTAGATGCTGTTTCATGGTGGTCAGGTCTATGCAAACCTGCTCCAAAGCCCAAGGAAGCTGAGATGCCAAAGAAAGAGGCTAAAAGATCCAGTTTCTTAGAAAGCAAGTTTTAATAAGGACTTACAAAGAGAAACCATGTCTGTGTCCTGAGTGGTGACGAGACAAGACAGATGGTGGATCCCTATTCCATTACTCTCCAGACCCAGGGCCTTTATACTGTAGGGGAGGGGTGGTTCAGAAGGGATGTACGGGACAAATGAGGTATGATAGCATTACAGTTGTTTGACCTAAGGGCAAGATTTATGATAAGTACCTGCTCTTACACAAGGAACAATGGATACACTGGAAATCTTAGAGGGCTCCCAGAACAGGGATTAATCAGAAGCCAACTTGCCAGATTAGCATCCAAGATGGAGTTGCTTTGGCCTCTACAGATGCCTAGTAGACATCTCAAAACAATATACCCACAACCTTTCCCACATATCTGTTCTTCCTTCACCTTTCCTCAAGTCTGCCAATGGCAATTCTGTTTGCTCAAGGCAAAAATATCGAGTCATCCTTGATTCCTCTCTTTCTCTCATGTTCTATATCCAATCCTTCACCAATTCTACTGATTTCACCTTCAAAATATATCCAACATTTGACCACACCTCACTGCTTCCACTGATACCACTTTCATCTAAGTCACCACCACCTCTCTCTTAGATTACTGCAATATCCTCCTAAATGATCTCTCTGATTCTACACTTGCCTCTCTGCAGGATATTCTTGACAGATCAGACAGGGCAATCTTATTAAACAAAAGTCAGATTATGTTACTTCTCTACTCCAAACTCTCCAGTGGCCCCCATTTCACACAGAGTAAAAGCCAGATTTTCTATCAGGTCTTGCACAATCTATTCATTTCCATAACCAACCTACTTGCATATTCTATTATTCACTCTTCTCATTCCAGTCCAGCTAGATCCCTGTGGTTTTTTAAATGCACTCTCTATTCAGGATCTCACATTAAAACCTTATTACTAGCTGTTTCCTCTATCCGGAACTCTTTGTTCCCAAAGAACAATATGGTTCAGTCCTGCATCTTCCTGAAGTCTTGGCTTAAAAGTGATCATCTTGATGTGACTATCATTACTTCCCTACTGAAAATTGCAACACTCACCTCCAATCCAGCATTCACAATCTCCTTTACTCTGATATATTTCATCACCATAGCACTTATCATCTTCCAACCTGTAAATATTTTTTCATAATGTATGCTTCATATGTATAAATATATGTAATATAACATCATTTCCCAATAGAATGTAAATTTTATAAGGGCATGGATCAATGTCTATTCTATTATTTTATTTAACCTGACAGCCTCAAACTGTGTGTGGCCTAAAGTCAGCATTCAATAAGTATTTGTCAAATGAATATTTCAGTTTTCACATAAAAGAAATATCAGAGAAGGTAAGTTGCTTTCTGTCTAGAAAAGAATGTAATACTTTTACATTATTTTTTCTTCTATGTAAAAAATCAAATGTAGTGATTTGAGACATCATATTTAAAATAAGAGTATAATATTGACCCAATGTCTCCATGTTTAAAATACGTTTTTGAGTATTAAGAGGTTGAAATTTCACTCAACCTTGTTTGACTATCATTTTGATAGTCATTAAAAAGACACTGTTGGGATGGGCACAATGGCTCATGCCTGTAATCCCGGCACTTTAGGAGGCCGATCCAGTGGATCACAAGTTCAGGAGTTTGAGACCAGCCTGACCAACATGGTGAAATCCTGTCTCTACTAAAAATACAAAAATTAGCCAGGTGTGGTGGTACGCAGCTGTAATCCCAGCTACTCAGGAGGCTGAGGCAGGAGAATCGCTTGAACCTGGGAGGCAGAGGTTGCAGTGAGTCAAGATTGGGCCACTGTACTCCAGCCTGGGTGACAGAGCGAGACTCTGTCTCAAAACAAAACAAAACAAAACAACAACAATAACAAAAACAACACTGTTGGATTTCATTGTATTTTATTTTTTTATTTGTTTTTTACTTTATATATCTTGCAAAGGTTTTTGGCTACTCACATTGTAGTCTACTCTTATAGTTTCCCCAAAGCCAAATAAGGTAGATAGAACAAGAAGCAAGGTAGGAAAACAGGTATTTTGAGGGCTCTTCCAAAATTGCATGATTATTGCTAGCATTGGGACTAGACATTATTAAAATTCATTCTCATTCCAAGCACATGGCTTTTTCCACTAACGGACTCATATTCTCTTTTAATAAAAGATCATTTACTCATACATTTCTAGATTTCCTGTTTTAGTATGTGATGAATCCTTCTCAGGACAGCATTACAGCAGAACTTTGGGAGCTGACTAGGAGGGAATTCTTGCTTTGTGATTTCCTTTCATTTTCCGTATCAGCAGGTATAAAATCTCCTGTTTTCCCTAAGATCACTCTGTCATACTGAGTGGAAAACTGTCTCTAAGCACAGATACTTATGTATGAAAATGTGAGCATTCAGAAATAAGACTGACCTTGTATGAATGATTGAATAATTAAAAGAAAAAATAGAAAAAGTATACTGCCATCTTCCTAATAGGGTACTAAATAATTTTATATATTTTATCTTATTCAAGTTTTACACTAACCTATACCTTAGATAATAATCTGGTACGAAGCTGAAGTGACTTCTACGAGGTTATTTAGCTAGGGCATAAGACCACATCTTTTGGCTCCAAGACAATTTCTTTTCTACTATTTGTAAACAATGAAAATCTGTCTATGTAATGTAATTTCAAGTACATCAAGAAGAACATTGTGTCCATAAACAATCTTCCTACTTCCTCTCTGAGGCTTTAAAACTTTCAAAGAGAGGCCAACAAAAACTTCATTTCTTTGAAATCTAAAGTCTTGGGGGAAAATGCTGAGAGAAAAAGAATCATGGCTTATTGCCACACTGAGGAATAAAATTACTGCTAGTAGAGTCTTTCCTAAAAGTAAATGATTATACACAAATGAAAAACTTAATTTTTTAATCAGGAATTGTGCTTCAGAGGGAAAAGGGTATAAAAAAGAAAAAAAGAAAAAGTCTTGGAGGGCATAGAGAGAAAAATTCACAATTTTTAAGAAGACTCTAAAGCAAGAAGGAAATGAATTACTACAGGCAGAATTCTAGGCTCACACAATCCCTGTTCTTAATCCATAACCTGTCCTTTCTGGGCATGGTGGTCCAGAGTTTGCATACACTGAGAGATCATCTGAAGAATTGTTTTGTAATCTTCATGTCTTTTCAGAATAGATGGAGGGAGAGCAAAAAAAAAAAAAAATCCTTGTTATCAAAGCTGAAGGAGAATTAACTTGTTATTCATAATGTTTGTTTTCTACATAGGAATGTAGTCTTCACTGCTCTTTCAGCAACCCAAGAAATGAAAACAAAACACAACACGACTAAAACCAAAACCTTTAAATCTTTTATGTGAATATTATTTCTCTTTCTCTAGCAATAGCCATAAAGCAAACAACTGAATTAACGCTCCATGAAATAGTTTGTCCTAAAAAACTTCACATTTTACGCAAAAGAGAGATTGAGAACAACCAGACAGAAAAGCATGGCAAAGAGGTAAGCAAGGTGAATGACTGTGGTAGATGTTACAGTCATCCAAAGAGACAATAAAAAGCCTTTTCACTAACAGAAGTGATGTTACAGTTACCATCTAATAGTTTCATATTGAAGCCCATGTATACAACTCCCCTATGTTCAGGAGACAGCTCACAATTTCTCAGAATGCCGCTATGGTTAAGCAGCAGAGAGTCAACAGCCTCACTTGATAAGAAAGGATAAAGCTGCTTAGACATTTGTCTTAAGTTTGAGAGTGAGGAGAGAAGCCCGGGAAGGTCAGCCATCTTTAACGGAGATGTTCCTGGCCAGCCTCACCACTCCTTTTCTCCAGTGAATTGTCTTTTTCCTCAGCCATTTTGTCAATAGTGAAAACTTAAATTTTATATCAGTAGTTAACACAACATTTTATTATTGATTAAAGATACCAATTCTTTGACTATTACATTGTTGCAAGTATTTCCCTCATTTTGTAATTGTTACCTAATTCTTAGTGGGTTGAGAGTTTTTGTTGTTTTTTAGTATTTAATTTAATGTATTTAGTTTGGTTTTAAAGTAAGAAAAATACACACCTTGTTTTGATTCCCTGGCTGATCCTGAGACAGTATACTGTACATTAGGGCAAATGAGAAGTCCCTATCTCACATATTAAAGCTAGTTTAATCTATAAGTGTTATTATCACATAATTGTACTTTTTGGAAGTCCACGTTAGTGCATAATTTGTTTTGTCTTCCATATTTTAAAAACACAAAAGAACTGCTTTTATCCTATATGCGTTTGTAATTGTTCTTCTAATACATACTACATATATCATTATAATTATTTTAGTTATGCTCAGAAATGTAAATTGTTTGATGTAATTAAATGTTTTCAGGAAAGGTATGAACCTGAAGTTCAATATCAGATGATCTTAAATGGAGAAGAAATCATTCTCTCCCTACAAAAAACCAAGTAAGTTGTACCTCCAAAAGTCTAATCCCTGGATTAGGTTATGAAATTGGGGAGCAATCTTTTTGAGGCTCCATTTAGTGTGGTTTGACATAGAAGACATGAGGCATTTTGAGCTTTAGATGATACTAGTTTGTGCTAAAAAGGCTGATTTCCTAGGAAATTATATACAAAGTGTAAAACAAAAGGAATGGCATATATAAATGACTTTCTTCTTTGACCTTCTGAGAACTTACTGAACTTCTTTTTCTACTCAGATAAACTCAAGACTATGATGCAGCTTTCCATTCTTTTATGAGAATATGTGTCCAAGGCTGATTCAAAATGCATGGCCTAGAGATAGATTCCAGGGGATGGGGTTCCTCCTAGTTCTATAGCAGTTAGTAAACTTCTCCCTGAATGCAATGGGCCTATAAGCATATTTATGACCCAGCACCCTTCAAAGCTTCTGTGGAGGTGGTGTCTTTGGTGCAAGAAATCTCAAAATTACTAATTTGAAGACAGGGATCTGCAGATGGGAAGAAGATGAGGGGACTTCCTCCCTCAGATTTAATAGGAAGAACTAACTCTCTGATTTGCTTCAGTAGCAGAGCTCCAATGTTGGAAGAGGATTAGTAGGTCAGAACCTTAGCTATTTATCACTGTAAACACTATCACTCTTTTAGCGCTGAAGTTCAGGAAGTTCTGCCGTTCTTCCCATCCTGAGTGGTTCATGCAGCTCTCTGCTCTCTACAGGCATCTCCTCGGGCCAGACTACACTGAAACATTGTACTCACCCAGAGGAGAGGAAATTACCATGAAACCTGAGAACATGGTAGGGTCCGAATACTTTGTGGGTCTGAGTTTTAGATGTTATTAGTTTGTGCTAATGTTAACTAAGATCTCCAAAAGGCTCAATTATTTTACAAAATTCATAGGTCCAAGAACAACTTCAAAAACTAATCAAAGGACTTGAAAGCAAGGTGCTTATCTGTGATCAATGAGACAACAGTTTGGAAAATCACATTCAGCTTTTAAAACACAGGAGCAGCAGAAGGCTTCCAAGTGTCACATTTTTGGAAGCAACCAAAAGTCCACTTGTCCCTAGACCATTTTATCCATAGGCTAGAAAAATTCTTCTCTATAGGTACTTAAAACCTCATGTCACTATTTACTATTTTCTGGAGATACATGTATTTATCCTGAGGTCAGCAATAAAATATCAATTATTAATATTTTTATATCTGATTAAATCATCATCCCATAGATAATACCAGGGCCAAATGTCAGGCATTAAGAATCATGGCATAAAACCTAAAGTATAATAAAAAAAAAAAAAACAGAATCATGGCATAGAATATCAGGAAGAGAATACAATAAATCTCAGTCAAGAGGTGTTCATGTTCCCAAGCTAAGAGAGCTTCTCAGAGCCATCCTACAAGGTACCCTAAACATACAATTCTCTATATAAAAAAAAAAGACTTCTGCCACAAAATGGTTCTTTGTTCCCCATGCTCATTAAAACTTATTTCATGAACATCTGAATTTTTGCTAACACTATCTTCAGCGGACAGTGTCTGATAAATTAATTTATGCTCAATTGTTAATAGCTGATGATACATAAATGAGGAATCTTCTCAAGTCTTCTATGAGAAAATGTTTATGTTGACGATATCTCTTCCAAAAAGGGAGAAAAGACCACAGATGGAATTTCATACCCTGAGGCAGGTCAATTTATTTTGCACTGGAGTTTTTTCACCACCTTTTTTAGATCACTCCACATAAGTGGCCCCTTAACTTTGCTGATGTGGACCAACAATCATGTCTGAATCTCTAATTGTAGACAAATAATTTTGTGTTTATGAGGCTGATAAAGGGATTCCACTAACAGACCAATTAAAACAGCGATTAAATCAGTTAGTCTGAGGAGCTCAGGAGTGATAGTGTGAAATATCAGGGATTCCCCAGTCTAGAAAAATAAATGTCTCATTTTACTTATTTGTAATGCACAGTGCCTTTGGCAGTCAGCACAGGGAAGCCAAATTCTTGAGCACTGACCCCCAAACCTGAGGACCCACTGGGAGTACTGTACATCCCAAGAGGATTGGCTACTTCTCAGAGAAAGCATCCACTTTCACTATGAGCCCACCTAGGTTTAACTTCCCTGAACTCCTCCTTAGTGTAAATTAATGTCAGAAAAACAGCTCAGCCACCAAATATAGAGCAATTCCAGTGAAGCAATTCAGTGAAGCCCACCTAGGTTTAACTTCCCTGGACTCCTCCTTAGTGTAAATTAATGTCAGAAAAACAGCTCAGCTACCAAATATAGAGCAATTCCAGTGAAGCAATTCTGAAAACCTCTGAGGTTCTTGCTGTTTGTGTTTCTGAGGATTGGTCTGGCCACAGTCACTACTTGAAGGATTTTTACATATTCAAGATGGTAGCTTTCCTCACAACTGTGATACATGTATTCTCATAGTTTATACATCACACACACACGCACATACACACACACACGCACATTTCTGAAGCATAATTTCTTTTTTCCACTCCAGGAACACTGTTACTATAAAGGAAACATCCTGAATGAAAAGAATTCTGTTGCCAGCATTAGTACTTGCGATGGGTTGAGGTAAGAACTACCATCAAAATTACTCAAGATCAAGAAGCTTTTTGTTACACAGAATTAAGGGCTACTAGATACTGTCTTCTTACTATTTTGGTAAATTTTTCATTGCTGAAATGCTGAATATATGTGGTTAAAGTGAAGAACAAAGTAGTACCCTGACAATCATTTCATAATCTGCTGCTCTAGGAGAAGTCAGGCCTAGCAATGTAAAACAAGAATGCTACACTCTGGACCTTGATGATATCTGGATCCACTTCTGTATTTTCCACCCTACTCTCTGAAATAGTTACTTCCTGTTTTCTAAAACATTCTTCCCTGCAATTGTCACAGTTGAACTTAATTTTAGAATTATATGTGTTTCTGTTTACATAAATAATTCTTGCCAATGCAAGAAAGTTTGGAAAGTAAGAAAAAGCACAAATAAGAAAATAACAGGCTGGGCGCAGTGGCTCACGCCTGTAATCCTAGCACTTTGGGAGGCCAAGGCAGGCAGATCACGAGGTCAGAAGATTGAGACCATCCTGGCTAACACGGTGAAACCCCGTCTCTACTAAAAATACAAAAAAAAATAGCCGGGTGTGGTGGTGGGCGCGTGTAGTCCCAGCTACTCGGGACGCTGAGGCAGGAGAATGGCATGAACTCAGGAGGCAGAGCTTGCAGTGGGCCGAGATGGCGCCACTGCACTCTAGCCTGGGTGACAGAGCGAGACTCCGTCTCAAAACAAAAAAAAAAGAAGATAACAACTACCACAAAAGGTGACCTCTGAGTGATCACTGTTATTAACATTTTGTCATGTTTGCACCCTTATATACACATATAGACAAATGTATCTTTCACAGAGTTGAAATAAAAAAAAAAAAAACCACATTGTTCTTCCAACATGGCTGATAACACACATGACAAGTTTTTCACATATCACAAAATACCTTCAGGGATATAATTTTGAACGGTTAAGTTGGATTGTAATATTTTATTATATGGATTCACCTTCTATTTATGAACTAATTATCATACTATTGTGATTATAGAAAGAGGGATTCTTTAAGCTACTTCTAATCCCAGCTTGTTACTCTGGTTGGCCTGCTGATCATTCATGTTCCCCTCTGGGGTTCTTGCTATCTAAATATTCCCTTACTCCATTTTCCATTATAGTCCTAGGATCTGCCGTGAAATATTTGTTAAATGAATCAATAAACTATGGAAAAATATTTACCATGGAGCAAATTCCAAATTATTTGGGGTTGCTTCATCTTTATAATTCTTGTTCAGAATTCTCTTGGTAAATAAGTTAGGCTTCATTTTATATCGACAAATAGTGATTCTAACTTACATTACCCAAAGTTAGCTGAAAGGTCTATGAATGACAAGGCTATGTGTGAAATTGGGATGGAGGGGCAGACATCAATCCATTCTTGGACGCAAATATGACTCTGTATGTCAGGAATCCTGAAATATAAGTCTCTATATCTCCCAGAGGATACTTCACACATCATCACCAAAGATACCTGATAAAACCTCTGAAAAGCACAGACGAGAAAGAACATGCTGTCTTTACATCTAACCAGGAGGAACAAGACCCAGCTAACCACACATGTGGTGTGAGGAGCACTGACGGGAAACAAGGCCTAATTCGAATCTCTAGATCACTCAAAAGCCCAGAGGTGAATACAATTCCCTTACCTCATCACTTACTTCAACTGTCACAGCAAAGATAGGCGATATACTACTATTCTTAGAAATGAGTAGTATGCGTATGTATCAAGCCTATAATTTATTTACTTATTTTTCTATTTATTTTCTATTTTAGGGAAAAAAGTCTCCTTTTAAGCTTTGGAATCTTTTAGGATAAAGATAATGATTAACAATGTTCTTTTATTCTTTGTAAAGAAAGAAGACTTTCTTCGGGCACAGAAATACATTGATCTCTATTTGGTGCTGGATAATGCCTTTGTGAGTATGAAACACACGGGCATCTCGGCCAGTTCAGTCACCCTTTAAGTATACTTATCAGGCAAAAGCAAGCAACAAACTATTTTAGCTAATCATGGGGCGTTTGTCCACCTGGGTGTCTTGGCTGTTCACATGCCTTGCCAGCAATAGTTATTATCTCCTCATCCCCTTTAATATCCATCTGCCACCAAAATATTTAGATATTGGCAATATACTTAATACCAGATAGCTACAGGCAATCAACCAAAAAAGAAAAATAAAAGGAACGCATTATTAAAATATTGCAATACTTTATATCTTAATACAAAATTAAAAATATTTAATATAAATATTATGTCAATATAAAATCAACACAAAACTCTATATAACTTAGAAACTATATTGATAGATACAGAGGAAAATACTAGAATCTACATTTCTATCTAGCAAATATTATTTTGTAATCAAATTTTAATCACATGATTCGGTTTAAAAACCTAAAAATTGTTAATTTGATGTATTCAACTTTAAAATGAAGAACACTAAAATTTTACACGAATGTCTAACTTTTATCAAAAAACTCTTAACATTTGAAATAGAATTTGCCATAACGCAGTCTTAAATTATTTAATTATGGAATGAATAGATGTTAATTGTAGTGAAATGCATAATTTTTCTTAAAATGTGAAATCTTGTATGCCATCAGCTTTCTCAGTGTAATCTGCTATTTCACTATACTTTGTGTTTTGTATTTTACAGTATAAGAACTATAATGAGAATCTAACTCTGATAAGAAGCTTTGTGTTTGATGTGATGAACCTACTCAATGTGGTAAGACATTAGTCATGTAAACCTCATGTTTCTGCATAGAAGCCTGGAACTTCCCTATGATTTCACCAACAAGAAGTTAAAAAGATCACAAATGCCTTAAGTTAAACAGTTCAGGGAAATTTTAGCAGAAGAAGCATCAACATCAAGGTGAAATCACATGCATGGCAACAAAGACAACTTTTAAAATTTTTACTTTCAAAATGGAAATTCATTACTTGCAGTCCATCACTTTATCTATCACTTGTGGTCAACAAAAGCTCTCAAACACGAAAGGAATCCTGAACATTTTTATGAAGATAAATGCTCTTTCCACAGATTTATAACACCATAGATGTTCGAGTGGCCTTGGTAGGTATGGAAATCTGGTCTGATGGGGATAAGATAAAGGTGGTGCCCAGCGCAAGCACCACGTTTGACAACTTCCTGAGATGGCACAGTTCCAACCTGGGGAAAAAGATCCACGACCATGCTCAGCTTCTCAGGTGAGCACATGCTGGCCAGGTGAATGTAGGCACGATGGATAGCTATCCCCAAGGTTCCTTAGCAGGGATTTCCACTCTGTAATATTTCCCTGATCAATTGTCAGAGTGCTTGACATTTTACCACTAGCAATTCACCTGTGAGATTACTGGATCAATAATCCGATGACAGAATGAGCTCTTGGATGTAAGATAAGCATCTGCGGTCATTATAACGCTAAGGAATAGTAGAAGTTTTTTGGGGCCTAGTGAATATAAAAAGGCTAGGGCAGTGAGGCAATTCGTTAACGTAATTAACAAAAGCTAATGGTTACAAAGGCTCAGATTGTGACAATAGTATCTGTGACTTTCACACAGCGGGATTAGCTTCAACAATCGACGTGTGGGACTGGCAGCTTCAAATTCCTTGTGTTCCCCATCTTCGGTTGCTGTTATTGAGGTTTGTAAATTTATAGTAAGGCTCCCTGTGGTTCTGTATTCTCTATGAAGGCCGGCATAATACCTTATATAGAATGAGCAAAATGAACATTTGCTGAATCAGTGAATCAAGGTAGAAATGGAACTACTGGTAGGTCATTGCACTGAAGATCCCTTGGATTATGAAACAGAACATCTCCTTATATCAGCCTTGCTAGAATGTGCCATGTCATTCTTTAGTTCATGTTAGAAAATCAAAGCAGGAATATTGGAACAGAAATGGGATCCAGTAACCTCTGTGGCCTGGACTAATACTAGTCATCCCCAGTATCTATGGCCAGAGAGGCCAGACAAGGAAGAAAGGTGCATGCAGGTGTTATGTGGCCAAGCACTCAAGTGTCATAGGTATCATAGCAATAGGTTTTGGAGACCTCTGATATGGTGCCTATGAGTACTTCCTATGAAGAATGTAATTAATTTAACCATGATTTACTGGTAACTTAGTATCCATTAGTTCAACAAATATTTATTGAATAAAATGTATTGTATTCATAGGACCCAACCACTTCAAATGCTCTTTCAACATTTTGCAATACACAGTGACAGGGAAAGGAGCTAACGATTCACTAATTTTCATCTCTTAAGCCATTTTTAAAGTACTGCACGTTGGCAACAATTGAATAAAAAAAGAATAAATAAATGTGTCTACTTTTTTTTTTCCAGGCTAAAAAAAAGAATAATGTGGCTCTTGTAGGAGTGATGTCACATGAGCTGGGCCATGTCCTTGGTATGCCTGATGTCCCATTCAACACCAAGTGTCCCTCTGGCAGTTGTGTGATGAATCAGTATCTGAGGTGAGACCTTGTCATCCTAGAAGAAGAGAGATGTTTTCCAAATCTTAAAGAATTCGGAAGCAGTCTACAGATGTTGAATGGGCATATTTTTTCCCAAAGATCGTGTGTCCCATTAATTCAACCTCCAGTGTCTTGATGCACAAATTTTAAAAACTACCAGGGCTCATTCTTTAAGATTTCCGAATATGCCAAGATAGAGCTTGCAAGTATGATGACCTTATAATTTTAACTTAAAATAATTCCAACTTAAAATGAACCCATAGTTTCTAAAAGTATTAATCTCGTTATGATGATGACAGGATCTTCTTATATTCCCATCATCAATCAACCAATCAATCTATTTTTGCATATTTATGAATTACCTGTGAATGCCAGGCACTTTGCAAAGACTTTAGGATAGAAAAATAAATAAAACATACTTTGTTCTTGAAATGCTCACAAGGAAAAGAGAAATATTTCCATACAGCCCAGAAGCCTGCAACTACTTCCCTTCACTAGTTCATTATTATTATCTCTTTCCCCTCATTTCTCAATGCAAAATGAGTGGATAATTGCAAATGGTGATGGCTGTCACTGCTGTCCTTTAGAACAACACTAAATGGCCACATGGAAATTGAAATCCTTCCAGCTCTATGACTTAGGCTCTAGGAAAAAAGATTTCCAAATACCATAGTATGCATGCTCTACCACCCACAACATTTAATACAGGGCAGTCCTAAATGGTTGCCAAATTTGGAATTTCCATTGAGCTCGGTAGGACAGTTAGATAAGTCAGAGTCTCATGTTTCTTTATCTTTTTTCTGTGTTTCACATAGAAGGCACCACACTGTATATCATATTATTTGAGTTTTCTTCTGATTACAGTTCAAAATTCCCAAAGGATTTCAGTACATCTTGCCGCACACATTTTGAAAGATACCTTTTATCTCAGAAACCAAAGTGCCTGCTGCGAGCACCTATTCCTACAAATATAATGACAACACCAGTGTGTGGGAACCACCTTCTGGAAGTGGGAGAAGACTGTGATTGTGGCTCTCCTAAGGTATTATGTATTAGAGTTTGACTGGGGCAGAAGAATTATGCAGTTTTCTTTTTGTTTTCCAATATTCTTTTGGAAATTCTTTCTAAAGAAAAACTTGGCATCATAGTTAAAAAGTAGATTTGCACTTGTGTTTTTGCTACTGAATTTAGTCATCCTTTGAAAGGCATTTCAAAAACCAGGACATGATTTTGACATAATTATGTGAAGTTAAATGTAAAGAAGTAAATTGTTAACTGTAACATGTCACTTATGATCTTTCCAAAACGTGTATTAGTCAGAAATCCCTAAATGACATAATGTCACAGTTGATCATCTGTTGAACAGTAACAATTAGAGATCTAGAAGTAAGTTCTACTCAGAGGGAGAGTTTGTCTTTTCTCATCAAGCCAGTGTGTAAACCAGGTTGTAAACAGAGAAGAAACAGGAAAAGAAAAAATAATCACAAAAATCTGTAGAAAATGGGCTATTAACATAGAACATCCAGAATAAGCACTATGATTCTGCTAATTTCTATAAATTAGACTCCTTCAAGGCATTTGTGTACTCTAAAGAATGCTGATCACTAGCAATCCCATTGGCTTCTGAAAGATATTTCTGTTGTCGTAACAAGTTTCTTTTACTTTTAAGACAAAGACTAAGAATTCTTATTTGAAGAGACTTGCACATAGCAGATAATCTGAAAATTACTTTTATATACACCATCTCTTCTATTACTCACAAATATACAAAATATTGTCATTGTCCCAATTTAGAGACAAAGTGAGGCTCAGAAAAGTTACTAGTTTCAAAGATACACAGCTAATCATTGGTGAAGAAGGATGCAGCCCAAGAAGTATCCATTACTTAAGATGGCTCTGTGACAATGAGCATGGCAGCTAAACTCTCTATGCTTCAGTTTATGTATTCAGAAATTTTAGGTGGTTAGATTACATCAGAAGACTACACAGCCTAACTTAGTCATTTGTGAAGAATATTGTAAACTTTCTGTTAATTATAAAGAGGCATGGAATTTTACAAAAGATTTGACATTTTGTAATAAATTAGAGTTATCTTTACCTTGTTCTTACTTGCTTACATCCCTCTGTGGTTTCTTGGGTGGAAGACAATTGAAGATACTCAAAACCCTAGGTACTTCTGGTTTCAGCAAGTAAATGGTATGCATTTACAGAGAAGAAAGGGGGAAAGGATGAAGGAAGAGGCCAAGAGAGGACCGTTGTATACACAATATGTAACATCTAAAATTCTTGAATTATGTCAGTCAACTCCTGTATTATTTTCATATCTTGTTGATAGTTTTCTTATGTAATTGAATAAAACCAGAGAGTTCAGGCTTAGGAACAACTGAATTTCTAAATAACTGTTTTCTTATCCAAAAAGTAGTATATATACTTCATACAGTATTGTTTATTGAGTAATCCAATTTCTCATAGATCTGATATCCAAGTTTATTATTCCTAGGTATATAATTAGGGGGTTTCTTTTTAGATTTTAAAAATAAGATTTCTGTCCAGATATTTCTCCCAGGCATCACACTATTTTAAAGATTGTAACTTGACAATGCATTTTAATGTCAAGTCTCTTCATTGTTTTGTCGTTACTGTTTTTGTTGCAAATTTGCCCTCAAATACCATTGAGATTTGATGGAAATGCATTAAATTTATATTTAACTTTGAAAGGCACTGATATTTTTACAATATTAAGTATTGTCTTAAAAGACAAGTTGCCTTTAAAGTTTCTGAGGAAATTTATATATAAAGTTCTTCATGGAGTTCTTGCACTTTTGAAAGGCTTTCTAAATTATTTTCATACTTTTTTTCTGCTGTATGTTCAATTTTTTTTAGTTTGGACTTACACATCATACATCTAGACAAAATTTATTTTTGAAAAATTCTTGAATAATTCTATTTCTCACCTTTTGAGAAGTCTTCATTGCTGATAATATTTTGTTTTCTATTTTTCAATGTCCTTGGTCATTTTCACTGGAATTTGCCTATCAGAGTAATTTAGCTTAAAAAGTAAACTTTCATTGCCATCTTGTGCCAGAATTCTATCACCTAGTCTATGGGAAGAAAATGTTGAACCCACCTTTTTCCATTGTGTGTGTGCATTGAAGGAATGTACCAGTCTCTGCTGCGAAGCCCTAACGTGTAAACTGAAGCCTGGAACTGATTGTGGAGGAGACGCTCCAAACCATACCACGTAAGACCTTTTGTTTTCTTTGTTCCAAAACGTTTTCTCACTTTTATTTCAGATTTGAGAAAAATATGCCACTGGGTTCTATAATACACTAAAACATAACGTATTTTATATTTTTCAAACGACTCAATTTTGGAGAGGAAAACTAGCAACCATTATGAGCATGACTAAGGATTGTAGACAAACACTCATGAGAAAGTAGCTACTTTGACATCTGTGAGATTAGGGCTGCTGGAATCTGTGCCAAAAACTGTTTAAATTCCTGTTAGAGAATGAAGAGTTTAATACAAACCAAAATGAGAAAAGAAAAGTGTATTTAAAAACAGCCGCAGTTGATGAGCTCGTTTTATTCTTGGTTAAAAGCTGATAGTTTTAATTTGCAAGGCTGTCAGAAAATCAATAGCATTTAAGAACATGCTATAAGATTTGACAATTTTACTCCCTTTAAAGTGTCTCAATGAGTCATAATCCAGGTAGTAGTTCTGCGTCTTATACAATCCTATATGAGTTGGGCTAGGGAACCCAATTACTTGGAAAATGGTTCTTGTTTCAGTGAAAAATAACCTCTAAATATAAAAATGGCAACAAGAAAAGTCAAAAATAGGGGAAAGACTCAGGATACATTTTCTTTACTCCCCTTTCGCGATTCTTTTCTGGAATTGAAACTACAGAGACAGTATAAAGAAAATAATTGACTCAAGCACCATCAATTATCATTTCATTGGGAATGGATCGGCAAGGTCAAAGATAAGGACCAACGCTTGTTTATTTACCAAGCACCATTTAATACAGCCTACATGAATGATGGAATTAATCCACTCTGCAGGGAATTCTGGAAATTGCGCCCAGGCCAGAAACACAGCACCACAAAAGAAAAAAAATCATCCAGCTATTTAGGGGCTTGGAACCCTAGGTGAACATGCCCCTTACTGTGTAAGATAGGCAATTTATACCATGGAAGAAAATTGGAGGTGGACTCAGGAAACTAAAATTCTAGTCTTTTCTGTCAAAAACTAGCTGTGGGACTTTAAGTCGAGATAAATTAGTTTTTTTCCCTCATAAAATATAGCTAATGGTATAGTCTCTTAAATAATCTGAATTGTTATTCACATAATTTAAATTCTATACATTTTCATTATCATTATTACATAATATTTTATAACTTGTAATAACCCTGGCTTCCACATTTTATTTTTCCTTCAATCAGAGAGTGAATCCAAAAGTCTGCTTCACTGAGACGCTACCTTGCCAGGACAAGAACCAAGAACTCTAACTGTTCCAGGAGTCTTGTGAATTTTCACGCATAATGGTCTTTCACTTGTCATTCTACTTTCTATATTGTTATCAGTCCAGGAAACAGGTAAACAGATGTACTTAGAGACACTGACTGTTTGTTTAGGCCTAATCTTTCATGGTTTTTTGTTTTTTTTAAAGATCATGAATTTGTGACTTATTTCTGCCCTTTGGAGAACAAAACAAAGTAGTTTTCCATCAAAGCACCTTAAAATGCACTGCTGAACTATTCAGAGTTAACACTCCAGAATTGTTAAATTACAAGTATTATGCTTTAACGCTTCTTTCATCTTACTAGTATGGCCTATAAAAAAATAATACCGCTTGATGGGTGAAGGCTTTGGCAATAGAAAGAAGAACAGAATTCAGGTTTTATGTTATTCCTCTGTGTTCACTTTGCCTTGCTCTTGAAAGTGCAGTATTTTTCTATATCATGTCAAGAATGATTAAATGTAAATATTTTTCATTCTATCACGTATATCCTATGCACACATCTCCTTCATCATCATATATGAAGTTTATTTTGAGGAGTCTACATTGCTTACATTTTAATTGAACCAGCAAAGAAGGCTTAATGATTTAATGAACCATAATGTCAATAAAAACACAACTTTTGACGCTTTTCTGTGTGGTCATTTTCAAAACTGAGTATTTTCAAACTTCTTTGTAGGTTTGTGTTAGGTGCTGAAGCCTCACATCACTGGAAAATCATCGCTCTGGTAATTTGATAATATTGTCACAGATAGCCAAGCAATGCTATATAGATATGAGAAAAGGAGGTCATATCATGTTTTCTTGCCCAAAATGGCATGATGTGAGGCCAGTCACACAGGAAGACTAGGGTTCTTCCTCAGCTTTCTTTCTCGAAATAATTTTTAACAATTAATGAAAGTTACCTAAATTTCCACAGATGCCTATGCTGGGAGACTAGAAACTTAGACATATTTTTAAAGATTGGGCTTTGAAACCAAGGGCCTCCTGGAATGCCCTGTATGCTGGTGTTGGCCATCTCCCCCTTCATGGCCTCAGTGTCATCGATGGGCTGGCACTGCCAGTGATTCCTGTGAAGCTGCGTGCCAGGTGTGCGTGTCAGCCCGGCTACAGCCCCAGGATATGCCTTGCCAAGATCTCCACTGCCCACGGGTTTGATACGAACTTCCAGCCAATTCTTCGAAGGAAAAAGGGCTTCTTAGGGCATCCTTTCCACCCCACCCCCAACCCCTGACCTTGTGCTCAGGTAGAGGTTTCTTATAGCAAAACTGACTGAGCCGCAGGGATTAAAATCAGCGGCATGCTGGAGACTTCTAGTACAGGCTTGTGAACATCAACTGTTAAACTTTAAGGAATATTGTGAGCTGGTTGCTAAACATAGCCACTACTGAAACCCAACGTGTATAAATTCATAATTAAATAAATTCTAGCAAAAGCAAAGGAAATACCCAAACTTATCACTCCCTGTTCTACTACATTTGACTCGTCTAAGCTCTATGGTTATTTAATTCTAACATAGTTATGTGATGGAAATACTATATAACCATGTGCTACTGACACCTCTTCCCTGCTGTCTGACCAGTGACATCACGTTGCAGTGGTATATGATAGGAGAACTTTAGCACAGAATAGCCAAATGCTACAAATCGAGGTTTGATTTATTGTTTTCTTTATTGTCTATACTTAAGAAAGTGGTGGAGTTTTAACTTAAAAGTAAGTCTTGTTTATAGCAATTAAAATGTGAAAGCATAAAATTTTGAAAGGATATTTTTTCATTATTTGAAAACTATCATCCAACTCAATAGTCACTCACACTTTTAATGAATGAGTGAAATTCTAATATACGTCTTTATTCTTTCAATTTTACTCATTGATGTAAGCAAAAATATCAACCAAAATGTTGGAACTATACTCATTCATTGCTTGCCAGCATAGTTTGGCTAAGGCATAATAGTTCAACAGAAACCAATGAAAGCATTCTGTTAAAATCAATTGCCTGTTTAGAATTATAGTAATATTGTATTTTTAATTATTATTTGAAAACTGCATGCTACACATTATATCACTGAAATTTAGAATAAACATAGGTACTTATATGTACACATCCTTTTTTTCCCCAAGAGATAGCTTTTTTTCTCAGCAATAATTATTTTTTTAATTTTTATTTCAATAATTTTGGGGGTACAGGTAGTTTTTGGTTACCTGGATAAGTTATCTAGTGGTGATTGCTGAGATTCTGGTGCACCCATCACCTGAGCAGTGTACATTGTACCCATACATAGTCCTTTGTCCCTCACCCTTCTTCCAACATTTCCCCCCAATCCCCCAAAGTCTATTATGTCATTCTTGTGCCTTTGCATCCTTATAGCTTAGCTCCCACTTGTAAGTGAGAACACAGAATATTTGGTTTTCCATTTCTGGGTTACTTCACTTAGAAGAATGGCCTCCAGCTCCATCCAAGTTGCTGTAAAAGACATTATTCCCTTTTATGGCTGTGTAGTATTCCAAGGTGTATATATACCACATTTTCTTTATCCACTCATTGGTTGATGGGCATTTAGGTGGGTTCCAAAAAGGGAACACCTTTATACTGCTGGTGGGAATATAAACAAGTATAACTAGTATGAAAAACAGCATGGAGATTCCTTAAAGACTTAAAAGTAGGACTACCAGGGAGTCAGCTTTTAAAAATTTACCAGCATACCACTGATTATAGAACCTTAAACATAAACTTTTAAAGTTCCATACGTAGCTACCTGCTCCAAGGCAGGCAAATGAATGTCATCAGAGTGGTCAGGGAATGCAGTAGGATGGATTCTATTAGCCTAAAAATATGATCACCACCCCTTCTCCACTGACTTCCTAGCCAATGAGCAAGTATAGCTGCACAGTGTGGCCCTTCTGTCTTTCTTCCAGTGTTTTTCCTTAAAAAAATCCCTGGTTTCTTTTTTTTTTTTTTTTTTTTTGAAATTCACTTTGGTTAGGCTTACTCCAGTCTATTAAACATGGATTTATAGAAATAAATCTCAAAAAAAAGGGGTCAGGATTCTGATTATTTTCTGCCTTAAGAGAATACTCTGCTTGATTGCTTGAGATGCTATACAGATATGGGAAGGGAGGAAATAGGGTGGATCCTTTCTAATTCTACCTAATAGCATCCAACCACTGAAATCTGGTGTATATTTTGGAGCAGAAATGACACCTGACCCCAAGTGCTTTTAGTGTTGAAGATCCAAGCCCTTGCCTAACCCCAAATGTCCTACTCAACAAATTTCAATTTTGAAATGATTCCTCATGTGTCATGAAAAGATCCACTTTTTAAAGAAAACTGACTTAGACATGTGGGCAATTTTTAAAGGTTGTACATAATTAACATATCACCAAATAACTAATTTAAATGAAATGTTTTCTATTGAATTTAGCATGGATCATAGAATTATTTGAGGAAAAAATAGTCATTTCTTTGATAAAAAGTTAAATGCTATTTTTAGAAACCTCCAGAGGGTTGGTTTGTTGGTAGACCAAACATCTGGATGGTTTGCTTTTGATGTTTGACAATATGCATACAGTTTAACAGTTAAATGTGACATGACTTTTAACATCTAGCAATTACTTTTCAAAGGCATAATTGTTTCCAACCAAAGCAGAAATAAAACACTATTATTTATCTGTTCAATGGATAAGTTTTTCAAAGTATTTTCTCATCTTTTATCTAGTTTGATTCTTAATGAAATCAATGAGACATATATGATGATAATCTTTACTATTTAAAATTTATAGGGGCAGAATCTGTGGCCAAGGAGGTTGTTACATGATTTATCTAAGGTTCTATAGAAAACTTATGGCAAACAGAGGCCAGGCACAGTGGCTTATGCCTGTAATGCCAGCACTTTGAGAGGCGGAGGTGGAAGGATTGCTTGAGCTCAGGAGTTCAAGACCAGCCTGGGCAACATAGGAAGATCCTGTCTCTATAAAATATTAAAATGTTGACTGTGTTTGATGGTGAGTACCTGTGGTCCCAGCTACTTGGGAGGCTGAGGTGGGAGGATCATTTGATCCAGGAGTTTGAGGCTGCAGTGAACCTGGAACTACACTCCAGCCTGGGCAACAGAAAGGGACACTGTTTCAAAAAAAAAAAAAGAAAAAGAAAGAAAAGAAAAGAAGAGAAAAAGAAAAAGACACCTATAACACAAATTCAGAGTCCTAAAGCTAGGAATTCTATCACTTATCTTCCATTCTGATGGAATTATCTCTTGAGATGGATGAATGCCACATATTAAAGCATTCAGGAGCCACTTTATTTGTTGATACATACAAGGTGTCATAAATCCTAAGAGGACCGAGGATGATGTTAAAAAATGAATGTGAGCTTGAGGCATGAATGCCTGCAGATAGTGCTCAGTAATTTGCTTTCTAAAAACACTGATTGCACCTTGACTAAATTGCCTCACACTAGGAGTTCACTGTTAAAGTAAAAAATATTTAGCCTTACAATTTACATATAAAATTGAAATGTAATTAATTGGAAGAAAATTGAGTCCACACAAGGATAAACAAAATTTCCCATTTTTAGTGATTAAAAAGCACATATATTGAGTTTCTATAAACAAATAGATGTACTATATACTGGAAGCTTATTGAACACATACTGTATACTTTAGTAATGTATCTGGCGTATTATTAAATAACAAGTATAGAAGACATCTTAAGAATATTTTTTCTTCCAAACACTTTTTTAAACTTGTATTTTAAGTCCAGGGGTACACGTGCAGGATGTGCAGATTTGTTACATAGGGAAATGTGTGTCATGGGGGTTTGTTGTACAGATTATTTCATCACCCAGGTATTAAGCTCACTACCCATTAGTTGTTTTTACTCATCCTCTCCCTCCTTCCACCCTCCACCCGCCATTTGGCCCCACTGTGTTGTTCCCCTCTATGTATACATGTGTCTCATCATTTAGCTCCCACTTATAAGTAAGAACATGCCATATTAGGTTTTCTGTTCCTGCATTAGTTTGCTAAGGATAATGGCCTCCAGCTCCATCCACATCCCTGCAAAGGACATGATCTTTTTCTTTTTTATGGCTTCATAGTATTCCATGGTGTATATGTACCAAGTTTCATTTATCCATTCTATCACTGATGAACATTTATGTTGGTTCCTTGTCTTTGCTGTTGTGAATAGTGCTGCAATGAACGTACATATGCATGCATCTTTTTAATAGAATGATTTATATTCCTTTGGGTACATACTCAGTAATGGTATTGCTGGGTCAAATGGTATTTCTGTCTTTAGGTCTTTTAGGAATTGCCGCGCTGCCTCCCACAATGGCTGAACTAATTTACACTCCCATCAACAATTTATAAGTGTTCCTTTTTCACCACAACCTTGCCAGAATCTGTGATTTTTTTACTTTTTAATAGTAGTCATTCTGACTAATGTGAGATAGTATTTCATTGTGGTTTTGATTTGCATTTCTCCAACGATCAGTGATGTTGAACTTTTTTTCCTAGGATTGTTGGCCACATCTATGTCTTCCTTTGAGAGGTGTCTGTTCATGTCTTTTGCCTACTTTTTAATGGGGTTATTGTTTTCTTGTAAATTTGCTTAAGTTCCTTATAGACGCTGGCTATTAGACCTTTGTCCAATGCATAGTTTGCAAAAATTTTCTCCCATTCTGTAGGTTGTCTATTTACTTTGTTGATAGTTTCTTTTGCTCTGCAGAAGCACTTTAATTAGATCCCATTTGTCTATTTTTGATTTGTTGCAATTGCTTTTGATGTTTTTGTCATGAAATCTTTGCCTGTGTCTATATCCAGAATGATATTGCCTAGGTTGTCTTCCAGGGGTTTTATAGTTTGGGTTTTTACATTTAAGTCTTTAATCCATATTGAGTTAAATTTTGTATATGTCATAAGGAAGGGGTCCACTTTCAATGTTCTGCATATAGCTAGCCAGTTATCCCAGTGCTGGTTATCCCAGCAACATTTATTGAATAGGGAAACCTTTCTCCATTGCCTGTTTTTGTCATGTTTGTCAAAGATTAGATAATTGTAGGTGTGTGGTCTTATTTCTGAGTTCTCTATTCTGTTCCATTGCTCTATGTGTCTGTTCTTATACCAGTACCATGCTGTTTTGGTTACTGTAGCCCTGTAGTATAGTTTGAAGTAGGGTAGCATGATGCCTCCAGCTTTGCATTAGAGAAATGCAAATCAAAACCACAACGAGATACCATTTCACACCAGTCAGAATGGCTACTATTAAAAAGTCAAAAAAATAACAGATCTTGGCATGGTTATTGAGAAAAAGGAACACTCATACCCTGTTGGTGGAAGTATAAATTAGCTCTGACATTGTGAAAGACAGTGTGGCAATTCACCAAAGACCTAAAATACCATTAGATCCCCCAATC